>NC_137669.1:8631282-9303782 GCF_963422515.1 Blennius ocellaris
TGTATGGTCACTTAATGCTTGTACTTTATTGTGAAAACGTCTCTTTAACAGACAGATTTGCACAAATCTGATCACTGATACCAACATCTCTGGTACTAATTGTTTCTGGTTAACTTTGTAGAAATTTGACAATATTTTAAAGAACATTATTTCACTCATATCATGTGACAGTGGTGGACTTGAAATTCGGGCATCAAATTTGTAATCAGTGTTTGGTTGGTTCAAATCCCACAACTTATTGGTCTAGGGATGCCCGATACCACTTTTTAAAAGGACAAGTGATAAGCTTTTGTTTCTTGACGATACAAGTACTTATTAAATATTAAAACCTAATTCATACTCCAAACGCAAACGATACGCAAAGGCGATGAGAAGCCGTGAACCACCTCTGCACAACCTCGCTATGCATACCTACACGTAGGGCAGTGCGTTCAATCTCGATACCAGCATTAGTGCATCTCTTGATTGGTCACCGCTGTGGAAACCTGAGCAAGACATTCAACCCCAAATTACTCAAGTTGTGCCAACAAGGGCATCTAGTGTAAAACCTGTGCCAAGTCAACGGGGCAAACCACAAAATCAGCCATAGGAACCCAGATGTAAACTCATCCTTCACTCAATTAATATGATTGCATACTTCAATACTTTTTAAATTTGAATTTATAGTCAAACCATTTTCTCTTCATTCATGTATCCAGAAAGTGTGTTGACCATAGTGTAATGTTCATGTTATTGTTTGTCAGATAAATGTGTGATTGTAGACATTTGATGTTATTTTATAGTTCTCAGGAAGGCTTGTCCAAGTGCTTGTACGACGTGTAATTCAAGCAAGGTAACGGTGATAATACTCAAGTACAAATTACTCTTTCCACCTCCGTATCCCCCAATAGCAAAAAATATAAAGTAGCAGAAGATCCCAGACCTTCGGTGAGTCTTAAGGCAGAAAGCATAGACATGCATATTGAACACGCTATGACACCAAGCAATTAACTCAGACTGTAGACTGTAAATGGGTCAGAGCTGAGAGAGAGAGAGAGAGAGAGAGAGAGAGAGAGAGAGATAGATAGATAGATAGATAGATAGATAGATAGATAGATAGATAGAGAGAGAGAGAGAGAGAGAGAGAGAGAGAGAGAGAGAGAGAGAGAGAGAGAGAGAGAGAGAGCAAAACAGTGGAAATAACTCGATTTCAATAGCCCTTTGGGCAATTTCCTGATTGCGTTAGTGTTTTATTGGTCAATTGAAACCTTGGTGACCTAGATTTATTTTTCTCATTTTGTTAGTAGAGAGGGAAGACCCACCATCATGATCTTAAACAATCAATAGTTGTGCACTAAGAAGAGCAAACTTTTCCCAATCATTGTTGTGCAAGTTACTGAAAATTAGTGCTTGAATTAAATGTACTTGTTAATTAAAAAAAACAGTTACAGAGTAATTACATTCAAATAAATTACAAAATGTTAATAATATGCTCATACTGCAGTTTATTCATGGAGTGTCTAATGACTGATTAATTCAGTTGTTACTTTGGTCTGTTTGAGTCCTTTATTGAAACTTGCAAAATTTTATTGCCAAGCACTCTACTGCATGGGTCGGTGCAAGGAGGACAATGAGAAGAAACAGCAAAACAACAGCTGACTTGTACCTTCAATACCCTAAAAAAAAAAAAAAAACAGGGTCAAATCTCGTATTGCTTTCAGGAGTTAGTTCATGACTCATGAGGTAATTCCTCAGTTATCAATGACTTTAGTATGATAGTGATGTTAAAGCCACTTCAGCTACAGCCAGCACATCTGTTTGCATGTGAACTAAAAGTAACAAGTAGAGATCTCACAGAAATTTCAGCAAAAAGCAACTATTAAAAAAGTTGTAACGTTTCAATACAACGTCTTAGGTTATCATGCATTATTACCGACTCTGGTCCAGATAAAGGCTTGTTGCAGGTTAATTGTTGGAAACTGTAAGACTTGTCTTGGATGTGTTGTTTGTGGGAAGTAAAGTCAGGGCACTTTTTGAATTAATGAAAAAAATGGCTTTGTATAAATAAAGAAATGCTATATATGTACATATATTAGGTTCTATGTAATGCCTTCAGAGACTCATCCTCTTTTGCTCCCTAAATGAAATCACAGAACGACAGAAGCTTCAAGACCCAACATGAGTCAGTGGTTTGCATGTATTCACACAATAAGACAGAAATTCATAAACATAAACATGTCTAAATGATCCTGCATTGTGGTTTCTCACTACGCACGTGTTGGTTGTTGCTGAAAAAGCACATTCACTCATAATCACAAAACTAAATTTCACTTCTGTCAGGGTGGAAAGTATGCATGATATATAACTACTTTCAAATTTAATAAGCCTGAGGTTGCCGCTGAGCGTCACTCTATGATTTTTCCCACAGTTTATATTACTGATGCAGCAATTTTGACAAACACTTTGACATCATTGGGATGGTGAGGGAACGTTGGCTAATAATGCTACTAATGTGCAAGCCTAAGTAGAGTCATTGCCAGTAGTTGTAATGTGACTTCACTTGCATGAGATGTGTGACTGTTTTTGTAGTTGTGGAGCACGTCGTTGGTTTCAGCACCATGGTCAGTGACGCAGTCGCATGCTGCTGAGAGAGGCTGTTTGCGTGTGCCAGTTTGTGTGTTTTAAACTGTCCTTGCCACCCGGCTCAGTGCAGAGATGTGGACTGTCAGGATGAGAGTGTTAGTGTGGGGTAAGATCAGAGCCGAGACAACGCCTTCGCTGACTGGTGTCAACTTTGGTGTTAAACTTCACATGCCACTGTCTGCCGCACGACACACATTGTGATCACATCTGCCTTTGATTACTTTGGAAGGCGACATTTCAGACCGCGAGGGGGTGCTGAGAATTACTCACATGGAGGGACATGGATCTGCATAAAGAAGCGCCCACACACCTCATTCCAGACGAACGTCTTGCCGCAGCTATTGATGGCTGAAGAATGAGATTATGTTGATTAAACGCACAAAGCCCGTACACTCATTATGCAACACTGTCTTCTACAAGAGAGTTTCACTCACTGTGAGTAGCTTAGTATTCATGCAGAGTACAGAGATTCCACCTTCCAGAGTATTAGCCTCATTATGTTTACGCCGTCTCCTTCTCATGTACTCAATTACACCGCTGCCATAGCGCACCAATTTCCTGCATAACCACACCACTGGTGTTTCCATCTCTCCCTCTCTGGCCCATGTAAGGCAAGCCTAATGAATATTTATTGGTTCAATGGGTCAAGGTGTATTATCCACATTTTCCAGCACAGCACAACATGCGCTCTTCCCTCTCATGTACGTGGCAGGGCATTCATCACCAGGGTGGAATCGTTTACAGCTCATCCCGGCGCCACCTGCTTCACAGCCTGCCAGAAGATTTGCTTGTATCTTCATTAGCACTCGCCTGAACTATGCTAAAGCCAGACGTCAGGAGGCCCTGACCTCAGTTCACGGCACGCTGGTTGCATTTTAGTTGTGATAGAAGATCTTCATCTTTTATTCTCTTCTGGCCCCAGCAGTCATTTTTTTTCTTCTCTTTATTTCTTTCTTTTCTGCAGATCCTGTCATTGAACTTCAGCACTGCCCCCCCCTCCCCCTCCCCGGTCACAGAATAAATTGATAAATTGAAAATGTAATTTTCAGCACCTCAAACATCGGCTGGATTGATATTTGGAAGAAAAAAAACCTCTTATGTATGTTCTCAGTGCAAGTGTGGCCAATGCAAGCATTTCCCATGAGAATCCGTGTGATAAAAACAAGTAAAAGTCAATAACAAAAGTAAACTCTCGCCTTTCTCATAGGATCTACAGAAAAAAGTTAAATAAGTTTTGTCTGAGATGGTGTAGTTGATGCTGGTTTGATTCCCTTCTGTTTGGCGTTTGCATGTTAACCTACAAAATACGTTCCTCTCATGATCTTGTTAAATGTATTAATACTTCTAAATTGTTCCAAAACTTTAGTATGACAGCTTGTTTAGACCAGAGGGTCAAACACATTTTAGTTCAGGGGCCACATGCATCCCATTTTCATCTTGAGTGGCCTTGACTGGTAAATAGTGCCAGAATAACCTTTAATTTGAAACTTTAAAGTATTTTCCTGTTGTAGTGAAGAGTATGCATGATGGAAATGTGGATATTTTCATAAAAAGGTAACAATTCTGACCGTAAATTCCTACAATCCCAACATTAAGCCAATTTAAAGGAAACCTTCTGGTGTACAATACAATGAAACATCCCAAAAAAATATCTCCTATAGCTGCTGCATTATGCATTTTTTACAAACTCACCCTGACATCGTGGATTTGAGGCTAATGCTAGTTTTATTCTTGGAAATGTTTACAATTATCTTGGTGGTTTGGCCGGATTGGAGCAACTTGCATGTCGGTTTTGGCACGCTGGTCTCATATTTGACACTCCTGGTTTAGACCTGCTGTTCTATCTGCCAGGTGGAAAAGTTTATTATCAGAATAGTTCAAGTCGTGTGGGAGTTTCTGATAATTACAGGGGTTTCACAGAGTCCTGTGGTCGTCAGCACTATCCCTCCCCCCCTAAACAAATTGATCCCCTCCAAAACACAGCCTTTCTAATTGATCCTTAAACAAATGTGATGAGCTCTTATTCACCATGGACCCCCTCTGGGCCTTTTGATGTGAGGAGAGTTGCTGATCCGCCCTGTCCTCCTTTTCTAATAAAGCTGTCATCAGCCGCCAGAATGCACTTTCATGATATTCCTCCAGGCTGGCTGAGATCAATAGTGCCTGTCGGGGGAGTGGTCCCTTGGTATAATAAGGCTGCAAGACACATTGTATGAAGGCCACATGGGGATGTGGCCAACGCTCCCTCTCTCTATACGAAGCCAATTTGAGCAGAAGGACATGACACTTTGTTTACATGTGAGATTGTAAAGAAGCAAAGCGGGGGATTGGCCACAGCTAAGCTAAAGGATAACCACACCAAATGTATAGTAAAGAACCAGATTCGAAGTATTGGTGAGCAGGCTGTAAGCAAGCGAGTGTGATATCCCATCTCCTTTCTCCTATCAGCCCTACTAGGCTTCAACATACATACATTTATACGTCAATCACTTCAGAAGATCTACAGCTCTGCCTGGGTCATGCATATTTCATCAAACAACATGTAAAGCTGCACAGCCCAGAAGCCGTAGCTCATGTGGCTTTGACATCTTTACTAACCAGGCAAGCAGTGATAGACACACATTGCTTTCTGTGCTGGAAATTTACTGTTGACGTGACAGAATGATGGAGTGAGGGGGATTCTCATGCTGTCCCATGCAAACATACATGCATACAATGCTGAAACACTTCCCTTATATCACACTATGTAAGCAAAGAAGAAGTCATGTTACCCTCCCACACACACACACACACGCACGCACGCACGCACGCACGCACACACACACACACACACACACACACACACAAACACAGTCTTGCAGATTAATTTTGCATGATATCACATGTCACAAGAACTTTGCTGCTCCGCTTGCAATCTTTCATGTGTAACAATGTTTAGAAATACAGAGCCGGAGCCATTATTTTAATTTATAGATAAATTCACCCCTTACGAGAAGCTGCATCATTGCGAATGGATCTCTCTTGTATACGAAGCCGAGCGCAAATGTATCCCGAACAGATAAGATAAAAGCAGTTGGTCATACGAGGAATCACAGGCCCGAGATGAAGGCGTAATAATACTGCTGATAAACAATAGCTGAAGTCAAAAGCTTCTCCAGCCGCTCTGTGTAGCTGAATATCATGAATATTTGTATGAAATGTCATGGCAGTCCATCTGATAATTGTTGGGGTTCTATAGTCGAGATCAAAAAGGCAGGATGGACCCAGCAGCTGCAAGTGGAGCAAAAAAATTACCATGGATTTTGACATGGCGCCTTTGTGAAAATCAATTTTCAACTCAACACTTTATGTCAGAGGTGATTGGGTGGAAGGTAGTATTTAACACTTTTTCTGAAGATAATCACTTACTAAGGCAAAGTAAGGGAGATTTTCTTCAACCTTCTTTCTTTATTCATCATACAATTTTGTATACTGCTTTCTGGTTATCAGTTCTTCCTTATTTACAAATCCAGGAGTTGCAGAGCGGATCATTCAAATCTTTTTTTGCACTTTTAGATGTAAAACCTGCATCAGATCCTGCTTACCTACCCTACAACTTATCTTTCACTAAGTTACAAAAGAGTGATGTCGAAAGAGAAACATACTATTTACATGTCAGCTGTTTTTCATTTTGGTTCCTTAGGAGAAGAGAAAAAAAATCCTGCTCCCCCGACTTTAATGTATTTTTATTTCTTTGGAAAGCACTATGAATTGCCTTATGTCTGGATGATGCTCTGTAAATAAATTTGCCTTGCCAAGGAGTTCACATACTCCTCGGATGGAACTCACCCAACATTTAATACATACAGAATATTTGCCAAATAAAACGAGAATTGCTTAATGCGTGAAAGGCAATCATGTGTGTCGAATGAGGATCTTTAACTGTATGAATATGAAGTCCCGATATCATTTTGTCAGAAAGTGCAGAAGCTGCTGGATGAGGACTCCAGACTGATGTGCTCAAGGCTAAATTGTCATTATTCACTCGAAACTGAAACGAGTTCAGAGTCACACCACACATTATCAGTGAACCCCTGCAAACAAAAATAGCTGGATTGATATTTTGGAAACCCTTTTGCAGATTACCTCCCAGCGCTTGTGAGACAGGAGCTTAACCTGTGTAACATCACAGCCTCAGGCAGAAACCTGCTACTACATAATTAAAAACAGGCCATGCTTTTTCTTTTAGAGCACCACAGCGCTGGGCTACTCTGAATCGTCGAGTTTCTTTTTACAATAATCAGATTGATTGTGATAAGCAGTGTTTGATTTATTTCTTTGCCACTGGCTTGTGTTTGATCTTTAATAAATTGGATGATTTGATGCCCTTCATTGTTTTCACTGTAATTTTTTATTATTTTGTATTCCTCTTTTGTTTCTTGCTGTACTCCTAAGTGTTTGTTGTACAGCACAGTGCTGTTCTTATATGTACTTGTATCTCCTTCTTACTATTATTATAAATGGATCAGGCCCTTTGTTCTTTCTCACTGATAAGGATGCACCAACTGGTCTGGTTAGCCCTTGTAGAGTTTTGAACATAAAACCAAAATAAAAAAGGAAGGACACCCCCCCCCCCCCCCCCCCCCCCCCCCCACCAAATCTCATAATTTGATGTTCTAACTCATCTCTGAATGACTTCTCCTGTTTTATATTCATATCGGTATTATTGCGCCCACAAAATACAATAGTCAGTGAGAGAATGTCTCCAGCGGTGAGTAACTGATTGGAGTTGAAGTTGGTAATTAGTTTCATGGATACTGTATCAGCGAGGAGGGACGCGCCGAGCACAGGAAGGCATAACGCAGCTCATAAATGGAAACCGTTCCATTACACTCCATCGGCTGTCCTCACTTCCCTCCTCGCCATTCACCCGCAGATGTAATGACCAAAGAAAAGAGCAAGACGCTGATCTGTCAGGATGATTCACTGTCAATTTAACAGGCTTTTTATAACAGTCTGCTCTGTGCAGCAGGCGTGGAGATTGACCCGGCCTCCCCATCTCATCTCATATTCTCAGTACATATTGGGGTATGATGAAGGCTGCACTGTAAGGAGATGGCTTCTGGGTGAAAAAAAGGGGGAACAAAAATCTTACCTTGACTAAATGTGACACCAGGACGTCATAACCTCAATGACCATAGAGCTTGATGGATGCACACTACATGATGCGTGAGCCGGTGTCATACAGTAACTAGGAAGCAAAGCTGCAGTTACATGGATTACAGCTAATCCGATTAAACACCAATCTGATCAAATCGCATCATGTAAACACTCCCTTCTGATCAGATTGGCACGATCCAATTAAAATATAATCTTTTCATAGGGGGTGGTGTAACCCTGTTTATGATTGATCAAAACCAATGTAAACAGCCCTAACAGTGAATCGCTTCCCAGTGCTCGAGCTTTGAAATATTGGCATTGACAAAAGGACATTTTCATGCAGGGGACCAACTCCAAAAACCCCCCCCACCCCAAAAAAAAACTGTGATCATACTCTGATTTTTAGTGTAGTAGTTTCAATAACAACACAACAGGCATGACGAGTCTACATAGCAAGTCAATCTTTAATTCTGGTGAGTAAATCTGGATGTGGGATCATGTGCAAATGTCACAAACAGCCAATATCGCAGTGCAAAGTATAATGGGACTAATCCATATGCCAATCAGATATCTGTGAATCAGATATTTGTGGAAGATATAAACCCACACATCAATCTGATCACTTTATTCAATGTCATGTAGAGCTCTCATTTGGAAATAATTCAATAACATTAAGTGGGGGTGGGGGTGGGGGGGGTTGATTCTGAGTAAGTATAATTGAATAGAATGAACATTGGTGCAATAAATCGCTGCTTTTATTTTCTGGAGACATAAGAAAGCCTTCGGGTTTAATGGAGTGTGTTGCTTCAATTGTTTCAAAACTGACTAAAGACATGACATGTAAACTGCAAATAACCTTTCATTTCACATTGAATCCATTTGCATATCACAGTGAAACAGGCTTGTTATGAAAAAAAAGAGAAGATTTCTTTTTTATTCAGTATATTGCCCCAAGGTATCACATTATTTCTATTACAAGTTCCACTGGGGAGCAGACGGTCTGAATCACAGCGACATCTTGGGGTTGTTTAAGTTCACTCTTGCTGCACATCTGCAAACAAAGTCTGTGTTCTGCCAGCCTGCTGTCTGAGACTTAACTGGAAAAAAAAAAAAAGAAAAGAAATGTAGACAGCCCACAGATTTTCCAATGAACACTGAAACAAAGCAAGCAGCTCTCACTGCAGAGCGCCGTGTGCATCAGATAGAAGATTAACCAGTGAAAAACCACAGGGTGGGTTTGCCAACACCCACATGCAAAGCACACACATCACGAGTCCTCTTAACCATAACCACTTAATTGTACTGTTAGCCCTATAACCATATATTAACCCTTTAATGCACATGCATTAAAGGAGCAGTTTGAGAAGAGTCAAACACAACCCAACACATACACACTACATGACTTGATGAGCCATTACAATACATTCACTTCTATATATTGAGAATTTACTTTAGCAAGATATGTGTAATAGCTCAACCAACTTCATTCTAAACCTAAGTGTAAGTTAAACACATGTGTTTATCCTTCAGTTTAGTCATTTATATTGTGGGATGATTCTGATTCCAACTGACTGAAAGACAGGGTATATATAGGCAGACTCCAGACAGGTCACCAGTTCACATCACCAAATACACCCCAACCCATGTTATTGGACTTTGGGAGGAACTCGTACTTCCACAGAGAGAAAAAACAAACACTATAGAAAAACCTGTCCTGGATCCTGGATGGACATTTAGGTTCAGACAATATTATGGACAATATTATGTTTGTATAATCCATCGTATAACCCATCCACAACTCCACACACAAGCACAGCCGAGCAGTCAGACGTAATCAGAACTGGAGAGTCAAGACACCCAAAATAAACTGCTTTTTTTTTTTAAATACCCTCCGATGGGCATCGACCTTTGTCTGTGTTATATCATATTACTACTTTTGTGGAAACAAGACAGCAAAAAGTTTGATTTAATGTGTGTTTTATACACATTATTGCTTCTCATTTTAAGAGGAGTAATACATTTAGGAAATACAAAAATCACTGTAAATAACAAATATCTAATTTGCTTGTGCTTTCAGAGTTCATTTTTCGAAATATGAAGTTTCACTTATATTTAAATTTGCACAATATAATGTGTTTGCTTCTTTTAAAGTTATAAACTGCTACTGGCTACACCAACAATTGGAATAATTTATTCAGACCTTTTGATTTGACAAAATCAAATTTACTGATTTATGCCGAAATCGCTCTATCATTGTGTGATTCTAAAAATGGATTGTTTGTCTGAGTAATGTGATCACTTACTTCACTTAGTTGCATCAGATGGATGCTGACAATGCTAGCAAATTAAATGTGGGGATTTAAATGGGTAAATAAGTCATATCTGAGTATATACAACTTCTACTTGAGTGTAACAATGGTTCTGCATGAGTACAAACTTTCATTACTTTTTCCAACTCTGCTGATATTTGATGGCGATTTCTTTCTTTTTTTTTTTAATACAAGGGTCAAACCGAGTAATGTTTGAGAGACGTACTCTGTACCTTCTCTTACTTACACGTTTTTAAATACAAGTCATGTAACGTAACATTAGTTGTACTTGAGAACAAGTTAACAGTACTCTTAACCTCTAACAGCTAATACTGACTTTTTATTTAATCTTAGAGTAAAACAAGAGTCAACTTGAGCTAATCTCAGCAATCATTTCATTTACCGGGAAGGGAAGCACAATATGACGCAGGGACTGGTGATATGCACCCGAACCACACAAATCAATACTGCGACCGGCTCGATATGATTCACATGATCGTGGGAATTCTGGGAAGGGTGAGTCATGTACCTCTTAGAAATAAGGAGAGTGGCGCCATTATGTGGCTTTATGGGAAATTACACGTACTCGCTGTGTGTTGTGATAATCGAGCGTGCACAATTTGAGCGTTTTGAGTACTTCAAAACGCTCAAATTGTGCACGTGTTAAATTTCTTTTGGGGGAAAAATAATCATTTATTTTGCAGGAAGCAAAAAGAAATTATATCGTGCATAAAAATGTGATCGTAAAAGAATGGGTTATAATTGAAAAGCAATGTCTTTAACAGACAGAGATGCACATATTTTGTTTTATCTTAGAACCAAAATACTAAGTCTTTTAATCGGGACATTTATCACATGAAAATAAGAGATTTAAGACTATGTCTATACTTGCAATCTATGCTTTGAATTCCCTTCAACTGACCTTCATAAACAACTACAAATTCCATACAACTAATACAAATTGGGGCTCTTTGCGCAACGTGGAAGCCCGACCGTCGGATTGCAGTGAGAAACAGGCGCTCCGAGTTCATCCATCCCATTTCCCGGACGCAGTTCCTGAGGGAGGGTCAGAGAAGCAGGCATGGGAAAGTTCTCCCAACTTTTTCCGATTACAACGATTCTTTAAAAAAAAGGGGGAAAAAAGAGGCAAAGACGAACCAAGTGGCGCAGCGTTGCGCACAGAGAGCGGAGCTGACAGACAGGGTGGACAGAGTCTTGCTGAGATTTATAATAAGATTATCAGGAGACAAACCCACCTTCACGAGAGAGAAAGGTAAGGATCTAAAATGATCTACTAACATATATTTCCCCCCAGTAGGAGCACACAGAAACGTGTTCCTGCAGTATGTTAGACGTGAACTGAACGGATTTAACATAAAGTTCACTGATGTAACTTATCCTGACTAATTACTGAGGAAAACCTATCACGATTGTTTAGTCGTTTCTTTTCTATTACTACTGTTTATCCAATCAAACGTTTCACAGTTCATTCAGAACATTTTTAAATAACTTTACAAACACCTCTTCTAAACACTTTTTTTCTTCTAAATGTGGCACAAAGGTAAAGTAATTGGTGTTTGGGAGATCATTTTTGTGTTAAAGCAATGACAGCAATTGCTTTCTTTCTTTCTTTCTTTCTTTCTTTCTTTCTTTCTTTCTAAACGGCATCAGCTAAAAAGCAAATAAACAGGCCAGTTTCTGTGCAGAAGCATCTTTACAACAAATAATTAAAACATCAGAGAAAACTTTCCTCACTTTTTATGTGATTTCTGTTTGGCTCACTTGTTCTTTTAAGTCCATGTTTCCCTCTAATATAAAGGCAATAAACAGTCGGATGATAATGAACATGACTTTAAACATGGACGTGTAAACAGTGCTTGTATTCCTGGCTGTGATGCCTTGCTTGATTTTATACTGATAGAACCAGTCTGAACTTCTTTTTCATGCGTTTTACTCCCATTTAAATGACCTATCACTACTTTGTCGAGATTTTGCTTCATGTTTTGTAGAGCTATAACAATAATCCAGAAGATAATACCTCAATCCTGAATGTGTTTAAACCCAGTTTTGACCCTGTGCCTCCACAGTGGGGCCAGAATCCCCGATTGTCTTGTCTCATCCTGTCCGAGGAGTTTGTAAATTCACCACTGGGAGCCATACTATTTTTTCTCCCAGAAGGGAAGAAATAACAGAGCAACATGAAAAGTCTAAACAAATACACAAGTGTCACCGTGGGGTCTGAACTCTCCCACACAGGATGTTTATTCAGATGTGTGTGTGCGTGCCGGCTTGACGACCAGCCACCGACTGTGTCATTCATCATTTCCAACTAACTCACTTTGTCACACAAGATAACACACCAAAGCAACAACGCAGCTTAATCAGTAATTGTATAATCAAATCTGAATAAGTATATTTAATGTAGCCGTAAAGGTGTGAGTGGGCTCTTTTGGACTGGCTAACTCCAGTTTTAATATGAACAGTGAAAGTGTATATATAAATGTTAAATTAAGGCCATATGCTTGTGTGTGTGTGTGTGTGTGTGTGAGGGGGCAGCTTTTCACTTCTTAATGATGGGGAGTTGGAGCCCACCTTAACAAGAGTGGTGAGCTCATGGAAGAAATAAGATGAGGGGGCTTTAGCCAGACACACGTGTTCCTCAGTAAAAAGAAGAAATAAAAGACACCATTATATAGAAAAACTTGGAGTAACGAAGCACTTTTCTTGCTTATAGAAGCACTCACTTTTGCATTAGCTTCTATGAAAAGTTTATAATTGAACCGAAGTACACCACTTAGGCGTTAAGAGGCACATTGAAAGCAATCTGCTCAGCATTTTAGCAGTAAAGAGAGAGATGGTCAAAATACATAACCAGTCTAACACCTACGACTTCAACTGCTGACGGACATAATGGGGTTCAGGTACTTGACACAGCAGTTTACACTTTAAACAAGCTGAAGAGAGTTTTAAACAGGTGATTTGCAGAGGGAGCGCTTTTGGTGAAGCTTCGGTTCCATTTGTTCCAAATCAGCATGGTTTTGAACACTGTTACAATGATTTCTCAATATATTTGAGTTTCAGGCACGTTTGTAAACTATTCTCAATGTAAAACAAATAATTGTAGGTCAGGTATGGGAAAGTAATTTTCCCGAAGAGCCACATGAAAAATTATCACTACTAGTGAGGGTTGAGAAACAAGTTGACTTGAGTTCAGTAAATAAGGGAAATAAAAACAATATTTTTTCATTGTTTCTCCCACTGTGATTCACTAATTTCATCTTCTCCCCCCTCCACCAAAAGCCAATAACCTGAAAATTGTGTCCATTTTTTAGATGCCATAAAGCCAATAATTATAGTGATTTTTATTTGATTCTGGATTTTCCAGTGACACCCTGAACTAAAGTGCCACATATGGCCACAGGGCCTTATGATTGTGATGTCTGTTGTAGATGTAATGAAGCACACGTTTTCATATGTTTTTCCTTTTTAATCTCGAGTCATGATTAAAAGAAAAAAAAAGTGGAGGGTGAGACTATTCATTATATTTCCAGCAGAAAATGTAATATTTTGCTGTAATAGAGACTAAAATTGTAAAATGGGCTTCAGGGCAAAACCGTAAGTGAAACAGATGTGACATTTGTAGGCTATATAACGACTTACGAGATATTTGATATTGAAATGGATTTTACTTGTGTAGCACTTTTCCACAAACGTGTTTTACACTGTTCATCACCTTCACACACTAATGGAGTAATGGAGGCGTCTTCCATGCAAGCTAACTCTTCCAGGCAGAAACTGACCAATACTATCTAAAACTGGAATTCAATCAAACATTCCTCCTTGACATCAGGAAGCATTTGTGGGACGACCATCACAAGAGATGGTGGTATGATGTGCTTCAACCTCACTGCCATCTGTTGACTGTAAAACTGTGTTCACATCTCTTCTGGTTCGTCTTTAAACTGAAATTCTGTGAATCTGTAAATCTTCATTCCCCACATTTTCCCATTCCGTTTGATCTCAGGAGCAGAGGATGTCCAGAGCTGACTGGTCCTTTCTGGAGCACCTTCTGGAGGAGGGTCAGGAGTACTCAACAGCCGTCGGCCGCGTCTGGCTCACTGTGCTCTTCCTGTTTCGCATGCTGGTACTGGGGACCGCCGCTGAATCAGCGTGGGATGACGAACAACTCGACTTTGTCTGCAACACCCGCCAGCCTGGCTGCACCGCTGTGTGCTACGACAGGGCCTTCCCCATATCCCACTTCCGCTACTTTGTCCTCCAGGTCATTTTTGTATCGACGCCAACCATCTTCTACTTTGGATATGTGGCGATAATCACCGGGAAGGCCAAGAAAAGAGAGGAGGATGAGCAGGGTGGTAGGAGTAACAGTGATGGCATTGTTATACAAATGAATGATGTCAAGGAGAATAAAGTGAATGAAGACGGGAAGGAGAAAGAAAGAAATAGTGAGAAAGACAGAAAATCAGACAAGTCTCCTCCTGAGGTCCTTAAACTGAAAGGCAGGCTGCTGGGTGCATATGCGTTTAGCATCTTCCTCAAAGTCCTCCTGGAGGTCGGCTTCATTGTTGGGCTTTGGTTCCTTTATGGCAGTTTCTTCATCGCAGCAAAGTTTGAGTGCACAGGATTTCCTTGTCCTCATACGGTGGATTGTTTCGTCTCGCGGCCCACGGAGAAGACCATTTTCACCATCTACACTCAGGTCATCGCCATCATCTCCCTTCTTCTCAACCTTGTCGAGCTCCTCCACCTGCTCCAGCTCGCCATCTCCCATCGGCTGGAGAAACGCTATCGCATCGAGCAGCAGGACTATTTACCTCGGGTCGAACAGGCTCCAGGCCGACAGGAAGCTCGGGAGCTCCAAACAGAGACAACACATACTTATAACGAAGGCAGCCATATTAGCCTGCCCGTGCAGAGTGATGTTCCTTGCTATCCCAATCCCTGCGAGAGCTACCAAGATATGGGAACAGAGGTCAATGACTTCCTTCCCACTTATGTGAACTACATGGGAGCTATGAGGACTACACATTCACCTCGGCTACATTATAAGAAACACGCACGTCATGTTGGGAAAAATACAAAAACTGCCCATAAGGGGCACTCAAAACAGAAACATTATGTTTGATGTGGTGCTTCCTCTGTGAAAGCTCTCTCTCTCTTTTTTTTGTTTTTCTGTTTTTCTTTTTTCTTTTTTTATTTGATTTTTTTACAAGTACCATCTTGCACATGACACTTGACTATCAGGAGGATAGGGTGAGCGCTTAAATGGAAGAGGAGAACAACTATGGTGCTGTGAACCAGATGCGTCAGAGGCGGACAGACGCTGAAGCAGACATTCGCCACATAAATGCTCCATTCAAAATGAAACATTTCAAAGGACTATCCCCAAAGGCAGTGAAAATGAGACTCCGTGATGAGAAGAGATTAAAGTCATGAGATGCCTTCAAGTTACATTTAATGGCTCTTAGTGCTGGATATGACAGCGGAGAAAACAAAAGTGAAAACCTGCAGCGGGTGCGGCAATCGGCAAAGGTTTTCTTTTTTTCTTTCTTGTGTATGTGTTTACTTGAGGGACATGAGCAGTCAGATTCAAGCATATTCCCTTGAGATTTGCACTGTAACCCCTGAAGTTACATAAAGCCCCCACCCCCGCCTTTCCGTTCTCCCAGTGGCGCTTTCCAGCATGGAATGAACTGGTTTCAGGATCCCGCTCTGGTCCCGGGGGATAATGGCTGTGCGGATGCAGGCATGCATGCATGCATGCACACACACAATATACTTTTCGCCTTTCACCCAGTGAGTCCTGGTCACTCACAGTGGGGATGTTGACAGGGATGGTCAGGGTGAACGAAGGGGGAAAATGAAGCATGGGAATTGTGGAGATGAACATGACTTACCATTGCCAGTAACTGTATTATTGTTGCTTTGAAGAAAGAGGATGAGGGCCGCTGTGCACAATGAATAATGCATGCATCCAGTTTGAAACCCAAACGATTCAGTGAGGCAGAGACGCAGCAGAGAAGATGCTTCACACAATAAAAAATGGACTGAAAGCGGTACATAAATGTACAGATTTGATGAATTTGAGGATTGCTGTATTTAATGCTTCAGTTATTGTGTAGAAAATTAAAATGTTGGTATTTATTATTTTATGGAAAATAAACTTTGAAGTACATGGAATTAATGATGACAGTGTTTGAAATACAAAGGCTTCTCTTTAACTAGATTTGTGTGTGTGTGTGTGTGTGTGTGTGTGTGTGTGTGTGTGTGTGTGTGTGTGTGTGTGTGTGTGTGTGTGTGTGTGTGTGTGTGTGTGTGTGGAACTTTATTGCAATGAATGAGACTGAAGTGAGTACTGCGCCTATGTCCTGAAGTGAAAATATTATTAGAAGTGTGCCCTGCTGAGGGGAAAAAAATAGGAAAGTAACTGATTAAATGTTTGGAGTACTTTTTACAAACCTATATATCTGGGAAAAAAGGGGAATACAAGCATCATTTACGTCAGTAAAAGTTCATATAAGGTAGAGCAGCACTTTGTGTTGGCTCTCTTTTATATCCCCTGGAGGGTCCTGGCTTGTTAATGCTGTTTTTGTGTAGAGAAATTGATCAAATCCAGAACTGGGCACCCTCAACAGAGGTGCTTGCTCAGGCTCCCAAAGAATGTAGTCACATGTCTTTTTGAGAGATGTAGCTGCAGCGCTCTGTAGCCTTGTGGTTCACTTCCATCTACTGTATTTACTGAACTGTCTCCATGATGATAAGCAGTTATCTATGGCAGGAAAGGAGGTTAATGGGAAGTATAAGTGAGACAGGCTGACACACCACAAAGAGTTTGAACTGTGTGTGAGGTCAAACGTGAACGGTACCAAGCAGCTGAAAAACATTGGAATAATTTAATAAGAGGAAGGGCTATTTCACAGCCCTTAAAGTAGAAGGTGGTTTTATTGGAGGTCTGTGTTGAGAGTAAATTGGCAGAAACTGTTGGGGAAAATAATCCAAAAACCGCTCACTGAAGCTGCCCAGGTTGGTGCCTGCTCACAGAAACTTGGCTGGCATTCTGGTGCAGTCTTGTTATCACAGCCTGTGTTTGCGTGCATGTGTCCATGTGATTGTTCATGTCCGTGTTTTCACAATATGCCAGGGGGTCATGGAACAGATTGCACAGGGCGACCCATATTGGCCCTGGGCTGCCAACCGGAGCCGGCAAAACGGAACGGCGGGGCTCCCTTTCGCATCCCTTCCTTATAGCCGGTCGTTCCGGAGAAGCTTAACACCCTGCTATATTCCTTCCATGGACTAAACCGTCACCTCCCGGTTGGTGAAGCACATATAAAACTACCAGATGAAGCCAACAGCCAGTGCAGGTTATTTGCTGCTCGACTGGCCATTTTCACCCAGAGGGCTCTGTGTACAGGGGAGGGAAATTTAAAGTGTGCTCCTCTGTCAGTTCAGTCGGACAATAATATAGTGTTCTCACAATCATAGGTTTGATTACCTATTATTTATGTCTTGAGAATTTTCCAGAATAAGAACAATTAATCCAACAGTTTCTTGGGAGGATGTTTCTGCAAAAGCTCAACAATGGAGAAATGTGTTTGGATAAAGCTATGAAAATAAAGTGAACGAGTCTCATTAGCTGGGAAGAGCTGTACTATCGGTGTGGGTTTTTACAGTCAACCTCTGGGATTAAATGCCATTCTGACAGCGTTTCCTGAGATTGTTGGAGTCACTGCTGATGCATTTCCTCCACATGCTGATGATCTGACACAAAGAAAGGCAATCTCGAAGTTTGGTAATTGACTGTGCATGCAGAGATGGACACTGTATTTAAGATGTTACTCTGAAGTTTGAGGGTCCACGGACTGCCCTCAGGGCTCCAGCAAGCCTAATAAAAGGGCAACTGTCATGCCCAGAGGCAGCTCTCCTGTTGGGAGCGTCTTATTGCTATGCCGGGCACCAACCTCCGAAACCACTTTAAAATGTTCAGCCGCACTATGAGTCTAGCCGAACAACTTGACCGTGAGTCAAGCCGAACAACTTCATCGACCTTCAAAAATCTTTTGTCCTATGGCTTTAAGAAGCCTGATAATCTGTGATAAGCAGGCACATGACAGCCATTAACTCTGCAGGCCACCTAATTAGTCCCAAAACTAAACACACCGACTGGTAGTAAAGCATCAGAGCTTGTGAATAAGAAGAAGCAAAACATTATATGGTATAAACTTGAAACTGAATATAATCCAAGCTCATGGCATCATAGCCATAGCTATGGCATGTCAAGCATTGTCATTTCCAATTATTCCTATAGTTTTCCAGTACTTCTTCATTAGAAGATGATGAGGTCTGAATCTAGGTGATGTGTCTTGTTTAGTTAATATAATGTTAAGTTGATATAATGCAATGGCAGCAACATCAAGCCATTATTGTGTGTGTTAAACAATTCTTTTGAGAGGGGGCAGTCACAATTTTTAAATTAAAAAAATCAATACAAAAGCAATTTTTATAGAATTAAATAATGTGCATAATAATATTATAATTGTTTTAAATAATAATTTGGCAACTGGATTTAAAGTATGAAATTGAAAAAGTTTCTATCTATCTATCTATCTATCTATCTATCTATCTATCTATCTATCTATCTATCTATCTATCTATCTATCTATCTAGCTATCTAGCCATCCATCCATCCATCCATATTTATATAAAAGAATAGTAAACACTCGGTACTCACTTTCCCAACAAAAGGTTCATGGTGATCCCACTGACTTATTGAGCAGTGCTGTTGATGAGAATGATAAGCAAGTTGTCTGCATTTAATGTTTAACCCCATTAAAAGTCTTTATCATGCTGGATTTGGCTAAATTATGCTGAAGTGACCAAGCTACAATAAGCACACTTTGCTGAAGAGAGGAAATGCAAAGGGGTTAACTAGTTCTGTTAGATAGCTTTTTTTTTTGTAACAACACTACTTCAATCACAACGATACAGGCTTTTAATTATAGTTCTTATAATATTACCCCCTCCCCCAATCTTTAAGTCGGGAGGTCTGAAAACTCAGGAACTCGCCGACTTGCCACCCTTTTGGAAAGGTGGGACAGCCTTACAGTCTTCACTGTTATACAATTATACTGGCATTCTAAATTATATATATTAAAAAAAAATAGTAAAACAGGAAAAAAAAAGTTGATGGGTCCTCCACTGAAGCACTGGCGAATAAGAAGCGTCATGTACAATCTGCAGGACTGTAATAGCAGGACTCAGCATGTCAAACTGGTGAACCAAGAATGAGACACAGATAAGTCATTCCCCATGTGAAAATCAATATTTCTCTTACAAAAGAAATGAGAAGCTGAAGGAGTCCAAAGGTCTATGAACTCAGTTGCCCTCATTGATCTCTGTAGGATCCCTCATGAACTATGAAGAGATTTTCCAAACGTACTGATGTGCATTGATCCCATTTCATGAACGTGACTTTTGTGCTTCCTCTCACGGTCAAATGACAGTATTGATGTATGTCAGGTGAGAAGTGAGCCTCCATCACAATCTTGAGTAAAACCACAGTTAAACCCAAGGTACTTTTTTAACCCTGAAAATCAGGCTTTTTAGCACCGGCCTCTCGCCCAAACAGGGTGATTTGTGATCATATTTCCTGTCAGCTGCACAGCTGAAAGCCCTGCATATCTTGAGGAAGCACCCTGAACCGGCAGATGAGGCACTCACACACCCGCAAGAAGCTCAGAATGACCAACATGTCCCTGGCTTCATAAAACTCCGACTTTCACATCCACATAGATAAACAAGGGACCTGCAGGGCTTAAAATAGCAGGCACAGGGTGGAAGAGGTCACAGAAGTTATGCAATGAATCTTTATTCGGATGTCATTGGAAATAAAGTTCCCTTGCACAGCGAGGACTCGTTTGTGGCCTTTCGTCTTAATGTTGTTAGTCGTAGGAAGAAAAAAAAAAAGGGGGCGGTACATGTGCCAACTTCTTTGTTTTCTCTTGACATTTGCACACACAGTGCAACACACGACTTTCCTTGTATCCATAACAATGTCACGCTCCTTCACCCACTCCTTAATTTGGATGCTTGTGCGACTCGATAAAACAACACAAAACGCTTTGACGGGCTGCTAATTTTAAATGCTTGGCAGGAAGTGGGTCTGTATCTGTTTCCCGTTCCAGTATTGTTTCTCCCCAGGGATTGGTTGTTGGGGATTGTTCACCCTGACAATGGGGCTGCAGTGGGCATTGTTGTATTGTTTTGTCCCGACTCCCGTGGGTTTGTTGACCTGAAGTCACGGCCACCCTATCAAAGGCCCCAAGGTAGAAGAGGGAAGTGGGCAAAGTGCCGGCTGTGTGGCTGGAGTCAATTAAGAGAGGCCTGTACTTACATAGCTGTGTGTGCGTGTGTTCATGGTGAAGTACGTTGAATTAGTCTGTTTGAAGTTCATTCCTTGGTGTTTGGGTGGTTGAATAACAAGATGGCTCATTAACTGCACCGTTGTACAGAAATAATGGAAAAGTTGAAAGCTTTTGGGTCACAACCTTCTGCCTTTCTGATGGTCAAACTGATTCAAAATGTATCTTCTTGACTCAGTATTCAATAAAGTTGAGGTTGTTTAATGTCTGAAAATGTCCACTTAATTGTTGAGCTCTCCCAATTTGGTTTCATGGAGAAAGAATTATTCATAGTTTTACTCACAGCTATACTTCCATCTTCTTCCATACTTCCCTGCAATTTTGTCGAGCTGATCTGGGAGGAACCCCGAGCTACTCCCAGACAAAACAAGATATGTTTTGCATTTTTAAGGAATGACTTCAGATCAACTAAAATACACTACATTCAAGCAATAATCAACAGGCAACTGACTACGTGTTATGCCGATGCAGCTGTGTCAAGGAGGGCCGACACTTCGGCTAATGTTTATTCCATCTCATTTCCTATTCAATTATAGAAGCTTTCATATATTTATGCTCTGTGTATACATTAGATATACAGAAACACCTTTTTACCCCTGGATTCCGTGTGTGTATGTGTGTGTTGTTTCAGGTTGTGTGTGTTGTTTAATAGGGGGATGTGGTGCCCTTCCAGCAGGCAGACAGCTCTATTGTTCCTGCCACGGAGGGAACACCGTCTCCTGCCTGTCCACTCAGGATGTCGGATTGAACCTCCTTAAAAAAAAAAAAAAAAAAAAGAGCGAGCACAGCCAGCATCACCCATTATCCCAGCATCATCCAACAAAAAAAAAACAAAAAAACAATGGAACACCTCCCAACATCCCCCTCCTTTCCCAGGAGCCTCTGTGACCAGTTCCCACAGTGCCGTCCAGTTCTGAGGAGCAGGGGCCATTGTTAAGACGCCCGATCTGTCCCCTGATTGTTCCCAAGAGGACACAGAGACACATACTCACTTTGTGTTAACTCACAGTAAAAAAAAATATCCACGACTCACCTCCACCTCTCCACCCTCTCATGGAAACTTCCACCAGCTTGAAGTAATTGCTACTCTAAACATGCACAAGCAGGGTCTGTGGAGTGGAGCTGGTAGTTCTACCGATAGCTAACTTAAAGTACGTGTGTGTGTGTGTGTGTGGGGGGGGGGGGGGGGGGGTTATTAGCTGATGGCTGCAGATAGAGGAGTATTTAGCATTCTGGTGCCAGTGTAAACCTGGGCCTCATAATCTTTCCCATTTCACAAGCTGGCAGGCCATAGCAGAACTTATCCTGGCACGCCTAAAAGGTTATCATCCATTAAGAGAGCTCCTGGAGCGCAGACAGGGTGGAACTCTCTGATTCATTACTCCACAGAGGAGAGCGTGTGGGAGTAAATGTGATAACAAATATGGGAGTTACTTACTTGTCTAATTAATAAAACTGCATCAAGGTTTCTCATACTGAAGTCATACTTACTACTGACACTTTTTGTTGAGATTCCTAAAAAAAAAAATCCTAGAATTCTAAATGAAACCTAAAAGAATCCTATAAAGACAAAAGCTGTGTTTATATGACCAACTGATGATATTGAGGAAGAGGAAGATTCCTTTGATCAATTTGATTTGAAGCCGGCACAGATAACAATGTGCAAGGGCAGGATACACCGTGGACAAGTTGCCAGTCCATCATGTTGCACACAATCACACACTGTCATATTTACAACCACCAATGAACCCCAAGTACATATTTCTGGACAATGGGAGGAAAATAGAGAACCCATCAATATACAGAAAGAACATGCAAATCCATAAAGACAAGTCCACTATGGCAGAATCAAACCAGAGAATCAACCTTTATATTTTTTCCATTCTGTGTCTTCGAAAGTTAGTTTAGAGCTCAAAATATTCAATAGAAATATTAGTTCAAAGAAAATAGTATTTGTTTAATCATAACTTAAGTTTCCATACTTGAAAAGCATGCAGCTGTTGTTGCTTTATTTGGCCTGTATAGCCATCCAACAGAGAGACTGACTTTGTGTTTATACCCCACAAGCATTGGATCATAGCAGGAAGATGAAGAGAAACCATGAACTGCAATAACATGCAAATTTCACATTGAAATAGTATGGAATCAAACGAGACAATTTGCTGTGAGGCGGAAGCAGCGAGCTGTATACCATCACGCAGTGTCTGGCTGGAATCTAAATCTGTGATATCAGAGAAACGATCTGTTAAAAGAATCCCTTAAAAGGAGAACGTGGAGTTGTGTGTTATTCTACTGACGCATGTCTGAAAAGAATGTTTCCACTGAAGTGCCACTGTATTTCTCATATCCCTTACAGCAGTGTTTTTCAACCACTGTGCCACTGTGCCACTGAGATATAGTCAGGTGTGCCGTGGGAAAGTATCCAATTTCACATTTTTTTCTAAAAATCATTTGCTATTACAGCCGCTGTCAGCTGTGAGAGCAGTGTGTTGAAGAGTAATCATGTATAAATATTCTTCACCAATAGATAGCAGCACATAAATTTGCCGGTGAAATCGAAACTTAACAGACGTCAGTCTGGTTTATCACCACCACCTGCGGCTGCTCCTATCTTGTATCAAAGTACTGTGTCAGTGACAGTGATGGAGAAATTTTTGAAAAGGAACAATGCTAACCAGGATCTCAGCTCTTCATCCATCAGGTCCAGGTTTCACACTGTGTGAGTAAAAATTTGAAAAAAAAGAAATTGGGAAATACTTTTTTTCTGGATTTATTTGATTCCTGTTGATAAAACTTTGATGAGAATGACTTTATATTGTTAATATAGGCTACAAAATTTAAAATTTTAACATTTTCGGGTGGTGGTGTGCCTCCAGATTTTTCGAAACAAAAAAGTGTGCCTTGGCTCAAAAAGGTTGAAAAACACTGCCTTATAGTAATATTCATCAATGTGGCTTACGAAGAAAAAAACAAAGTGGTCAGATGCTGGAGGACCATTTCTACCTGGTTGGGGTTTACCTTTCTCTTCTGATCGAGAAAGATTTTCAACAAGTTCTACATTTTCTCTTCGAGGTGAAACTTAACCTTTGCTGATTATTCATGTCTGTCACGCTGTACCTGCTCTAATGTACAGCAGTGATAATAGTTACTTACTGCAAATATGAATTACATCATCTCTTTCCTCCTCCACTTACTGTAAAGCGAACAGACCGGATTGTTGTTTCATTGACATTTGGCAAACACCTCTTGGTGCATTCATGTGACCTTATGAAGAGTGGTGAATAACTGATATATTCCTTAATTAAATCTGATGTCCTCGTAGCATTTCGATAAAGCTCTCTCTGTTCTGAGTTCATCTGGAGTTTTTTTTTCAGTTGATTAATGTTCAATATGCTTGAGAATCTGTTTTTGTGGAGTAAATGATGAAAATGATTTACGACGGATAGAATTTCATGCTCCTCTCATTTTCAAACTACTATAAGGCCTTTCTTTACTTCCTCTGTTCCAGTCCTCCTCCCACTTCTTATCTATGCCTTTCTTACAAAACAGAGCTGCTGAGTTCTCCAGTCCTGTGTGTTGTTTTGTTGCCATACTCCTGCTTTTACAGTACACTGGAGCATCGGCTGCGTTGTGATCTGAGTGGATTAAAGCAGCACTCTCTGTGGAGGGAATGTCAGTTAAGGAAACGTCGTGCTGCCTAATGCTCCATTTAGAAGAGCCTGCACTTACTTCCCGTGTGACTACAGTGACATAAAAACCGCAGATATTTGCTGCTGCAGGAAATAATAGTTACCATCATCGGTCACACTGACACTCTCAGTTGGTCTGTTATTACTGTAGCTCCACAGATGTGTACATTTGATTCAGTGTGCAACAACAAAAACAAAACATCTATATCATTAGTGTTACTGTAGCCAGAATGAGTTTGCTTTTATTGGTGTTATTAATGTGTGGGAAAAAAAAGCTGTTATGTTGAGTATCAGTGTTCATAGGGCGGCGGTGGCCTGGAGGTTACAGAAGTGAGTTTGTGTTCGGAGGCTCGCCGTCAAGAATCTCATGTGATGCGTCACCAGAGCGGCTCCCCGAGCAAAGCTCTTGATCCAAACCGCTCCCTGTGTCGTCAGTAACGGCCACAAACAAGATGAGTTATGTGCAGAGATATAATTTCCCATCAATGAAGTCTCTGATTAATTACGCAAAATTTGACCACGTACAATGCAACCTCATCCAATCAGTCTACGGTTGGAACTAACTTGTGTGAACCTATTTTCACGCTTTGTACAACATTTTATAAAATTCTTAGTGTCAATCAATAAGAACTGGCAATCCCCAATATCCCGTGGCTAGTTTTCTTTGGAGAGTTGTTGCCACTCCATTAGTGGACAATGGGAGTTCTGGCTTCCCGTAAAGTGATGTACTGTCATTTACTTTCTTTACATCCTATCATCCTCTCCAAGTTCAGATTTAGATTTTTATTCAGGCTGAATACCATCCTCAAACTACTTCAAAGGGATTGTTCTCTCTGATCTAGTGATCAGATTGCAGTCATTGGTGGAAAAGTAGAGCCGAGTGTCTTCCATGAAGCAGTGAAACTGAATATTGCATGTTGGGGAAATATGGCGACGGTGGAGATATGACAATGAAGAGGACAGAGCCGTGGGGGACACCAAAAGAGGGGAGATGGCTGAGATGTGAAAGATCTTAACTATTAATCGATTATCCTTTCTGTATCAATAGAGTCAATACCTTGGGAAAACTATATACAGTACAGTCCCTATAATCACAACACGTATCAGTCTGCATTCTACAAGATCCATCAGTCTGGTCATACCCAAAAGCTTGTAAATCTTTTGGTTGGTTCCTTCAGTTTTCTGCTAAAAACGACTAGAATCATCTGCAAGAGACCATCAAACATTCTACAATTATTCTGCTTTGCTCTTTTTTCACAAACGCCACACAACCAATACTGAAAAATCACTATGCGCTTTTTGATAAATTAGTTTAATATATACATCACTGTCAACACTGGAAATACTCCTTCCTTTGTGTGACACTATCTATGTATGCATATATTTGTTTGTTTTTATTTCAGTTTCTTGTTGCCTCATGGCCATGTCATCACTGAAAATGAGAAGTGGTTCTCAATTGACCTTCCTGGTAAAATTAAGATGAAATTAAACACAAATACTTTTCAGAATCAGCTTTATTGGCCAGGTACGTTTAACACACAAGGAATTTGACCTCGGTCGACTGTGTTCTCTTTGTGCAGAAGTAACATTAATAATAACAATAAACAAAACATATAAACAAGTATTCAGAGGCCAAGTAGTGCAAAGGATGATGGGGTAAATAAATGTCAGCATTTACGGTAGTGTGCAAAGATGATCGTTTAAATTAAATAGTATGTGTATATGTACATTCAAAGTGAGTTTTGTTAGGTTATTCCACAGCAGCAGGTTGTTTTGACAGTCATCTGTACTGAGGGGAGGAGTTCGAACAGTTTGTGAGGGGTCTGCATATTTATTTATTCTTTCATATTTAACATTTGATAATTGCCTTTTTATATTTGTTATATAGCATTTTATCAGCTTTATTAATCGCTACAAAAATGTATGATCAATTGAATCAATAAGCAGATTAAAGTGTGAAAAAATAGAGGGATGTTCATTTTAAAGCAGGTTTGATTGTTAGATTTAAAAATCACAAAATCATTTTAAAATGTAATATATGTGACATTACTCCAGAACATCACTGCTGTGTTGAAATTTCCTGTGGTCAAATTCTAAGAGTGAACGGGTTTGAGATTATTTCCCTTCTGAATAATTTCCTTCTTGAAACTGAATGAGCAGAGTCATTACTTCCTTCCTTTAACTTTGATGTCCCCCTCTGTCCTTGGCAGCACTTTTGTGCCGTAATAAAAGGCAATTGAATATTTGTTCAGACCCGAATGTGAAACAATAGCGTCGCTACGTGAGTGATTCAAGCTGAAACACCCACCTTTTGTCTTCCACTTGACGAGAGTCAGGATATCAACAGTAACCAGGTACGCGCTCGGCATACAGACACCATTTCTCTTTATTTGACTCATTCATTAATACATATTGGTTCACTCAAAGTGCACTGAGACTTTCTGAATTGAAAGTCCTGTGATGTGTGCTCCAGCCCAATCAGCTTATAAGCAGCTTAAACTTCCTGAGACCTCCCGCGCTGCTGGATTATTTAGTCGCATACCATCAGAGGTTCCACCAGACAAAAAGAACGTCAACAAAGACCCGTCTTTCTTCTCTGCTTTTATGTTTACAGTCAAAGTCCTGTCTTTGTGTACATGAACTATTCAAAAGGAGAAATTATTGACAGGTCTTGAAACAGCATCGTCATGTTCGTGAATTGAAGCTTCAATGACTTGGAG
Organism: Blennius ocellaris; assembly: GCF_963422515.1. Lineage (NCBI taxonomy): Eukaryota > Metazoa > Chordata > Actinopteri > Blenniiformes > Blenniidae > Blennius > Blennius ocellaris. The sequence continues at coordinate 8,658,204 of NC_137669.1, forward strand.
GGAAGATAAAGTAAAATCAGTTACAGATAGATTTATCGATTTTCTGCTAAAACACAAATCACAATAAACCTTCTCATCAGACTAGAGGGTAAACACTGACAAGTCCTATGAAGAGGTTTTGCTTTGGCTATCCAGTTGCACCACCAATGTTGGGGAATCTCATGCAGCACGGAGTTCAATCAGGAAGAGAGATCATGAAGTTTCTGCAGGAGTGATTCAGCGGTCTTGAGTGTGAAGAACATACAACTGAAGTCGACATGAAGTTTGGGTCATTTCTGCCTTCCTGTTCACTCCCAGTGAAATACAGTCAGATGCAAGTCTATCACACCAACGCGAGGTTAGCTCTTCTCAGATCGGTTTCTGTTCAGAGCCGCTTTAGGTGTGAATTCAAGTTTCTCCTTAAGGCTGAGCACCTGGGTGCTGTCCATACCGGCCTGTTCCTGCAACTTCCTCTCCTCCCTCCGTTCTATGATGCTCTTTTCATCCTCCCGAGGCTTGGGGGTCCCTCTGATGAACCACTCGAGGTGGTAGCCCACTGCTCCCACCACAAAAGCCACGGGGAAGGTGATGTACGGGGCGTAGGTCCGCAGCGCTGTCCACACTACCGGCCACATGACTGCAGACCGCTCTGGCTCCTGAACGCGCCACAAGGCAAACAGAACAGAAGGTAAGTCTACTGCAGCTCAGATCCAAGGGTTGTGGTGAAGGCGAGTCGACCAGAACAGAAAACGGTGAGACATCTGGAGAGACGTATGGATTGAAAGCCATTTTGTTTACCAGGAAACACTTCGGATGAGTCTAAATAACCTGACAAAATTGTAAACTTTACAGTAATGACATTACAAATGAATGGAGGGAGGAATTTGAGTTGAGACAAAAGTCAACTCTGAATCACTGGAATAGAGTACTAGCTGGACAACAGATAATATAACCTTAAATGATTTGTCCAGAGGGTTTTATGTGATGAAAAGTTGATGCTTGGAGGTAAGACAAAGTGATAAATGAAAGTATTTTGGGGTCCTCGTTGGGTCGGAGTGAATTACAAGAAGAAAAAGTTGTATTGGTACTTCGAGATTATGAGGTCATTACATGTGAGGTAAGGATACATTAAACTACGGTACAGTGACACTAGACATGTACGAAACGAGAAGCCTTTGTGATAATACCATAGAACTTTATAACTTTGTTGCAGACATTTTAAATGTATCTCTCGTCATCTAAAACACCCAGAAATGCGACATCCAGGCGTTTTTCTTTTCGTGTTGTAACAGAAGTGCTAGAATACAACCTCCCTCGTCCTTCCTATGCCCTTCAATGTCAATAACAAAACACAAAACTAATTTTGGGCTACAAATAGGCACATCATTTACAGCACATGTATCTATTTCAAAGTCATTGTAGTCCGTTTGTGTGATCCATGTAAATCCAATTGAAAATAATCTCCAATGTATCTCACTCATTACCACCTGACAGCTTTTATTCACTGGCCACAAGGCTGCCGCAAGAAACGAGTCTGTTTTCTCACCCCACCTGAGATACTTTGATAAAGATTTTAAGTCACATAACTCACCTTTACCGGTCTGTTAGCACGCTGCTGCTGTAGAGACGCAACATCCGGGTCACTATGTTCGTCTTCCGGGTTAAACAGCCGATGATTTCTTACTTGTGTTTTACCACCACCTACTGGTCAAACTGGGGCACTACAGCAACATTACCATTTACTTCAACATAGCCACACTGCTTCACCAAGCAAGGAGTTCTCCGAAAATGAATAGGATGAGTAAAAGAAGAATCAATAGTCAATAGTATGCGTTCTTATTCACAAGGAAGAAAGAAAAAGTGCCATTTATTTATATATTTCTTAAGCATTTCACACAAAAGTGAATTTTTTGGCATCAGTGGGGCTCGAGTCTGCTTATCAAAAGATGGAAAATAAACATCTTTATTATGTTCTAAGTCAAACGGTGAAACCTTTATACATTGTATATCCATTATATATAAACTGATACACATCAAGCATCTTTCTTTACTCTTGATGATTTTAGGTTCACTTTTTCAGACACATTTTTATGGCAATTTGGAGTTTCCATTTTCTTTAGTGTCGGAGTTATTCAAGTGAATGTGAAAATACCTGATAACACTATAATTTCACTGATATTAAATGTTTTATGAATTTTTGGCACCGGGCCTCTGTCACTAACAGGATGACAAGAGTTTAACAGAGGTGACATGAAATATAGGCGTGCCAACAACAAATTATAAGTCACCATTAAAATATCACATTAATTGGAGCAAATGAAACTCAGAGGGAGCTGGAACTGCAGGATGCACCATTTACATTGCAGGGCAAACACAAAGACATTCACACATAGTGAATACTGATTAATGTTGTGTTTAGACATTGGGAGTAAACCAGACGACACACTACCACAAGGACAATATGGAAACTCCACACAGAGGACCATGGGCTACGGATGATGCTAACCGCTTCAGCTGCTCAAAAACACTGCATGAAGATTAAATAAACTTTTTTTTTTTTTTTGTGCGGCGTGAGAAGGAGCAGTGCCTTCTTACATAACATACACCCTTTTCTTTTTTGGGGGGGGATCTGATGTGTCACAGGAGTTTTGCCTTCTTATGCTTGTGGATGACAGACCCCTCAAGCACCAAGACAGTTACTTCTGCTTTACCTTCGCTTATTCAACCACGAGTGCAACACCCGTGTAACAATAAATTACAGATGCGACTATAGGGGGAGAAAAATATTGCTGGGAAGTGAATCGGTAAGTGTTCTTTGCAAAGCTCTATATGATTGATGACGCTGATATTTCAGCTCAATGGCCGAAAAGTTTCCCATTACACCGAGCCCTGTGTTGAGCACAAGGCTGATCAATAGCAACTGGAATGCAGCATGTCATGGACGGATGACCAGCTCTGACTCAATGGTCATTTGTGCTGAGACAAAAAAAAAAAGCGTGTGTGTGTGAGGATGAGAGCCATCTAACATTCGATCCAAATTTGTTATCATCCCTTCAAATGTTGCTGAAATAGTCGTGATTAACAGGATTCTGTGTGGGTGATTATGCTTCATGCTTCAAAGATTATTCTTCCTTCTGTGCCGTCCATGCTGTGGTTGCCAGAACTGGCATTTGATCAGTACTGTCAAATAAAGTAAAATGTGTTCATCACCACCCACCCCCCCCCCCCACCCCCCCACACACACATATCGCTAGTGCCAGTTCTGCTGCTCCACCAGAAAACTTGGCGCTGCCAGGATTATTTTATCATCTCCTGTTTATTAGTGAAAGAGATTCAGAGCCAGGCTTTTTATGTAAAAAACAAAAAAAACAAATGATAAAATACAACTGTCCTTATCAGTCCAAATCACAAAAGCAGGGCTGACAGAGTGGGGAGTGTTACCAGGCCTGTTTTCACCAGACCTGCTCTATTCACCCAAGTTAATTACACATGTCAGGCATGATCAGTGGTGGGAAATTTCCTGATTATGCAAAAAAACAAAAAAAGAAGTGACAGTCAGGACTTGGGTGAAGTCTGCTGAATTACATAAGACCAGAAACACATCAGCTACCCCCACAGGCTGAAATCCTCAAGTACCCTGAACTTCAAGCCGTGACCCACGAGTTCAATGGTTTGTTAACGCGCGCGTGTTCGGAGTATCCAAACAGGAGATTGGACACGCATGATGCAGAGTGATTACAGAGCCGCGATGGCGGCGTTTCAAGCCAGCGCGCAGGGAGAGGGATAAGGAGGAGACGGATGAGGAATCTGACCAAAAAAGATGCACCGGAGAATTTGATGGATTGCTTGTGATTTGAAATGAAGCTGGGGGACTCTTGACGGAGACCGTGATCAAGCAGACTAGCAGATGGTGAGGGAGCTCCAGATGTGGAGAGAAAACACTTTTTTTTTTTTTTTTTTTCCCCAGCTCTTTCTGTGCAGCTGGTCTGCCCTATATAGGGGGGGGAAAAATTAGATACCTGATTTCGGACACTTGCAGAATTAAACCATTTCTCTTCTTCCGTTTGAGGACAGCGGCAAAGTGCAGTTAAGCGTCACAATCAAAGAGCGTGCACTCACTCAATACTTTCCCTTTGTGTTCACATTCAAACGTGGCTCGGTCTGCCTTTCGTGGTCACGGGAGCAAATCAAACTCATTAATTCAGTCAGTCGTGAATATGGAAAACAAAAAAAAACTGTTTATTGGCTTTTGGCATTACAACCCATTTTGGCATGTTTAATGAATTCAGAATATAAACGTTAGTGGAGTGTATTATCTGTCCACATGAATACTGGAGATAATTAAGGTGAAAGCAGAAACCTTATCGATGCACAATATCATCTCTTTTGACCTTTATCGAGAGCAGTTTCAGCAGTTTAGCTATAAAAAAAAAGAAAAAAAAAAGGGTTTTTTTTTCATAAACTTCCAAATAAGGTTTGAATAATGCTGGTGTTATGCCTTCTGCCACCTCTGAAATCTTGCATGTGAGGGAATAGCAAAGCAATATCCAATATTGCACGTTGGGTCATTTGATTTCATGGGTATCTTTTTTGTTTGCGTGTATTTAAAATGCCTTTATGTTGCAATACACATCACTGCTGTGCGTGAACAAATCCCCAGGATACCAAGTTGCAGTTCAACGCTGAAGAAGCACAGAAACCCTCTCTCATTTTCAATATTTCACGTCTTCCCTGATTAGTCCTCCATTCAAGTCCTTACACCGAGTCGGGCAGATCTGTAGAGTTAGCGCGCGCTACATTTAACTAATTTAACATGCCTAAATAATTGCTCCTTTGGATCTCGGTTCATATCAAGCACTGCTACTGGCAACCCTTTTAACTGTCAGTCATCAAGGCATCTGAGGTGAAACTCCTCCAAAGGAAAGCACTGAATTGTATAGAAGGACAAGAGATTGCAGCAGTCTGATGACCTCCTCCTTAAAACAGCTGCTTCCGTCATGAAGCAAGGCTTAATGTATTTACAGCGTGGGGCTATCTGTACAGGCTGGTATGCTGTGTGTGTATATAGACTAAGAGGTGGGGGGCACTTATGGCACTGAAGCACTGAGCATACGGTGACCTGAAAATGGAATGGTACAAGGGGGTGGGGGGGGGAGACTCGGTGGACTGACGCTCACATGAGTCTCACTACGGCACTGGACAGGAAATCTTCGTAGCTGACGCGGATGTTGCCCGTCATGGCCGTGTCCCTCTCTCGGAACACCTGGGTCATGCTCTGCAGCTGCGTGCACACCTGGATGAAGCGGTCCAGCTGGACGCCCGGCCGCCCACCTCGGCAGCTGTAGCGCTGGGCGAGGCTCTCGGAGAACTGCGGGCTGAGGTTGTAGCCCATGGAAGCCAGAGCTGGCGACGCCACACCGGGGGGGGGGGGGGGGGGGGGGGGGGGGGGGAGAAGAAGATCTGCGTGATTATCGTGTCGTGGCTGCAAAAGTAATCCGAGACGGCACAGAACAAGACGTATACCTTGGTGTAGCTCTGCGCCGCTGATGACCCCAGAGCGGTCTCTGTCGTACTGCTGGAACAACACTCTCCACCGCTGGATGAAGTCCCACAGAGCCGAGAAGCCAAAGATGTCGACTTGACCCGACCGCGTCTTGTCGAACATGTCTGGTGGGGAAATGAAGACGGCGCATGTTCAGGCATGCCAGCGTCCATTTTCCTTCCACAGTCAGGGTGCTTAAAAACTATCTTGTGTATTTTCACCAAGCGGTGCTTGTTGTCCATCATCATGCCTCTTCTCAGTCCACAAAAGTCACACATTTCTCATTATGTAATAAGACACATTACTCACTGCGGGGTCATAAAGCGCAACTGGAACATGGGGACTGAAAACAAAATGACTCAGTCTTTTTGTTGTTGTTGTTGTTGTTGCTGCTTGAATTCAGGCTGAATATTTTTTTCTCTTAACGTTAATTAGAAAAAAAAAAAAAAAAGAAAAATCACTTTTGAACCTCAAGTTTCCCTCTACCGCTTGTTTAACATTTTTCAGGAGGATGATTTTTCCCACTCATTAAAGCTGTTTATGTCACTCAGGAAACCTTGTCAAAGCATTTAGAAGCAATGCATCAACAGAGAGCTCCCCGACGCGCCGGCCGAGCGTTTCGCTCCGCCGTCGCTTTGCCACTCACTGATCATCATGAGGCAGGTCTCGTCGTTAAAAGCAGACCAGTTGGAGTTGACAAGCGCCTGCTTCAGCTCCTTCCGGCTGATGAAGCCACTGCGGTCGCTGTCGACGCTGTGGAACCACTGGTACGCCTCTGGGTTAACGCCAGGAGGGACACTTCCTGCAGAGAGGAGAAATGAAAAGACTTTAACGAGGAGAATAACAAAAAAAAGATGATTTTCTCTTCATTCTATCACTATTGCCTTTCGTCTTTTTTTTTTTTTTTCCCTTTGATCTATCTGAGCCCACTCGAGCGATTCCTTCTCTGTATTGGTTCCCATCCTGGTACTTTCTACCAGTTATGATTTCACAAAAGCTCTCAAGCTTTGAGGAGAAACAGACATAAATGATAAAAAAATAAAAAGCCAGAATGAAAAAAAAAAAAAAAAAAAAACCCCAAGACATTCTTGGAAATGAAGCTGCTGCTGCGTTCCGATGCAGAATTATTACTTATTTATTAAAAGATGAAGAAACACACTTCGCCTGTTTGACAGCTGAAACTGTGCGAGGAAAACTGATCAGAAAAAATAATACATCTGTGCCCGAGTCAGCCTTTTTGCCTGCGGTGGTTACGGAGGCACTAATTTAAATTCCGGCAAGCGAATGAAATAACAATAAGACCGAATTCATTATTCCCTGCATTGCAATTAATTTGCCAAACGTGATTCCCGCGGCGATTTAAAAGGGATCGGTCAAGCAACTACCATTGTAAGAAGACAGAAAAATCCAAAGAGAAATCCAATAATTTCACTTTACATTAAAATACAATTAATCTTTACATGACTAAACTCTCTATCGTTAGAAAAAGAGTTGGTATTCAGCAAAAGAGGACCTCCTCCAATCTAAGTTACACATGCTTCGGGGAAGAAAAAGGCAGAAGAAGGGTCAAGGGCTGAAGGGAAGTCATCTCAGCAAGAGGGAGATGGTGCTCCCTGAGTACATGCTGGAAAGGCAGAGGAGTGTTAGACGATGTGGTGTGGGGGGGGGGATGTGGAGAGAGGGACAGGTGACAATTCGGAGCAGACTGTGATGGATTCCGTCTCGGCGGGGAGTGATGGCAACACGGGCTATCGGGTTCTGACTTAAGCTTAGCTACTACTGGAAACGGTGTAATGGCACGCACATACACGGAGACACACTCTTTCGCCCATCTGTCTTATACTCTGTTTAGCCCTCACTCGGTATTACAGGAGTCATCACTCCAACTGTGTAATCCTGCTGAGGGGCACAAACTGAACCCTGTCTCTACATGACTGTCTGGGAATGCAAGTCATTTTCAATCCATCATCCCACCAGAGAGCGATGGAAAAAAAAAAGAGAGAGAGAGAAAGAGGCAATGAAGAAGATGAGCAGGAGACTATCTGCAGTCCCCTCAGAACACACGTCCTCAGGTCCCAGAGGCAAAGAGAGCACAGATGCTTACATAGCTCCGGTCTCAGCCCGCCATTACCTGCAGGACCGTAGTGTCCTCCGTGAGGCTGTCCCCCGTGAAGCTGTCCCCCGTGAAGCTGTCCCCCGTAGCCCCCATAAGGCCCACCGGGGGCGCTGCCGGGTGCAGGTCCATAATGCCCTCCCTGTCCTGGGGCTCCATAACCCCCATAAGGGCCTGCTGGTGGACCTGCAGCACCTCCGTAAGGGGCTGAGGGCGGATGTCCATAGGGAACGCCGCCTCCTCCATATGGAGCACCTGGTGGTGGTTGTCGCCCTCCGGGGTATCCCTACAATAAGACAGAAAGGCGCCGCTCATCAAAACTGTGCTCACAGGTTCTTTAGAAGAAGCATTAGTCTATAAGAACCACAAATAAAAGGTCAGACTTTAATTTTAATCCCACATTTTAACACCAAAGAAGCCTCAACGCAATTTACGTCTGGGATGACGTATTTTCGTCCAGAGGCCGTATATGGCTTAATTTCATCTTGGGGGGGCTGGATGGGCAATATAGAGCCACAATAACCTTTAAATTTAAGCTTTAAAGTTTTTATTGGTTGTGACATAGAGTATTTGTCATTGAAATGTCTATAAGTTTACACAAAACTAAGAATTACTGGTATATAGTATAACAACAATCCTGAGGGATAATAACCTCAATGGTGTACTCACCAAAGCAAATGGTAAAACTTTTAAAGAAAATAATAAACAATTGAGAAACTGAGCTCATTGTGAGCTAGTAGTTTCAAAGCCAGTTTGTAAAAACATGCATAATGCAACAGCTATAGGAGAGGTTTTCTTGACATGTCACTGGATTTTGCACCAGACGGTTTCATAAAAATTGACTTTATGTCGAGCTTTTTAATCATTCTTGACAGCAATTGTTCGGTTTTTCTGAAAATATGGACATTTCCTCTGAACTAAAATGTGTTTGACAACTCTACTATAAACCACCAGTCAGTTATCAATTAGGAATGAATATTTCCTCTTTATCTATATTAAATAATAACTGGTAGAAGTATTGATGTTGATGGTACATGGTATTCTATACTTTTATTTTCATATAGAGTGGATTAGTTATTCAGAGGTAGACAATGCAGTTGTTCTTCAAAGTAAGCTCTATTGTGTTCAGCACTTCAGTATAAAACACTCACGTTAACGTTTTAAATTGAAGCAAACGATCAGATCATCTTGCTTTCTCTAATATTATAAAGACCTGTTAATGCTGTTATGAGAGCAGCACTTTAGACGATTATATCAATAATGCCGTGATTTAAATCCAGAATCACTTCGACACAGACACAAAAAAAGACCACAGCAATGTTTGCCAAAGTGTAAAACCAACCCAACTCTTTCAAAATTAAATATATTTCAACTAAACGGCAACAGATGACATTGTGCTAACTGTAGCAAGTATATGAATGGTGAACGTCAATTGTCCGTGTATGACCTCAAAGAAGTAGTTACGTTACATCGAGTCAAGCAAACGGATAATACGATCACAAAATAATTCAAATATATCACTACAAATGTTAAGGACACAAAAGAAAGTGTAAAATTTTCGATACCTGTCCGTAGTGGAAACTCATGTTTGAGAGAGTTTACTTCCTTCAACAAGACATCCGTGTGGGCGGGTACAGGACGTCGGCTTAAAGCGACGCCATTGGCTTATTTACCTGCCTGTCAAAACCGCGCCCGTCTCTTCGCGGTCTGATTGGACAATGGAGGAGATGACGACTTCAGCAGAAACTATTTTGTGAATGAGTCACTCACCGGGCGGAATCATGTTAATGTTGAGTTTCCATGAAGGATTTCTCTTCTTCTTTATACTTTGTATTGAAGAGAATAAAGTCTTCGTTTCTTTTGTGACAATAAAATGAACAAATGACTCAGACACGGAAATGAAGTAAGAGTAAAACAACTTTATATGCTACAACAATAAATACCAAGCCATATATTACAGAATCCTACTTCATTTTGTGAAAAAATACATTTATGTGGATATAAAAACTATTTGGATCCATCTTATACAATTCCTGGTCGACCACCAAATGAAGTGCTGTGCATTATCTTGTTTTATTCATTAGGGGGCAGTGTGTATATGCAGGTGAAAGCATTCACTTTTTAACCGAATGTTTACGCCACACGGAGCTTGTTTTTTCTTCTCTCAAACTTTAAAAAGTATTATTTACTAAGTGGGTGATCCAACAGCTTAAACTGCCAGCGATACATACACAAAACACAAACATACTCAGGCACACAGCACATCAGTGCAAAGAAGAAGAAAAAACAACTCAAAACCCTCTTTCTCTGTAATTCCCCCTTTTAGGAGTACATTTTCATGCATAAGGTGTGCGCTCTTGCAGAATGTCATTTAACCAGATAATATTTACAAATCGCTGTGAGAAATCCCTGAAGTAATGAGAATCTGGTGTTGAGCAGCAGCACTCCATGAAGTCTGTGCCTTCAGTTGCTGTGGCACCTTGAATTGTTTTGTTTTGTTTGTTTGTTTTTCTTTCAGCATGGGTGGGCCATACAAAGTGCGTTATGATTTTTTGGCTGGTGCCTCTTCAGCCTTCATGTTACTGATGTTCTGGATTGAGGCTGTAGGATCCAGTCTGATCGATGACCTGGGCGCCACCAGCTCCGTCATCTCGTGATTCTCTGCGAATAACCTCCTGTCTGCCTCTGTCTTCCTCCTTATGAGTTTCTGGATGCGCTTGCAGATGAGGTAAATCATCTCGCAGATGCACATGAGGATGCAGAACCCAGATGAGACGACCATGAAGAGGGTGAAGATCTTCTTCTCTGTGGGACGGGATATGTAGCAGTCCACCGTGTTGGGGCATGGGTCCAGGGAGCACTTGGACAAACGGGGCATGTCGTAACCTTCGTAGACGTGGTACAGAATGTAGAGGAAGCCAGCATCGAAGCCTGCCTTGAAAATTAGGCTCACCTGTGTGACGATAAAGGTTCATTTCTTGTCATTTTACATTAAAATGAACTTTAGTCATCTGAAAATCAAATGCAATAAACCATTGCAACGTAGAAATCTTTACACTCTTTCTCTGGCTTGCATTAATGATTAAAAAAATATAAGGCCAAGAGTTCTTACCAAGTAAGTCCACCACAACCCCCCTCGTTTCTTTCCAGGGTTGGCGTACAGATGGGCACCCTTGTGCGAGGTCGTGTACTTCAAGTCCTTCTTCTCCCGATACTTGACATGTCCGACGACCATCAGCGAAGGGCAGGTGACAAAGATGAGCTGCAGGGCCCACAGGCGGATGTGGGAGATGGGGAAGATGTGGTCGTAGCACACGTTGTTGCAGCCCGGCTGGGCTGTGTTGCAGACGAAGTCTTTGCTCTCGTCGCCCCACACTCGCTGGGCCGCCACCACGAACACCATCACCCGAAAGACAAAGACCATCGAGAGCCAAACCCGGCCGAACACAGTGGAGTACTTGTTGACCCCACTGAGAAGCGCCTCCAGCGCAGACCAGTTCATGGCTGCTGCCTCGCAGGTGGATGGGGTGGAGGAAGACGAGACGGGTGAAGGGGCTCCTCAGGAGAGCAGGAGGGGTGAAGCTGTTGGTGACGTGAACCTGGGGAACGATACAAAGAAAATCAATCGTTTGATATTCATTCACTGATATTTGGAAATACTCCAACATGCTTTACACTTATTTAAATAAAATTAACTACATATGTTGTTATTTGCTTTAATTCTATTAGAAAAAGACAGTTTTTGATTAAAGCAGATTTCAAAAATAAATATAAAAACAGATAATTCAGAGCTTCTGATATTGAGAATTCAGTCTCCTGTGATGTGAAATCCAAAAAGCAATGCAAGTAAAAAAAACATCAAAACTTCAAAGTCTCATTCAAGATTAAAAAAAAACTCCTTAAGTTTAAGCCTGATGCTACCCTGCAAATGCTTATGATTTTCTTCTACATTGCCCTGGGAAACACTGTTTCTTTCTTAAGGAGAAACATATTCTTCATGATGGGGAATAAGAAAAGTGAAATGAAAAATGTAATATAAATTTCATAATAACTAAGTACATAAAATAACTTTTCAATTGATCTCCTGACAGTAACCAGCTGGATAAACCGTAAGAGAAAAGAGTGATCAACTGTGCACAGTCAAAACAACCGGATATAATTTAACATACAGTCTAAACCCTTTCGTAGGTGTTCATATTTACAGAGAGCTTCTTCTTTTCAACACTGACTCATCATATTTGGATGACTGAGTCATCTGAGTCTCATGAAAGAGCCAAACACCCGCCGCTCTATTTGTCAGATGTTTGAACAGCCACCACCGCCTCTGTGATTCCAAATGCCTATAAGTAGTTTTGATTCTTCAAAGGACTGGTATGGGATAATATTTCATTAGTGAATGCAAAGCATGACAATGCAACAGGATCTGTGCTCCGGGGAAAAATAAAGGGGGTTTCAGTGTGAATTTGACCGTGTTGTTGTAACTTTCACATTAATGACGTTAAGTAGTACTTTTGTTTACTGTGCATGCATTCTTTCACATATTTGAGTTAGTTACCTAAGCGTGGACAGAAGGAGGGTCTGCTGGGTGTTTTTGTGAGAATTTCTTTCCGACCACTGAAGGGAAAAAAAGAAAAAAAAAAGCTTTTATATTTCCATCTCGTTCAGACGGATGCTCACCGCCTGACAAGGAACAGGCTGGATAACAGGCCTGCTGTCCACTGTTCCATTTCGCTTCTGTCTCGTCTAATCCCAAGTATTTGAATTTAAAAACGCTTCTCCCTCAGCATTTCGGCATCACTGTGGACAGATTGAGCTGTCAAATCAGTCGCTATTTTCTCTCTCATCCAGCATTCGTGACTATTAAATTACACGGCATAAAAAGACGTGACTCAATGAATGCCTTCTGAATCGCAACACAGGCTTTTGAAAGCCCCGGCGTGGTCAATCACTGCCGGTGTTACCTACACTTTACCTCTTCGTCCTAATGAATGCTACAACCGGTAGCATTAATCTCACAGTGGGCATCAGCCGCTGACTGAAATGTTCTGCATTTGTATTCATAAAGCAGGATGTGACAGCGGTTCCTTGTACTCACTGCTCAGGCATGTCATTTAAAACATCCTGCAACATACTTGATGAATCCACACCTCCTCTTGCAGAAGTGTGGAGTTAAAAAAGTACGAAGAATGTGATTTCTCTGCTTATTTCATACAAAGCAAGTACAGATTTTGTGTCTCTTGTCTGAATATTTTCTCTGGTCTGCAGTGTCACTTTCCGTTTCCATACACCGCCTCAGTTATTTTTTGTTTCTCTTTGTTGTGACACAGGAATCAGAGCTCACTTTCTCACACTGTATTTGCATTTCATACCAATATGCTCACTTGAATGCAAATACATATTTTGGCTTTATTAAAACCTTATATAGAATGAGGAATAAGTCAACAAAAAAGGCAGATTTGTAGACTCAAATACAACAGGTGAGATATTTGACATAATACCTGCACATGTCTGAATTAGAAAACAGTGTCTTTAAACTAAAGCGCCTCCTCTGACAGGATGATAGATCCGCCACTGTGACTTGCTCTACAGGTTGAGCTTGTTGCAGAGGCTTTCCTATCCACCAAGAATACATTGTCTGTGTGAGTCAAAGCTCCTGGCTAACAAGGTGGGGCTTAACTTCTCCTGTGTGGCTTTCTCTCTCTTCCTGTCTGCTGGGCTCTGCTTGTCTTTCCCCTGTCATTCACACATCCTGCCTTTTTACTCCCAGCCTGACTTTCTTCCATTTTTCAAGGTAACATGAATCAGCCCGAGGAGCAAAGCAGAAGCAATCCATGTGTAGGTTTTATTCACACTGCTTCCAGTTATCTGTCTTTACAAATCGTCTTCGTTTTACATGTCCCGACGCTGAGCTCTTTCCTTTTACATGATCTCCCCCTGGTTGTATGACAGAAAAAGAAACCATGCTTTTATCCTCTTGGATTCACCCTTTAACTTATTCAAAATTAAATCTGAAATTCACAGTTTCAGTTACAGTTACATACTACAACTACTCTTGTTTTGATTCATAGCTTTACAGCAATGTAGATAAATATCAATAATAATAATAAAAAGAAAATCTTACCCTTGTCACAGGGAAGCACTATATTGTGAGATCTGTCCTCAGTGCAGGGTGTCAGCGCCTCTCGTGACGATGCTGACTTGGTCTCACCTGGATACTTTGAGGGGCCGGCCTGGAGGTGTGGACCTGCTGGAAGTGCTCAAGTCTGGGAGGATGGGTGGAGCATCCACAGACAGACGGTTGTTAGTTCTCACCCACTGGCGGTTGTGACCTGTCATGTAGGGCGTGAGATGACATGCCCGAGGGTATTTCAAGAAAAGATGCAGGAGTGACAGACAAACAATGTCAGAGGGGGAAATAAAAAACAAGAAAAGGAAGGAAAAGCAATTTTGTGATTTAGAGAATTGATCCTTACAAGGTTATGCATAGTGATATTTGTCAGATCAGACTGTCTATTATGTGAATCTATGCGAGAACTGGACTCACTCTGTTTCAGTTGTTTCACTTTTGAATCTTAATTTCATTTTTGTTTCATCTTTCATTTGCAGGTTTGCTTTTCTGCCTTCTCAGAATGAAAGTCTGACATGATGTGGTTTGAAATAAAAAGTGAAAGGGATTCCCTTTTTTGTGAATTAACATAAGCCAAAACCTACTTGTTGGCCATGTCCATGAATATAAGCGATAACAGAAAACTAGCAAAACACCCAAATGGTGTTTTATACAAAATTCACGCAGTGTACACAGGCGCAACATATTGATGTTACAGTCAATATGTGAGTCCTATTTTAAGTTAAAACCTTCAAAATTTGATAGAAACATGTGTTTCTGCACACAAAGTCAGACTTTGGTGGAATACCAAACAACGCAAACAAGCTGTATCAACTGTAATGTATAGTGCTTGGTGTTCCTCCAGCTCCCATGGTTTCCTCCCACTGCTCAAAAACATGAGCTTCACTGTTGACCTTCAATGTTCCATGGGTGTGAATTGTGTGTGTGTGTGTGTGTGTGTGTGTGTGTGTGTGTGTGTGTGTGTGTGTGTGTGTGTGTGTGTGTGTGTGTGTGTGTGTGTGTGTGTGTGTGTGTGTGTGTGTGTGTGTGTGTGTGTGTGTGTGTACCCTCCCCATTGTCAGCCATCGGCTGGGATCAGCTCCAGCTCCCCAAAGTTGAGAGAAAGGGGTATGGAGAATGGATGGATAATTACATGTGTCTGCTGCTAAATGATTGGACTGTTATCACAGCAGCACACATGCTAAATAAATGGTTCATTTGCAAGTACAGGGAGTGAAATGTTATATTTGCCCCTGTGGCCAGAGTTACTGGTAATAATTAATGTGCACAGTACACCTAGTTGAAGTGTAACATTTTTTTTAAATGTTATTTTAAAGGGTAATTTCATAGCTGGGACTGGTGCTGATCTTCTGTTTAACTCCACGTGTGTTGATAGTGTGTTCATGTGCATGTCGCATGAAACCAATGATCACACATTCATTGTGTGTATTGTGGAGGATATATTACTCTCTGTGCTGCATGGTGAAGTGGTGTTTAGTGAGAATATTTTAAGTGTGGTCCGATACATGTATGTATATATCTGATTTTAATTTTCAGCCAAACATTTAAAACAGGAATTTGGGGCTAATTGTTGGTTTTAAAATGGCTGTCGGTGTAACAGTGAGTGACTGAGTTTTTGCAATTCTAAGGCGGTACAGAAGATAGCTGGATGGGTTGTGTAATTTTGGCAAGATGCAGCCAATGATTGTCTGGCTTTAGTCCATCAAATATTAATTTAAATCTTTTTGCTTCTCAGGTTTCTGGGACAATATTTTAGAAAATTGAAAAATAAATCACTTTTTTGTTGAAAAGTTGACATCCTGTAGACTAATTCAGAAGTGGGGAAAAGGCATAATGACATCAATATGTTGCATTTATAAATTGGTTTGGTTTTGCGCGTTAAGCATTTGTGTGTGTGTGTGTGTGTGTGTGTGTGTGTGTGTGTGTGTGTGTGTGTGTGTGTGTGTGTGTGTGTGTGTGTGTGTGTGTGTGTGTGTGTTGAAAGAGAGTGAGACAGAGACAGAAAGAAAAAGAAATGCATTATCAGTAGGCCACACAGACACAACTGTATGTGGTATGTTGTATGTAGTATGTGGAAATGAAAATGCTTGCTGACATTAACAAAACTTTTGTTGTTGTCACAACAAACTGGGCTCTCAGCTTACAGCTAAAACACCAACAACTACCAGGAAGTATACCTACAGACACACAAGACACTCCATTTAAGAATAACTATAAAACATTTGATTTTATCCTGAAAAGAAAAGTTGAAACCGCGCGCGCATGCACACACACACACACACACACACACACACACACACACACACACACACACACACACACACACACACACACACACACACACCGCGCGCGCGTGCGTAAGCACATTCCAAAGGCTGATTCAATCAGGGAATGGCCTCATAGATGCATATTTGTGACTAATGAATTGTGGAGGCTCACCTTGATTGTTGTTTAAAAAAAAAAAATTCCAGTTTCCAGGTGACACACCCAGCGGTTGCGTGTGCCCTGTTGTCAACAAATACCTGGAACTGAACAGGTGAACAGAGATACATCTTTCAGCATAAATAACTTTTATGTGGGTGGAAACTAAGAGATGATGACATTGGTTGTTGTTGATTTTTTTTTTTTTTTAGCAGGATACAACTACTTTTTTTTTAATACAATGTAATCAAGATTTGGTGGTACTGGGTGATTTCCAAGTTCAGTTAGGGTGTGCCAGCGTAATGTTAGATAACATTGTTGGTAACTTCTGTCAAACTCACAAAGCAGGTTTTCATGTTTGGGTTCTGTTTTTACATTGCCTTTTTTTTAAGTGAGATTTTGCTTTGCTCTGTATTGTTCAATCTGAAAATTCTGAATTCTGTAATAAATATGATCCTAGCTTGCACTGAGAGAATGCAGTCAGGAGAAAGCTCAGACAGAGAGGAAGAGTAATACCCTCCTACAAAGAGTATATGCGATGCCCTCCGATGGCCTCTAGAGAATGCTGATGCTCCATCGTTTCATTAGACTTTTGTGTAGATTGGTGTGAAAACAAGTGAGAAAGAGACTGGCAAATGATAAGGAGCCAGAGAACATAGAATTACATTTCTCCTGTTAAAACGAAGCAGCACACATCTTCTGAAAGTAAAACAGAGGCAGTCGGGTTCCAAGAGCAGCTACAAGAACAGGTTGCCAGTAGTGGTAGTGCTGCCTCAAAACAAGCTCTCATATACTCTAATTGTACTGAGCTTTGGAAGATAAACACATGCACAGTATTGGTACAATCAGAGATCATTGGCCGACTCAAAGGGAAAAAATGGGGTCCCTCCTCCTCTAATCTAAATAAATGAAATCATATACAATAAACATTAATTTAGGCAAGCAGCACTCAACACATTTGTACCTATGGGCACTTTTGGGTTACCAATTAGGATGTTTTGGACTTTGGGAGTAAACCTGAGTATGCAGAGAAAACACATGCACATGGGTGAACCCATGGTTTTAGGTAATAGTGTTAACTAGCACACCACTGTTCAGCCACAGTGGACGCCAGAACCAAGTAAAAACTCATTTCAAATATAAGGTGGGTTTTTTTTCTCCTTCTGTGTAATTGCATCGTTGCAAGCGGATCAACAACTTGACCATATGGAGAGATGAGGTTAATTCCGGGCTTGTCAGAACACAAGCAGGTCCAAGCTGAAATACCAGTGAAGCTGCTATGAAAACTACCTTGTTGCTATCAAACTCGCCTCAAGGCCATGCTATGAGGGTGAGTTTGTAAAAACATGCTAATGCAGCAACAGCTGCAGGAGAAATTATTTGGAACTTTCACTGTATTTTGCACTAGAAGGTTTCATTAAAATTGTTTGCATTTGTAGTTATTTTCTGTGGTAGTTGTTTGGTTTCATGAAAATATAGACACTTCCATTATATATAGTCTGTGCCACAACAAAAACAAAGTTTAAATGTAAAGGTGATCAGGCCTTTACTTTCCCAGTCCGACCCCCTCAGTATGAATTTGAGCTGTATGTTGCTCCTGAAGTAAAATATGTTTGACCCCTTGATTTAGAGCCACATTTATACATTTAGGTTGCCATTGTACCTGACATGTTTCTGTTCTGGTAACACAATGATTGATTAAACATAAAGCGGTCTGAGGTGATTCGTCCAGAACATTGTAGGGGGGGTGGGGTGATGATCTGGACACTGGATCAGAAACATTGATCCGGTTACGACCCTTCGGTGGCCCAGCTGGCACGGCTGGTCCTTTGTTAGGTTTCTTCCTGCTTGGTGTGTGCTCAGTGTGCTCACATCCAGTCAGAGCTGGCCTATTCAACTCGCTGGGAGCAATATTCCCATCCACCAAGTGGTAAGTAGCTTGCAATGGCCATTACATGTTTGAGAGGTGAGTCTGTGAGCGCTGGCTGATCCGTGGCCGGTCACAGCAACGCTGCAGCACCCTAAGGTCATTTTCATGCCTGGTTTGTTTGTTTGTTTGGTTGAGGCTCTACCCGAGTCTTGATTACCCCACTTCTCTAACCCTGCCGGTCTGCTTTCACGACTGTTTGTGCAATGTGTGGTATGTTTGCGTAAATTTTTCATCACCATGGAGCAGGTGGTTGCAGCCATTGCCAAGAAATGAAGCTGGTTGCCTCTCTAGAAAAGGGAATTAAGCAAAAGGTGTTATCACATCAACTTGGACGTGAATGTCATTATCTTCTCACTTGTCTCTGGGGCTTCTTCTGCAATTGTTTTTTGTTTTTTTTGCTATGTAAGAATGTTACTAATGGTGCCTAATGTCTATGAATTTTTTGCCAGAAGGGGTAAGGAGTGTAATTCAACTACAACTCAAATCTCATCAAAATACAATGAAAACAGCACTGTAATCATCTCATTTGTGTGTGTGTGTGTGTGTGTGTGTGTGTGTGTGTGTGTGTGTGTGTGTGTGTGTGTGTGTGTGTGTGTGTGTACGCACATGCACATGCACATGCACTGCCAACTTCCAAAGCTTTTAAGACAACTTCTAGCATCAGAAAGTAATCCACATAAGAAAAACAAATAATTGAATTTCTTGGTGAAAACATGTTTTGAGGTTGGAACAAGATTAAGCTCAGGTTAATATAAAGGTAGAGAAGGCAAGTCATGATTATGGCGGAGTTTGAACTAAGTTTGCATAAAATGTAATGTCAAGGTCACTCTGTAATTGGCTAAAAATGCAGGGCCCTGTGCTGTTTTATATATTTTTAGGGTGTTATTTAAAAACTAAGGTTGCACTTCAGTTCCAGTTAAAGGATTTGTTAGGGGACTAATTGTCAAACAAAGGTCTCTCTATAGTGGGTAAAAGAGGAAAGATATAATTTTTGTTGAACGTTTTGTAATATTTTAGTATGGCACTTCAAATAAAAACAAGTAAAACATGAAGTTCTCCTTTAATTTTGTCTGAATATCAGCTTACTCTGTTTGCTTCATGTTTTAGTGCATACTTCAGAGAGAAATAGGCGCTGGGGTAAGGTTGAAATGCTTTTACTTTGTACAGTTGATTTTGTACTTTGTAAAAGTCAATTAATAAATAATTATCAGTTGGTAACAGGAGTAGGATCAAATCAGCTTTGCTTCTCTACTTCTTTTCAGAAGTAGTGTGTATGAATGAATATATCCACAGTTGCTTTAGGGACATGGGTATATAATGTATGAACTGTGTTTATAATTGTGTAAATGTGTACAGATGTAAATATGTTAATATAATATCTTTCCTTTCTGAACTGTCCATAGCCAATTGGTCTGCTAATGTTTTATGTTTGTCATACTGGAAGGGTGCAACTGAAAGGGTACAAAAAGATTGTGGCAAGCACACACACACGTGTGTGTGTGTGTGTGTGTGTGTGTGTGTGTGTGTGTGTGTGTGTGTGTGTGTGTGTGTGTGTGTGTGTGAATGTACAAAATGTTTGGGGTAACTGCTCTTGTAAGCCTGTAAATTGAACCAATAAATCCCAAAAGATTGCGCATAATCAGGAGCAATGACTGGTCAAAATTTGCTGAGGATACTTAAACTCATCACAAGTACACACCGTGAAGGTCCATGCCAGAGGCAGGCCTGTCAGTGCCTCTCGTCTCCTTTATGTGCTCAAGCTCCTCCATCGATGCAGCCATCCACTCCATAACACTGGCTTGTGGCGCGTTTGTCAGAGTCTAAAAGCAAAGCCAACTGTCCTTGATTTCCTCCTGCAATGTAGAAAGTTGAGAGATATCTGGCTGATTCATTCTCTGTGTAAAATATTCTATTGTATTATGCAACCTTTCAGTTCGAGCCAGTGCTGTTATACCACACACAAACGTGTGTGAATACAAAGACAAATGTTTCGTGAGAGATTTCGAAAAGTTTAAGGAGAGGTGAACTCGTTTTTTTTTTTTTTACCTGAATGGAATGTGATTCATATCTATTTATTCGGATCGAGCTGAAATAAATTGAAATGTGAGTCAGCATGGTGGACTTAGTAACAACACCTTAAATGCGGCTTATCAACAAATGTAGGTTTCACAAATGTTTCTAGGCCTTAAAGAATGAAAATGCAAGTCCCCGAACGGGGAAAAGGTAACATACCACTAAGTAGTTTCTTCCGTAACACCCAGCAGAACATCAGTTTAGGTGAGAGAAGCTAAAAAAGAAGCTTTTCTCCAAACTCCTTATGAAAGTGCAGACGTGAGAGGAAACGAGAACTGAACCAAATCACCAGATCAACACCTCTTTCCTTGCACTGCTTGTGGAAAGCACCATTTAGCTGTGTACCCGGGAATACACAATGTGTGCCGGCAATATCAGATTCACGGAGAGGTCTCATTGCTCGTAAGGCCGAGCCCCCAATGGATTAAATATGCTCAGAATGATCGGCTGAGAGTGTGTATGCATAGCCTCATGATGATAAAGCTATTAAATGAGCCCCCATTAGAAGAGTGTGAAATGAAACAGTGGAACAAGTTAATTATCTGCATGGGGAATTTAAGAAAATGAAAGCTTTACATTTGGTAACTGAAGCATGTTGACGTTTCCATTTTTGAGCCATGCGATGTCGGGAACTTTAGAACTACTTCTCTAAAAAGATGGGCGGATGGCAAAAGTTCAATAAAGGATATATTGCTGCAAATATTTGTGTGTCCATGAGCAACTGGCAGGAGGGAAGTTTAGATTTCCAGTGATGTCGGACTTGAAAGTTGATCATTCAACAATACATGAGTGTATAATATACACTATACTATATGTTAACAGTGTTTCAATTAAATTTGTCATAAACGTTAACTTTGTGATGTTAAATTGATTTGTTAGCTTTGTGGATCCATCCAATTCATTATTGGAAGTTCCGTTTTAACATAGAGCAGGGGTATTCAATTCCAGGCCTCGAGAGGAGGTGTCCCGCAAGTGTTAGGTCTCTCACAGGCGCAACACACCTGAATGCAATAAGGTGCCCGTTATTGGAATTTTTTTTTTTTTACAACCTGGATTATCACCTCAATTTCAGATTGAAGCATTCTTAAGCTGGGCGAGCTAACACGTGTAGGAAACCGGCTCTCGAGGCCAGGATTTGAATACCCCTGCACTCGAGAATGATGCGTTAGAAAGTAATTTGTTTCTGTAACGGCTCTGTACTTTGTCTTGGCATGTCATTACTGTTAGTAATATAATAATGTGAGAGAGAGAATTGACAGTGAAATGCTGGTAACTTTCTAGATTCCAACTGTTGGATAACTGAGTTCTACAAATAAGAGACTTTTTTTTTTCCCCCACACCAGATTATTGCTGGTTTTATAAAACTGTGCAGAGCCTCCCACTTGTCAGGCCTGAGCTGTGTTTTACCTCAAACATCTAAAAACACAAAGCTGGATCCATCCCCAGTTATCCTGTCTGCTTTCATTCCTTGTCTTTCTCGTCATCCTCAACAATTCGCCCTCCCACAACGTACCCCATCACCACCTCTTCTGCCCCCCCCCCCCCCCCCCCCCCCCCCCTCCTTCACCCAGAGACCAGTCCCATTACTGTCACAGTCATTGCAGCAGCTTGGGTCATTCCCCGACGTGTCAGAGCTGGTGACACCGGACCAGCATGCCCCCCCCCCCCCAACCCCCCTCCCGGCCATGTGTTGTGACAGCACCATGTCTCCCCCGCCAGTGTGGATGATGTCAGGATGTGCCCCGAAGGAGGCGACCATCTTCTTTCAGCTTCTTCTTGTCGTTCTATCGCCATTAGATTGACTCTGTGGAACAACTGGTCCGCAGAGGGGAGAAAAGTTTGTCAAAATGTCAACAAATATGGGAGATTTTGCTGGAAAAACAGAGCAGTGGAAAAGAAATTGAGTTGTGGTATGAGTCACAACAGCGAATCAGGTAACCGTTGATTATACTTACTGTGAAACACTTAAAGTGTACAAAACGAGTCAAAGTGACAACCCCTGATAAAAATGTCCAAACGATTACTTATAATTCTGCAGGTTGTCCAACTCTACTTTTTTGCACCGTAATTGTTCAGTCAAAGTGAGGCAACTGTAACTTGGCATGTTCATCTTCTTTTTTTTTTTTTCTTCTCCTTCGGGCTCCATGATCAATACTCAGCATCTGAGGTGTCTCGGGGGAGGTGTTTTTTCTTTTCTCCCAGTCTTTCTTTTGTGAAAGAATGTTAAAGAAAAGTATGAATAATAACACAAAGTACCAAACTTTGCTTTGTTTTTCTCGATTTAATCCCAAGAATTCAGGGCTTAAAAAGAATGATTTTCACTTTGTTTCTATATTCTTCTGTCCGAATACTCACCCCAATTGCTGAATTGCTGTATAGATTAGTGGTTATGGCAGATCTTTTTGGGTTATCTGTCCCATTTACTCGAGTGAAAACAATTTCTTTTTGTATTATTGTTGCAGAAAACCTTCGTATTGACAAAGGGACACTGTGAAAGCCATGTCCGTTTCCACGGAAATGACAGAAACGCTAAAAACAATTAGTTAGCATGCCAGGCCACTGTTGGTTGAACGGAACAGGCCCTCAATTTTTTTTTTTCCAGTCGGTCGACCAGTTCCTTACCAACGTCTGAAAAATCATTGTTGCTCTACAGTTGCATCATGATGATTATCAGACAGTTCATATAAATGTTTGTGTGTGTCGCACATATGTCGATATTTCATAGAGTCGGAAAGAAATTCTATCTGCAGTGAAGACGGGTGGAAAAGGGCGAGGGAAGCAACACACTTTCAGATGGCTCTGGGCAACATAGCCAGAGGAGAATGTCAATGACAGCAGTGATATACATGGAGAATATCAATACCAAAAACAACTCAATCACTCAACAAACTAACCATCCAATCAAGCTATTAAAATGTGAATAAATGAGTCAATTAACCACTAATAAATTAAAGACAGTGATTAAGTCGTAATGATTGTGACAGTCTTAAAATACTTGCGTGGAAGTGTGGGTTATGAGATGAGTTCGATTTTGTTTCCCCCAAATGTCAGTTTTACAAGAGGCAAACATATCTTTGTGTGATATTCGTCTGCGATCCTTATGGCTGGGGTTATCTTGGCAATAATCAGGGCTACTGGAGGGGATGTCTTGGCTCATTTGTGATGAGTTACCTCGCAGGCATCAGGGAGCTGATGCATCTCGCAACCCAAACAAGATGTTAGCTTTGCTTCTGATTTGTTGCCAAAGTAGTTCACCTCCAGTACAAACCCATGTGGCATGCAAATGGGTTTTTCAGAAGGGTTTTCTGTGGAGTGCAAATCATACTTTTTGCATCTCGGTGCCCATTTTGCCAAACATTTATCATATCGTATTTGATTATCAATAAAGATTTGGAGTATATTCAGCACACTGTTCACACATTGTTAATTCACTTCCTGGAAACCTACTGATCCCTGACCACTCGACAAAAGATTTAATGTGTAAAAGCAAAAGATGCTAATAGAGAAAATGGGCTTAAAAAGATCATTCCCATCAGTCTTACTTTATCTGTTGTTGTGGTTCATCTGCAGCCTGTTTCACTCAACCATAATGTTCCCCTCTAAGGCTAATAAGCTCCAAATATAAACATTTTGGCCTTTAGGATGAGGATGACTTTAAAATAAACCATTTATGCAATTTGAAGACACCGATTAATTTTTAACACGTGAATTTGGAGGGCAGAACGAAACCAGAGGGCCCAGAGAAAACACACAACATTTCAAGTGAAAATGCATCATTTTTTCCATTTTTTTTTCAGAAAAGTTTTGCATTTACCAAACAGCTTTTTGAAAACATACGATTTCAAAGAAAATGCTGTAGGAAGCATGCCAGAGTGCAAGTTGGCACTGTTTGTGTTTGCAATGAAACCATGCACACATGCACACAGAAAACAATACACTATAAACATAAACAATGTGAGTAGATGGCCATTTATATGGACAGACAGTGAAGTTGGATTCTTATCAACTTGGGATACAACTATAAAACTGTCAAGTCCAAGGAGAATATTGACAGGGAGTCATGACACTCTCAAGGCCACCATTGTTGTTATTGTCCATCTACTCGTGCCTGTGCAGTAGCAGCAACATCCCCCCCCCCCCCCCCCGTTTCCACAGAGAAGGAGTTAGAAACTTTTTGAAAAGTTTCATTTTGGGATCCGTTCCCAAAAAGTTGCTTTCTATTGTATTGTATTGTTGTCAGGGGCCAAGCAGGTCGGCGATGAGGCAAACAGGTTTTACTGGGAAAGGGGTTTTATTTACCCAAAGAAAATTCAAAGTACAAATTTAAGTTTTCTGTGTCAAAGCATGAGGTCAACAAAACAAACTATCTAAACAAACAAAATATCTAACAAACAGGTGTTAACACAAAAACTGAAACAAAATGAGTCACTAGGAAGTATATATAGTGACTGGGTAAAACCAACTAAGACACAAGGGGGAAACAAATGACAATCCACAAACTAATGATGGGGAAAACTGCCTAAGCTAAAAAAAAAAACAACCTCTGCTATGGAAAGAGATGGTTGGGCTGATTGTTTGGGCGTCGGCATATGAGTTGCCCCACCTTTGCCACTGCAAGATGACTCCTCCCATCAGTAGGGCAACTCAAAATAGAAAAACACAATTAATACAACAGAAATGTGGCAATGATAGTCTTTCAGTGTGAAAATGTGTGCACTTCATTCAAACAGTGTAAGACAAGAAAAACAATTTTTAATAAAGGGAATAATTCAAATGTTTGGGGTGGAGCTGTCTGCAATACAAGGAACTCGGGTGAGGTAAGTGAATGCACCACCTTCAGCCTTTACTGTGTGGACCTGTCCATCACAATTGTATTCTATTCTATTCTACAAGAATTCTATTCTATTCTTTTGATGTGATTGTGCTATCACTGTGTTGTCCCAAAAAACTAAACTGAAGAAAGTCCAACCCATTTACACATATAGTTTAAACATATTCCTACTTATGCCAGCAAAATACAATTAAGACAGATTTGTTGTGAGAGTTGGTATTCTAAATGGCAAATCGACAATCATAAAATGTTTTCTTCTTTTAGAAATCCAAATCTCACAACTCTGGAGATTACTGCAAGTCTGAAATGGCAACACTCCCGTAGTGTAAATGTAGAACTTGTTGCTGTTGTTTTCTTTTTTCTTTTTTTAATAATACCATTACCAAAACATGTTTTTTGTTGTTATGTGGTACCTCGTGCCAATTATTGTGTTTTCTGCTACTTTGAGTAGGTCAAGATTTGCTATTCCAGAGAGCGACTCCTCCTTTTTGTATGAGTCTGGCAGTGATTGTGGTGTTTGAGGGAGCAGTGAGCTGCATGTAAAACCACGACACATTCTTTTGTTGTCTGCTAGAGCAGGACTTTTAGCTTTTTTTCAGCTTTTATTTCCCATGATGAGATAGTGAATACTCTATAATGTCTATTGTTTGTTAGGAGATATTAATTGGATATCTGCAATGGAACAGCCGACTTTGTTAATGTGGGTCTTTTGAATTTAAAAAACACTTCTTTAAAAGGTCTATTTTGGGTTCTACGAAAACTAAATTAACACCTTTCATTTGAATGTTTATTATGATCTAACTGCTCATATCATAAATAATGCATAATGATATTCAGAAATTATCTTCAATTATCTCGGATACGTAGTGATGCCTTGAGTTTGTGCCTGCATAACAATGCAGTGTCGACTGGTGCCAAGCGATGAGACTGCATGCACAACAAGTTGCATTGTGGGGAGATTTTCTGCTGATTGGTTGCTGTTCCGTCGGGAGTTTCTTCTGCCAATCTATGGACCACTTCACTGAGAGGAGACATGCTCATCATCATTCCACAAACACCGCGGCTAATCTCATCCTACACCTTGTTACAGGACAACTGCCGGCACTGCATGACAATGCATCTAATTGACTTGATGTCAGAAGTGCAAATGTATTGTTAGCAAACTTGAACCATAATTTCCATTTGTGGCAAATTGGGTTTTGATTAATGCTTTAGTTTAGTGTGTTGCTATTTTAAATTGACAAGTTGAGACAAAGTACAGATGTAGCTGATACAAAGGCTGCTAAGAATCCATTATATGACTCTATCTATCTTCGGTACTTAATGAAGGCACAACCATAACAGGTTGTTAAGCCATTTAAAAAAACAACAACATAACAATGCATTTTGACTCTCCCTGTGACTTTGGTTGCAAAAATATCATAAGGTTGACAATTTGTGTATGTTCGTTGTTTTGTTTTTATAGATATTTCCCCTCAGATCAAACTTTACAAGGTTTCCTTGAGGTAGCACAATTAATACCGGGGCCATTCTGTTCGTGTGTTCTCCCTGTGCAGAATCCAAATGGTTGAATTCCAAGTTAAACTGTGACTTAGTAACTTAGATAGATTCCCCTTAACTTGGACAAAGATAATAGAGAAGTGGGAAGGATTCATGAAGTCTTACAAATGATAGTGGGGTTTTTTTCATAGCTGTATTGGAGTTTCTATAAATAGGAATTTATTAACTATACCTGAATGTTTCTGCCACTGAAAAGACGCACTATTCACTAAACCCCAGTTATTCTTTTAATAGACTGTAAATGAGACATTTGTGGGTAATAGTCTAAATAGTCTTTTGTGCTAGTAATCTCCGAGGATTATGTTTTTCTTGGATTTATTAGTTTGCTTTTGGAAAGGATTCCAACCAGGCATTGAGGACAAAGCCAAGTTGTTGTTTTTTTCGTTGTTTTTTTTATTTTATCTCAGTACACTCTTGTTCGGCGAAAGCAATTTTTTTTTCTCAGCAACTTACACACTGAAGACAGTGTGCAGTGATGGTGTTTGAGAAAATCTTCAAAACAAGACTACCCAGGAAACAGGGGAAAAAAAAAAAAAACTTTGCTCATACAGTAATGATCGAACAAAGAAGCAGAGGTGGCTCAAAGTTTATTTGCAGCATCTGGTAGCAGCTGGAGAAGAGTTTTGCTTCCATCATTTGTTCTAACGAGTGCATGCAGACATACCGATGCCTGCACATTACTGTTAGTCAGGTCTTGTCAGTCAGAACAAGGCCTTCTAATTACCATGGCAATTGGAATGACATGCTCGGCGGAGTTTGGTGATTATAGCGTCTACAAAAGATTGTACTACTAATGGTGTGTGAGGATGTGGAAGGGCTTTGCAACGTTCAGGGGTGCGAGAGTTAACGTGATTGGACGGGGCAAAGAAGAAAGAAGAGGAGCTGGAGGCGCTCATGAGGCAGGTGAAGGGAGAGGATTTGTCTCAAGGCTAATCGTGAAACGACTATGATCCACAGTCATCATGGCCGACATCAGAAGGAGGAAGCTCTGCACGTCTCACCGCAGCACATTCAGACGAGTATTAAGCTTGTCAGTAGTATGAGTCATGAGATTGACCTTTTCCACTGTTTGTAGCAAGATAGATGTAACCAAAATGGAGAGTGGGGACAAAAAAAAACAAAAAAAAACAAAAAACTTGGAATAACCATTAATCTAGCATGGCTGTTTAACAGCTGAACCCAGATGCTTCAACAGACACGGACATGGATAGTGACACATTCCTGAAATGTTTTGGCTTCATGCAGTGCTCTTATTAAGTCTGAATTGAAACTGTATAATGAAAAATTCATTCGATTTAATTTGAGAGAAGTTTGGCCTCACAGGAGTCAGAATATATATTTAGCAAGGAAGACATATTTCTTTCTTTTTTTTCTGCGCTTCCTTCCTCAACAAAAACTTTGCAATGACTTCTAAAACTTTCACTGCAAATGAACACTGCCACTCTCTTCAGTCCTTTTGTCAGTTTCTTTTTTTTTTTCCCACAGTCTGTGCTTTTTTTTTTTTTTGGGTATGATTGTGGCTCTAAACGATTCAGTAAGATTCGTGAAACAAAGCAGTGTGGCGTGACCATAGCTAGGAAAACAAACAAGGACTCAACTCAGTTTGAAATCAAACTGCACAATCTGGGGATAGGCAAGAGTTGTGGCACTTTTTTTATTTCCATTAAATAAAGGTCTACAAGCCAAATGTGGCAGAGAGCTTTTTTTCTTTTTCTTTTATAATGCCAATATCTACCAAACTCAAGATTCAAGTTCTCTTAATTTCCTCAAAGAAAGACTTGCAAAGCTTGTAGTAGTCAACAAAATCTGAGGTGCAACAAAACAAACCAAATTAAAACTAAACTAAACCTAAAGATATGTCGGGAAACAAAAAAAAAAATAGATTAGAAATGGCTCAAGCAGAGTTTTAAAGGATCAGCAACCTATTAGCTCTGGAGAAAGCAGCCACTTACGATATGACATCCAGGAATATTTCTCAGATTATTAGTTCATAAATCACTTTGCATACATTTAAAGGTGATGTTCATTAATGCATTAGATTGAGCAGTGTAAGCCTAATGGTTCGCTAAAAGTTCTACCAATTTTTTCTTTTAAAGGAAAACAGAAAACTTTCAATCCAACTTCATCTTCTGTCCATATAAACATACTTGTACTTTTTATTGTCAATGTTTATACTCTGTAGTTCTCTGTGCGCATGTGTGTGTAGTTTCATGGCAAAATCAAACAACAGCACCCACTACTGGCCCGACATGAAAACAAAATTGTTTTCAGCGTTTCTTCCATTCCCATGTAAATGCAAAAACGATGCCTTTTCACTTGAAACACGTAAACGGGCCCTTAAATATTTCAATTTCGTCTCGCCTTGTCTTGATTTTTGAGGAAAATATTTTTAGCAAATATTATAAATGCAAAAACAACAAAGTGATAAGGGTGACTTGGTTTTAGTCAGTTGTTTGAAATATTAACTTTTATTATAAGGATGATTTATTTGTTGTTTTTGCAGCTGTATCATTATAATATACAGTTCACACACACACACACACACACACACACACACACACACACACCGGGCCATCCAGTTCTTTTATAGATCACAGAAAATCATTTATGTTTTTTTCTGAATATGAAATACACATTTAATATATTTTTTAGTTTTGTGGGATTTATTCTTATTTTAATTTTTCCCCTCCAGAGAAGTGTGACTAGTCAGTGTGCCAATCTGATGATTCCATTTACTTTTTTTTGATAGCACAGTTTGTTTGACTTAATGTTGTCGCCTCAATCCCAATCTTTAATGAAAACGCAGCCAGAGATGAAATGTCACTTCAACTTAAACATTTATTATGTTGAACCTGAGGAAACAAATATGTTGACGCGAAATTAAATACATAAACTTTAAGTCATCGATCTGCCAGAAAAAAACTAAATGTTTTTTTTCCTCTGACCAGCTTGACATCCAGGTGTAGTTCATCCAATGATTGCAGGCAGCAGCTCAGGCAAATAGAGAGAGAGGGGTAGCAACAAGTAAACAATTATCCAATCAAATCACATAACAAACATAAAAATTATTGCAATATTGTATGAGCTCAACTTCTTTCAATTGATTACTTTATTAGGTTTTCCATTGATTCAATTTAACCTAGTTTTGGGACCAAAACAAGTTTATCGTCACAAAACGTGTTGATTGCCTGCTCTTTATAAAGAGCAGTGCAACTACCCCATTGTTCTGGAGCGGAAAACTTTACAGAAACTAACGACTACAGTTTTTAATCTGGAGAGAAACACCCATAGAGATTATTTTTCAGGAGGAACAGGTTGTCTTTGGTGTCTCCTTTTTTTGTCAATGGGCTTTATTTTCACTAAAACAGACTTATAAATGTGGAAACTGAATGTTGTATATTCTTCCTTGTATATGTGGTGTTTCTTTGGAGTCCTCTCACAGTTTGAAGCAATCTGTATGCCCTGTGATGGAGATTTTTCACACAACTCTAGCGAGAGAAGGGGTTTATATTGGAAAATCTTGAGTTTCTTCTTTCACCGCTTAAATAATTAATCTGAGCACAACAGTTTCACCACACGTTGAAGGCTTTCAGTTACCTATTTCACGCTGCATCAGTGGCTAATGTATGTGTCCATGTACCTTGATTACAATACACAGTGCATGTGTGATGTTTCCTACATGTTGGAAGTCCATGTCTGTGATGTTTGACGGAGCTGCACTCTCAAAATCTCCCATCAGACACGAAGCCTCTCTGAGACGTCTCTCCAATAATTGCTGCTATTTTGTCATCTATGGATGACACTGAAGTGGTGCTCTGCCTCCCTCCTGTGGTACTGACATCTCTTTTGTGTTCAGCACTTCTCTTTTCTTTCCTTTTTTTTTTTTTTTTTACAATTACGCTCAGGTCAATCCATTTTTCCCCACCACTCGTGTCACACTTCTTATTACATTTGTCTCCTGGCCCCAGGTTAGGATTAGTCACTTGTGAAAGTGCCATATAAAAGTTTTTGTTTGAGATGACCCCCATTGAGCAACAGCTCAGCAAACAATGTCAAGTTTTGCCTTGTCAGCTGTGTACTTAGTAGGTTCGTTGGGTTTTCAAGCAATCATTTCAACCAGTTATGATATCTCTTCACTATTTAGCACTGTTAATAGGATTCACATGTCACTGTGTATATCTGAGTTTCACAGCTCTATTTCAGTCAGTTCTATGTGGAGTTTGCATTTGCTTCACGTGCATGCGTGATTTTCTTCTGTCTCTCTTTAACTGTATTGATGTCTTTACATTAATTTCAATGGGTGAATGTGTGTTGCTGCCTGTGTACATGTCCAGCGTGTAATACGGAGCCTTTTCCCTCATTGACAGCTGGGATCAGCTCCAGCACATGATCATGGAAAGTTGCATAAAAGTGGCGATATAAGATGGATGAAAATCTACATTTAAATAAATGGAAATAATCAAAAGTGACAACAACCACAATTGAGATATGACATAACATATCTCTTCCGTTATTCCCCCCCCCCCCCCCCCCCCACATTGACAAGTCATCTACAGCTCGTATGGTAGGCTATACTTATAAACTGCAAATATGGCGCAATGTAACACAATGTTTTTATTTTGCATGAAGAACTAGCGCAGATTTTAAGCTTATACTGAACTTGGTTTTAATTTTGTCTTGAAAAGCAAGTAAAAAGTAGAAAATATACATTGGAAAAAGTGAGAGACATTTCACATTTGTCTGCCACACTATCAATATATTGACAGCGGCAGCGTTTGAGCGTGTGAGAAAAGTCAAAATGAGCTGCTTCAGGCACTTAATTAAGTATCAATCTGTTTATGTGCTTGACCAAGAGTGCCCTTTGTTTTTCCTTGCAATTTTATCCCTTTACCCGTAATTACCTGGTTTGTCATTAGCGTTTTGTGTGCAGATACCTCACAAGTGCAGATGAATGCTCGGCACGCGGGAAGCCCCTTCATCCTAATGGAGGCAGACATGCACATATACACACACTCATCTATCCCAAAAGTGATTACTGAAGGTGGGAGAGGTGGGAGAAAATAAGTGTCTTGTCTCTCTTCCAACTTCTTTCCGGGCAAACAATCAATGATGGCCCGGCAACAATTGAGTTACAATCATTTAGTGTTTTCCGGCTCAGCTCTGATGCCGTCTACTTCCAGACGAGGTTTGATGGGACAGAGGGGAGAATTGAATCAACTTGAGTCACAAGAGGGGAATGGCACCTGAGAGCTTTGGTTATTCAATAAACCACCTTTCATTCACTTGCTCTCTTCCCTCACTTTTCCCTCTTCCTTTTTAACTCACTTTCCCCAACGTGCATTAAATGCCTGGCTTCTTAGAGACAAGGTTAGAGGAGACTCACCAGCAATGCAAAGACAAAGTCTCTAATCCACGCACCAGCACTGCTGCCTTCGCCAGCTGCTTGTCACTCCTATTGCTTTTGTTGACAGGAAATTGTTCTGACTTGGGAGTGTTTAAAAATCTTTAAAGGATTATATGGGTATTTCAAGCAATTTCCTTGACTAAAAACAGCCTTTGCCTGTTTGTTTGTTATTGCTATTGTCAAGGACATTTCTATTCAATAACTGAATTGAATAAAGTAATTATACTAACCACTTCAAATATACAAAACCTTCGGCGGCTTAATTCAATACTGGGAGCTTGACTAAGATGTTTGTTCTTTTTTATTTGTTTGTTTGAGGAAAGAAACATCAACAACCTGGAAACTAATGTAATGTAATGTAAAGGAAAAACATTCATAGATATGAAATGACACTATACCAGAAACACACAATACGGCAGAGTTATTTCTGCTTTTTTCTTGTAAACTTTTAAAAGAAATCATCATAAAAAGATAAATGGAGTTATGAACTAATATTTTATGGAAACACACAATTTTAGAACTGATTGTAATGTAACGGTGATGAAAACTAAATCGTAATTCCAACAGGGAAGACAGTTGCAGGCGTATTTCTAAAGATCTGCTTCAGTCCTGATTTCTCACGAGCAAGCACACCTTCTTTAATGCTTTATTCCTAATGCACCTAAACAATGTGTCATTGTGGAAAATTCAAGAAAAAGACTTAACGTTAACTAAGATTTGCTTCTTGCATGAGACAAAATAAAAATACTCTTGATATGACGCTGCTTCACTTTGTTTTTAAAGCACATTTGTTGGAGGTGATTTGACAAGTCTCCAGGTGAAGTGGCTTTTATCTCTGCGAGAGGGGCATAGATTTTATCCCCCCTGCAATGAAAGTAATCCAGATGAAGGGGCGATGCAGAGACCTCAGTGAGGGTCGATCACTCCCATCACTGCAGGGTTATCAAACAGCCTCTACAAAATGTCTTCTGATGTCATTTGTAATCATTTTAAAATGATGTTATCACATAATTTTGGCCATTACCAATACTTTCCTCAACTGTTACTTGCATGTTCTTTGTTCAATCCCAAAGTGTCAACCTTCTTCTGGATGTCCTCTTTCACATGCTCTGTTGTATGCAAAGCTGGCGTGTACGCAACACTGCACACTGAAAAGTGTCCCGATCAATCCAGTGTGCAGTCAGGCTCAGCAGTGACGCGGAGCAAACCTCAGAGCTCCAGAAGTCTGTCGTGAAACTAATAGTGGTCACTTCTAGTTTGAAATAATCTTGTATGTTGTCACATACTTTCCTTGGACGGCTCCAGTAAGGTAGTTTAATGTTGAGACGGCAGAATGTACTAAAGAATCCAACAGCTTTAGAAGTGTCTCAGTCACATGGTTTAAATTTGCCTTTATATGGATTGTAATGCGGAGCAATTAACTGAACATGATACCCACATCACTACTGGTGCGTTCTTGTGCATTTATGAAGTTATTTGCATTGCTTATTGGGGTACAGGAGCCTTCTCAGCTGTAGAATATGTCATCATTATACGGCCAGTTTGAAACACTGGGATTGCATTTAATGCAAGTGGTTGTTGATTTGTTGTCATTTTCTAATGTTTCCAATTACTGTGTTGATGCTGCGATGGTATGTTTGTTACATAGCTTAAAAAAATAAAATAAAATCAGGTCAGCTGATTGGCTCAATTTGCTGATCCTTTAAAAACACAAACGTTAATCCCAATTGGAGCAGTTTTTCTCCCATTTGATTTCAGTTTGTTTTCTTCTCAGGTCAGTGAGTTTTGGTCAGTCAGTGTTCAGCAGCGTTTTCATCTTGATGATATAGACTGTGACATACAGTAGATATCATGGAATATAAAGACAACTCAACTGAATCGAAGCAGTAAATCTGTCTTTTCTTCATCTTTTCTTTAGCCACCTTGCAGTGATGATCATGTTTGATCTTGAAGCGACAATTGACAAAACAAGATCGACTCTAGATCATCTTTTGAGAAGCTTTTGTCTGGCTGAATGTCTTCTAATGATGTTCCAATGATTTAAAGCATTCGTAGGCTCCTCGCTGAAGAATACCTTTGGAAAATGAAGCAATGGAGAGTGTGAGGAAATAATTATCCGTTGATGTCAAGATTTTCAAATATGAAATGCTACAAAGAAAAATAATCATAAATAGTCATTGTCTGGCTCTTTTCTGGTGCTGTGCGAGGTTCGTTAATGGTACACAGGAAGTTGGAGCAACGAGTGGTTTTGTGCCTTGGCTGAGTTCACATGAGGTCCCTGCAAAGTCAGGCACATTACTGTGACAGTTTGTAACTATAAATGCTTTGTGTGCGTGTGTGTGTGTATGTTCCTGGGTGTATGGGGGCACCGTGTCCAGCTCCTTCTTGCTCAAGCTCCAGTCTGTTGAGGTAATGAAGATCAATGAGAGGAAAGGTGGAGGCCGGCCGAGATCCAGGTACTGTCTCTGTGTTTCAGGCCAAAGCTCTATCGATCCCCATCCGTGCTCCACTCTGCCAGCATCTGATAAAGGCTTTTCTGTACGCACTCGCACACACACACACACACACACACACACACACACACACACACACACACACACGCACACACACACGCACCCGCACGCACGCACACACACACACACACACACACACACACACACACACACACACACACACACACACACGCACACACACACACACACACACACACACACACACACACACACACACACACACACACGGCCAGAATGCACACATCCACATAAAGGCTTACTCTCGCGCACCGCCAAAGAAAAACACCAAGTTGCCGGGCTCACTCCCCAATGCTTGCAGAAGGAGCTAAGTCTCCATCACCTTTTTACAGTTTTCTGCTCTCTCTCGAGCACCTGAAGGAAAATGTAGAGTTCACATTTCATCATTGTCAAATAATGCTCGCTGAGTATAGCTATTTTTCACACAATAAATTGCCTCGTGGTGGTGTTGCCTTCAAGTACTCTTTGTGAGGTCCTACTTCAGAATGCAGACGATGGAAACAGAAAGTGCATCATGCATTCAAGTGGTGTTCTTGTTGGCAATAACAAGAGGAGGAATCCTGCACTAATACCAGTCAATTCTGAATAGCTGTTATATTAGTTTGGGAAATCAGAGTTGCCTGAGGCATTGTATTTTATATGATGCACACTGTTCTGTTTTAACAATGTCTGCAATTAGACAGAAACTTGTTTTACGAGACTTAATGATATAGTTTTAAATGACATATTTACATATTCATCTTGGTTATAGCCATTTCTTTTATTCATTAAGTATTCAGGTTTTTCTAAAACCATGCAAGGGCTAACAAAAATACTATAATTTTAAATGCAACATTGGAATTATGTATTTTGAATTAGTATTGAAGGTGTTTGAAGGGAAATGAATATGCAGAAATGTGTAGCATGTGTAGCAATGAGCTTTAGGATCCAAAAATGGCACATTTTTGACATTTGCTGAAGAAACTAGCTGAGGAGAAAAGAGATCTGATGAGAGATTGTTATGAAATGATTCAACTTTGTGCCTGGAAATGTTGGAAATGTACGGAGTTTTTCTCGATTTTACAAATGCGTTTCGTCCTGGAAAACATGTGTAGCCCCAAAAGGTGAGCGTTAAAGTGACATCATGCTTTTTAAAGGTTTGTAAAGTTTGCTTCAGCTGGAAAATACTGTTGATGACACCAAACAAACTAATGTTTAGGCACTTCCACACTAAACATTTGAGATAATGTTGTCTTCACTGCGGCGCAATGAGTCAGAAAATCCATTCCACAGTTTACAGCCAGCGAGGAGGCTCGGGGAGTAGCATTGCGGCTATCCAACTTTTCATGACAGCGTTTTGCTGTTTGGACGTATTTTACACTCAAAACACTGCAACGCATCGACGTCGATGTTTGCAAAGCCATTATACAGCAAGGCACTCCGCTGCCAGACGTCACCATTTTAAAACGCCAGCTCGCCGAAGAGAACGGGTTTTAAAGATACAACAAGTTTGTACGGTTTCCTTTTCTGACCTTACACTAACCTCAAGTTGCATTTTTAGAGAATATATGCATACATTCCTACATTTCATATTTCCTGTGGAGATGAGTTTATTGCAGCCTCATATAAAAAAAAAAAAATTCATCAAACTTCACTTAGGTCCAGTAAAATGTGTTTCGGTCCAGTAAAAACTGCATGATTACTGGACCAGTGTCCAGTAAATCATTTTGGCATTTCACAATCCCTGAATTAGCTGTCGACGTCAAATAAGCAACCGTTATACGTGTACAAATTGTAGACATTGTCTTGCAATTCCCCTTGTATTTTTAAGGGAACTTTAACATGTTTCCTTCCAACAGCATTTGATACAGTGCAACGCTTGTGCAAAACTGGATGTGAAAGAAAATTCTGAAACATTGCCAAACTAATTAACAGTTAGTATCTGTCTTATCTTCTCTGGCTCCACTGGGAGCTATTTTACAGAGTGTTAAGTGTAGTATGTGTGCATATGGGCTTGTCCATTATTTTAAACAAACCCAGTTTCAACGGCTACTACATGACCTTTACTACTGCTGCGTAATGATATTCAGACTCAGGCTAGAAAATGTGTGGTCCTTGAATGAAATGCTACTGCGACTGCAATCTCCTTCAACACTGAGTAGTTTTAGACGGATCTCACTACATTTAACAGCATTGCCGAGTTTCAATTTTGAATTGCCATTTCGTTCTTAAAATTTGCTCAAGATCTAACCTAATATGTTCCAAAAGGTGCTAATTGTCTTGACTTTCCCAAAGCTATATTTCCAAGCCAAATAGTTCAAGGGAGATTGGATAAGCATATCTTCTCGACAAATAGCTCTTTTTGTCGCTTTATAGGGTTTCAGGCAATTAAAAAAGTTGGTGGATGCCAGAGCCTGGCGCGGTAAAGCTATTTCATATTATTATTGAGCCAGAGAAGCCTTTCCCCTAAAACGGGTGCTGCCTGGTCCCCGGCCAGCTTTGCATGTCTCCCTCAGATGAGAAAGGTAAGGCCATGCAGGAGACTGAACTATTCCCATATCTGAGCCAAATTGTTATGTCTGAGGGTAGAATTGCAACACACTTGCAATTAGCATTGCTGCTAATGCCCCGTGAGTGGCACCAACTGCTCCATGACGCCAAATATGTCTTAAATTAATTGACCTAATTTAAACGGCTATGGTAAAAACTTGCAAGCACTTTTTTTCCGACATGGTGGTGCATTGCCATTTAATCTCTATTTTGTGTAATTTTCAAATATGTGTGTTTGTGAGTGAGTTCGCGCATGCGTGCAAACTGTGGCCGAGAGACAAAATATACAACAAGTTAAATGAAGCAGGGGTTAGCTCTGGGCAAATGTTAGCCTAAGCCACCCTGTATTTGTGTCTTCCTTTGCCAGAGTGCATTTCTCTGTCACAGTAGACATTTCACATTTCTGCTTTTTCTTTGTGAGCGAAAGAGACAAGAAACTTGAAGACCTGCAGGCATCTTCAAGCTTTAAGCAATGCAACTTCTCTTTTTCCCTTCCCGCTCCCTGCTCTTCACTTTTTCTTGTTTCCGAATATTGATTTCTCAGTCTTTCTCATTTTTTCTCAATTTCCTTGTAAAACTGAGGTGGGTTCCTGGATGGATACATGTACGGGATGGGGGTTTGACAGATGGAAGATACATGTCACCCAGTATGACAGCAAAGGATCAGAACACATGAACAAAACTTGATGTACTTAGTGATAATGAAGGGGCCACATTCAGGTCAGTGTGCGATGAGGTAAGTGGTAACTGGGCAGTTTCACCACTCCACTTTACAATGTGGGTCATATTCATGCACACACACCGATGGCTGCCACATATTTTGTTCGACCTCCATTGAGAGCAATTTATGTCTTGCCCACTGACACATAGAAAGGGCCAAATGAGGGATTGTACCCACAACCTTGAGATTGGAAGATGTTCAGCTGATCCACCTCAGGTGCATTCTCTTGTTCGAGCACCTGCAGTCACACATTCACACACTAACTACTTCAAGCCACCTTCTCAAGGTTGTGAGCAATGCAATTAAATGAACTCCAGGCTGTAAAATGGAAAAACAATACAGCAGCATACATGAAAGTGTTGGACTGTCACGCTCGTTCTCTCCTACTTGCGGCGATAGATGCTCAAGTACTACACACGCTGAAGTTTAACGCACTTCAGTTACGTTACGATAGAGCGCACACATACGCGTGCACAGACATAGAAAAAGCCCAGCCCCGGTGTCATGCACTACTTCTCAGCTTGGTGATGGCGTTATGCATTTTTATGTTGGGCCGAGGCCTCTTTCTAAATAGGGGTGTCATGGGTGTGAGGTTCGGTAACCTTGTGCTTTATTGTCTCGAGGCTGGAAAATGGGTTTTATTCCAGGGCTGAAGATGAGATAAGGCTCTGTCAGGAATACTGGGCCCTTTGCCTCTTACCCTCACCGCTGGAAGCTTATTGCTGCAGAGAGGACTAGCATTCCTTCTTTCTCTCTCTCCATCTCGTTTTTTCTTGCGCCTCTGTCTTGTATAGATTTTCCCGACTGCCACTTTCATTACACTGGGCGCTTTCTTTTTCTGCTTTGACTTTCATGTTCTCAGAGTCTTTCTTTGCACCCTCAATTTCACCCATCTTCATTATGCTGTCATTAAACCAGTTCTGATTTCATTGCAATCATTTATCATTGTGTTGCGAGGATTCATTATCGGGATCTTTTATTACTTTTTCTCCTCCGCTTGCCTTTTTCTCAGTCTGACCCTGCAGTGAAACGGCCCCAGTGCATTTGGGATTGTATGTGTGTCTGAGAAAGACCAAAAGATACAGACAAAGAAGATAGGGTGCTTCTTTTTACTGCTCCACATTTTTGTCCTCTACTTCTTTTTTTTCTTTCACATAGTGTCTCCCTGACCACTGCTGTCTCCATTACCCTCCATCCTTCTCTTTACTATCTTTCCCCGACTGAGGCCACTTCCAATCGGGTCACATCTGGTGACAGGCCTCCCTCCTCATAAATCGCCGCTGCTGGATAAATATGTGTGCAGCTGTTAGCCAGTGCTCACACTTTACCTCTAAGTGCCCCCCATTGCCCAGGTTTGACTAGCCATAAATTGTCCCAGGCTCAGAGGCAGCAGTGACTATGATGGTTTCCGACGTTATAACAGATTCCATTTTTTATGTGGCGGTCAAGGAAATGTTGTAATTTTTCTTCAAAGAAAAAATAATGTATATCAAACTGCATTCGGCTTTGCGCGGTGCTTCAAGCATCTATGCAGATGCATGGAAACTTCCTTTTAAAAGTTACTATAAAGATGCAGCAAAGAACTTCCTTGGAAAACTAATTTTAGTATACAATGACCCCTCGCAGTTTTGGTCAAACCTTGGTGTTGCTGTGTTAACGTAGTCCATTTGTCTCATTGTACCTGTACATATAATCATACTGTATTCAGCACATTTATTTCAACTTCTATTCAAAGATAAAATTAATTCGTTTGATAATTAATTTGTGTAATATCTTCCCCCACCCTATCCTCCTTAATGAAAATGTTTACAAATGTATACATGTATTTATTTCGACTGTAAAACTGCTACAAACAAGATGCTTCGTGCTTCCTTGAAATCACCATAATAAGTATTTTGCAGGTTTTTGCAAGTTGAATGTTGTGTCTGCATTAGCTGCCAAACTTATTTTGTCAACACACCTCTTCTCCATTACAACTGAATTCACAGTCAGCACAATGAAAAATTATTCTTATGGATATATATGAAGATCACTTTTTTACTTTAGCTTTAACACAGAAAAAAAAAATGGGACTCTCATTGCAGAAACTCTGCCCACTCCTTTCTCAAGTCCCTAATGCTGTAACAGGCTAACGTTGCTTCTGCTGCTGGTGTTAATTCTCCTATATGATTACACAATCAAGTTAATGTACTTACAGTCTGTTGCTTCATGGTGAATGCTGGAAAAATGCCTATTTTCTTACTCTGTGTGTTCATCCTCACAATACCTGAATACAATGGCATGGGGCTTCACAGTTCTGGCGTCTTTCGTTTGTGATCGCGCTGGCTCTTTAAAGTGACGGAGAAGGGTTTGCTGTGGTATGCCTTCATGTCTCATTGTTGTTTAATGGCTTGTTTGTGTTTGGTAATATGCTTACAAGGATGATGAAGCTGCTGGCTGTTTGTTTGCTCTCGCAGGTATATTTTCTTGGCTGCATAATGATGATCCTTCCTGCTAACTTCCGCTGTGATATTACCAGTTACTGTCTACCTGCAGATTTGTGCTGCTGCTGAGCTCATTTAGCTGAGGTGCTTGTTTGGCACATGGACTGTGCTTTGATGTTTCAAATTTATGTAGAAATGCAGCATAATGAATGAATATTCATTTTGTGCATTAATGAACACAAATAGCCAAATCAGGTTACTGCATGTTGTGTGTAGCGGTGTCCAGGTAGCTTATTAGAAACTCCTGCTTAATGTTGTTAAAATGGCTCATCAATATTTCTCTTTACTGTGGCTTGACTGTTGTTACAGCCGGCATTTTCGACTCAAACTATGTTAGCTTAATGTTAGGCATCAAATAAACCTTTTAACTCAATGCAACAGGCTGAAATTGCATTACTACATTTCATATTAGAATTACATCTAAACTGCTGAGCTACCATTTCACACTTTAAGATGGCTGCCTCAGCAGCACACATTGCCAACCTTAAGCTAAAT
Organism: Blennius ocellaris; assembly: GCF_963422515.1. Taxonomy (NCBI): domain Eukaryota; kingdom Metazoa; phylum Chordata; class Actinopteri; order Blenniiformes; family Blenniidae; genus Blennius; species Blennius ocellaris. Next base: position 8,698,943 of record NC_137669.1, read on the forward strand.
CCATGTACTGATGCTGATCACTGAAAGACAGCCTTCTATAAGAAGAGACAGTCACCTGGATCCAAGCCATCATCAACTGCAAGGCCAGTGATTATTCTTAGTACAGTACGCCTGTGAACACTTTAATAAGCGCTGCGGCTAAAGCACTGCACAATCTGTCATAATAAAGTTGTGAAAAATACCCATCACATTTATTTTTGCCCAATAAATCCATTACTATTGAATTTGATAGGAATTCTGCCGAGAACTGTTTATAATTATGAGGTTAAATGGGCCCCCTAAAGCTTCTGATGTCTGTCCAAGAACAGACTACAACAATAATCTCTGCATGTGTTGGTATTTTCTCATGTTTTAATATTCATGCTGAAATAAGCTGTTGGCATCTCAATATACTTACCGTATAAACACGAGGGTGCTTTTCCACCTTCTTTAATCCAGCTCTCATAAAGGAAGGCATTGTCTATATATCTTCAAATGTCAAGATACTCTTACTCCTCTTTCGTGTCTGAGGTAGACACAAAATGCATCACAATTTGGCTTCATAAAAAGAAAACCCAGCAGAAACACTCCGGTCAGTCTTTCATTCACTCTTCCATGTGATATTGACAGAATCTCTGAGAGCTTTAGTTCTGTTTGCGTGGATACAACACAGCTCGGTCCTTCTGCTTTGTGCCATGAAGCGAAATCCTCTCATGATCTAAACTAATCCCGGAAATCTGACCTGCTGGCACATGATGTCATATACAGTCCAGGAGCCGACACAAACTGGTCAATGAAATAAAAATGCAATATTTGAGTCCCATTCACATGGCTGTTTCAAGTGAAAATGCATCATTTTTGTGTTTTTGTTTCAGAAAAAGTTTCACCCTGACACAGCAACGTTTCAAAAACTAGGCTTGTTTACATAGAAACGATGGAAACATTGAAAATTATGTAGTCAGCGTTCCAGGCCACAAGTTGGCACTGTTGGTTGTTTATGTATGTCCGTGCAGAACTATTTACTACAGCCGGAGTGGGCATGCACTGGTTTACTGGGAGACAGAATCAAATTACTTTTCAAAGAGTTCCATCTTAGTAGCCGTTTTCAAAAAGTTGTGTTTTCAGTGGCTCGGAGGACTGTTGTTATGTCAACAGACACACCAAAACCCAGTGAAAGTTTTCTGTTTTCAGTTTTCACATTGTTGTGTGAACCGGGGTTCAAAAATAATTTTAGGGTCAAACAAAACTAGGTTATATGGCATGATAGGGTTTTGTTGGCAAAGTTTTCTCCAAAGTTTGAATAGTCTCGCGAGTCTCGGGTATCTGGAAAGCAGCATTTCTCTTGACCGCATCTGGATGTTTCCCTGTATTCACTGCAGTCATCTCCTTTACTGCACAGTTTCAGTTAGTTCTCCATTATCGTGACTAAGAGTGGCAATTTCATGAAGCCTTGTGAAATACCAGCTAAAATATATAATATAATAAGTGCTCAGCCTACAATTAGACCAGTGGTCTAGATCTCCACCATGATGACAGCTACAGCCACAGCTACCAGTGTTTTCCAACTACGCCCAGTGAGTCCTGGGGGGATTCTGCACATCCATCAGTTTTGTCAAGAGTCAAAGTTTTCACGCATGCAGGTGGGGCTACCAAAACAGTCTTGAAGTCTGGTCCAGGCGTGGCAGAGCTCCCCACACCATCGCCACCTCAAGCCACAGGCCACAGGCCACAGGATGTAACGCCCAAACACCTGAAGGACCACAGAGAATGGCCGCAAGCCCGGAGACCCGGAGGCACAGTGGCCGCCACTGCCGAGGCCGCCGACGCCTACTCAGAAGGAACGAGGCAAAAGGGCAAAGAATGATTCAATATCAACATTTTTGAAATGGAGAAATGTGTGTTCACTACACAATATTTTTTTTCTGTTCACACACATTTTAACATAACCATGCATACTGCATTTGTGTGTATTTGAACCTCCTTGTGTGAAGATGCACACAATCCATTTAAATCCTAATATAGTAGGGAATTTATTCTTTTTGGTAGAGATTTGAGTCATTACAGACTAACGAAAGTAACAGAATATCTCCGTTGACCTCAGAAGCAGTCTCTGTTTTAGCGATGTAATGCTATAAAAACAGGAAGACAATGAGTCTGAATTTAATTAGTGTCATCACCTCTCTCTCAGTACATAATTATGCACCTCTTTTCTTTTAGAATAGTTGATTTAATTAAAATCATTGTAAAGGTTTGTCTGGAGGGAACCTGGGGAAGAAAAAGAGAGCTCCTTCTCCAAGTGAACTACAAATTCTGCAAAGGCCACTTACAGTGTGCTTGCGTTTTTGTGACAGTGAGAGATGTTGTCTCTGAGAAAAATCAGACTATTATTTCTTAGTTTTGTGTGCTGCTCTTGGTTTGTTCTCTCTCTGCTCTGCGGTTATTACTGGTGGCTTGGTTAAAGGGCGCATAAATGGTGCAATAAAACAACACTCTTGCCCCAAACCAAACATAACCAGAATGCCAACTTTCATCCCTTTGTGGAAAAAGAAGACGTTAATTGGATAGACAGAGATGCAGTTTAGCCCGACTATTTGAAGATTGCAAGTTTTGACTGCCTGGAGGGACACGAGAAGTTAAAGTCGGACTGGTTTATATCTGGCTACAGCGAGAAGAATACATCTATTTTTATATGAACAGCAACAAATACAGATGCAGTTAGTTTGCTTTTGATGGCGATAAGAATGAACAAACTGTCTGCTCATCAATGTTTCAAGGTTATCTTAGGATGCAGTTTTGAAACTTCGCCTCGACCAGGCGCTCCAAACAAGGTCTGAACACGAGACAGACTTGATATTACCACAAGTACTTCAGTGACTCAGTGAGGTGCTGTTCTGGGTAGATGTTGTTAGCTTTAATTGCCACTTTTGATTGGATTCTCCTTCTTGCCCCAAAATCCACCTGAGCCCCGTGCATCATGTTGCTCGCACTTGATCCAAGTCAGAGGTCATCATCAGTCAGTGAGTCATGTGGCCAGAGGACACTTGTGGGCCAAGCCACTTGTCTTTGTTGTGCACAGTGGGAAGCTTGGGCTGTAATTAAAGAAAGTTAATTTGACTCCTCGTGTGGAGTAAAGGATCTTTTCATTGCAGAGACAATATGCTTGCTTCTTGCCTGATTGATGTGGTCGGATAATGCGTGCTGGCATGTATTTTGTGAGGATGTGTGACTAATGCATTGTGCAGCTGTGAATGGCCTTCCTGTGACTCTCCTCTCCTCCATCTGGCTCAGTTGCCATGACACACCACATCCTTTTTGTCTCGCTCCATTCTTTCTTAAAGTATTTAAGGAAGTGATAATCAAAGCATTATCAAAAGCTTCCAAGTGAAGGTTTATATGAGAGTATTAATTATTTTATTTAGCACCACAGTCCATTGGTGAAATGACAGATAAAAACATAGTTTAAACCAGGCGTTATGGGATGATGAATGATATCACGACTTATAAACATGCCTTAAAGTTAATGCTTTTCAAAGCATATCATGTTATTGCAACTTCAATCGCAGACAGCTGAGAGACGGGCGTGATCACACTTGATTTGTGCTGAGGAGCAGATACCATCTTTGATGCGGCAAGTCAAGTGTGATGTCAAATTATTCAAAAATTGTTTCTCGGAGGGGCACGATGAACTTTTGATTGATGCCTATCCTCATTCTGGAGCAGCGGCGTTCCACAGCACCACGTCGGTTAGTGGTCTTGGGGGGGGGGGGTGTTCTGCTGCTGACAAAGTGAGACTACCGTCTGGCTCAGTGAAGCCGAGCGCTGGCTCTCGGATTCCCCCTCCTTCTGTCACCATGCAGAGAGCCTCAGCTCTCTGTCTCTGTGCTTTTCTAGGTCAGAGCGATCACGGCGCTGCAGCGGCACACACACACGTGCATCCGTGGCAAAGACAGATGCAGCAACCACACACGTTTAGGTGAAGATGCAATGTACACACGTGCACAAATACATGCACGCATGTTTTTTCAAATTCCCATAAAGGACACACACACAAAGACAGCAATTTGTTGTCTTGTCCAATTATGTTAAGCCAATGACTCGGCTCCTTTGAGAAGACAAAAACAGCTTAGTTCTCAGACCAACAGGAAGCAGAGGGTCATTTACACAAGGTCAACGAGTGTATTGAAGCACACCTGTTTTTTTGTCCAGGAATGGAGCCCACTAAAGTAAACGGCTGGGTTCCTGTGCCATTGTGCACAGGTTTTGTCATTAACCATTATCCTCTCGTACAGTAAAAGGATTATTCCTCAACACATCTGGCAATGTCGCGGAAATGGCTCATTAAATTCAAATCCTCTGTGAAGGAAAATGGTATTATTTGAGAATATAAAGCTGAATATATTTAATGTTTATCATCTCCTTCTCATCTTAGGTGTCTTGTTGCTCCACTGTCCATGTCTCTTACATTATTTCTCGCCTTAATTGTGTCCACCTGTGTCTGGTGAAGTTCCCCTTCCTTCTGTGTCTAGAAATCTCAGCCTGTCCTTGTGGCCTCATTGGTTCATTGGACAAAACAATGTCTTGTTTTGTTGGGAAAATTACTTCCCCCCCACCCCTGGTCTAAAGCAAATTATTAGTTAATTCACAAAAAACATTGGATATGTAAAGCCAGTATTTGCCCAAGAAACACTCAAAAGATGGGTTGATTAACGTAATACTTGCTCACTAAACTGTTGATTTTGTACTTGCATTTATACTTTTATATTCAGTGTTATTTTGAACCAGTGTATAATGTTTGTAAAGTTATGTACAACCAACTTTCATGAAAACCATTTGCTCTCCTTCATCTACATGACATTCAATTTTTTAATATCCATCCCTGGAGATGAAATGACCAACAAACCAAATTTTCAGCCGGATTACAGTTTTGTGCCACATGGCATGTCTTGAAATGTTGGCCTTGAGGCAGCATTAGGGAAACGGAGTGAGGTGGTAAGATTGTGAAACCATTCAGAGAAGAACCTTTTCTGAGGAGGCTGAGAGGTTTGTTTACTAAAGCAACAGGCTGCCATTATCACAAATTAGTAGCCAAGTGGTCAAAGAGCTCCTGCTGATGAACAGAAATGGTCTCGTCAGCCAAACAGACAGTGCCAAGCACAAATTAACCATTGCTTCTTAAGACAGTAATTGAAGCTGCTCTGTAAACAAATTGCAATATAGGGTTGACATCTCTGCCTTTCTTTTCTCAATAAGGCATTCCTTCAGCAGCTATTGAACCTTTTTTTTTTTACAAGAAATATGACAGATGACTATGATTGTGGGACGGCGCCTCAGTGGCTTGAACCCTCATTTACTACATGCCATGTCGATGCTGGCACAGTGCAAAAGAACATTCTGAACCAGCCAGGAGGGTATGCAAATCAAATGGAGAAGAGTGCAATATTACCGAAGGATGAGTTTCCCTCCTATGAGAAAGAACGGCTTGCCATTGAGAGATAAACAGCAGATAAAGAAAAAGGAAAGCTAAACAAAACAAACCAAAACACACAATAATGAGCATTCCCCTGACTTGTTTGATTGCATAACTCACCAGCTTCCACCGCTGTCTATTTCACTGTCTCCCCAGTGTACCTGCTGTGCAAAGTTTGCAAGCAGAAGTTTGGTTGTTATTTTGCAGACTGTTTCGTCAATACGAGTGGTTTGAGGGAAGGGGTCTGCAGACTATTATCTGTCGATTCTGAATGTGTCCTGACAAGAGTAATGCCGTTCATCAGACCACAGAGAGATCCAGGCATGTTTGATCACAGCTGAACATGTGAAAGGTTGAATAGAGATGAGATCCAAGCGAGAGTCTCGCAATTCAAATGAAGCAAACACTTTCCAGCATCAGGACTGGGTGACGCTTTTCTTGTTTAACGCAGACTCCACAGGCAAACAGGAGCTGTGTGCTGCGACAGTCCCGTTAAATCCTCACGATATAGACCTTTTCTGAGGCTCAATGGCGCTTATTCCCTAACCGCCACACTCATGTACACAGTGATTTACTGAGGTATTCAGCTGTTCATTTCTATTCTCTCTAACCTGTCACAGAGGAGGTGCAGCACATGTGGTTGATCAGTGTGTTTGCACCTGTGTGTGTGTGTGTGTAAATGTGGGTCTTCTTGTACCACCGTGGAAAGCCACAGAGACCTAACAATAATGTGGCAAAGTTGCTCAACATAGCGTGAAATGACTTTATTACGTTTTTACATTAAAAGCACTGATAGAATACATTTCTAATAAAAGGGCCACACAGCGCCCCGGGGAGCAGACATGGGGTCTGCCAGTCATGCAGGGTGATGTACAAGTATGTGTGTGTGTTTTTATTGCTTTTTTTCTTCTTTATTCAAGTGTGTATATATGGGGACAGAAAACAAGTAAATTGACAAGTGTAATAAAATGGCACAGGAAGCAAATGTTATACATGTCATTTTCGCATACACACATGTTTTAAGACGCATCATGCTTTTTTTGAAAGGTGTTAATCAGCGGTAAGTTGCCAAGAAGAAAATGGATGGGTGTGTATTACCTGTTAAACACGTGACATGGGATTGATTGCATGCATGAACATGGTACGATGGTGCACACTCAGGGTCAGGCAACGTGGAGAAAATATAGCAGTGCGTGTTATTACCTGATTACCAACCTCTCTGATATATTAACGAGGCATTTCTCGAAGACAGCTTGACAGATGTTTTATATTTAGTAATAATAAGACTCGCCCTTTCCTATAATTGTTTTTCCTCACTGTGACTGCATGAAGAAATTTGTCACTTAGTGTTCCACTGGAGAATGCCCTCTTCATGAGAATCCCTGGTGGCTTCAATTTTTCCCAATTTTCTTTTTAAGGAAGTCAATCTGACCATAGGAGGGAATAAAGTGATACAATGACAGCTCCTTCACACAAACTCATTTAACTTTTTCATGATTATGTGCAGACATCTGTACATTTTCTGTTGTGTCATTTATTTTGGGGACTTTGCAGACTTTGATATTACAGTCATTTCTTAATGCAGAATTATTCATAGCAAAGTCATTTAAACAATGAGAGATGGGTTGTAAATCCCCCGAGACTTCGAGACGCTGGATAGTGACAACCTTGTTTCATCGTAATTACTTTCTCTAATGGGGCTTTTCTGAGTGAAAGACCTGCCTTAAGTGGTTCACTTAAGCTGGAGGTAAAGGTGGTGAGGGTTTGATCACAAGGTCAATTTTGCAAGAGTCACAGTCCCTGCTGGTCACAGCCTCTGAGAGCTGGGACGATGATGTGCATTTCATATGAATCAACAATTGTGTTTGCAATCAGGTAAAACAACGTGTTTGTAAGTTTATTGCACGTATATAGATTAATTTACTATTGCATTTGATAAATGGGACTGCAACAAATACTTTCTCACTGGTCATAAGCAGTAAATGATGTCTGTAATCTCTGAAATGAAATCCAAAAGAGGACAATTAAAATTGTAGTCTGCAAAATTGGATTGCATGCATGTCAGCTGATCAGCTGGCTTGATCCACATTGTCTACAGAGGTTGATACGTGTCAACCGCAAATATTTTAATTTTTTCTTCTTGACCTTTAAAACTATACAGTACTTTTGGTGTTTTAAATGAATATGCTTCTCATCCCTGGAGCCATTTCTTACTTGACGAGTTACCACCAAAAAGGCCGATTATGGCCTTGAAACTTCGGGGCTGAAACGAGGTCTCACTGTGGCCCTGAACATGCCTCCATGAGCCTTGGTCCAAAAGTGACACATGATCAGCATTCACATCCCTTCATCTGACATGTGACATGACTTTGAGCCTTCACCAGAAACCCCCAATGTCAAGGCAGCACTTAAAAGCCCACCAACATGTGTAAAGAGCCAATCCTATGGTGGAAAAAAAGCAGTTAATGTGAACTGTACTCAATTGGTGGGGGGGCTGTAATACATAACGCGACCTGTAAGGACATCATCATTGTGGTTACACAAGACTAAAGAAATCCGAGAGTGACACTGAAATGGAGGGAGATGGAGAGAGTGAAAGAAGAAGCGTGAAAGGCTCAGGTTATCATAACAAGGCTAATTACTCGCATCTGCAGAGTACTATTAGACAGCAAGGTAGGAGGGCCATTTACTTAGTATTGGTTTGTGCGTAGGTGCATGCACAGAGCGACTAAAGAGTTATTTTTGGCAAGCCTATTGAGAGCCAAGGCAAGTGAAGTGGTAGAAGGTGCAATTTGTAGAATGGCCAAAGGGGCCAAACAACCATCAAGTGCCAATCACTCAGGCAAGGCAGCTCCATTGCAACAATCTCTGGTGGAACCAAAAATATGTTTTCCTTTTTCACTGCTCTTCTTTAATGTCTATTAGTTTCCACTCTTTGTCCCTTGCTACATCATGTCATGGTGCTGATGGATTCTGAAGAGAAAAACATAAAGCAAAGAGAAATATCGTAGCCATTTTTTGAAGTTCTGAATCATGTTGCGACCAAAATGAGCAAGATTTTGATTGTTGTTAAATAAATGTGCTAGAAAATCAATTCGACGGTCCCAATTGTCAGGTCCTTGTAAAGGTGGTATATTTTGGTGTTATAGCTCTGACTCACAGAGCCCTCTGAGGCTTTATTGTTACTTCAAAGATTTAGCTTCACTTAGTTGTACTCATTCATTGAATAACCCTGATGAATCGTAAATCGTAAGGCACCATTATACTCCATCAGAACAGCTTGTCGGATTGTCCAATAGCTTCTGACCACAGGCTTTATCTATTGTAGTCTTCCACTGTGTAGGATATTTATTGAATTCTCAATGAAACGGTACTTAAATTCACATATTCATGTGGGATGTGAAAATAAAAACCAAGCCATCTTGAATTTTATTGTGTAATTTATGGATACACTTGGCCGAACTTTGCAGGAGTTGTTAGCATTGATGTGACTTCCTTTTGAAACATTTCTTAGTGTAACTTTTATATATTTCTCATTGTGGTTATGTTCAGTTGGAACATAAAACCCCTGCAGGTGCCTTTAGCGGTCCATAGTGCCTGTGTATAATCAGCCCAACAAAACCACAGTGCCAATCAAGGTGTATTTTGGAAACATTTTAAATGAAGTATGGGGGGTATCCAATGCTCAATAATTACCGGGGCTCCGACACATGTTGTCTTTTTCCAGATAGGCGGCATCTTGGAACAATTTCAGAAAATCAAAGTTCAGGTCCAACCGGACATCGAGGGTGATGTTGGTACCACAGGAAACAGAATCAAGGCAATTGGAGGGAACAGCAAGAACTTATGAAGCTGGTTGAATAAGGTGCAAAATATCTTTCAAGACATATAAGCAGTCGAGTAGATTCACTTGCTCTGACTCTGCAGTAACTCTGCAGACATTTGTTGTTTACTATAATGTGAATTTGATTCTTTCTAGTTTGTACCCAAGTGTTTGTATTCAACAGTACCTCTTGCCACTTTGGTTCAAATACCACTCCACCTGGAAAGGATCTATTTTTTTCATGATAATTGAAGACAACCATGGTGTGGTGAGAGCCATGTTTACTGGCCAGTGTTCCCCCAAGCAATTTGTGCAACTTGTTGAAGTACATGATGTTCCTTTTCACCAATATTAATGATTTTTTTTTTTTTTTTGCTGCTGTTCAGATTCTTTGTGCTTTAATACTGTTGAACACGATTGTGATGTCTGGTCATGGTTGGGATTTCCCACATTTGATCACAGAATGTACCAGAACTTTTTGAGTGCATGAGGCAGTTGATGCGTGTGTTTGCTTTTCAACCCCAATTACCTCTGCGAGCCGAACTCAGTGTGGCTGTTTTAGTCATAAGTGTAACCACGCAGCTGCACCACAGTCTTCCAAAACTAATTGGGACAAATTAAAATGGCTTTAAATCCTCATTAAGATTCTATGAATATGTTTTTCTTTCTATTTGTATAACATTCATTCATCTTCAGGATACCGCTTTATCTTGTGCAGGGTTGTTAGGTACCGCAGCCAAGCCAAGTGAAAGATTCATGAGGATACTGTTCATTTTCATTCCATGAATCATACACAGTGCATGCCTTCAGAGTGAACTCCTTTGTGTGACCTAAAGAACAATTACCAAACTGTTGCAAAGGAAGCTGACGAAACTGTAAAATGACCTTTTGTGGAGCAACGACTGCGTACTCTGTACATGTTTGTGATGGTGATTGAAACAACCCCCTGTGGCAGAGTGAAGGATTATGATGCACTGCTGTGGAGTAAAAATCTGAACAAAAACTCATAAATGACTGTTCACACTGTGTTGCGACAGCATTTTATATCTGTCAAATTTAGAGGCGCATATTAAACTGGTTCTTTTTCTAAAATGTCCATCGTTCAAGCTGTTGACGTCAAAATCAGATTTAGGTCGTGCAACTGCTGTTCGTTAGCATATATTGAAAATCTTCATTGTGACGAGTCCTCACTTCATACAAAAGTACGACTCTCATCAGTATTGCCTTTATATTTGCAGTAGACACGCCACCACACTTGCTTTCCTGCATGTTGAGCGTGAGATTTTACTTTTGGTTTGGCTTGAAGTGACATTACCGAGCAGGGCCTCAGCCAGTTGTGCTTGGAGCAGCCGTTAGACAGTTATCAGGGCAGAGAGTGTGAAATTATCTCTCACTGAGGTGATTGTCCACTCGCTCTGTCCCATGCTCCAGTGCAGCATCTAATTAGCACTTTACTGATGCCCTGGTGCCGCCGCACAGATACTGTACAGGCAAAGAGAGACTGACAGCAGGCTGGATTGAATCCTTAGCAGCCGCACTACACACACACACTGGGGTGTGTGTGTGTGTGGCAACAAAGGAGCATTTTAGCCCTTTTTTTTCATCAGACAATCAACAAGACCCACAGCTGTGACAGAGAATTGAATTAAATCACAAGTGGTGACTCATGTACACTATCCTTTATATAAAACATGCAAGGGCACAGGATGGAAGGAAAACTAATCATTGTTGTATGAGACATCATCTTTCATGATATCAAAGTAAAGTGTATACATTTATGAGCAGCTATATAGTGTTGTTTGAAAATTTATTGGGATATAGAGAGATTTATTGGAGATTGGCATCAGTATGTATTGAAGATCAGTAGCTTATACAAAGTGTAACAACATGACTGCTTCAGCTATAATTAAACAATGGCTGCATACAATGATCTTATGCATCATGCATTAGATGGTCTTGCTTGAAGCATTTGAGTCTCTCGCAAGCTGTTTTTTTTTTATTAATTAAAATATTTCTCCAACAGAGATGCACTCTGACATAAAAAAAAAAATATATATATATATATAGTAACTATAGTATATAGTTACTATATATATATATATATAGTTACTATATATATATATAGTAACTATATATATATAGTAACTATATATATATATATATATATATATATATATAGTATGTGTGAATTGCACATTAATTGTATAAGTACATAGTCTCCTGGGACTTAAGGTAATAGTTTTAGGAGTTGACAGTCACCTGATTCTTGTGGTCTCCAATAAGATTGGACCCATTTTTAGACCATGCTAAGGTTGTACCTGTTTCTGCACTATGTTTTGATCTATAGCTAGACTAAGAGTTGACATCGCGGGATTTTTTCTTTCTTCTTTATTTGACAGAGTTGGTGCATATTCTCCCCAAAATACAAGATTTCCTATTTGGTGGTTTCAGACGACAAGCAGCATCACCAGAGAAAGTGACCAAGCAGGCTAATACAGAAATACAGACAAAGCAAAACAATAGTAAGATTCAAAAGTCGACAAGAGCTGGAGAGTCTGGACGTACATGGCGGAGGAGACAGAAGTGAGCAGATGAATATACCACAGACTTGACAGAAATGGAAATGAAGCACAGGAAAACAATGGGCATAGTGAGAAGGTGGAAACAAGAAGAACGGGTCCACAAACAATGGAAGAAATGAGGAGAGGATGAAGCTGGGTGGAAACAATGAAAAGTTATATGAGAAAGGGTCAAGAGAAACGAAAGATAGACAAGTGAAGCAGAAGTGAGAAACATTTTGCAGCAAAAGCTCCTGAGGAAGATCGAGGAAGACCTGTGCAAAAACCAAATGAAGCGTTCTGGGTCAGAAATACAAGCAGAGGACACTGCTTCAATAAACAAATAATCAAAGTAATAACAGGCGTTCTCAGAATTTCTTCTGTTACTCTTCGAGCAAACAACCTTTCTGTAATGAGCTCACAATCATGACCCCGGCTTAAAACCAGAAATACCAACTAGAAACAACATGAGCTGAGTTTCTCTTAACTTTGAAATCATCTCTCATATAATATCTTCTAGTGACATTTGGACTAAATCCTCCCACGGCCAATCAAATGTCCTTTTTTTTTTCAATTGAATGTCAAAGGGCACGAAGCTTCTGCTGTTATATTTATCCAAAGACTGTTTATTTCAAGAGCTGCACAGTTCTGAGCTCACTAACAACTTTATTTTTCAAGTGTGAAGTTAAATATTCAAGGTAATCATTTGGGATTGTGTGTGTGTGTGTGTGTGTGTGTGTGTGTGTGTGTGTGTGTGTGTGTGTGTGTGTGTGTGTGTGTGTGTGTGTGTGTGTGTGTGTGTGTGTGTGTGTGTGTGTGTGTGTGTGTGTGTAATAATAATAATAATAATAATAATAATAATGCAACAAAAGCAAGCTACCACATAATCAAACTAGCCTCAAACCTATACTGTGAGGGGCATTTGTAAAAACATGCATAATGCAACAGCTATTGGAGAACAATTTTGGACATTCCATTGTGTTATGCACCATAAGGTTTCATTTAAATTCACTTTAAATTGAGACTGTGGTCATTTTCAGTAGAAATGTTAGATTTTGTGAAAGTAGAAGCATTTTCTCTGCGTAAAAAAAAAAGCCTATCCATACCAGTATGGCCCACGCAAGATGATATTGGCTGTATGTGTGTTTGACACTTCTGATCCATTCCGTCTTAATTCAAGTGAGGATTGAAAGACTGCAGGAGGTGATTTCAGCAGACAAAAAGGGGATTGAAGCTGGCACAGGCAGAATATGCTTCACACATAACAGGTGCTCACCACTGTAAGATCAATTGTAGCAGAGGTGTAGCACCAAAAATTAATCCAAATAATTTTTTATTTCTCTTTGTTTTGCAGTAGTACTAATACACAGGCAGGCTTACAAAACAGTGAAGGGGGAAGGGTTTATTGTGCCTGTCAATAAGGTCATAGTGGAAGCCTGGGGTTCTTCGTTGCTTCCAGCTTTGTGTCCTCCCAGATCCTCTTTGAAATCTATTTCAACAGGCCTGACAAGTGGTAGTGATGCATTTATGCTAGATTGCATTGCCTCAGAAACTCTCAGCTGTGCTCACGACAGAGTGATAGAGACACCAAGACGCCTGGAGAATCCACCCCATGAAAGAAATAGATGCAGTCACTCTGGAACAACAGTAATATCAGGGTTTTTGTTTTTTTTGTTTGTTCACGCTTGGAATTAAAGTGCTTTTTACCACTTGCCCTTTATCAAAACACCTTCATTATAACAGGAGGAAATTGCACACCTACACTCGACAGCAGGCTCGGAAGTGCATTGGTGTGAACCATTCACCATCCTTCTTTGCGCCGCTTCCTGTCTCACCGTACCTTTCCTCGACTTACTTTCCCCTGCAATGCAAAAGGGCTACTTGTGTTGCTAATAGCAACATCCTATTAACCCGCTGATGATAAAAAGACCGGTTAGGTAAGATCTCACTGACCACAGTTCTGCGAGCCATTAAGTCAACAGGAAGTAAAGACCATAACGTCCAGAAGGCTGCATCAAGGAATGAAGGCAATATTTCCACAAACAAACAGTGTTTTTTTTTTTTTTTTTGAGGAATACAGTTAATTAGAGGGCGGCTTCACAAGATTCTGAAAGTCTCCCAGGCGTCTATATTCCTTGCAGATACTGGACTTTAGTTACCACTTCTTTCTTTGTGTGAGTAAGTGTCAGGTTGGGTGTTGTGCATAGTAAGCTCAGTCGCCTCAAAGAGAATTGGGTTCTGTCATTAATATTATTTCATGATGCGCAGCACTTTTTGTTACAGTCTGAGTCCTGCTCTTTATTGGTTTTCTTGTTCGTTCCTTTCACTTTTGGAAGGGGGGGGAAAAGACTTAGGGCTAGGGAGAAGGAAGAGCAGGCTAAAACAAGATTTTCGGAGATAGACGCCTTGGAATTATTCAGAGTTATGCAAACATATGTCTGCTGCAGGAGCCACAGTCGGTGTGGGTGGTGTTTTTCCAAACGCGACCCAAAACAAAGCACTTTGTCACTTGCAGCAATGGAACCCCATCGGACGACAAACGCAAGAGATTGAATATGGGATGATTTATTTGCCTATTTGTTATGTTTATTTGTTGCTCTTGGATTTCTTCTGTGTCACAGAAAGAAAATGTTTCAGGAGGCGTTATTAACCTCAGAAAAAAATCTCCGCATCCATCTTTATCTCAGCTCGACGCGGGAACACACATGATGCACTGTTGCTGAAGGGCACGTGTCCTTCCAACATGATTGATGTAAACATGGTGGTGCATAAAACTAGCAATATAAAACCTGCTTATATGCACTTGTCATGCTCCGTGATTGGCTCGGTCTGGGTTTCTTGGCACAGTGTGCAAAAGAATGGTGGGGTTTCAATACTTTACAGCATGACTTCACAGATAGCTTGTATTCAGCAACCTTAATCCACTCGTTGAGCCGCTCTCTGATTTATGCTCGTGTCAGACGCGGGGCTCTCGGCATCACCGTACATGAACAAAGGTGGAAATTATGTGAGATGTAATTCATGAAGACAGAATGGACGGTCATAAAGGGATGCCAGTGATGACTGCTCAGTGTGCTTCAGTGGGCCTTGGGGGGGACTGAGTAAAGGGACATGAGGTAACACGTCTCCTTCTATTGCAGTTTATCTGAAAGACATATAATACCTGGGATTTGTACCTTTTCCCACAGAGAGAAAAATATCCTGTCACCAACTCCTCCCTCGCTGTGGAGAACTGGATGAAAAACGTGTTTTTGTTGTTTTTTCCATCCTCTACGTAGATACCTTTATAATCAAACCATAAGGGTATGTAAAAAAAAAAAAAGTAAACCAAGAATCAGCACTTTTGGTCTGCAGAGAATATATTTTATTTTGGGATGTATGTGATTTTCTGAGTTCTTTTTGTCAGCAGTATTTATTTTATCATATCCCTTTGGCCTCAGTGCAAGTCTTTTACACAAATATCCAAGCAATCTATGAGTGCGGTGGTTCTGTCTCAGCTCTACATCTGTGCCTTTTTCTAAGGAGTGGCCAGCTGGCAGCATGCGGACACCGGTATGTGCCCTGGTATTCACTCACGGTCCCAGGTGGCTGCATGCTGGCCAGGGGATGTGTTCTCTTGATTGTGGCGTTTTTAGTCATACATGTTAGACGGGGAATGCTCTTGTGTTGTTTATCCCTTTACATTCTTCACGTCTATCACATCTGGGTGAACAAGCTTCATTCCCCATCTACAACAACATAGCCAAAGCTTTTGCTTTAATGATTCATGTGCTTTGAAAATGGATTTGAAGTAATGCATTTCCCAGTTTAATCTTGTGATTGCATCCCCATGTTTTCTCACTTGTCTAGCCCATCTACAAGCAAACATTTGCATCATAATACTCCTCAGAGAAGGAGAAAGCCAAAGAAGACACTACCAATATTTACCCGCTCTCACTCATCTGGGCAAACATATAAACAAGGGAAAATGACAGAAAATGCAAATCAAAACACACGGAACAATGAAAGCAGCATATAATTTAGGATCCCGGCTGGCCGAGGGAAGGATTGAAAGTGATGCTGGATTACTATTCCTCCCCCCCTCTACAGAAAGTGCTCTCACAGTGACGGATGAGCTCGTACATCACGCACACCACAGTGCTGACAGCTGCCACTGTCACAGCTCAACTCCGACCCCTCAGCTTCATTCATGTGGCTGCACGTGTGACCACATCCCAAGCAAGAGTACTCCTCTGCTGGCGTGGAAACAAACACACGCACACGCACACGCACACGCACACACACCCACACACACACACACAAATGTGCACTCAAATGAGCTCAGTTTCTCATTTGTCTAGCTCTGCATATTTATACTGTGTCACACACAAGCTGTAGCTCAGCAGGCATGTGAAGGTATTCCTTGGGGCAACATCAACTTATCCTACATTTTCCCGGCCCAGTGGCCTGCGAGCGGGTTAATAGTGTGCAGGGGGCTGTAAGGGACCCTCTGGCACCAGCTAACGGTGGGCATGATTTGTGTGAAAATGCCATATTGACCTCACTCTAGTACTGCCATTACTCAAACAAGCTCTGCTCAAGTGGTCGCAGATTCTACACGTGGATATGCTACCAATTGTTCCGTCTTGTTTGTTTTTGTCCGTCTGTCCTTCCTGCTGTCAACGTTGTCGTATATATATAGTCCTACGTCAACTGGATTCTCTGGGATTGCAGACAGGAAGGACTGCAGCAGAGGCATTTAGCTGAAACTAAGACCTGCTCAATTCCAAGATTCTTCTCAGTCATCTGATTTTTAATTTTTTTATAATTCATTTATTATTTTAATAATATTTCTTCTGTGTAGTCTCAGAATCAGAATGGTTTTATTGTCTTCAATTAGTCAGTTGACAGACCACTACTACTTAGATCTGGTTTAGATTTACTGCATAAATTGCATGGAAATATTATACACACACCTTCTTATGGCTCTTTATATTCTATTTTGACCATTCAGAGAAAAGACTACTAATCATGACCAGTCGATTGCCATGACATTAAAAGGATATATATTGCTGTAGTTTTGTTTTTTAATTTTAATGACATCAATGTTTGTTGCCATTTCTTGTTGGGTTTTTTTTACAGAGAAGATATATGGCAAAATTGATGGTACTTGTGAACTTCAGTAAATTTGATTACACAACATGAGCCAGACTTCAATCAACCTTTACACTGAAGGCTCCTCAGTTTATTTGAGGCATGAGCCCACTTAAGTTTTGACCCATATGTATGTGTGTAGTGCATACCACGCTTCGGAGAGAAGTTCTTCACACCTGACGTTAACACGTCTCACTAACAAAGCAATTTCACCTGGTTTCTTTTAATTGGGCAAAAGCTGGCAGGTGTGAACACACTTTAAATGTCGTGCCAGAGTCATGCCAGAAGTTTAGTGTTACCATCGACGCAAAATAGTGTCCAGTTTTCTACATGGTTGAGTTTATTTTGATATAATGGGGACATTTGTAAGGGTGTTAAAAAGTATGTGCCACATTGTCCTTGAAGAATACCTCTCTTAAGCATCATTCACACTGCAGGGAAATGCAGCCCAATTCAGTTTTTTTGTTTTTTTTTTCTCATAGGTGGCCCTTATCCAAGCTGTTTTGTGGCCATGAGAAAGCTCCAATTCTGATTTGTTCACACCAGACCAGGCCTCAATCATTCCTGATTCTAGTCAAACACTAGTGTTATAGTACCCAAGAGCAGTCTTGGATTCCAGATAACATTTTCAAGGTCTTGGTCTTTATTTGGTTTTGGCCCCTTGAATTATTGGTCTTGGGATGCTCTGGTCTTGATCTTGACTTGGTCTCAGCTCCTTAAAGTGGTGGTCTTGTCTTGATTTTGAGATGCTCTCATCTTCAGCTTGGCTCCTTAAAGTCTTGGTATCGATTGCAACACTATCAAACACTATGCATTGCAAATATTATCATTGCTTTTGATATTAGTTTAGTGGAGAAATTATTTTTTCATGACATGAAGGTAGGTGGTGTTTATTCTAGGTGGAAAGTCTTAGCTCACTCTTCAACACTCCCCAAGACAAGGAGTGCTTGTTAAATGTTATTCAAACAAAAGCCAATACATTACTGTACACTAGGGGATCTAAAATCACATTACGGGTGATGGAAAATCGGCAAGTTTTACTTTCCAACTATGAGCTATGCCAGCTAATTTCAGTGATTAGTGCATATTAAACCAAAAGGAACTAATCAGTGCAATCAGCTGGAGTGTAGTGCAGGGGTTGAGTGAAAAGCTGCAGACTCTTGGCACACTGCAGCTCTTCAGTAAAGGTCTTCTGCTCTATTTAGAGGATTTCTCAGCCAGAGGAAGCACCAGCATGTCCCACTTATGCATTTTTTTTTAGTCATGTTTCACAGCACAGCGCTCACTCTCCATCTTATCAAATTTAAGATTGTCTTGCTTTACAGCTAGGTACTCTCAAATTAGTCAATGGAGCAAATCGGTCTCTCAGGCTCATTTTCTCAGTTTGAATTTCCTTCCTGTCCACATCTGTACTCTAGGCTCTGGCTTTCACTCCCTGGATAAAGCATGCCTCCCAGACCTCCCATTATTATTATTTTACTCCCTCATTTACTTTTAATGCGGCAGGCCCCAATAAATCCAGCCTGATTTTTGTCTACCTCAGATCTTAGTCAGCACAGTGGCTTTGGAGGAAAATTAGGGCTTTTTTTTTCAATGCGTGATTCACTGTTTATCCTCAGAAATGGTAACAAATAACATTTTTGGTTGAGGAGGAAAACCAGAAGGAAACTGACAGGCCTGCGTAAATAAAACTGAATTAATTTAAACAAAAAGGGGTGGAAATATGATTTACAGGCTAGTGTGGGATTTTGAAGTACACTTGAATCAAAACACAAGTAAAATTTAAGAACCCATATGAGTAAAATGCAAAGAATGAGGATAGAACAAACTATATTTTTACAGCTCCTGAAGCCATCACAGAGAGTTAATTGTTTTTTCCCCTTCTTTGTTTATTCCCTATATGTTTCAGTGCCCCCTCTCCACCACTTTCTGCTCCCTTCATTTGATTAATCTGCACTTCTCAAAACAATCTGTTTTAGTTTTATTTGTTTCGCTTCAAAACAGACAGATGAGACTTAATCGGACTGAAATACATCAAAGGAACCTTGTCGGTGCACATATCACATCCTGGACATTAAGTTAAAATCAGATCTGCAGCTTCTAAATTTAGGCCTTGCTGACTGACGTCTCCATGTGAGATAGGCTGTAGCCACGGCAACAACTTGACTGTTGGTTATGACAGTGTTTGAATGAACCCTGTCCGCTGCTTTGGTCCAGAGTGAGATATTAAAAACAAATGGAGTGGCTTATGATGAATTCTTATTTGTTTTCCAGTCCCATCAACCTTTATCAGCTACTTTATTCTTTTAAAGAACAATCTGATTCTCAAAAACATGTTTTTTTAATAAATGAACTGCACATGCACACTACAGGCACAGTCAATTGTTTGTCTGCACATGTGCAAGGAGATAACAATGGAGGACTCAAGAGAGTTTGTGATGCTCACTCTTTTAAAAATTAACAGCACTTTTCACATAAAGTCTGCATTTGCACTACAGGCTAGAGAACTCATCTAAAAATTATGTTATGGACCCTGTTTTATATAGATAGATAGATAGATAGATAGATAGATAGATAGATAGATAGATAGATAGATAGATAGATAATACTTTATAAATTCCCGAAGGGAAATTTGACTGTCCAGCAGCTCATCAGAAGAAAATATAAAAAACATCAACCACCCTACCATTCATACACCACTCAGCACTGTTAAGCTAAAATAATTAATTAAGTAAAGTGCAAAGATGGTAGGTTTAAGATATACATTAAAAAGTGATCAAAAAGAGTGTTTTGTCTCTGTTCAGCTGATTAATTGGACACATTTACTTGATGTCTGTTTTGTGACACAAGGTGTTGATGTTCATCACTGCAAAATCTTGATTGGTTACATTAGCAGTTGTATTATGAGTTAGTTTTTGATGTCGTTTTTCCCGCATATTTATCCGTCTGTGAATAAAAGTGTGTGTAAATGTGTGTTTGAACTTGTCATTCCGGTGTCAAGTGTGCGGAGGAGCCTTGAAGTGAAAGGAGCGGAATCTGAGCAGCAGTCTTGCATTGTTAGAGCTGGATTTCAGAACAACTTGTCAGCTACAGTAAGTGACAGGGGAACAAGCAAAAGCTGTTATTGTTGGGGCTGTCAAGACAGAAATTCAGGACAGCGCACACATCCCTCTTTCAGACATTTATCTATTCTTCCAGCTGCTTGACTGAATTCCAAATAAACAGTACACGTATGGATGCTCTCTCTGCTGCACATGAAGAATTAATTAGCAGAAATGTTTGGGATTTTTAGCTTCCACAAGTTCCTTTTTGAGCAAATCATCCCTACATCCAGGATATTTTGTTGAGATAATGGAGTAAAGTTTGTGTACTTTAGTTTCCTATTGAACAAGTTTCAATAAAGTTGTATAACGGTACTTTGATGTGAATCAGGTACAAAGTCACCAGTGTGGGCTTTTATTCCTCTATTCATTCACATGTTGCATCTGTTATAATAAGTGATGCTTTTCTGATGGCAGAACAGGCCTTGCTCCACAGAGCTTTGATAAGACTATTGATCAAAGGCAAAGGCTCGCTCATTTAATGAATATATCTATGGTGTCACTTTTTGGAGGAGGACGTAGACAAAACCTTGCAAAGGGTCACAAAGTGTGGGCTGAATGAAAAAAGTAAACATGTCAGAACACCCGAGTGCCACTGTGGGGTTTTGTATTGTATGTCTATTATTTTCACACTGTATTCAAATGTTAAAATATCTGTACATTGCCATCTTTTTTTTCTTAAGGCTGTCCTTTTTCTTCTTTCAACCTCTTTAAGTGATGATTCAAAGTCACAGTTAAACCATCAAAGCAGCAGATGGTACCAGTTATCCATACTGAAGCTGCAGAAGTTCATGAATTTAAAAATGATCAAGTTGCATTTGTAATGGTTGAATTCTCACACTAATTGTCTCGTTTGAAGAAAAAACTAAAGTCCTCAGAAAACAAAAAGTTTTTAATGGCATTCATTGTTTTGTATAATCAGAAACTGTTTTAAGCAAATTCAGGATGGTGGAGGACTCGAGCGGATTTGGAGGTGCAATAAGAAAGAAAGACAGGCAAACTTTAAAATGCTTTGTGTAACCTGGAGTCAGAGTATGATGCACGTCAAAAGTTTGGTCAAAGGGAGCTGCCTTAACACTTTTTCAAAATTAATGTGCTTCTCACACCCTGATGATCTGCCATTCAGACAGCCTGGAATCAATAGGTTAAGAGGTCACCCTTCCTGCCACACGACTGAATTTCATTTTCCACCTCATATGCATAACATCTCTTCATTTTTGCATTCAGACCACAGCTGGTTTTCAGGCGCAAACATTAAGGTCCCATTTTCCACATTACTGTACGGAGCACCAGCGTCGCTCCTAAACATTATGTATCAAGCCGATCACAGTCACGAGAAAGCTGAGTGTGGAAAATTTTATTCGAAGAGTCAGCTTTCTGAAGACGAGCTTCTTTCAAAAAACACTGAATTAATAGCTTTGGAGAGTATTTGCTTTACAGTCATTAGTTTAGAATTTTGAGCTGCAAGAATTGAATCACAAGTGTCTGTGTGACCCCCAGATTGTATGCATTCAGTCCTACATATGTTGTTGTTGTTGTTGATGTTTCTTATTGGGAATACTGACTTTTGTTTGGATGACTTGAACTGTGCAGCACATCTTTGAAAATGCAGCACAAAACATCCCGGCCAAGGCCATCTGCCGTATCGGATTTTGCCTGTAAAATAACACTGATGCCATGTACGTATGTACCCCGCTTTGTGCAGAGGTCAACTGTTCCTGTTAACACTTTGTGCTTCATCCTCACCCTTCTGATGTGGGTGATGCGTTTCACTGGATACAATTATAAAATGTTTACAAGGTAGAGAAGGTGAAAGCTAAGCTTGTCTTGTAAATGTTAATATGAAAGTGTTTAAGCTGAACTCCGAGAATGCTAACAAGCTCATTTATTTCGTCAAAATGTACAACTTCACTGAGGATGTGTTAAAAATCCTTATATTTTATTCAGCATCAACCCGGAGAGCGTATGTTAATCCTCATGCTGCTCCTCTACTATATTGTGATATAAATTCTGACAGGGAAGACCCTTTAGATTTTTGCAATATTTTCGAAAGAGAAAATAAAAGAAAAATGATAGGGCTCCAGGGTGTCAAAATTTGACATGTATACCCATGTAATGAGGGATAAAATGACCTGAACCACTCTCTCTGCCTGACCGGGCTACATAAGTGGCCCCCAGTGTGTACCCATGATCCCAGGGGCAAGATTCCATCCCTTTGGTTTCATCCTTCTTAGCGCCAAGTTGTCAGAGGCGAATAGGGTTCAATCAATTGATGTGAATTGACGCTCTTGCTCAGCCCCAAAAACCCCTGCCTTCTTTCTTTTTGTATAACAGATGGCAATTAAAGCAAATGACTGATCTCACCTGCTATGAATGACTGTTTTGCACTCGGCATAGTAATTTCTTTGACTTTAGGCAATATTTAAATGGACCAGATGAAGGCGAGACGAGCTCGAATGGTTGGGTGGAACTTTAATGGCAAAGTAATTGTTTTATTAGAAGAAGAAAAAAATTGCCTTAGTAGAATTTGATTAATTTCTTTTCTTGTTTTTAATAAGTTAATATTGCCACCCAATGAATGTGATAAATTAGCTACTGGCATACTGAAATGGATGTGTGCAAAATGATTCTGTAGAGCAGCAGCAATTTATTTCAAAAAGAAATAATTCAATTGCCAAAATATTATGTAAGATTTGCTGGCTTGTTGTTTTTTTTTTTTTTTTTTAACTTTTAAACAACAGCTCACGCACGCACACACGCACACACGCACACACACACACACACACACACATACACACACGCATACAGTCGTCTCCCACGGTAACATCCCATATCTGTATTTCTGATTAATACAAGCCTGCGGTCATCCATCAACATATGGCTGTCATTACCCCAATCGAATCCTCACTCTGAAATGCATTTAGGGGGCAAAAGAAAAAGAAAAAGAAAAAAAAAAAACTGAAAATCTGACTTTTTATTTTTTTTCTTGCTCATCGTCCCATCTGGTGACATGGATAATTAATCACCTAAGCTATGTGCCTCCGTTCGTCATTATTTAGCCCCGGAGAAGAGGCTGTGTGTGTGTGTGTGTGTGTGTGTGTGTGTGTGTGTGTGTGTGTGTGTGTGTGTGTGTGTGTGTGTGTGTGTGTGTGTGTGTGTGTGTGTGTGTGTGTGTGTGTGTGTGTGTGTGTGTGTGTGTGGTGAGGTCTGGCTCACTGTCTCAGCTTGTTTATGGCAGCTTGTTTGCTGGGCTCCAAACACAAACATGATCAGATTAACAAACAGTACTGCTAAGGCAATCAGCCCCCCTGCGCCACAGTGTAACAGTTGGACGAGTGACAGCTATGAGGTACACACTTTTTTTCTTCTTCTTCATGTTTCACTACTAATTTAAACAGAAGGCCCCTTTAATACTATGACTGTTTAATATAGAACACAAGATAAGGGGTACAACAAGCATGCGGCGCGGGCAACATTTGAGCTATGCAGATGTTTTCATTGCCAATAACTGAAGGATTTACTTGCGCTGGAGTTATGCCAGTACAGACTATAGTCTAACCGAAAGTGCGGCATGGATTTTGGGGTGACTCACAAAGCTGGTTACTTTCAGCCCTGCATGACAGTGATAGAAATTGTTCACATTGGCCGCTTTGTTCGTTGTTGCTTTTTTTTTTCTTTTTCATGTTCGAAACTAACAAACTGAGACCTGCGTCAAGACTTAATCCCAAGGTGGGAACAGTGAGTCAGGAGGGCAGCACACAGCGAAACAACAGAACTGTTTTCATTTTGGCTCAGTTGAAAGGGTCTGTATTTCTTTCAAAGTTCTCTGTTGTATCGTGGCTTCCAGCCAACGTCATGGTTGGATGCGACATGAGTCATTTGTGTCCAATCAACAATTTGGCAGTAAAATGTCATACAACTTTGTTTTCTTATAAATCATGTCACATTTGTAAGAAGCGTGCATTTGTGGGATGAGCAACGGAGTGGAGTTTCGGTATTGGTCAGTTTTCCGCTTGGCAATTTCTTCTTTAAGCGATCAGGCGATTGAAATTTAACAATTTATTCACTCACTGCAAAAACACAAAACAGCCTGTCACCCTAATGTCCCATTCTCCCACTGATGTGTCTCACAAGTCAATAAAAATGGTTGTATCGGTTGAGTGACACTAGAGTTCAATGGGATTGGGCTCCAGATGTCTTGCAGGTCATTTTCCTTTCCGTCTGCTCTTCAATTCTAGGGGTAGTGTCGGATAAACCTCCTTCTGTAGGAGTGAGGTCTCGTACCACGGAGAGCTGGCTCTGCAGCCAAGTTGCAGAATCGTATTGAAATCCTATCAGACTAACTATTGCTAATCCCAGAAGGGAAAAACAAGAGTTAAAAGCAACAGCAAACGCAAATCAGAGAAGAGTTAGCTGATTATTTTACGACTTGAACAAACTTCAACAACTTGACTTGACGAGACTTGAACAAAACTTACAAACTTAACGATACAATACAAATTATTTTTAGTTATTTCTTTCCAATAAGAATGGCATCTTACATAATCACTGTGCTCAGTTTAGGTGCAAATCAATTACCTGCTGCTCACAAGCAGAGAACTTTTCAAATAAAGCACAAGCAGTGGCCCACGGGATGGCCTTCATGCTTTATTATGGGTTTTATTTGTGGCGGGAGGTGGACCCAAGTCACTCATTCTGCAAAGTGACATAAAGAAGGAAGAAGACAGACAAAGTACAGCTCAAACCACCTTCAGCTTTCTTTTTAAACACAAAGTAAATATAAGTTTCTTCTTTTCAATGCACAACTGTGAGCATTATAGTTACAAAGAGGTGTATATTATATACTTTTGGCTTTGACACAGTATACTGTTTGTCGTATTCCATTACATAACTGAGCAAAACTTCAAATAGTGCAGTCTATTTGAATTTACAGAGCTTAAACACACCCAACCGAAGGCCCTAAAGGGATGCAATGCCTACATTTTTCTTTCTCTACTTTGATAATCGCACAATGCATATTCATCCACTTGGTTTCAAAGTGTGGGGCTGCCCTCCCCTTTGGGGCACCGGAGAGCTCAAATTAATTATTTTCTTAAGACACACATTTTTAGAACTGAATTTATCACAAGTGCATTGCAGATGAATAGAAATGATGAATTCATGCCTAATGCAAAAGAAAGTAACATTTATGTCAGTTATAGACTATATATAAAATCACTCCAAGTATTTGAAATCAAAACTAGTTGGAATAGCTTTTCACTGTTTATTAGCAGCCATGAACATCAACAACAATGTCTTATAGTTTCTAATTTGAGTACAGTAAAAGAAAGAGGCTCGACATCTACAAAGCAAGAATTCTATTTCATATCTCATTATTAATGCCACATAAAAGGCTTTGATATAAATAGCAGTCCTCTGTTACTTTAAATACGAGCTCGAGGGTATTTGACCTCTTGTCACTGTTTGTTAGAGCATGAATATATGTGTGCATTATAATGCAGCAAGTATTATACATGCCTAGTGTCTTATCACCTCACTCGTGCAGCTTTGCATTTATAGAAGAGATAACCGAATAGTAGTTGCAGTGTACACTAGGTTAAAGGTGAAGCCTTATCTTCAGTCCGCCATGCGGCTGAAAGCCTCTTCAAAGCAACTGTACGTCATATTAACCAGAGATAAGAAGTCTTTAGAATATTTCTTGCCGCTGATCAGTTTGTCACACTTTTCAAATACACACAGACAAAGCAATATTATTATGAGCACACAAACTGAGAAAGATTAGAAAACATAATTTTTTGCTCTGGTGTTTCCACTCAGGTTATAATCTTGATGAAAAAGGAATCCACTTTATGGAGGGTTCCCATTAATTCATGTCTCAGATAGAATAAAGATAAAGACACCATTAACATATGTGTTTATATGGATTATAAATATATATAGTGTATATTCTGTGGTCACGTGTACATGTGCCAACCCTGAAAGCTCCTCTGTTAGTGCAGGATAAAGTAATCCCTTTAGTTGTGGTCTTTATGGTGGTGCAGTTCTCTTAGAAAGCAATGAGAGTTGTCTTACTCCAGCACATGGAGCAATTTTGACTCAATAAAGTAACTAACTAATTATTTGGTAGAGCTGTAATCTGTGCTTGAATTACATGATTAAAGAAAACCTACAGCATGAAATAGAAATGAAATGCTCCAAAAAACACTTTTAACATAACTCTGAAAACCGAAATCTCAGATTGTGTGTATTATTTTCTCAGAAATTAATGAATTGTCATATATATATGACAATCTCAAAGATATGTTTCCATCCTTTCCAATAATAGAAAGTATCCAAGGATCCAAGATAAATTATTTTTGAAGCAGTAGAAATGATCTGAGTATTGATCACTTGCCTGAAAAGCAAACGAATACTAAAACCAGGTATATTAGCTTTTCCTTTTAACACAGTGTGCCAGGTACATTCTCTTTTCTTTCTTTAATATTGCTTACCTGGATGATGTTTTTGCTTCTCAGCGAATGGCAGAAAGAGTTCCAAGTTTCATAACTGAGACAATTAAATAGATATCAGCCATGTTTAATATTAGTTTTTCGAATGAAAATTGACTATGCATTCAATATACTCACAACCACATAATTATCTATTCCATGCATTTAAGTGTGATTATAAAATCTATATTTTTAATCAAATTCATACCCCAGTGAGCTGCTCTATTGATCTGTGCTTTTCATCATGGTTGCTTATACGTATGTTTCGATGTCTGTCATCTTATATTTTTCTATAATAGTGGTTTGTGGGCGGTATGGTTTATTCCTCCATTGCCTAATGAACAGCACCTCGGGTTTGTTTAAACCAAATTTTTGTGTGTACCCTCTCTTTTGGTTCACTCCACATTTTCTCCAAGCCTCACCAATGTTCAAACGAGCACTCTTTTCATTTCAGGCCTAATTTAATTGGCCCCTCTAAAATATCAGCTGGCTGCAACAAATGGTCCAAAACTGCCACTAAGCCCCAGCAAAATCAGCCAGAAGATCCATCCTCGTTTTGCTCGTATAAGCCCAGATGGAGACATTATAGCCACAATTTCTCCACTCTGATCGTGAACGTGCCGGCCAATGTTCCAGCATGAGGCATTAGCCAGCCTTTACACATCAACAGTCAAGCAAATTAAATGGAAAATGCACAATTCTTGGAACTGTAGAACAATTTCAGACACCCAAGAGTGAGAAGGATTGGGTTACCAGGAAATATATTTTCAGAAAACCTTCAACCGGCCATCCTTCCCTGGCTGGCACTGATTTCACTGTAATGAAATCATAACATGCTCCCTAATCAGAACTTTATTACTCCACGTCAGTGTGAAATGAGCGGGGGTCGGAGGAGGTGCAGCTTGGATTTTCTGCATAAATCACGCAGCAGAGCACATGTTATAAACTTGTCTGTTCTGGCTATTTAAAGTCCAGGCCTGAGTTTTTGCAGAGAGTCAGATGTGAAGTCTTGTTTTGGCTTTACTACAGGTTAAAAAAGTGCTTCACAGTTGCTGCGTTTGGTTTGACCCAGTTGACTTTTGGGACCAGGAACCAGTACACACGGTTTTTCTTCAGGTGGTTTTAGAACCGCTCCAGTTGCACTTAACTAAAACGGTTGCCATAGTCTGTTGAGTTATCCATTGCATGCTCATGCTCCTTTGTAATACTCCTTTTGTATCGAGTGAAGCACACAAATCATAGAGAATGCACTTGTTCTTCTTGTTAACGTCTTTAGGTTAACTCAAAGGCCCTGTAAATGTGACGCTGCCCATATTGTCAAGATCAATATTTATGGAAACTGTAAATTGGTCTGGATCGTTTGGAATGGGCATGTTACAGGCTGATTTAAACTACTTATTATTAAACTGTTAGACGAATCCATAATATGAAGAGAAAAAAAACCCCATAAGACTAAAGGTTGTGAAATCTACAGGAAAGTATATTTGAAAAAGTCCTTGAAAATTTTATACGCATTTTATATTCATTTGTTTAATAGTACACTGGATACTGTAATTTTGTGCCCCAGCAGCGTGAAATCAGATTAAACATTCCACGTACCTGAAACCTGTACCTTCAAATAAGTTAAGTGGGAGTATTAGTTTGAGATGTCCTTCATCTTCTCAGAGTGGGTGTCATTTCCATTTACATGGAAATGACAGAAATGTGAACTAATAATAACCATTAATAAAATCGACAATAAGCAATCTAACAAACTTGAAATCTGGGTGACTTTTCCCAATTGGGGAGCTTAATGTTGTTTAAATCTAAATCTTATTTGATTGGTTCTCATTCAAAGCAATGTGATGACATTGACCAACCCTAACCCAATGACTGAGTGTTAATATTTTCAGAAACATATGAAATTTAATTGTTTGGTCCACTGTCAAAAATCCTCTGTGGTGCATTCAGTGAGCAATTAAATTGTGTAAAAGAACAAAAACCCAGCAGCGGCATAAATACATTTTATGAACAGGTGTAGCACACAGTTACTTTTGTTTGCTTTTACTGTAATTATCAAGATAAAGTGTGTTGATTTCAAGCTGCTCTGTTTGCCTTTGTGTTTGTCCTCTCAGCCTTATTTTGTCTTCAAATTTGACTGTGACTTAGGTGGTTTTTCATGTGGTGTCAAAGAAGCATTTTTGAGGGTATAAGCAATCACTTAGTTCCAGAAGCATATACAAATGCACACATACCCTACATAATTATGTGGGCTGGGCATCCAAAAAATAAAGAAAGAAACCCAAAACAGTTGGAAAGCACTTTAATGTGCCAACAGGAAAAAGAAAAGAGAAAAAGAGTAGGCTGGTTGAGTCAGCAATGCTGGCAGCAAATACTCCAACCATGTAATTAACCATAAATGATAGGATATAATTTTACTCATGGTCGCATGATTAGAGGAATGTCGCTTTACTGGATTAAAAAAAAAAAAAAAGCTGTTTTGACAACCATGCAACATTACACATGCAACTTTCAGCAAGACTTACTTAGTCTTGGGCTTTTTAAGTTTCAAAAACTGAAACAGCCTCATAAGCAGGTTCAACTAGTTGCTCTCATGGAGCATTTAACTCTAATTATCAACATCAACAATGTTATCCTGCAAGTCACTCTGCCAGTACCTTCAGGATATCAACAAATGAAGCTGACATGAGTGGTTCTATAAGCATTTATTTACTGGGAAAATGTTATGTTTGCAAATAGATGAAGAATATGAGCATTTTCCTTCTGCAAACCTGTTTTGGTGCAGTGATGCTGCCGGTTTCATTTTCACTTCAATCTTGCTGTCATTGTATTGGTTGTTTGTTGCTGTATCTCATAGTCACATGTCACATGGCAGTTGTGAACTCTCTAACATTATTAATTGTCTTGTGCAGTTTTTACTCACATGGCAATGGCAATTTGCAAACCCTTCCATATGGCATAAGACCACGGATTTTAGGCCACGATCACAGATCTCACCACTCTTGTTCATCTCTTCAGGGTGGATCGAATCGCACAGTGTATAGCTGTGCTACGTCACTTTTGGACTCGTTTAGCACTTTAATCAAGACTGAAACATATACAGGTATTATTTTATTTTATTAAATTTTTTTAAGAATTCTATTGACTGATATAATTTTCAATGTCACCAGTATTCGGTTAGCATTTGTTGAGACACTGCACAGAATCCTCAGAATCCCAGGTCTTTGGGAGAAGACCCGAGCTTAAAGATTAAATAGAGGTTACCACCCGACTGTTAACTCAAGCCCCGTTCACATGACAACATTTTTAAGTGCAAAATGGAAAATTTCCATTGCGATTTTGGGTGTCACTGAAAATGCAGCCTTTTGAAAATGGCTCCCAATGTGGGACTTGTGGAAAAAACTCTGAAGCTGTCTTTGTGAAAATAGGACAATAACAGCATCCGTGGCCTCCAGAGTGGCATGATTCGTTAGTTTTTATCATTGACAGTTACTCTGATAGGACTCTGAATGTCTGTGTACTCACATTGTTATTATTTCTAACATGTATATAATGTGTATACTTGGTGTACATACACACACTCAGAAAACTTCCAAAAACATCAATAAAAAGTTTATAAAATTTTTTTTTTTTTACTACATTTTCCATTTTAAATATTTCCATTTGACACCAGTTACATACAATTAAATTAGACTATGGTGTGTCATTTATAATATTTTGCTTCCCGTGTTTGAGACTAAGTCAGTGATCGCAGCTCCACCATTAACAACCAGACCCACTAAAGGCATTAGCTGAAAGGTCTGAGGTCAGTCTCCCCATCAGATGTGTAATGAATAGGTCTTCTTCATACATAAATTTATTTAAAAAACACAGATAGAATATTTTGGAAATTGAATACAAAGTGATCCAGAACATGAGACTGGACATAAAATGAACACAACCAAACTCCAAAGGACTGATTCAATGGATTCATGTCTTCTTTGATGAAATGTTCCACATAGCACATACAGATCTGTTTATGCGCTTTATTTCTCTTAATGAGAAGATCACTAAAGAAAGGAGGAGTCTGTTTCCGTAACCTTCATGGCATATCAGTGCCTAACAAATTCAGTTTTCATTTTCTACTCTAATGACGTGGAAAACTTCAGCCGTGGGCGTTGGAATTTTTATTTATGTAGTTGTTACTGCAAATCAACAGTGCGTTTTTTTTTTTTTCTCTTCAAGTCTAACCTTGTTATTCGTCATTAAATCAGAGTAACTGTTCAACTCTGCGAGACAGACAGATGGTTGCAACTTGTCAGACTGTGTGTGTGTGTGTGTGTGTGTGTGTGTGGGGGGGGGGGGGGTATTGTGTGTGCTTAGTTTTCTCTCTGAATGCATCGTGTGGTTTCCTATGCTGCTCACAAGTGTCAGATAATAAAGCCACCTCCACTTCCTTCATCTGCACGTCGCTCTATTTCCCTCTTTTCTGTTTTTCAATTTCTGTCTGTCTCTCTCGCTCTCGCTCTCTCCGATCTTTCCCTCCCCGGCGGGTATTGCTGCCAAGGACGTGCTTCCAACCGCATGAAGGGTGTAGGGAAAACTGATTATGGGCAACTTTTTGAAAATAAAGCCTCCACAGTAAAAGTTAGCGACATGTGCTTGCACATGCACCAAGATTACAGTTCATGTCATCACAAGACAGCGTCCTGCCATTTGTCTTCCTCAGTTGGTGTGACATAGCTGTTTGTAAAACTGTCAAAGTAATGATTCTTTATCTCTGAGGATAATGACATCTGTTCCTCTTCACGAGCTGTGTGCAAAATGCCCTGACACTATGGTGTGTGTGTGTGCGCGTGTGTGTGTGTGTGTGTGTGTGTGTGTGTGTGTGTGTGTGTGTGTGTGTGTGTGTGTGTGTGTGTGTGTGTGTGTGTGTGTGTGTGTGTGTGTGTGTGTGTGTGTGTGTGTGTGTGTGTGTTGGGGGGTGGAATTGATGGGAGGGTATGAGGCAAGCCATCCATTGGAGTAAGTCTTGTGTATTTCTCTCAGATATTTGTTGGAGGCTGTGCATTTGTATTTTTTTTTTTTTATGTTTTATTGGCTGTTGTGACAAATGCATTGCATCTTAACATGGCTGTGACTTATCCGATGGATTTCAGTAAGAAGTAGGAGGAAGTATTGACTTTTAATTCCTTTACAATGCTTACACCAAGGAGTTTGTGGTATGTCTGATGCTCACTTGAGATCAGAGGTTTGCAAGCTCAAATCCGACAGCTGACAGGTCACCACTGTGCCTCTGAATAAGACCCTTGAGCCTCGCCAGCTGCCCCCACCGCATTCTAGAAATCAGAAGGGCAAATGAGGGAAAAAGTGAACTTTCCCAAGGGGACTAATGAAGTATAATTTTAGGTTTCGATCCCATTAATAAAGAAGACGCAATCATTGACACTGAAGCCTCACTCGGTTGCCGATGCCATGATTCATTCATAGTCTATACCATTTCACCCAAAGCAGGATTTCAAGGGGCCAGAGATCAGCAGAAGTTGGGCTACCTGAAGAAAATCCAGAAACATGCCAAGTTTTTGTTTTCTTGTATCCATCTTCTTGGTTGTCATAAATGTTACTGCATTGGTTTGTGTTTGCAGAGAATAAATGAAAAAGAAAAAGAAAAAACACAAATACACATTGAAGTGCATAAGCATCACAGCCTTCACAGAAAGTACTCTGTATCAAAATAGCATCACTTTTTATAGGCATCCATGGGTTTGTTTATTCCTGAGTTCATAGAAAATGAGTGGCAGTATAGGAAGTAAATATCTTTTTTTTTTTTTTGTCTCTTTTCTCCTCTTCCATCAGATTTCTCTGCAATGCAGTGGCATACAAGCTGTGGCAGAAATAAATAAATAACAGTGTCACTGTATAAGATAAAACATATCAAGGAGCAACCTTGGCAAAAGCTGTATAGGTCCAATTTTCCAATCCAACTGAACATTTCTACCCCCCCCACCCCGCTCCCCCCCAAGAAAAAACAAAATCCTCCTATTTCTAAAATTGCATCACGGCCTTGAGCAGATGGCATCCATATTTATAAGGCCTTCTCCATGACAAGAGTCACTCGGAATGGTAGAAGCAGGGCCAGAAATGAGGAGAGCCTTGGCCGAAAGGTCAAGCCGGAGTAAATTCCTTATTTAAAAGCGTTCTTGTACACTGCCAACATCCAAGACCACACTGCACGTACATTAAGATTCAAAGATCTCATCAAGTTTTGTTTATCTTGAAGAACAATAGCCAATCCCATAGGACACCATGAATGAGATGAATAGCTTCGTGTTTGGTAAGAAATGCCTAAATTACCATCTAAATGACTCTGTACTGGTAATTATGATGATGACAATAGCAGCTGTGATCAATGAGATAATATTTCCAATTATAAACATGACATCTCATGAAGAAATAATGGGGATCATGTACTGCAGTTAGCTGTTATGATGTCCTTTGTGAATTGGATAATTAGAAAAATGCATGGGTCAATGACAATGCAGCTGAGGACAAACCCCTATAAGAGACACAACAGTACAAGCCGGCAATAGATTAAGCCGCACCGATTGTTGTCGAGTGGAGCACTGGATTATGTCGAACGACAGCATGAGCAGACAGATGAATTCTCAGGGAATTTCCTGTAAATGTCACTTGAAATTGTGTCGGCCGCTTCTTCTCCCCTTCTGCTGATGTCCTCAGATCTCCGTGTCGCCCGAGCTTTCACAGTGCTGCTCCTGGGGATTCTCCTCAACAGTGCGATGGACTAAAGTCCATCAGTGAGTGGTGTAACCCGAACCTGCTCGGCGCCGCTGAAGGCGGGGTATTCAGCGGGAGGCCTGATAAGGCAAGCCACTCAATAGCTTTGTCCGCCTGGCTGGTATTCAGGCCTGTGAACCCTGTCCAACTCAATCTGCCGCTATTGTTACAATAAGAATACGACAGCAGCTTTGTGACAGACTCCAATGTTATATGGGCATTCCTTCTTCCTCTCTTTCTCACTTCCTCTATCTGCCCAGTACACCATTTCATTACGCTGAGACCCTCTTAATTCTATGCAGCCTGATGACTCTCTTCTCCTTCCCGGCCATCCTTCATTCCCTCCGTCATTCCTGTACGAACTCTTACTCCCAACCCTCCTCCACATTTTTTTTCCCTGCCACTTCTTTTTGCAGCCACCTGCTCTCACTTCTCTAACTGGCATCATTCTGTTTACTCTCATGTCAGCTGTCTGTTTATTTTGAGTGGCAAATTGTTTTGCTTACCTGATGTTTGAAGAGCCGTTAACTTGGACAGGAGACATGAAAATGCACTTATCCAGACACAGGGAACTCCGAGGCACAAACAGAAATCATCTTCATAATATGATGTCTCCAGGGTGGGGTCTTATAACCACAGCACGAGGGATTATCTTTTTTTTCCTTGAAGACTCCAAAATAGTTCAGTTGTGTGGGATTTCAGAGTTGTGTCTCTTAGGCCTCTACTCAGGTATTTTTAAAGATGTTAATGGCGCTTGGCCTATTGTGAGGAGTGAGGCCCGCCACATTGCAGGGAAAAGTAATTTACATCTCATTCTTGTTGTCGTGATCTAAAGTTCTTCCTCATAGGAGTGATAGATTGGTTAGTTTGTGCTTTTGTGTATTCCCTCATGTTTTTCATGTCTATAGTGTTCCACTTTCTACCTGCCTTTTGCTCCATCCTCTGTGCTATTGCTTCTCTACTGATTACCCTTAATGATTGTCAGTGGCGTCTATGTGCTGAGTCTGCATATGATCCATGTATAAATGTCTTTGAAAGGTTCATTCTTTGTCAGTTTATCTGTACTGTTCAATCATGCTCCTGTCCTACCTGTGCTATCCCTTCCTGTCACATCTGTTCTCCTGGTCTGTATCACTTGTGCTGTATCACTCCACCTTTCCCCCCACCCCCACATGCATGATTTGGATTTGGATTACATCTGGGCTTTGTTTATGTTTCTTTTAATGAAATATATTTTGTATGTACTTTTTCCAATTTAACCAGATTTTGATTCCTCCTCCTATCACTTGTGAATAACTCCTTGCAGAAGTTGGAACTCCACTTGGGGTAGAATCCCCCCTACTGGGAGAAGGTATGTTTATTCTTGTTCTGCGAGACTTCAATGAACTCGGATATGTTGGTGCATATCTTCATCATAACTGCTTCAAACTTTGAGGTGAACTGTTCTTGATGTGAAAAATCGATAGACAAGATACAACCTTGTCGGAATCCAACCGTCAGTATGAACAAGAGTCAAATGCCTGAGCGCCTAATAATAGAATGAATGTCAACATGTTCAATTTGACTGTTAATTTCTCTTTTACTCCAAGAAACATACAAATTAACAGGTTTCCATTTGAATCATTCACTAATTGTAAAAATGGAGTTTGAGTTTATCTGTAGTATAACTTCAAGGTTTGTATCCTGCTGGTTTTCTTTCTTCTTTTCAATTTCAACACATTTTGAAGTTCCTCTAATTCTCTTCTACATCTCAAATAAGAAATAGATATGATTGGCTTGTGTTTGAGAAGGGGATAAGTCAACATTTAAAAAAAATTGATAAGTAGTCTAAGACATAGCCTTTTCTCACACTGCCCTTATCACAAGTCTTCGCTTATTGGATAATTGGCTTGTAAAGGAGCAACTCTGTGTCACCCTTTGATTATTGATGAACAAGCCCATGTGTGGCTCAGAGAGAGTCAAGAGCTGTGATTCAGATTGATGTCTGATTGTCAATATGAAGTCAAACATAGAGGGTGAAAAAAAAAAACACATTAAAAAAAGAAAATGACAATTAACCTTTGGATTAATGAGTTCAAGTCTCATAAATGAAGAGCAAAAACATCTTTACGAAGAAAAAAATGGCTGCATCTGCATTTCCACGTGTGTAATTGGGTATTCTGAAGAGATTTCTTTAGATGTGGCTCGTACAGTATAATATAATTGTAATCATTTATGGTGATCATAAACGAGTTTTATAAGTAATTTTTCCCCCGAAGAATATCGTGTTCTCTTTTATTAGTTTTTTTCCCCATTTCTTTCTGCCTCCTCCTTGCTCACACTAATTGCATTCACATCTCATCATTGACCCTCCTCATTGGACATCCTCTTCTTATCAGAATTTCATAAATTAATATGTAAAACATTGTTTCAAACCATGAATTTAAAAAAAGAAAACCGTTTTCAGTTTGAAGCTGCCTCTTCTCTCCACTTCACATTCAAAAACATTTTGAGGGACACAGACCATCCTAAATTATATTGTTATGGTTTTCATCAAAATGGATTCACCAGCATTTTTTCCTTTCTCTTTCAGTTTGAACAACAGTTACTTGACACAATATTTGTATTAAAGTAAATAGCTATTCATATTATAGCTGTTCGTTGGCATCAAAACTCGAAACAACATTTATAACATCTGGCGTGGAGACGAGCGGGGAGCTAAAGCGGAAGCTGAGTTGAGGAACTCCAGGGACTGCCACTGCGGACCCACACGAATGCAAAGCAAATTGTGTGAAACACCTGCGATGGCACTCCACTCAAACAGGTGAGATAAACACAAACTGACTGATGCCAGCCAAGAGAGTGCGAAAGTGGAAGGCCAAACACGGTGCAGAACAAAGAATTTGGTATGCATCAGATGCACAGTTATAGATTTGTCCAAGTACTTCTTCTTAACCTGTCCCCCTCCTTCAGCCGCTGGCATTATCATTCAGCATCACTATAGTCGATAATGCCAAGACAACATCACTCAGGCTGAAATCATCTGTTTGATATGCGCTGGGACGCCTTTGTGCCTCATCACATTTCCTGTCTGATGTCCAGTGCTGCTCTTTAGGAGAATTCATCACGTCCCGTCCCCATCCTGTCCTGCACTCTCATCTCACCAATCCACCCTGAAAGTAAACAACGAACACACTGTCCTCCATCTTCCCTTCCAGCCCCCCCCCCCCCCCCCCCCGATCCGTCTCTCGCCTCAGAAGTCCTCCACCGCATGCATTTATCCAGCTGATCAATTTCCCATCTGAAGGGCTATTTGAAAATTGTGATTTGTTTTTGCTTTGCCTTGCACTCAGGCTGCACCTTGCCACTTCTTGTTTGTGTCAGACATACTTTTAATGCGCCACCCCCCCCCCCCGCTCTCTTTTTTGGCATCAAATATTACAACTCATCACTTTGTGGGTTTTCATTCATCACGTTCTCTTGCTGTGACTAACAGACAACCTTGCGAACCCCATATGGCCACCCTGTAATGCTCCTAATTACGCCTGTCCAGGCGTAGTGAGCTCTGCTGAATTTTGATCACCTGTTTTCTAAATGATCCGTTTGCTGATTCCCTTTCCCTGCACATACTTTATGCAACTTTCAGGCTCTCTTTATCTGCCTTTCATGAGTCCTTCTTCCTTGTCATACCCCCTTGTGTCTACTTTTCCTCTTCACAACCCTCACCAATGACCGCTTTGTAAATGCAGTTGAGTCGGCACTTGCCTGGTAGTGTCTCTGTGCGGGACGCGAGGATGTGACTGGGAGGAGCGGGTTGACACGGAGGTGGCCTCCACTGGCACAGGAACTGAACTACCTCCTCAGCCATTTCAAATCCCAAACACAGCTCTCGTAATTAAATTAACAAGTTCTACAGCAGGTCCTCTCGATGCATGGCAGGGTGTGCTCTTAAGGTAGTTTGCCATCACTACAACTTTTTTATTCGTTGCAGTATATCACATTTATATCCCTTGCTATATTATTTCACCTTGGCTGAAGGTTTGTGAAAGGATGGCATTGAATTTTCATAAATATTCATTTGAATTAAATTCGAATATGTAGTAATTTCCAAAAGGTTTATAAAGATCTCTATTTTAATTAAATGCCATTTAATGTATCGATTTGCATTGTATTCACTGATGATATGCAGGCTGTTTTTTGTTTTTGTTATACAATCTAATTGAATATTTAAATGACAGATTATCTTGGCTTTGGAGTTTTTTTTAAAGCCACTGTCACTGAGTCCCTGTGATGGAGTGGATTTCAATATAAGCCGTTATCTAACAACTGCATTTACATTTTGGTGTCAAGGTCAAAGCGATCAATTGATCTGTGTACACTACCGTAGATCTGTTCACCCTTCTTATTGATGCAGAAGAAAAGACAGAAGAGAGGGAAAACACAGCTGTACGGAGTCCAAGACCAACAACACAGTGTAGTAAAAAAGTTTAGAATCACAACATTCTGATTGAAGAATCTTCACACCACTTCATACAACTTCTCAGGAGAGGGGACTGGATCCAATTCCAGGTAGATATGGGCTTCACTCAGATTAAACTCTGAAGAGGTAGCCAGTCCATCAGAGGGCAAACACAGAGACTACCACACTTTTAGATACACCAGTTGACTTAAAATGCATGTTTTACATTTTTTGGAATTGTGTCCAGTAATCAGGTTTGTCAGACTTTACAAATCCACCAACAAATCAGGACACAGACTCCTCACGACAGCTTAAATAGTCCTCTAATGGGATACACACTATGGGAATAATTCACTTCCCTAGGCCTTAGTAAAGGATGTTGTCATTCTCGGTGGGCAGTTTATATATTCCTTCTTTCTCCTGGCAAAAGTAAGAGCTGCTACTCAGTGGAGAACAATAATAGAAGATGTCCCCAGAGTGAAGATTAAGACAACTATGACAAAGTTTAGAAAAGGATGTCGGACATAGAGGCATGAATAAATTCATGCATAGCTCCAACAGCCATTGGTGATTAACATTCAAGGGAAAGCACCTTAAATTCAGCCCCCCGGGTGCCCTCTATTCTCAGGACCTCCAAAGCCAAGAGCTCAGCCCATAAAAAAGTCTCCTATATCAGCTGTTGCAAAGACTAACTGCCCACTCTGTAACACTGCCCAGCCAATTTCACAACTACACTGCTCTCCATACACAAATCAGAACACACCAAATTAAAAAATGAACTTAAAGCATATGTTGAACTATGGCAAGTTGAGTATAGAAGCCAGAGTAGATTATAATGTTGAGCAACAGATGAAAAGCCAGATGTGTGTGAGGCTCAGACACATTGATCACAAATTCAAAAATCAGATGAGAAGACTTGAAAACCATCAAAAAGAAAATCCAGAGAGTCAAAGATTGACATGCATTTCCTCCCACAGTGTAAATAAAACATCCCATAAAATGCAGTCGATTTAAAAATGTATTTTTTTTTTTTAAATAACACATTTTAATTTCCAAAATACCAAAAGCATTCACCTGCTTTATTGGGTACACTTGTACAATCTAATGTGATGGAACACACTGGTTTTGTCATAAATTCTCCTTTCATCAAGGTAATGTTCAATTTTGCTTGAGACTGCCAGGGATTTTTATTGATCACCAAAAAAAAAAAAAAAAGGTTGTAAATTAATGTGACAATGATATACGATGTGTAAATCAGAATAACTGTCCCATTGACATGCATGAAAGAAGCATAGTGGCATAGTATTTAGAAGAGACAGTCTTCCAACTCACGTCTTCAATAATGAAGCTCATAGTTTACTTATTGCAGTTTTTTGACTGTATCAACAAACACACACACACACAACAAACTAAACTTTCTGGATGCTGAATTTGCAGCAGACAAATTGGATTGGATCATACCACATTTGTACTTTAAAAAGTGGTCCACATGTGCATTTCATATATAGTGATATATAATACAGTTCCTAAAATGCTGTGATCATAATCATGATACAGGTGACACCTAAATGTTTAGACAACTTAATGTTTACATTGTGCTCATCACAGTTTGGAGGTTAAGACGTTTATGAACTGAAAAAGTGAGGGGAAAAAAAGAAGACATTAAGATATGCAGATGTGGAACTTTATTGCCATTGGCTCTTTGTCTAAACTCACCGTACCCTTGGCTGTCCCTGAAATTAAAGATCATTTTTAATCACTTTGATAATGGAAGCTTCTTTTTTTGTTAAGAGGAAGCTCTGATAGATATAAGAGTTTATGGGAGTTGACAAGGGACATTGCACTGAGGGCATTAAAACTGGCAGCTTGTCAAACAGCCTACTGGCAAAAGAGCAGCAAGTCAAGAGAGGAATACAAAGACTGAGGGGAGAGGAGGTGGCAGTGGAGAGGAGGGAAAGTGCTTGCGAGGGCAACCGACAGGTCACCAGACAGGACGAATTTTCACTTTACCTTCTTCCTGCTCTTCATCCTCCACCTCCTCATCTTCCCATTGTCCAATAATTACAGTATAGGACACCAGAGGGGTGCCGACTGCACTCATTAAGCAACAACAAATAGCTGGGACTCGGGAAACTTAATTAGCCAGGGACCGGAGATTGTTTCGATGTCGCACTGGAGATTCTCAACTCTTAAACAAGACCTTTAGCCCTGTACAAGGTAGGATGTCTTGAAGCCCAAGGCATGGAACATTTACAAGAACAAACGATTTCATTTGTAGGAAAACCTCAGTTATGTCTGTGACCATTAGTGTGTACTGAATAGCTGTTTCTCTTGACAAAAATATATGACAATAGACATTATTTATCGAGCACCTTTCAAGACGCCAAATGAACATGCACAGTATTGATTTACTATTCTGCTGTTCCATCCCAGCAAGTCATTGCAACTTCTGGTCGTTCCACTGATGGATGTCTTTCCTCACACTCATGCTCAAGGTCCAGATAAATCTTATGCTCAACCTGGGGAAATATTTACAAAGGATCATTATAAATACACAAATGAAAATTGAATTAATATCAAGCAAGACACTGTCAAAGAGTAAGACAATGAAACACGGATGGCAATATGAAATGAAGTGATAAGAAAGGATTTAAAAAAAAATCAGGTTATAAAAATAGATTTGTAATGATTCACATTTATGTTTCTTGTTTAATTTTGAGGTTCTGACTCTGTCTCCTGTTTCTGGTTCCTTGGCATCCCCTCTTTATGTCTGATTAGTCTTTTCACCGTGATGTATTTCACCTGTGCCTGAGTCAGTGATTGTCTGCACCTGGTGGCTTTGGAATATAAAGGGCGTCTTCTGTGTGCTCCAGTTGTCAGTCAGCCTGCATTGTGGTTTGGATAGTGCTCCAGTGACTCTTGTCTGTGTTCCTTGGTTCCTGTGTTTGAACTTTCCAGTGTCTGTTCATGTTTCCAGTTTGATCTGGTGGACTTTATTTTTCCTCTTTTTGATTTTTTGTGTTTGCTTATTGGAAAGAACCACAAGCTTCTGTTCTGCCTATGGTGACATCTGGCATGGTGTGGTTAAATTGCACAAATTTGGCTTGTTATCTGGTTAAGAGCAAGAGCAAA
Organism: Blennius ocellaris; assembly: GCF_963422515.1. NCBI lineage: Eukaryota > Metazoa > Chordata > Actinopteri > Blenniiformes > Blenniidae > Blennius > Blennius ocellaris. The sequence goes on from NC_137669.1 coordinate 8,739,836, forward strand.
TTGGATTTCAGATTGCACACAGTTACCGTCAAAACTTAATATTGTCTATACTGGGTTTTGTAGAAGGGAGGTTATTATATGTGAACTTTTAAATAATGTATCCATATTTCTTTGCATGGAAACTAAAAGAAAAATGCTGTGTGGTAACTGTTTATATCTTCCTTTTGCCCCTTTGAAAGCAACATGAGCTCTAACATGGCCCCAGTATTATCAAGAGTTTGACATGCCTGGTTTATAGTTCTAAAACAAGATCATCGTTAAATGTCAACCTAATCATAATTGGAAGCCACTGGAATCACAGTGGTAATGCAGAATTTTGGATAAGTAGCAGCAGATTCATATTTTTGGAGAACATACCAGTACTAATGCAATAATCTGACCATGAGAGAACAAAGTCCTGACTTTTTCCTTTTTTCTCTCTTTTTTTCCAAGAGCATAGAGAAAAGATGTACATTCCCAGTTCATTCCAGTTGTCGGAGACACATAAGGACACTTAGGCCTGCACAAACTTTTGGGCTTTTAATAACTGGTGTCTGTCTTATTCAATTAATGACATTAATTTCCCGTGTCTCTCTTCCCGAGTTCTGGAGGAATGGTCTTGCATCATATCACAGCCATTGTTCCTCAGCCGTTTAATTCAGCTGTACTCTATTCTCCCCCTGTCCTGTCTTTTATGCCATGTAATCAAAAGGTCTGCCTATAAGCAGAAAAACCAAGACTTTGGCTGTTCCCTGGCAGGCTCCAGTCTAAAGCCACACAGGGTATCACACAGATGATTTTCTTAATTAAAGCCTTCGTCATTTGGAAATGTGCACAAACAAGCAATAATAAGCAAACATCTTAGCCAAAACACATCAGCAGCCACTTCCCAAGTGAGCTAACACTGCGTGCCTCTTCAACTCTGCTTGTCAGCAGCAATCACATTTCCGAGTCAATAATCTGCCCTCATATAAAGGTAGAAAATAAGAAAATAAAATGGGAGGATGCAATATTTCAGGTGGAGTGTTGCCTGTGCGTTTGGTTTTGTCAATAATTGTCGATATTTTCTAATCTCGCACAACGACTTTGAAGGCACATATTGGAAAGCATTTTTGGTATGCAAATCGGGAAGCTATTGTCATCCAAGATGGATGAGCTCAGGAAAAGGGCTGAGGGACGTCGGGGAGAAATGGGGCGCAGTGAAATTTGTCTCACCCCTGCTCACCTCTCCTCCCCCCATTTCTCTCCATGTTCCTTAGCTTATCGCTTTCCCTGCCTCTTGCCAGCCGCACCTCCCGTCTCAAATTTCCTCCAATAAAATCTGCCCTACTGTTGTCCTCCATTTACCAACTCTTCTGCGCTCGAGTGCAACCTCTCTCTTTTTTTTTGTTTCCTTCCTGTGTGCCTGCTCACATATACAGTAGAGATCCTTCTTTTCCCTCACTTCCCCCTTCAGGCCACACACTGGTCGTTCCTCTTTTTACAGCCCACACAATGACCTCTCTTTGAAGAGCACAAAAGGTTCTCTAATTTCCAAGCTACACCTTTTATTCAATTATCCGGCTAGAGGTCTATTCCGCTGGTGCAGCAGAAGGCTTCCTTTTTCCTCAAAGTTTCCATTCCGTCATTACCAGCCTGTTGTAATTTACGACACCATGCTAATTTGCGCGGTAATTCAATGAATCTCAAATTAACCTGGCTGGCTAGTATTTTCCCCCATTAGCTCATTTCTCTTCCCACTCCATTGTCTCAATAATTGAGAAACATCAATGTCCGCGAGCTGGATCAAACGTCGACAGAGCAGCGGTCGTCTTTACGCGTCCAGGTTCACTAGAGCACAGCAGCCGCATATCAAGGACAGGGATGACGGGGGAATTATAGTCGATTGAGATCTGGTAATCACATCCCCTGCCTGTAATACTGTCACACTGTGGTGCCAGCCTCATCTGCCAAGGCATGAGAATGGCTTATGGGGGGGCCGGCAAGTGCAGAGATGAAGGCTAAGGACTGTAGCTTGATACCATTACCCTGCAGAGAATGGCTCTTTTAAATTGCCCTCACCTTAACTTTTAATTTACCTACATCATGTTATTACAGAATGCCCCAACCCTCCATTTCCTGCCACATTGACCTCAGCCGAGGTGCAATTGTGTTTTTCAGCAGATGGTTAAGTAGCTCAGCTACCAGTGTAATATGCACATCATGCCATTTGGTAATTTGTCATGCAATCAGTGGTGGTCGTTGAGAGCATAAAACATCCGAGACCAAGACTATTAGTGCACTTTTACATGACCGAGCAGACACCGCTCTGGCGGCTGCGTGCCACACAGCCGCACTCATGTCAGTGCTTTGATCCAAACACGGCCCATAATTGATCTTCTTTGAGAAGTTGTCAAGTGGTTCTTATTTGACAAGCCAATTGTTCCACTCTCTGCCTCCCTGTGATAGTGGGCATTACTCATATCACCGCTGCCAGCTTGAGTAGGACATCAGACTGGTGAGCAGAGGCCAGTTTAGTAGTATCGGGCACACACAACAACATGCCCACATCAACACACATACACAAAGTGAATAATACACTTGTTTTTATCACTTCCTGTCAGTAATCGTTTGCAATGGCTGTCTGCATAGTGTGCTTTATGTGAAACCAAGGCCTTCAAGTGTGTTCTTACTGTGAACTGCGTTTCACTCAAGATAATCAGCCCTTTTGAAATGTCTCTGACAATTTAAGTGTCGCCGCAATAGCAAACCTGAACATATTTGCTCTCAAATTAAAAGGATTATGTTTCTTTGGCTGGCGTAGGCTCATTGATGGGTAAAGGGTAATTTTCCATTTCGTATTTGTCAAGATACATATCTTATCTGGGAGTCATATGTGAAGGCTTTGCAATATCTGTCACATTCTGGAGTCATGTCTGATACAAAGATGCTATGCATCATGGCGTATCTTGCAGATAATCATCTTTTTCTTTTGTCTGTGTCTGAATTTTATTGGAATGGTTCCAGCTGGATTTCTTTTTTTAATTGTTCCTATTTTAAGGTAGATTAATTATGACTGTCATCTCTTGAACATGTTATCTATAAAAGGGAAAGGTAGCAATTTTTGCCATCTCGTTATAGTCAGTTGAGGAAGGTGCTACATCTCCAGTAGATACAATACAGTTGTTTTTGATAGATACATTTCGTTGTAATAGATTTCCCATTTGATATTGTCCACTTTAATTATGGGAGAATTATCTTGAGTCGCCCCAAAAGACAAAATATAAATTGAGGTCTTGAATTAGGCAAATGGGAGGTTAAGTTAAATGGTTCTTGACTCTTCACTTGCTATTATCCACACACTGGCTGTCACACCACAAAAATCTATCCTTGACCCGGAGTAGCACCCCCATCACTCTGTTCTCTCATCTCTCCTCAAGCTACTCGACGCCCAGTCACTACAAGGATCCTTGTTTGCCTTGCAGGGAACTATTCTGCAGTTAGCGTCTGTTTTTTTCCACAAATCCCTGAGCAAGCGCCAGTTGAATGATTGGTTTCGATTACTGAAGTAGCTCATTGTTTGTTTTTTGATTCAGATCTGTCTAATGACCCCCCCCCCGCCCCCCCCCCCCCTCCACTACCACCACCACCACCACCATCCACTGCCATTTTGATTTCTTTCTTTTTTTTGGAGCTTTGGGCTAATGTGCCTTCTGCCAGGTTTATTGATGAGAGCAGCCTCCCCAAAATGGTGTCTGATAGTTTAAGTAATCAATCAAGGGTCAGGGGGTCAAGACAAAATGATGAGTCGACTAGATTAGCAGTGTGACCTGAAGGATGAACTACCCAGTGGGTTCTCCTGGGGTATTAAAAAGGTATATGTGTGGGCAGTCTGGGTCAGCAATGTAATTGGATTACAAAGAAACACACATTGTCAACATTGTTTATGTATTGAGTCTCAATGGGATGATTTGCTCCGGGCAACAGAAACTGCATTTCCTAACACATCATGACAGTGGTCGTATGACTGTGAGCTCTTCTTTCCACTTTGTCTGTTCTTTGAGAAGCTGAAAGAAAATACTGTGAGATATGTATCGGTTTGGACAGTCACGGAATCCTTTCTGAGCAGATACAGTCAATAAAAAAAAAGACTGAGATTCTTGAAACACCATGCATATACATGCACTTCACTAGATGGCACTGTTCCCACTTTACCTAGTAAGATAGTCTTGGCAAGTGAAGTGCATCCCAGTAGTGTAAAAATGCTTCCCTATCTTGCTCTGCATTTTCCATCCAAGCAAATGTTATGTGAAAACTAAGCGAGATCAAATGTTTGCAGGTGTGTGTGCTTGCAAATGTTTGATTCAGATTTATCAGATCACAGTGAAGGGCCTGTGGAATTAGCGGATTTAAGATAATAGCACTCAATTTCCATAAAACTAAAGCCAGCAACAAAAGTTTGAGGACACAAACCTGTGACTCGTGAAAAATAAATTTGTGTGGCAGAAACAAATCCACAATCTGCCCTGCTGTTTTCAAAATGTGCCACATGGAAGTATTCTGTATTAATTAGATGCAAACCAAACATCTGGTGTGTGCTAACACATCAGCAGCTGAGTGGAGTGAGGAAAAGAAGCATGGGGCTTAAAAGAGGAGAGAGGATGGGATGATGGCGGCGCTGTTGTGGATCAGCGCTTATGTCACAAACAACCTTTTGCTTTGCCTGACATCACGGGTGGAGGACTCACTATCTGCATGGCTGGAAGGCAGCAGAGAACGGGAGAGCGCAAACAATGCACACCTCGGTGCACCACGCTGCTTTGTCGTGTTTGAGCAGTACGTCGCACCTGCTCCACATTTGTGGGGCAGGAGAGAGATAAACAGCAAGCAAAGGAAGATACTCACAAGGACATCTACAAACAAGCCAGGTGACTCATTATTTCACTACAGAGAGCATCTGCCAGCCACACTCTGGAGGACTTTCGAAGATGTATAAGCTGGTCATGTTCACTTGAATTCATAAGCACTACAGAAATCCAATTTCCCCCTCGAGATCCATACCACTAGTGCGTTGCGGTGCGAGGGGCTTAGAAACTTATAATATTATTTCCTAAAAGTTTGGGGAAAGTGTTGGTGGATTAGCCTGATGTTGTGAGTTTTTGGGGTTTTTTCTGTCTCAACTCAACAGTGCCGTGACGAGCAGTGTGGCAGCATGGCACACATTGTGTCGTGTCGCTGTGGGTGCACAGTGCATCCTCCACCTGTGCAATCGCATCACCCTATTTACAGATTTTCACACACTGCTTACAAACCACTATCTGCCAGATTGATGCATGCAAACAGGCATATGAATGCCAACACACACACGCACACACACACACACACACACACACACACACACACACACACACACACACACACACACACACACACACACACACACACACACACACACACACACACACACACACACACACACACACACACACACACACACACACACACACACACACACACACTTGCACATATGCCAAACAAATTATTCTCAGGCTTTGACCTGCATAATCTCACATGCGGATATAACTCTCTAGACACGATGCATGTGCATTTTCTACTCATACATTTTTTTTTTTTTTTCTGCCCATGCACACACACCTCTGCTCTCCTTTGGGATTATCATGCTTGACACCTCTCAGACTGAATGGCTGGTTTCACACTGACAGACTGGTGATCTCTGTCTCAGCCTGCTTCAGAGAAGCCCCCACCCCCACCCTCCAACTAACTCTTTGCACTCCTATCTTTTTTTTTTTTCCACTCTCTGTATGTAAATGTCTGCTGAAATGTTGGTGCATCACAGGAAAAGAGGGATAGGCGGGCTGAGAGACGCAGAGTGTTGCTTATGTAAAAGAAGCCAAATCCAGGTCAGACTGCAGATTCATCATCGGGCACTTTTTCCTTGTTTTGCATTTGGACTCGAGGAGCTCCTGTGGCAGATTTAATGTCTACCAATGACCTGTACTGGAAATACTAACAACTGTAAGAAGATGTTTAATTAATGCTCAATCCAAGAAGTGGTGCAATGAGAAGCTGATCACAGTGGTGACAGCTTTGATAATTGAATTGTAATGTATGAGGTTAAATGCGAAGACTCACTGTTGAAACCTTCTCAGCTGTGCAAATGACTCCATTTATTTATATAACTGAGGATTAATGAAGACATTATTCTGGAGACATTAGATAAGTGACGGTAAACAGTAAAATTTTGAAGATCAAATATGATTGAATACCTATATTCTAAGAGCAAAGAAGAAATTAAACCGCCATGGAAATAACTTGTAATTGCTTTTCTGCTGCTTTAGCTGCACTGTGAGAACATGTGTAAAAACAGTTCTCTGCTTCCTTAGGGTTTATTGATTTCTTGTTAAACATGCTTTGAAATGCAGACTGTCACTTGTCTCTTCCCGAGGCACAGATTGCCCTTTATTATATCTCTCACTTCTTCACCTGACATACTGTAGCTCATGCTGAATGTCCCATTATTCAGGAGAAGTTCTTTAATTAAAAGCAGCACTGGCCTTTCTTGAGTCAACAAAAAAAAACAAAAGTGCAACTCATTTTTAACCTGAAATCTAAAAAGATTGGTCTGACGTGTAAAGTACAATGAAAAATGTATACTTGTTTATGTTTCTTCCTCTTTCAACCCCTCTCTACATGACCTTTCTCCCCTGTCCAAACATTCTGGAATGCGTTGTTACACCACAAGTGAATATTTTTCAAGGTGTTATCAAATTCCTTACATCTGTGTTTTCTAGGTTTCACTGTGACAACAATGGGTGTTTATCAAATATTGCAGAAGATTATTTATCTTTACATTTTACACAATGTCCCAACATTTTTGATACTGGTGTCGTGCAGAGAAATAACAGTTTGCCACATTTAATAATATTAAATATACCATAGCAACACAGGTGTAAAGCCACTGAGGGACTAATGGTGAAGTCTGATTTGTAATGAAAGTTTTAAAATGTGGTGATCATATGGAACCCAGATGGAAATTTTTATGCGAACGGAAGCTTGATATGACCAGTCTAATTTCTGTCACACTGAATCAGTAAAGAATCATTAGGCATTGTCACCTGGTGTCCCCCTTGGGAATGCTCTCTCTCTCTCTCTCTCTCTCTCTCTCTCTCTCTCTCTCTCTCTCTCTCTCTCTCTCTCTCTCTCTCTCTCTCTCTCTCTCTCTCTCTCTCTCTCTCTCTCTCTCTCTCTCTCATAGGAGCAGCCATGACTTGGAGTTGTCCTCTTGGTAACTCTCCAACATGTATTTATGTTGATGAGATGGAGGTATAACTGTGTTTATGATGCTATAAAGTCTTTTTGGCCAAAGCCCTTGCTGCCCACAGTGCGTCTTGAGGTCCATCATAAAGTTGGAATGGGTTTTACCCTTGGAAAAGGTAACGTGTGTGTGTGTGTGTGTGTGTGTGTGTGTGTGTGTGTGTGTGTGTGTGTGTGTGTGTGTGTGTGTGTGTGTGTGTGTGTGTGTGTGTGTGTGTGTGTGTGTGTGTGTGTGTGTGTGTGTGTGTGTGTAATGTGTGTACCCGTGTGCATCTACTTGTTATATTATAAGATGATCGTTACTGGGACCCTATTTCAAGCAGCTAACTCAACATCATTTAATTTACATAGGTAATACCAAGCAAAGACCACACCGTGTTGTAGTGATTTGAACTCACTGAGAGGACACTGGTTTGATTCCGAACCAGGGCCTGTCTGTGTAAAGTTTGAGAGTTCCCTGGGTTTTTGCCTGTTTTCATTCAGCACAGTGACTTTGCTCTTGTGTTATTAAGCCTAGCTTAGGTTTTAACCCTACTTGTCAAGGTTTGCCGGAAGGTGGACTCAGTTTGTCAGACACATGTGAAACAAATCAAGGCAGGGAACAGAAATCAACTTTTCGAAACAGTTACTTTCAGTATAGCTCTGGTAAGAAATAATGATTCATTACGTCCACCAAGGATCTAATAAAATAATTGGTGTATATTTGTCTGTCTGTCTCTTAGCAAGATTACGTCAAAACTACAACGTTGATTTTGTTGAAATTTCACCAGAGATAGATATTAGGCCATTGAAGATTCCATTAAATTTTGGAGGCGATCTGGAAACTTTTTATTTTTGTATGAAGGACATCAAAAAATGCTGTATGCTCTTGTTACTAATATGATTCTTACTACAGAAGTGGAGGCATCACAGTACTATATACTTTATCCACTGAATGCCATTATTGTATTAACAGTGATAGAAGAAAAAACCTCATCCTTTCTCAAGTAGTGTATATCCAATTTAAACACTCTAAAAAAATACAACATATACGTATTGCAAAATTAATGCATTCACCTTTTATTGTTTGCCTTGAAGGTAGACTGGGAAATGATTGTTTTGTACCGGGTCTGGAGCAGGAACCAATATCATGCTACAAGAAAAATTGGAGGCATTTTCGTGTACATTTTGATATTTTCCTGCTGACATAATTGGAATCCATCATAACTTGCCATCATCACGATCCAGTAAAAAACAGCAACCAGATATGGCTGCTTGATGCTTAAAATAGAGTGGAATATAGAATATAGTTTAAAGAAAAACTTGAATTACCTTACATTTGCAAGAATTGTGTTTAATGTCAGTTCTTTTACAAGAGAGCTCTGTGCCTATTTAAACTGTTTTCCTTTGCTTTCCACTACACAGTGGAACAACAGTAAAAAGACTTTGCCGGTGTCAGGACGTACATGTCTCGACAATAGCATTTCAGGTTAATGACTGCTCATAGCTCGCCAGCTCTGGAGTGCACACAGGAGGCGCGGTGTCAGAGAGAATTTGAATGCGGGGAAGGGAACAAATTCTTGGGGCACAGAATTTTAAAAAAAAGAAGCAATGTGGCATCTCGGTAATGTCAAGTGTACAAACAACTGCCAATAGGATTATCTGGACTCTTGCGCACTTTCTCGGGGAGTTTGTTCGAAATGTGGGCATCGGTGTGTGCATGGCGTGTGTGTTCCCACCAATCCACAAAGCAAGAATTATCAGTCTCAACTGAGTGTCTTCGGATGGGTGTGTGTAGCAGTGTTCCCATGTAATGTTCGTCAGGCTTGCTGCGAGCACTCGGTTTCAGGTTGGTCTCATTACCAAGGTAATTCCTCCAGAGCAACAGCTCTGTAATGGCAGAAGATGGTAATGATCCTTTAATAGCCCTCCTCATTGCCCACTGGCCAGATCCTAAAACCCGATTTGCCTACTGTGCTCCTACTGCGCCAGGAAGATGAATAGAAAACTAACCATCATTATATATCTGCCATAGAAATCAAATCAGAACACACATAATCTACTTCTCAGCGCCCTCCATTTTTTATTTTTTTTTTGTGGGGGGGGGGGGGGGGGGGGTCTCATTTTCAAACTGTCTATTGTTTAGTCTTTCTTTCTTCCTTTCTTTCTTTCTAACTCTCTCATGCTACCCACTCCGTTTCCACTCGTGTGCTTGTCTTTTGACTCTTTGTATCAAGGCTCAGTTTTCCATTTCTGCACTTCAAAAGGCGTCAGTAGATTGGACTCTTTCTTTTAATTGGCATTTGGAGGTAATGAGGGATGACACAGTGTGTGCCGAGAAAGCAGAGCAACTCGACCACACCAGCCTGAGGTGGTGGGGATAGCGAGGGAGAAGTGGAGCCAGATCTAAATAGTGTACCTCTGTGAATGTGTGCTTACGGATTGACGTTAAAAGAGAAGGTTCAAAGCTTGGGGATTGATGCAAATTCTGTTATCGCATCTCAAGGTGTCCAGAAGGAGAAAAGGAAAATAAAAAAAATAAAACAAAACAATGGTACATGTGAGAATTGATCGTGTGTTTGTGTGGTCATGTGCGTGTCCAACACCCATCTTATCGAAAGTGAGAAAGCCGAGGAAAGGCCAAAACCTCCACACTAATCTCCTCCACATATGGTTGGGTTTCTCACATATCCTTGATAAGATTTATAGGGATTAGTTTGTCCCCCAAAATAGTCAGAGTGTGGAAAAATGGCTGTCTGGAGGGTCCTTTAATCTCAGAGCCATCAGCGCTGTTGACATGACAGGGAGATACTGAGGAAGTGAGACCATTTCTTTCTTTGAGTTGGGGGGAAAAAAATCAGTGTCTGGGAGTCGTCCTTGCTTAGTTTAACAGGCGGCGGATGAATAAAGAATAGACTGACGTTTGTAAATGACCACACGCTCCTGCTCATGTGCGGTTGTTAGTTATGTGGCGGTTGTCCCTTGGGTGTCTGGGCAGTGACTCGGAGGATCCTTTACTGGTCTCCTCCCCTTGTTCTTCATGTCTGTCTCCCTCACTTTATTTCTGTCTCTCTCTATTGCTCACTCCCTCTGTCAGTGTGTTGGTCTAAATAATTCAGCTCAAATCCGGTCTAGTCTTTAATCAGATGTCACTACATTCAACATATTATCATTTCATTGGTATCTTCCGACTTGACAGCCGCTAAAGTCTTAGGATACTTCATACAGTTTTCTGATACGTTGATGCTATTGCTATTTTTATAGCCATCTAACTTTAGCTCTCTGAAAAATTTGTAAAGAAACATTGTTCACGCAAACTTGACATAAACCAAACTGATCTTGGAAAGTCGTATTATATCACGTCTATGACTTGAATTGCAAGGCCAAATGTATATATTATATATTAGATGATGCAAGCTGATCAGAAAATAAAGAATGAACCTATCATTATTACATATGTAAGTTGATGTCGTTTCATACAGTGATACATATTTATATGTTTTTGTTTCATTCTGTTGAAGACTGTATCACTGAGACCTCTTGAGGGTATTGGGTTGCATTATGATATAGATTCCCAGTAGTCCAAGGCTTGTGGGCTTTTATGTGTAGAGTTTGCATGTTCTCCTTGGGTGTGTATCTCAACCATCGGGGTCTCAAAGTCATTTTACTTCAAGGGTAACATGAAGCCCAATTTCATCTTGAGTGGGCCGGGCCGGTAAAATACTCCCATAATAACCTTCAAATTGAATCTTTAGAATTTGTCTTTGATGTGATGAAGAATATATGTGATTTAAATGTCTATAGTTTGTAAAAAACAAAAAAACAACAATATAAATAGAAAACCAATTTCAATGACAACTTCTGATGCAAAATACAAAAACCCCAAAAGAAAAACTACTATAGATGTTGCATTATGCATGTTTTTACTAACTTACTCTGACAACATGGCTTTGAGATGAGGTAGCTTGCTTTCATGGCATCATCATCAATATCTCAGCCCATTTCTTAATTTCCTAGCATCTTGCAACCTTAACTTGGATAAAGTGGATGAAATCTCTGTTCACATTTGTGTTTTTCAACCCCAGATCACCATGTACACCCAACCTTAGGTTTATTGTGCACCCTGACTTTTGCACTAGAAACGCTTTGTCTCGTGTTAATGTAGGAATTGTTTAATTAATTTGTGTATTTTTTTGACATTAGAAAGCCGATCATTTTATTTTTAAGCACCTGGTAAATCTTGTTATAAATTGTTATAATTTCCTGCATCAAACTTACAATAAAGTAAGTTGTTCATGCTTCCTCCAGTCTTATTTCTTTTAAGCATGATTTCTAAAAAATCAAAAGAAAAATGCTGTGGAAAGATACTTCCATGACCTTCACATTTGTTCTGCTGCTGTGTCTTTCAAAAGCTCTGCGCCACTCCGAAGGGAAGCCTGCCACCCTCTTTTAAATCCACCTGTTTAAACCCACAATGTGGCCACTAGTAAAGGAATTACACTTCAATGTTGTGGGAAACACCAAAGTAATAAGTGGAAGAACTTATAAATGGAAAAAAATATATATGCTGGATAGATCACCTTGGAATTGCACTTGCATGAGTATGTTTCTAATAGCCATGTTAATAAATGTATTCATTGTAAAGTTATAAATACAACATTTCGTTATTGCAAGTCATTAAATATTTTTTAATTATCTTTGCATGAAAGGATGTCTGCCTCTGTGTGACGCATTTTGTGTGTCTGCACATTAAATCAATATAAAGTAGTTGGGTTTTTTTCTGATTAGTAACAACACATGCAACAAGTAATCCAACATTAGGTTTATTGTGCTACTAAAACTACATTATATGAATACCACTTGAAATGTTTTTTCTCCAGCTCAGAATACAGATCAATTTTGACTTCCGATATGTATGAGCGAAAATAAAGAAAAACATGTTTGTTGCCAGTATTGCAGTAAACTGTCAACAACGATGAATGTTAATGTGGAGATTGTTTATTGTTTATTCTATAATTGTAGTGTCTTTACTTTGTGGCACCTGTTAATCATAACAAAAAGGATGCCAGGATTAATTTTGACATTATCACTGTTCAAAGGTCTCAAAAATGTTTAACGTCAACGACATTTCACCTTTCAATGTATGGCAGTACCTTTGAGATGTGAAACATGCTGGTGACTCATGTGTGTCATTTGTCAGTAGCAAAGTTAAGAGACCTTTGTACCACTGTAATGATAATCATATGAGTGCAAAGCTCTTTGTAACAGCTTGCAGAGAGTTAGATAGTATAAACCGTGTCAGACTTTTAGTCATATATAGTTAAAACAGAATATAGCAAATCCTGTCAGCATCTACAACATATGTGTTACGGGTTGATCAGAGAACTCAAGATACCAGACACTGCAATTGGTGAATAACAAAAAAACACTTATTTGCTGTGTTTTATATATTATGTGCTCACTTAAGAATCAAAACACTAAACTGCATGGCCACTGTATAGGTGTCAACTTAACTTATGTGTGACAGTCATGGGTTTCTTGGGTAAAGTTGTGCTACTTAAGTGCTCGGAAACATTATCGATATTCTAATTAATTTTTATGAGTGCTAGGAAAAATAAATGCATGCACCAATTTCTTTCAAGGCAACAGATATATTACTCGCCTCGTTCTAATTTTTGCTCTTGGGAAAACATCAACTGGCCACCTAGTTACATGCAATTTAAGCCGATTTAGTGGGTCCACGGCATATCTAGCTGGTAGGGCGCAGGTTACTGATACCACGAGCTAGCTGACGAGATAAAACGGCTGAAAAAACACCGCAGCTTTGCAGCCTTGGGCGAAGAGTGAGCAGTGATGGAATTCAAATCTTATCAGTCTTCTCAATAGGAGATACCGTACACATGGGGTATGCAGACAGGTCAGCTCAAGTGATTTGTCAGGGGGTAGCATCTCCTCGAAGCAGATTTGTTTGAGGGTGTCGGCATGCAATCTGTTGCACGTGTGTGTGTGTGTGTGTGTGTGTGTGTGTGTGTGTGTGTGTGTGTGTGTGTGTGTGTGTGTGTGTGTGTGTGTGTGTGTGTGTGTGTAGTCGTCTAAGTGCGTGTGCTTGGAAAGCTCAGTGGTCTGCAGTTTCACTCTGGTTTCTTGGCAGTTTCTCCTCTCCTTTAATTAGAGAAAAAGCATCTGCAACAAGGGTCACAACTGAAGGAGTGAGAGAGGGAGAGGGAGAGAGGAGTGTTTGCACTGTAAACTGAGCCAGCCCATTCAGCTGGAAGAAACCCCACAAGCTTGGTTTTCACCTAATTTGAGAGTGTAAGAAATGAGGGGGGAAAAAGAAAATTAAAGAAAATCATAGCTTGACACCTAATTTACAGCATATACTTGCAACTTTCTTTCCAACTCACCACAAAGATTCTGTGCAAATTTACAGGTAACCATTTCTGCTTTTAAATAAAGAGTTTCCCAGACTATATATAAACACGAAGAGACTTTGAAGGTAGAGCATTATACTTCATGAAAAATGTATGACTAGCCCATATGTGGAACTGCATAGGTAAAAAGTTAAGGTAAAACATTAATGGGCCATATAAAAGAGGGGACCATTAGTGATAGTGCTCTGTTTAGTATAGTGGCGGTGAAATGCTTGTTATAGTATTTATGAGCATGTTGTTTATTTCCACAACATGTGGATTCTGAAAAAAAAAAAAAAAGATTACATTTTGAGTCCCGTAGAAAATATATAAGCCCTCAGTTTTGTTTAGTTTTTTTCATTTTTTTTTCTTTCGCTTGTCCTGTTCAGCAGCTTGGGCAGACAATACTGTATAATGTGATTGAGAGCCTTCCGATGTCAGAACAGTTTTTGCTCTTGCAACAGGAAGAGAGTCTCCCCATGTTGTTGCCTTTATTAAAAGTTGGCATGGCTGCCGTACACGACCGGGGAGGAACGCTCAAAGAGAGAGAGAGGGGAGAGAGACAGAGAGAGTGGGGGGGCAGTGGGATGGGTGGGGGACAACATACAATAGCCTTGCTAGTGCTACATATATTATTTATAGTTATCACACTGATCCAAATATTTTCCAAGTTTTATGAGATTAAACCACCCTGAGCAGCTCTATCGAGACAGTAACATTATTTTCTAGGTTAAACCAACCTGAGCAGCTCTATCCAGACAGTAACATGACTTTCAAGCAGCAATATAAACTAGCAAGTAGGCAACAAAAAAAATAACATGATTTTGATCATTGAAAGAACAATTGCAGAAAACACGAAACACCAGCAGCAAATCTCATCGATGAGGAGTGGAAGTGTGTGTGTGTGTGTGTGTGTGTGTGTGTGTGTGTGTGTGTGTGTGTGTGTGTGTGTGTGTGTGTGTGTGTGTGTGTGTGTGTGCGCATGTGGTCTGTCCATTGGGTGTGGTTGGAACTGTTGTGGGGGGGCCTGCAGCCGCACCCTGGGGCCTGAGGCCATCATGCCACCCTGGCACCCGGCAGGTCCCGCAGATCCTGGGAGGCCTTGGCGAACCACCCCAGAGAGCCACGCCCCAACCCAGAAGGCACCAGACGGAGAACACACTCCCCAGGCAAGAGGGGCACACAAGAGAATGTTAAAGGGTGCAGAGCCCAAGGCCCCGACCCAAGCAGCCAAGCCGGGACCCTCCGGAGCAGAGCCCCGAGGCCGAGCGAGCAGGGACCCCTCCCCCCGATCCCAGCGGCAAAGCCCGCTACACCCCTGGGGGCCAGCCCCACCACCACCAGGATGAGTGAAGGCCCAATCGGCCGGGCTGGAGGACAGCCGCCCTCAGTTTTAAAGTTTCCCTCCTTGAGATGAACCGCTTATCCTCTATAGCCTTTCCTCCTTTTTATTTTCCTTGGTGTCCTATCCGCATCTGCGCCACACTTCCTACTTGCGCTCTGTTGTCCTAAATTAAACACAATGGAGTTGCTGAGATAGCTTTAGCATCATTAGCAGTGGAATAATTACTGCGCACAGTGGGCTCTCCTGGTCTTTAGCAGTATTGTAACTACATTTTTTTTTTTCTGTTCACTGAGCTCCTGGATAACTTACCTCCCACTTCCTACTTTTTTATTTTTGTTTTTCCCCCTGTTCATGTTGTTTTTCATGCATTTCTCATCGCCAGCCTGTACAGTCCAAATATTCTCAGGTCCTCTACATTTCCTCGCTGTGTTTCATCCCTTCAGAGGAGTTAAGTCTCTGTATGTCACTCGCTTTCTCTCACTTTTAGTCTCCTACTTTCTCTGCTCCCCACTGTCCACTTTTATTGTCTGCCTGGTACTCTGTAGCTCTTTTCGTGTTTCAGGTGTAAAAAAAATTGGATGACATGTGGTGAGTTGTGGATTAAAGTGAATGTCAATCACCTTCTTTTTTATCCTGTCTCCTCCAGGCAATGCTCCCTGGTGGCTTTACGTACCTGCAGGGATTTTCCATTTCTCTCCTGTCTGTCTTCTGTAACCTCACATACATACGTAGCACCACATGTTAATTGTATTCCTCTCATGACTGGAGCCGGCACACCGAGTCAATTTCTGACCCATCTTCTGGAAGCCGTCTTCTTTTTGCTTTTTTTTTTTTGCTTCTTTATCCTATTTGACTCCTCTCTGGATCCCCATCTCATTTGCTATTCCCTTTTCTCAGTCATTGCCCGTCTGTGTCCCTCCATACTTCCCTCCTCCTTCACATCCTACCTTGTTATACCTGAAACCTGTGAAAGCTAGAAGAGTAAAATCTCTCCTCTTTTTATGTGATAAAATCACACAGAGCTGTGGCTGCAGCCAAAGCCACTAAGCCTGTGAAGGGGAAACAGCTTTGAGGAAGAGAAAGATTGGCAGAATAAGTCGAAGGGGAAGTGGTAAATAAAAGACAAGCTCCTTCTTTATCTGTTTGCAGCTTAGGAAGTGGAGTACAGAAATGGTGGATCACATAAACTGACCCCTAAATGGCTACCAATTTAATTAGCACCCAAGAGAAAGCAAGCGGTGATTCGATGGCTGGAAGGACTGATCTTATTAAACAGAGTTTGGGCCCTTTTTCTGCACGTCAAACTGCAGACTCAGGCATATTCTTTTGTAATAATGTGTCACTAGGCTACCTCAGTTTAGAAGAGGCAGAATTAAGTGTCCATGGGTGTGTGAGGCGCTGGCATCAATCACGGCCAATCAAATCAGCTCTTCCCCTGTAAAATTTGAGGACTCACCACCAAGATGTGCTGACATTTCCATAATGGAGAGGAGACACCAAGCAATCTGCATATAGAAGGAATCTGATTCGAGTTGGACCTCAAAGCAGTGGCTCTAATGTGCCCATTGCAACATTTCTGTGAGATGGTCAGTTTGTGAAATTGGGCCAAATGTGAAGGTTATTGGTAAAAGTTTAGAATTCTGAATCGAAATATGTCCAGTAATGTTAAAGTATGTCCAAAACCCAATTGGACTGATAATACTCATATTAGGCAAAGACTTTAGAGGACAGCATCGCGCTGAAATGAAAACTACAGCTAGACCAGTTCTAGTATGAAATGCCTGCCACTCATCTTTAAAAAGGAAAAATCCACAATCTGATAAAAAAAGATAGATACAGAAAAGGAGCTTTTTCTATATTTTATGCTTTTTTTCCCTAAGGCCCCATTTATGCAACAAGGTTTCAAGTCAAAACGCATCGTTTTGAAAATTACATCCATTTACATGCAAAATGAAAGAAATGTTCAATTATGTCGTTAGCACAGCAGGGAAAAAGTTGGCACTGTTTGTCGCAAAGAACAATAAGCTATAAACATCAACGATAGTGAGTGCATGGCCATTCCTGTGGACAGACAATAAAGTTGAATTGCTATTATGTGAGAATATGGACTGGGAGTTGTGACACTTTGGAGGTTGCCATCATTGTTATTCTCCATTTCCTTGCACATGTGCAGAAGAACTACTACTACTGCCGGGATGAGCCTGTTCAGCATCAGTGTATCCAAAAAGTACCATTTCCAGTGGCTCTGGATAGTGTTGTTGTGAAAGTGGACACTGGTCTTGCTGACAAATACAACAAACATTTTCAATTTTCACTTGAAAATGTTGTCATATAAACAGGGTTAAAGTTCTGATCAACATTTGACTTGGATACACTTTTGTACTTATTCCATTGTAGCATTCCCCTACTTCTGTGTTTCCTTGGAGATGAGGAATTTGTAGTAATTGGATTTGGCCAATATCTTTATAAAATGTATTCACATTAATCATCTCTTAGTGCTTTGAAAGGGAATTGTTGACAGCGATAACTAAAAACAAACAACAACAAAAATTAAATGGGAAATTAATTAATTTAAAACAGTAAATGGGTTTCAAATAGCAGAAGTATGTTAGTGATAAGTGATTAGATTGATATTTCATTTACAGTCTTTTATGCCTGGCATTGATTAAAGTAAATTGCAGTTTCCTCAAAGACGAGACTAAGTCCTTCAAAATGTAAGCGCGACACACAAGATCGATCTTGACTTCAACAGTACTAATGTACGGTTGTCTGCTTTGCCACACCCTGCATTCCTGAAACTTTTTAGCAAACAGCCCAGTGGCCTTTCTGCAAAAAGATGGATGAGAACAGATTGTGCTGATGGAGTTCAGTTCAGCTCTTACACACCCTAATGAGTTCCACGTCTAACAGGGAATGCTGAGCAGCCTTCAAATTTGGTGAAAGGAAGTCTACTAATGCTTTTGTGCTTGTTTGTCAGAGTCTGATACTTGATTTACAAGTTCTATTTGATGTTTTACATCAAAGGGGCCCTCATAAAGGAAAGGCATTCCCAGAACGTCCAGCACATCCATCATTTAGACGGCGAAGACACTCAGCTCATATTTCCAATGGCCACTCGAATTTGGTAAATGAACTTCACTCATATTGCACATTTTCAATGGTCTTTAGCTGTCACTGTCACATTCACCCATTCACACATACCGTTTTCTCACACACATATTTAGATATCTTTGTTTTATATGTGTTTTCATACATTTGGGAGAGACTTTAGTACCTTTCTTGCCAGGAACAGAACAGATAGTTCCTGGGCCAATATCTGTTGATCACAAGACTGAAATATACCAAAAAAACTATAGGAACTTGTGAACTTTTAAAACATGAGCAACTACAGTATATACTGGCAAATTGTCTATACTTGTTGTATGGATTCATGTGATGCTAACATCTGGTGTTGATAATCCAAGGATCCTAGCAAAACACCGATACATCTGCTGAGACACTTAATCCCCCCTTTGCAAACAAGAGGCATGGAATCTTCACTGTAACAAAAGCTCATTAACACATGAGGGACGATTTTTGGGTGGCAGAGAGGGTTGTGACAGTAAATGTCACAAGCACGGGTGATTCCACACAGTATTTAGTCGAATCAACTAATGTAAGCAAAAAGTTTAGACATTCACTGATGAACTCTTGCTCTGTTACATTTACATTAAAATGAGATGCAAAATATATATTTTTTGTGTTGCAACTGAGGGCTGAATATCACCTCTGAGCTTTAAAAGTTTTTCGTCTGCATTTAATAATCCTTTTTAACACATTGGTGAGCTTGTAATTTTAAATATCAGTGCCTCAGAGTCAGACCTGCCTACTTTGTGCATTGTTTCCCGATATTTTGTTGAGGAAATATCAACCAGCATAAGAGGTTGCAACACTCTTCCGGCATATTGACGCACTACCCGATAGATTATCAGTGTAACGGGTGGCAACCGTATGTCACTTGAACTGTATGTACAGTGATAATATATAATGAACTGAGTAAGTGGGATATACAGTATGCCTGGCAATGCTCCTGCTTCACAAGTGCCTGCTTATCATAGAGGTCTTTTTTCTTTTTACCCCATAGGTTAAGGTCAAACAGCCATTACAGATACGTAAGAGCAATTCACTTCAGGTTTTAGGCTACAAAGCACTTTGATCTGAGACAAATCATATTAGGCAACCATTAGGGCAGTAAGTATAGACTGGGGTATTGAGAGCATAAAACCGGGAAGAAGAGATAATCTCCAAATTAGCCTTTTGATTGTGCTAACTTTGTCAAGCTTGGACAAAAGGATTTTTTTTCTTGTCCACACTAACAATGGGCTTAAATGGTAACATTGATTCACTCAACATAGCAACAATAAATCAAATTTGAAAGCCAAGATGTTGAAATATTAGAATATATTTAACATCTTGAAGTTGATCTAGAATCTAGATAAAAGCCAATAAGGTGAAATAAAGTGCTTGACAAACAAAAGAAGAAGCTTTGATGCAACTTAATATCTTGGGGAAAAAAACCTCACTCTTCAAAGTTGTACTCAACTACGAGTCAATAAAAATGTGATTTTGACCAATTACTTTCATCACATGTATACACTTATTCAAATTACTACACCAAACTTTCTTGCTTGGCACACATTATCTGTACCATCTAATACCGTGTGGATGCTGATATAGAATTGAGTTTAAATGAGCCACAAAAAAAAACAAACTACGAACTTGTGGCAAATCTTCCTCCTGGTACAAAGTCCATTTAATTAATTGGGGTAGCAGGTCATGCAGATTTTGACTGCCGGGGGGAACATATTCCAGTTCTATGTTTTATGGCCATGTTTTATCGATAGTTAGGATAAGGTATAAAAAGGTCACACTTTTCGGTGTCACACTTTTCAACGGGAGTTAGTCAACTCCTAAAAAAGATGGTGGGGGCCGAAGGATTGGGAGATGGAGAAGCAGTGCAATGTATCATGCTGGCAGAGGTCAGGCAAGAGCAGGCTATGTAATTAACTATAGGAGAACCTGGTAATCATGCAGTGTTTCGCAGATAATTAGTCACACTACTACACTACTATATATATATATATATATATATATATATATATATATATATATATATATATATATATATATATATATATATGCGCGTGTGTGTGTGCAAATTTTGTGAGGGACAGTAGTGTGACTATATCCAAGGGGTTCAATATCTGATACAGCAGGGCCAAATACAAGTAAAGTCCCTCAAACTCCTAAGCTCCCATCTGTAGACCTAAACTTGGGGAAGACACGCTGTCCCCTGATGTGGGTGTGAAATGGAGCTCCTCTTTATCTAAAAAGATTGTTTCTCCTTAGCAGTGGGAGACGGAGTTGAAGCTCAAATCAAAGCCGCCACATATTTGTGCACATTGACGCATGTGGAACCAAATGCATGTTATTGTTACACGCACATTTACGATTGCAAAAGCTCATACAAATTCCCCTTCTCCTCACTCCCCTTTTGTTTTCCTTTCATTCCACACCTACTTCTTTCCGTCTGGAGCGTCTTTCTCCATCCGACCGCCTCCTCAGCGCATTCACAACAGACCCCCCAGAGAGGGGGCTAATGAGGGCTAACGACGGGAACGCATGCTGCCGTTTCCCTTTCATTAACGGGTCCACACTCGCACAGCAAACACTTTTCATCATCAGCAGTCTGCTATCAGCGCCAGTGTCACTTTTCCCTTCATCTATCACCTCCTTGCTCTGTCTCTTACCCTTCGCCTCTTTCATCTCTCACGTGGAGCAGCTCTTCTCCATTTTCCTCCAGTCTGGGTTTACCTTGTGTCTCTTGCCGCACTTTCTCCTGCCGACACCCCCTCCTCCATGAATACTAACATGTGCTAATGATGCTCTAATTACTGCTCAACGCCATTTCAGTGGGCAGACGGAAAGTCTCTTGATGAAACAAACACATCTTCCAGCACAGGCTGATGACTCCGAGTCCCAAGCAACTGAAAGTCAGAGTCAAAACTCACTATTCTGACGCGATTATTGAACTTGATTTCGTAACCAAAAGGTACCTTGTGTCTCCCTTTAAAACTGATTTAGGCTTTCTATATATAGCACCAGGAAAAATAATTCACACAGTCTAAACACTTCTTTGCTTAAACATAAAGCCTTTCTTCACTTCATTATGCCTCTTGGAAGATTTCAGCAGCGTGAACGCATTTATTGAGCACAAGCAGCTGTATGAGCAGTAGGTGTGATACACATTGACCTGGCGTAGATGACATTATGAAAACAGAAGCAAAGTGAGCGGATTGTGTTGAATAATCTGCAAATTTAACACTAAAATGGAAAGTGGTAGAGTTGAAGTGTCCTTGAGCAAGACATTAGACCCTGCCCCCATTGGTGTGTGAATGTGAATAACACAGTAAAGCAATTTGGGGGCTATTAAATCAGTGGAAATAAACACTAAATAAGTGAACTCTATTTACCATTTGGTGCATTTATCTGTCCATAAAAAGGCTGAGATTAAACAGAGATGAGGAAATGAATGCGGTCTTCCATTTTCCACTTCCAGGATTGTGCAATCCATTGTTTCAGTGTCTTGTTGATCTTTGTGCCTGTTTTTGCTGTTTGTATTGTTGTTGGTTGGCAATAGATGGTAGCAGCAATAACATTGTAAGATGGATCTCTAACTTTGGAAAAAGAACACGACAACAACTGCCTGCTTACCTGACATCAGGGACTTTTCACTCAGTCCAAGCTATACAAATAGAATTTATATTATATTCTAAGTTATTCAAAGTTTTCAGAACAACATGCAAATACTTATCTTACCTCTCCATTCATGAAATGCTGATTGTACTATTGTTGATTCCCACTTGTTAGGAAGCAGTACATTCAGTTGCCACATTTGTTTTGGTGGTAAACAGTCTTCTGTCACCATGAAATGTGATCTAAATTTAGGATACACAATCATATTTGACATGTTTCTGTTGCTTGTGCTTGTGGCGTTACCGTCATTGTTTTGAGAACCGCATGCTTTTGCATGAAAATAAGTCATTGTTGTTGAAGTTTCCGTTAAAAGAAACTTCAAATGCTTCCCAACTCGGAAGAGTGGCACAGCGGGAGCGCTACAACTCAATTTTAATTGTTAACAAGCATTGGGCTTCACATTTTGGCTTCGGGACTCATTTCCTGCATGGGCAGAGGCAAAGCAAGCATGTTGTATGAAAAAGGCTATCCATCCATGGCATTGCTCTACCTTTCCTTTTCATATGCTTCTGCGCCACGAAGCACAAGCTTCATGTTTCTGTAGCTATAAAAGACACATTTACAACCTACCAAGAAAATGAATAAAACATCAAAGCTGGTACACAGGCAGCAGCAGCAGCAGCTCACAGTGACTCCTTGGCAAAGCGTGGAGAGAGCAGACTGCACTTCATGTTTGATACATGTTTGGCACATGGAACTGACTCTGTTAACCTAAGCAGAACATCTTGGGGATATTCTGAAGAGGATGTATCCCCAACACAGCCCTGAATATTCTAATTCTTGCATGAGGATGGACCTGACAGGTGTCAACGGATGTCGGTTGTGTTTATAAACGTCTTGTCAGGATAAACAGATCGGTTTTCCGGCGTTTTAAAAGGGACTAAAACATTTTCCCTAACCGTTCAACAAAAAAGAAGGGTATTATTTGTTTTTCTCACACTTCCAAAGAAACTACAATGCTGACAATACTTGATGTGAAGTAATGGATTTGCAGTGGTTTTGTTTTGTTATTATGCTCAAATCTTCTCAGTACTCTCGGACTAGGAGTGCTTCCAGGTTTTTTTTGCACAAGATTGCCGTCGAGCAGATGTGTAGATACGACTGTGATCACTGCTGGGAAGCCAATAGCGACATGGCCATCCGCTTGGTCTGACGGTCATTGATGATTTCAATTTTGCCGTGCGATTCCTTTATGTGGCTGGCAGAGCTGGGAATAGATTTTCTTGCCTGTTGCTCTTGCCATTGTGCTTTTTTTGGGGGGGCTCAAATCGATTTAGTAAGCAAGATATAATTAGGTAGCGTCTCGGTCCGTTATCGTTTCCCGTGAGGAGCGGCTACTACGCATGACGGCCATTTCTCCACTCGACTACTGCTGCCACTCTCCTTTGCTTCCCCCTCATGCACTTTCTAACAGGTCCTGCCAGTTTTTTTTTGTTTTCTTTGCACTCTCCCTCTGTTCCTTCCCCCTGTGTGTCCCTGCCAACACAACATTATTTTGGTTTATACTCTTTCATTAGTGCTTGAAAATACTCTTTCTGAAACAAATGTGGCAATTAAAACTTTCTCATTAAAATGTCCTTGCCATGCTCTGTCTTCTTTCACAAAGTACCCCCAACCTCTTTTCTCATCTGTGTCGATCAGGGTCCCGGGGGCTTTGTGAGGGAAGAGGTGGTTCCTTGTTGCTATGGTAGCTCTTTACTTATCTGTTTTGTCTGTTGGGCTGCAGGTCAAGTGTTCAGAGCAACACAGTAAGATTCCCCCTCTTGGCTCTGACTAATCTTGTAGATTGTTAATGGCATTTATCTGTCGGGCTAACCCCTTTAACAGAAGCCCATTTCTGACTCTATTGTATTTATTTCTTTGCTAAAGTGCATGTAAGGTTTTTCATCAGCTAATGGAAAAAAGATCAACGTTTAATTTGCTAATCTGATCATCTGGCAAAATATCAAAGACGTTTATTTGTGTTTGTTTCCAGTTTTGTTGTGAACAACTGATCATTTTCAGTGGCAGGCTGTTTCATGTACACTATAGAAAATATTTAAATATAAAGACAAAAATGGCTTTGATTTCAATGTGGGTAGTTTTAACACCAACCTTAGATGCCTCTTGGGTGCTGGCAGGTTAAATTGGGATTGGAAGGGTATTTTTATTGTCCCATTATTCATTCCAACAGAAAACATGTTATAAAAAAAAAAGAAACAAGAAATACAATAGGAGGGTTAAAGCGATTTTCAGGACATGATTTAAGTGAAGGTGTAATAGGAATGACTTGAAATGATGCTTTGATGCAAAAGGTGAAACAGAGACTAAACTATAGGTTTACGTAACACATTGGATTCCAGTAAACTGTGTGGAAAAAACACCATAGGACATCAAACTAAATTTAGTCCTTGTGAGACAAAGCATGTGCAGTCTGGGAGTTTGGGGGCAATTTGGTTCAACCTCCCCTGAGGCTCATCCTCCCACACTCAGAAAACCTCTGCCTTATGGTATGCCACACAACATCAAACTGTGACACCCGATGAATTCCGAGAAGAAAAATAGACGGCCTTTTGGTCCCTCATTTTCATTCACTTCATGCCACTGAAGAGCCAAGTAGATATTTTACTGGATGTTAAATTCTCTCCAGGCTAATTATATTAAAAAGAATAACAATGTAGGCTCAGAGTGCTGCATTACTTGGGTAAATGTGTGGACATTTAGTTTAGGGGGAATTTAAAGAGGAGGTAATACAGCACATCTGCTGTAGTAACCAGATGTTGCAATAATCTGTGATAAACTGCTTCCAGTTGGTGGAGCAACTCGACTGTACTATCAACTGAAAAATTTAAAGCCGTGTTTCCTTGTGGCTTTCTCTTTCTCTCTGCTAGGAGCATTAAATTATTAAGGACATTATTGACGTCTTGACTCGAATGTGTTCTCCGAGACATGTCCCACTATGAGGAAAAAGCAAGCTCTCAGAAGCCACAGTCAGCTCAGCCTTGGGCACAACAAGCCTTTGAAATGCATGGCAGAACAAATGACACTCATAAACATGAAATGGTATCTGAAAATTATCCAATCGTCTATTTTCATGTGATGTTTACAGTGCAAATGTAATATGCATGATTAAGTCTCTGATAATTCTAAAGAGCTTCTTTTTTGATACCCATCACATAAATATTTTAGTGGTTTTCTTTATATTCATCTGAAAAATATAAGATAATGTTAATATTCGCCGTGACAATTAAAGAATTCTCGATGCACAAATGGTGGCAAGATATAGTCTCGTCTGAAAAACTCATCCCTGTGTTCCTATAGATCAGGCGTGTCACACATTTTAGTTCAGAGGCCACATTCAATGCCATCTTGAGAGGGCCAGATCTGTAAAATAGTGCCATAATAACCTTTAAATTAAAAATTTAAAAGCATTTTCTTTGTTGCAGTGACTAGTAAACATAAGAAAAATGTCTGTAATTTGGTAAAACCTAAATATCACCCATAAAAAATTACTACACTCTCAACATAAAGCCAAGTTTAATGAAACATTCTGGTGCGAAATACAGTGATATGTACAAGACACATACCCTATAACTGACACCATGGATTTCAGCCTTTGGTTGAAATAAAGTTGGGTTCTTTCATGACAGGGCTACTGATATCTCAGCTCTGGTCTCAGTGTGTCTGTTTCTCTTTAGAAAGTTGTTTAAAAAAAATCTTTGTTTCTTTTAAATTTGCTTAATAGTTTGACTGGACTGGAAATACTTGTGGGTTGGTTTTGGACCACAGTTTTTATGTTTACAGTCCTGCTAGATATAGATAAATCTCAAGTATTTGGGACGGTCTGTAAAATAATAGTGGGATGCAATGAATTCCAGTCGTCATAAACCAGGGGGTGTAGAAAACAGGTGTTTTCCTCTAATTATACACCATGAAGTTATAAAACAGGTTGTGTGTCAAGGACACAGGTCCTCAACTTTTAAAAAATCACATTACTCTCTCTTACACACACCTCAGCATATGTTTTATCTTGTCTCTTTTTAACGCAAAGTTCAGACTCGGAAACAACACATCCCTTTATATATCATAAGTCCAAAATCATGAAATTATAAATATTTCAACAAAGTGTTGAACCACATGGGAAATCTATAAATAGCATGCCATTTGCTGTTGAACCACACGCTAATTACTTTTTGAAAGCAAATTATGTTTGTTTCTTCTTATGAAATCTCTGCAGAAACGAACAGGAACTTATTTGAATAATTCAATTAAAATAATAATAAAACCTCAAGCTTCAAAAATCAAAATATATTGCCAGTGTCAGAGTGTGATTCTTAATTTTACAGGTCTGTAATCAAACTTCAAGACTAATTATTGCTCTGTACATTTGACCAAAGTACTGCTATTGTAGTTTGGGAGCAATAATTACAAAACTGTCCAGTTTGTTATTTGTAAGAGACAAATGTTTGTCAAGTGAACAATTTAGGCGCAAAAATTGTGAGTTAATAACAACTGAGTGGCTAAAACCGTCTTGTCATTAAAAAATATCAGCAAAAACCAAAATTTAACTGCAAACTGCAGAAAAGTTGTCAATGTTTGTATCATAGTTATCAAGTTAGCTTTATGAAAGTAACGTTTCCCTGACAAAGATCGCTGAGGAAGCAGTGTTAACATTTCTGTGGATTAAGCATTTCTGTCAAGGCAAATTTTCAGGTTTTTTTTTATGTTATTCGGACAAGTTTTTTTTTTTCACATACAGGTAAATGAGCACGTAATCCTGCATCTTTTTTTCCCAAATGAGTCATTGCTACTAAAAGAGGTGGGCTGTGATAGAAATGACTGACCCAGGGTATATCATCTAATCCAGACATCCATCTTACACTGCTATCAAATTCAGGGTTGTTGGGGGCCAATGCCATCAGACTACTCCGGTTACTCCTTGGAAAGGTTGCCAGTCAATCACCAGGCATCCACTCAGAGAGACAGATAATCATCCACAAACAAATTCACCCCTCCAAGCAATTTAAAAGCCTATTTTCATGGGCAGAAAATACTGTCCTGTCGAAAACCATCGTATGCGTGGCATGAACATGCAAACTCCACACAGAAAGCCTATAACTGAACTCAAAAGGAGGATCCTCTTTGAGATCTCTATTGCCAGGCTCACTGTAACCTCAAGGACTTTGACACTTTAGTCAAATAATCCTCAGTGCAATCGTTTCCAATAACTGTTTTGTGTAAACAATGGGTCTCTAAGGAAAAGTCATGCATCTGCACAAAGATTACTGGTCAAATGGATAGTTACATTTCCCCGCCCACACAATGTCTTATACAGTGCGTCAGCTTTCATATCTACATAGAGCCATGCATTAACCACAACACCGTCGTGATTTGTTGCTGTGCTGCATTGCCGCGTCTGTATATGAGCTGATGATGTGTTCATCAGTTCATCTTGTACACTGCTCCTTTGAGTTATGTAGCATTTATAAAGCTTCGGCAAAGCCTTGAAAACAGAGGCTGAAAATTCACTTTGATAAACATATGTATGTCTTTAAGCAAGATGAAAACGGAAAGCAACAAGTCCAGTGCGTAGAGTGTCAGTGTGCAGCCCTTTTGATCATCCTCCATTGGGAGTCAAAATAATGCAACCACCCAACCTCTGCCAACTTTCTCCATTTTCCCTTTTTCTCCTTGCACTGTTCACACGGCTGAACACATGAAAGCAGTTACGATGTGTAGAGCTTATAAAATAGCAATTATAATTCCATTTTGGGGTAAGAACTGTTGATTGCACCGCTGTTGGTGTCTATAAAGGATGTTGGCTATTGTAGACCACAAAGGTCAAATCACCTGCTGATTAAAATCAATGGGCTCAATGTTCTTCAAGGTTACCTCCTTCTTCCATGGTTTCTGCACAGCCTTACTGGGTTCTCGCCGTGCTTCTGATTATGGGGTTTATTAGATGCTATTCTTTCACCACACATGCATATTCAACAGTGGTAGCTAACAGCCACACCTCACTGTGACTAAAGTTTGTTTTTGTGTTAAAGTACTACATTTGTCAAATTTTTAAAAAAGGCTTTGCCCTCTCCTTTTGTCATGTTCTTTTTTAGCTTGGTCATTAAAAACTAATGTACCAGCCCTTCAGGTGTTCATTCACTTCCATTGATCTCTTTATATTTGTCTTGTAGATTTTACACCCTATTCTATTATAAATTAAAACTGTCTCATGAAATATAGCCTAATCAAAGCTCACATTTAATATTAGTGGGTAAAATAATCCAACATTGTTGCTGAGAATGTTTTGCCTCCAGATGCTTGGGGTTTTTGCTTTGGTGCTATGGTTTTCCAGGTATTTCTTTAGTGTTTGGTCTGCATTTGTGTGTTTTGCATTTTAGTTAACGTTCTGATGTTCTCGGCAAAATAGAAGGCTGGAAGTCAAAACACCAATAAAAAGACACACACATTTGAAAAGTCATTACCAAATATTCCGATACACAGTTATTATTCACAAATCACTTGCCTTTCATATTGTGACTTTTTCTTATGACAAGTAGCAAGTTAATGTTTTCACAGTGAAGCTATTCATTCCGTTATTACATTACATATTCCGTTTGTGGTGACCCTTCTGGAACACCAAACAAAGTACTGCTACACCTCAATATGTCAAGCACATTGCAAGCGTACCTGGTTTTCTTTGCAAAGCATGATTTTAATTTGCGTCATGGGTTTTTAGACTCGTATGCCATCAAAGATCGTCAGCCGTCAGCTCGGATCTGGGCTTCATCTCCTCTCCAGTGCGTCCCAGTCTTCACTCCATCTTCCTGTTGCTTCATTGTCTGCACCACATGCTGTGTGATGAAAGGCCAGTCGAGTGGAAAAAGAGGATCTTGACATGGAAATAAAGTGCTGCACATCTCCACTCATCTTCCTGCTCTCAAAGTCAGTGAAGTAAGACTTGTATCCTACTCATGTGAAGGCAAAATATGTGAGTGTGCCATTGAATAACTACTCGTGTAGCTGGAGAGAACGGAACAGATGTTAATATCACCGTCAACAACCTCCATTCACCTGCACTTTATCTGCAATGCTGGTTCGAGTAGAAATGGCTTATTTGGTATTACTAAAGTCGGATGGTAAAAGGAAAGGTGCAGTCTCATCACACCTTGGTATTGATCCCACTCCCTCTGTGGGATGAAGACAACATTGAAATGGTGTTCATTCATATTGATGACAGCAGTGGGGAACATTGGTTGAATTCAGTTACCGGTAAGTTCTGGTGATTTCAAGTGTGATGGGATATAATTTTGAGCTACCTTTGCTCGTATTTTAAACTCCTTTCAAACAAAGTGTGTACAAAGAGTGTACTTGACATATCGCATTTAAGTGATGGTAATAAACCTGGAATAGTACCACAGCTGCTTTTGGCTGCCTTGAAAATCAAACTGGTTTTTCAATCAAGGTTTTAGTACCTCTTCAGTGTTTGTATAACTTAAGACTATCAATGAAAGCTTGAGGGTTTTAGCATGTATTTCTTTTCCATTCTTTGCTGTTGGAAATAAATAATGTCCACGCAGCATAAAAGGTTATCCCTTTGTTTTTTTCTTCCAACCTTGTTTGCATGAACATTCTAATTTTGTGAGAAAAGATAAAAAAGATCTCATATTGAACTGGGTGATTTGTTTTTTTTACAATGTGTTAGGAGAGGTTTATTTATTCCATAAAATATTCGTTTAGAAATGTTACAAGTTTGTGTTTGTTTCTACTAGTGATTGTTTTGAAAGATGAGTGGACTCACAGGTTACAGGATCACAGAGTCACTGAAAGAACTTCCACCACATCCACCAAAATGAACAAAATCAATTTGTTTTAAATTACATGTATTGTGACGTGCAAATATGGATGATCAAGCATAATTTCTGACTAGTTATCATCTTTCTCTCAGATCTAACTTCATAGTTAGTCTGAGCTCGTGTTTGAGCATTAACCACCTGAGCAATTCTTGCGGCCATCTGCCGATTACATTTTTTTTTTTTTAATCACATTTCGGTACTGGAGCTGTCCACAGAAATTCACATTCATCATGTTACGACAGTCATTCATTCTTTTTCTCTCTCTCTCGCTAATGTGTCACCCATGTGCGCATCCCTGTGTCTGTACAGGAGTGTGCATGTTGTGTGTCCCGGACATTGTGGGTGAGCGGGGGAAAGATGAATAAGGATCATTAAAGCAGCCAAGGATGTCGACAAGGTTTCCCACTGCGAGAGGCATTGGGTCCTCCCGGAGGACCGTTTTTAAATGTCAGTCTCTCATGGCCCATTGCTGAGCTCAGAGCGCCCTCCTATACGCTGTAATACCACAGTGATTATTCCCATCATGACTCAATTTGTGTCTCTTTACCCTTATATTAAACCCCAGCAATTCAGAGTCATTTGAGGATATACTGTAGTGATGTTATTAGTGCAGAAAATGTTTGACATTTTCCCCCAAGTCTATATTTTCCACCAAATCAGAAAATCATTCAAACAAGTCAAATGAAAATATTACCACTCGCCCATTCAGGCCACCCACAGTGACCTAATAGCTATCAATGGACAAATATCCATCTCGCATGCACCAGCATTGACTGGTTGGCATTTTGCCATGACATTCAAAAGACAAATATTTAACATTAGACACAAATGCTATATTTAGTTTGTTAGTCTCAAAACATAAAGGGGATATGTTGTTGCTGTAGGATTACAGACAGCCTTTGTGTTATAGCCTATATTCCTCGATTCCTTTCAGACGGAGACAAATGATTAAAATAATTATCCCCCCCCCCCCCTTTGTTGTACAACGCAAGTAAAAATGTCACAAAACTATTACTGATGTCTGACTTTTTAATTCACCGACATTTTACGATTGTCTCAATAAAACCATTAGGAATGCAACTGAGTGATTTAGCTGCATTTTTGTCTTTGGATTTGTAGCATACAATTTCAGAAACATCTGAAAAGTTCACTTAAATTAATCATTTGGATAGTAAGAATGTAGGGTCACTGTGTCCTCATAAAAATGTTGAACACCCGGCTCTGAAACAAGTTGAAATACGGGGCAGCCTTAAATGAACCGGGGGAGAAGCCTGTCAGTCAAAGTCCAGGCAATAACAATTAATGTTTCGATCTGTATTGGTATGTATGTATGTATGTATGTATGTATGTATGTATGTATGTATGTATGTATGTATGTATTATGTATTTCAACGTCAAATGTCTTACCACTCTTGCATTCAAGACTTTCAAAGGTCTTTTAAAATAATTAAAATATATTGCAGGCTCTTTAACACTGCGCTGTTGGTCATTATCGGAACGACAGCAAAGCTGATTGTCTTCAAACTTCACTCATGGACTCCTGCCTTCTCAATTAAAGAACACTCTCTGGGTAAACGCTTTTCTCTCTGTTGAAGGGTTTAGATTCTAGTTGTTGATTACAAACACTTGTGATCAAAGATCTCATTTTCAAAGGAGGCAAAATAGCAGAAACACCAAAGTACTCTTGTTATGAAAGTAACTGACAAACAGGCTTAAAATAATAACCATTGTTATTATGTAGAAGACTGGCATTGAGTATATCAGACACCTGGGATTTTCTTAGGGCAAAGTTTTGGGCTGTGAATTTATTGATACACTTTATTTAAACTGTGAATTAATTAGAGAGGAACCAGGACCCAAAAGATTTACATAAACATCTCAAAATACATCAGACAGCAAACGGCACAAATTAAATAAATAAATGCAACACATCACAACAATTTCAGTTTTGAAAAAGTAGATCATAATGAATAGGTTAACTACGCTTTGTAAAGTTTGTTGGTGGTCCATAATCCACATTATCTGCAATACACACATTTTCAAGAAACATCTGGTTGTCAAAAATAGAACTGGCAGACAAACTGACCTGATTTTAACTGCCGGAAATATATTCCTGTAATATAATCCAATGAAGAACTTCTGAATTTTGCAAAATACTAATCATGACAAAGATAAACAGTTATCGAAAAATAATTTGAACATTAGAATGGAGCCGATTTGTTAACCATTTTTAATATAATCTGATTTCATCTATAAATATCTTAACACATTTTTATATTCTGATAAGAAATGTTCATTTGGCTGCTTGCTTCCTTTTACATGGCTCACCAGAGCAAGTCATTGTAAATTGCCTGTGGATTTTGACAAAATGTAATGCTGCACGTCATTTTAATCCGGGTAAAGCCTTAACCCAATATCTTAACTATGAAACTTTTACAAATGTATTTAATTTTATCATGGTAAAATTATGTTCTAAAAACTTATAACATCCATCCATCCATCTGACCTTTATTTCATGCACATAAGCTCAGACAGTTTCAAATTTCTATGGTGAAATAATGAAATTAGCATTTTGGTGGATAATTGTGAATGTAACACTTGCAGTGCATCGATGAAGTATATTTTTTGTACACCACCTGCTGTTATTAAACATTTCTGAAATAGTAAAAAAGAAACACCCAGTAATTAATCCAGTGTTTAACCAAAGATGACTACGTACTGTGCTTTGTGGAAACTAGAGCACAGCTAACTGAAGAGGAAGAACACAGAAAACAGCAATAGAAAAGAAACAATTGTACTATTTTGCTCATTATTAGAAGTAAATGCAATCTATTTTCTACATCACTTTCTTTCATTTGTCTTTCCTCTTGTTTTGTGAGCACAGCTGCTCTCCCATTTCAAGGGATAAGACATTTTGATGAACAGTGTCAGAAAATTTCCAGGTTGGTTTAGCAGCCCCTTTGTTTCGCTGTGAACCTCTCTATCCCTGCAGGATATTTGCTTTTAAAGCCCTTAGGGGATTTCTGGCATCCCACCACACACGCACGCACGCACGCACGCACGCACACACACACACACACACACACACACACACACACACACACACACACACACACACACACCTCACTGTGAAAAGGTAGGGGAAGGTTTTTTGGAATTTATTTATTTTTTATTACACTCTTCATTCACAAAAAGACTGTTTTGCTTTGAATAATTTACTTCCTCTCTATTTGTGATGTCGAGATATCGTCCATCAGCTGCTGACTATTGCATCTCCAGTGCCTCTTAAGTGTGTGTGATGGTGGAGTGGTATGGAAGTGATGCTCCTGTTCCCAGGATGTGCTCCAACCGGCCATGAATGTCTCGCAGGCAGCAGCTTCTCAGACCATGAACAAAGTCTGCTATAGGGTGCATTAAGACGCTCCACATTTATGATCCATGAACTTCCCAACAGCAAAATATCTGATAAAAAGAAATGCAAGGGCAGGTAGAGGGAGGACTCGTGCTCAACCCTTCCTGTCTATTCATGATCATAGTGTTTTTGTCCTGTGGGAACACTGAGTGAAACCCAACAAGTTTTCATTGTGGGTTGTTCAGGTGGATCTTTTCTGAAATATAATGACATACATTTCATTTCAAAGTGTCTTGGGTAGTGTTGTGTGCACTTGTCAGATTTAAAAGCCTTTAAAATAGATGAATAAATAAATAAATAAACTAAAGCGCTCTGCAGCTTACTGTCCTCATAATGCCCGTTTGATGGATACTAGCACTGTCAGGATGCACCAGCAGAGCCGGCTACCAGTTTTTCATTCAAAGTCAACAAAACGCAAAGATCAAAGCACGTCTAATTCGAGCAAATGATTACTTTGTTTTCACACTTTTTTTTCTTTTTTTTTCAAATGGAGAGGGAGCGATTTGAAGAGTGAAGACCACTCTTGCCAGGCTTCCGTTTCCCGGCTGTCAATCTCCCACTAATATTGAACAAATATCAATAATTACAAGCTTAGCGAATGTTCAGACATCTCCTCTGACAATTACCGGAGGGCTATATGATGAAGGCAGAACACTTCAATAACACTGATTTCTCCACCTGCAATCATTATGGTTTACATCTCATTGAAACAGTGATTAAATCGACCTCGGCGCCTTTTGATCATTGCCCAACGCAATTGATAGACATCAGCAGGGGGGCACAGTTATCGTAGCAATCTATTTCCTATGGATAGATATTATATACATCCAAGTTGGAACCACTTTCTACAAAAAAAAAACGTATGTCTTTGTCTACTGTCTAACTCTTGGGTTTTTTTTTCCTTTGGTGGAATTAGAGAAAACCCTAAAATGCTTTAGTCAGACAGAAGGCTGCAAGCTATAATCTGTCAGTCTTTACCAAGCCCACCCACATAGGAGCTTTTTCTTCCATTATCTCTTTGCTGCTTATCTACATAATTCATGTTGGTGCTTTAGTATTGAGGAAAGGTTGTGCAGGCTCACGAAGGAGCACACTTTTCTCTGACAGCTTTCCAATATTTTCAAGTCAGTTAATTTTGTAACAAGTTTATGCATCTTGTAAAGTTATGCGTTTCATAGATTGCTGTTGGGTTGTCACAGAGGAGACTGCAACATTGAAAGGGGAAATATCTGCAGGGAAATGGTGCTGGTGTTATTTGGGTACTTCCCCAGTTTCCCAGTGGATTACGAGCGAAGACAGGGTGCACAGGTCAGCAATCTATCACAGAGCAAACACAGAGATCAACCTCAAGCACATTTTGTGGTCTGACATGCAAACTCCACACAGAAAGACCCCAGTGCCGAGACTCAAACCAAAACACAACAAAAACAAAGCGAGTATTATCTATGAGATGATGGGATGAAACTGCTCACAACCATCCAATCATCTGTCTCAAATCAGACATCCCTGAAGGCAATGGAGGCATGACCTTTTTTATGAAATTAAGCCTCTATGTATCACGTTTTTAAGTGAAAATTTTAAACCATTGTGGCATCTTGCGTGTCCGTTTACACAACAGCGCTGCTCAGAACCGTGGAAAATGCAACTTTTTAAAAATGGCTTACTACATTGTCTTCAGCATTTTAACCATTGCCATGTCCACGGACGTCGCTTTCAAAACATTATTGCATAAATGCGCACATTTTCTGAATGTTGTCGTGCAAACGGAGCATAAATCTGTGCAATGCATCTTTTTTTCCCTCTCTATAATCTCACCTCCTTCCTAGTATATATGTATGTATGTATGTATATATATATATATATATATATATATATATATATATATATATACATACACACACACACACACACACACACACACACACACACAAACAAAAACACACTTTGTAGATAATATGCCTGAACTATTTGTTCAATGGGGCATTTTACATTATTGTATTGATCACTTCACTTGTAAAAACTGTGGACGCTACCAACACTGGCAGACCTACATTTGTATGTATCTGCATGTGAAATGAAATTATGGAGATGATGAAAGAGTAAAACTACCAGAAAGTTGCAGGGTGTTAAAATAAAAGTGCAATTTGGGGATAAAATCATTTAAATTCCTTGCGATGGCTCAGGTAATCGGCTGCAACGGAAAGGCCAGTCATCTGCAGTGAACAGCAGTGAACAGCAGTAGATCAGCGGGGGGAGAGGGAGGAAGCAGCATTTGTCATGGTCGGGGAGAGAGGGCTGTGAGAGGTAAGGAAAAGACAGGGGTGGAAAGGTGAAGCAAGGGAGTGCAGGCTGGCACACGTGTGAGTTTGCTCTTTGCCCTCAGCCTTTCTCACCTCTCAGTCTCAGTGTGGCTGATTAGCCTGAGCAGGTGGAAGGGATGATGACCCCCCCCCACAACTCCAGCTGAAATGTGGCCACAGATATCGGCAGGCAGAGATTCAGCAGAGTGTTGTTAAAGCAGTAAGATTTAACTGATTAAAAGGAAAAGGGTGGTCTATGAAGAGAAATATATATGTTTTTGCAGTTAAGAGAAATCTGCCTTACTGAATAGAGACATTAATTAGAATTTCTTTTTTAAAGCTGATATTTATTTAGTTTTTAGAGATACTATCTTTACACTGTAAGCTGAATTCACCTGGAAACCACTGTTTGGACTATATTCCAGAGGGTCTACTTTCGCCACCTTTGAAATAAAATGTCTGAACACACCTGGATGTCTGTCAAAAGAGAAAGGTATGTCTCCACCTTCTCGACCAATCTGATCGAATAATAATTTTCAACTCTTTAAGATAAACAAGGTAAAATATAGTGAGCTAACATTTCACTCCTTATTCTATGAACAACTAATTTCTTTCAGAAATTTTTTTTAACCGATACATTTTTTCAGATTAATGGTTATAACATGAATTTGAGGGACTTTCTGTTGCACTGCAACAGTACAGGTACGTGACAGGGCTGCTCGCAGCTGCCATGTGAATGCATGAAACCTGCAGAGATTTTTTTTCTTTTGCTTTAAGTGCTCATGTCTGTTCAAATGCTGCAAATCTGCCTGATTGGAAGGATTTCTGTATTTCAAGTCATTCAAGTACAAATCCTGTCGTGCTGCAGTTAGTCCAAAACCTGAAAGAACAAAGCAGTGATTTAGGACGAAGAATGCATTAACATATTTAAAAGTGTCCAACATGCAGTTCATTTGTTTTACCTTCATCTGGAGACAAAAGTATTTTCTGTCTTTGGCGATTATCCTGGCACTATTTTGAAAATTACCCCGATATTTCCATTTACTGATAATATCACACAGAGATATTGTATGATGAATATACCACATTATGCCCTATTTGCAATTTGGCCTGGAGAAAGAAGCATAAATTGGCCCTAACATCATCATACACATCAAATATCATCTTAAAGCATACCGTTCCCAGTATAACTTGGAACATCAGATTTAGTAACCTTGGGAGGACGATGTTTCCATCAGCCTTATGAGAACCACTTTATACATGATACTGAAAGTTTAAAAAATAAAATGTCCTTGTGGCTATGTGTGAATAGAGGAAAATATGACAAATAAATCATATAGTTTATATGATGCATTTCTGTGCAATTTATAGGAGCAATAACAAGCAGTTGCAGTACAGTGTGTTAAGATCCTTCCAGTGTTTTCCTTTTTTTTTGACAGAAAACAAATCTGGTAACAAATGGCTCTGGACATGTTTTACAGTGAATCAATATTCTACTATGACTAACTGGAGGAAAGCTGCCATTATCAAAAGCAGCAGAGAATATTCACATGAAACATTTTTTACTGTCATAGGATTTTGCTCGATCACTTCGCTTTGCTTTTTTTCTTCTTTATCGCCACGTGCAAAAGCATATTTAACATGAAGGAAGACAATGGTTCACGCAAGGACTTGAATCCTTTGGGAGAGTAATTACGCAGACTGGGTTAAGAGAAAAGGCAGTGTGGGAATACATTTAGGGATGTCTTTTTAAAAGGAAAGGAAGGTTATAAGGAGCACTATTATGGGAAAACAAAGCAAGTTCCAAGATTACAGAATAAATCAAGTGACACACATTCCAGAATTAGGTAACATTAAGCAAGAGTAACAATCAACCACCATTAAATAAAAATAAATGATGCATAGGGGAGCTTTTAAGAAGCTATCTGGACGGTTACATTAGAAATAGATGGCAAAAGCATAATTTCAATGCCATTTTTTAGTCACTTAAGAAAAAAAAAGAACACCCAAGCTTGATAAATGAGTGTTATGTAATCACAGTCAAGTTCTCCCAGTGACGTTCATACATGTTGACAAAGTATCCAGTTACATTAATCCCTGTAAAGACAGCGTCGATGCCCCGTGATCTGTAATGAGAGAATAAGCACAGTGATGTAGCGACGTGAATGGGGGAGACGATCTATGGTTGCTAACACGACATGGCCCTAAGTAGGGCGGCGGGACGGGGGGAACCGACTTTAAAGAGATCATCCTGATAAATAGACTTGATGAGGTTGGATGGTTGAGTGTTCCCTCTACGGGGTAAGCGAGCTGAGCCGTCATGGTCGTGGTTCAGCAGCTCTGATGAAGCGGAAGGGATTATGACATTAAGTTGGGTAAGAGTGATTTCGAGGGAGGTTTGGTGTAGCAGCATTAAGTATGTGTGCTCTCCGATTCACAGTAGCAGTAGCTATTTGCCGGTTTGACCGTTTGCATCTGACAACAGGAAGTTTTTTTCTTTTTTTATCAAAGCTACAATTGATGTCTTGCACAGAATTCTGCTGTTTTCAAGAAAAGTCAGTGGGTTATCAACATTACAGGATTTTCTTTTTATCCACACATCTTTTATAAATCGTTATCTTGCTCATGGTTATGGAGAGCGAGGTTGGATAACCTGCTGACAATAGGAAATATACCCAAGGCAGGTCGCCAGTTTATCACAGAGAGATGAACAATCAGATTCACAGGTATACCTGGGGGCAGGTTTATGGCTCCCAATCAATCTCTTTCCCTGTGTGAGGCAGCCGCAGTACAATAAGGAAAGACAGGGTACATCAGAGAAACGTCACCACTCCATCACAGAACAACTCGTATAAAGACCAGTGTGCAAGTAAATGAATCTCTAAGTTGTGTTTTGGGACTGTAGGATGTAACCTGGCATGTGGAGATAACCTCCTAACCCACAGGTAGAACATGCAGACACACACACACACACACACACACACACACACACAGATTTGAACTTGGACAAATCTCACTGTGCAGTTGCAGTGCTAACCACTACGCCATAGTGTGTCCTCAAGTCATCTCAGAAACTTTGAAACTTATTTCAAAGTAGCTAATAATTCGAGTCATTTACAAAAACAATAATGATTCACATCTGATGTCTCTTTGACAAGTCAAAGAAAGATTAATGGCAGATTAATTTAAAATCGGATCAGCCCTGAACATGAATAAGTCAGGCGATAAATAGTAATTAATCACATGGGGTTTCACAATAAAATGTCATTGTAAGTTGACGGATCAATGCAGGTATATCCCCTGAGATTCCCATCATGATCCTGTAGTAATCCTGCCTGGTTAATTGCCATTAACTTGTTTTCTATTGACATTGTCACCCAGAGGCATTCTCCACGGTGATAGTCGTTCTGGACAGACGTCTGCTGGCCAGTCCGGGACACCCCTGGTGTATAATTGCTTTTTAATTAGTGTCTGCTTGAGGCAACATGCTGTAGCGCTTTGTTGTTACAGCAACGGGGTCACATGAGGAAATGGAGGGCACACGTCTCGGCTCCAGCTTTCATGGACTAACAACAAATGCAGAGCCATAGAGCTGTGATTCAGCATTTTGTGGAGAGAACAGCTTCTGAAAAGAGAAAAGAACAAAAATAATGCATAGTCACAGCAAGATTCACTACAAATCCCACAGTATTTTCTGTGAAGTAATGGCTTAACAACCTTTGAATTTACACTCAGTTTTTTCTGTTAGGTGACATAGACAATACGTCTTAAAAAAGTCTAGATTTTTCCATATCTGTATAATCAGTTCCAAAAAGTACTGCAGTCTGAACATAAAGTAAATTTGAATGATGCAAAATACATCAAAGTGTCCTAAGAACATCTATAACTTGTGCATTTTGGAGCCTGTTGCATCAAAGACATCTCAGGTGGGGTCTCAGTGTTGCATTAAGAAAGTTGAAATCAACATTTCAATGCTTCCTTGGCAATTTTAAGAATTTGCTTGGTGGTTTGGCAGGCTGAATTAGAGCCTCACATGGATTTATGTTTCACACCCATGTGCTAAACAAACACCCACCCTAATTGTCATGCCTGAGGGACCGTCCACACCAGGAAACTGGTTCACCTAAATGTGCTGTTTTTGGCCTATCATCCAGTTGAGTCAGTGTTTCTGAAGCATGAAAACAGGGTTTTTTGTCCCAGAGTGGGGACATTTTAAAACCCCGGCTCCTGCCATCCAACGTCCCGGGATGTGGATGGCAAACACGGCAAAGACGATCATCTGTGGAAAAAAGATGACGTCCTCCCCCCCCCTCCCCCTCTTCCCCCGACCGCCATCCACAATGTCATCAAATAACCACAACAATCAGGGACAACAAGCTCATGTCGAGCTGCATAAAGCTACATGATGCTAGCAGCAGGAAGATAGTGGCCATAGACCGAAAGAACCAGAATAATATAGAGGTTTCTGAGCAGGAATCTACTTCTAAATTTCGATGTGCGTTGTCTTCTTCTACGTTTTTAGTATGTTTGGTAAATCACAGTGCCCCTAAAGGTCTGGCATGTGTACTCCATACCCTGAAGCCATGTGTTCAGCCATGTTCATAGTGATGTGTGGACAGAATTTCTTTGGAGAAGGCTGGGGAGAAAAAAAATCTGTTTTTTTTTTTCCCCTCGTGTGGATGTACCCTGAGTAATAATTTCTGTTTTAATAGAGGACTTCTCCATATTACGATCTTCTTATCTTAATGGGCTGTTGGGATCCATTGAAAATAAAAAAGCATTCGCTTATCTGGAAAGTCTTCACTTGTTCTTACTGTTACACTGATGGTTTTGCACTTAATATTATCTTATTGATTTTGTTAGTCTCCATTACGCTTACAATAAATGTAAAAAAAAAAAAATCAATAAGCTACTGATGAGTTTTACCTTACCAGTATATGTTTTTTTCATGACTTCTCCTGCTCATTCAAGGAAAAGGCTCTGGTCTGACCCCCTGATTTTTCCTGCCACAGTGCCCCTACGAAGCTCTCTGCCCCAAAAAGTGACAAACGGCTGTTTTTCAGTAGGGAATCGTCACACATTTTGTTTTTCACATTTAATGACCAAAATGTCAGTAGGGCAGAAGGGACATACATTAACAAACGCTATTAAAAATGACATAAACAGATGGGAAAGTGGCTGCAGCTCCATTTACAAAATGTATTCAAAAGTTCATAATCTGCTGTTGACATTTAAATAACGCCACTTTTATGTAACATATGTTTTGATGAACTCAAAATGAATTGTGAAAAAAAAAAAAAAAAAAACGTGTCAGACTTAAACACCCGGGTAGCAGAAACACAGAGGTAAGCAGCACAAACACATGCAGTGCATCCCAATCGCAGCGGGTGTCGAGTCAGGCTAAATGAAGATGTCTAGCACGAAACAGGTACCTGGCAGTTCAATCACCTAACACGTAGGCCTATCTCGCGCTCACTTGGAGCATCTCGCCAAGAGAAGCCGACAATTCGTTTCTGCGTGTGTGTTGGCTGGCGTGGATAAGAGCGACGGTCGGAGCAGCTCTTCCTTTTTAACCGTCTCTCCTTTTCAAAGACTTGACACTCAAAAAAGGTCTCTGCCTCTCACGTTTCCCCCTGACACTCTCCGTCTCTTGAACAAGACCGACGACGTGTGCAAATCCCAAAACACAGTTCCATTAAAACCTTTTGGCTGCTGACAAGGCCCCAAAAGATGGTTGACATGTGCCGCCTTCAGGGAGCAGAGCAGGGTTTTAGTCATGTCATCCTATCTTCCTCCCTAAAGTGAGAAGCCGCTCAGGCTGATGCTGTGTGACTCTGTGCTTAAGAAGAAATTGAGCCTCATCATCGAGTGTTGACCCTCAGGAAACAATCCATGACATCCATAGCATGTCACGCCCTCTGTCCTTGCAACTGTCTCACACCAATTAGTCATTTTTGAATGATTGCTGCTTTTCACCATATTTTCCATCAACATTATTTATTTGAATCTATTTTGTGCTAATAAGACGCTTTGAATTTAAAAAGTGCGGTGAGTCCCGTCATAAATATATAGCATAAAGCTGTTGCAACTGTTATGTACATAACTCATCATGATCTCACCATCTGTAATAAGGACTAAGGTGAAAATAATACCCCTGTAGATTGCAGTTAATGTAAATCTGGCTTATTTCATCTTCGGGCTGGATCGGACTCCCTCAGTTCTGGCATGCAGGCTGGACATTTGACAGCCCTCACCTAAACACTGGACAAGAAATGTAAGATATCTGAAATAGTATGTGGATCAATATAATAAATGTCCACATATTCACATATAAAGTACATATATTGAAATAGTTTTTATTGCATCTATTTAACCCATATTTATTTTAAGTCATATCGTTATCACAGTACTAAATATTGTCACATATTCATATCTTAGTCATATATTAGTGCCACCCTAATAAAGCATCATAGGTCACTTTTGGTACTTGATCAGCTTGTGTCTTTACTTTATACAGGCCGATTGTACAATGCAAGTTGCAATTATTCAGTAGGGAACAACCAGAAAAGACATATACACTCACAGCTTTTATTAATATTAATCATGGTTTCATCAAGAATCAACAGGCAAAAAGCAGAAAAAGGCTTCCCGTTGCTCTTCAGATTGTTCCTGCTGCTGAAGCTTATCTGGTGCCCCCCAGGGAAGGCTCTTGCAATGCTTGAAAAATGTTACTTAACATCCATATTTATGTGTGGTAACTGTAACATATTTGAATAAGTTAAAAGAATGGAAACTGAATTAATCTAAATGTGTTAACTTAAACATCGATATGCATGTGACACTCTTGACATGTTGAATTATATTCTAATATAAGCGTTTTCCCCCAATAGACATCTGTCTGAGCCACAGGAGGGAAACAATAGGCGTTTATGAAAATATTTTTATTTGCCAAGAAAGCCCACGTTGAAATAGTGTCGCACAGCGTGATAAACAATCCAATCATTCACACGGTATTAAACAGTCAATCAAGATCATTTTTAATGTGTGTGTGTGTGTGTGTGTGTGTGTGTTCATGAGGTTGGCTGCACATGCTGGAAATGAACACATATATTCAATGGAAAACACACACAATATACTAATTAAAAACACACACACACAACATGCAATAGAAAATGCTATATTAAGATGATTCAAATAATTTAGATTTTTAAATGATGTGCACATATTTCACCAATCTAAATCACAGAGCTGGAATAGAGTACAAAAAGTTTTATATGCTTTTTTTCATATTTAATTTCCCTTGCTTCCATCAGAGATCTTAAAAGAGCAAAATTATTCATAAAATGAGCTCATCTCAACATTAGCTGCTTAAACTGCAGAGGCATGATTCGTGGAGAAGGTCTGTGAACAGGAACGAATTCCACATGACGGATTCACTCCAGCAGCAGTAACAGAGCATACACAGTTCACTTATGCAGGAAAAAGGGTTGCTTTGCCGGATTCATGTAATCTTTAAACAATCTGTTTCACCTGCCGTGTCAACCGCAGACAACAAGTGTGGTCCTGTTAATGTGGTGGTGACTTCCAAGACCTGTGGGGAGGTTAAAAAGGGGAGAATAAGCAAAGCATGAAGAATTCCACTCTCTGCGGTGTCTGCCAAGTGCTTGTTCCCTGGGGATTGTGGCCAAAACATCAGACGGAGCCAGCCGTCATTAAGCCCGTTCCTCTTCCATGACTCAAGTCGTAACGCTGCACGTTTGATTAGGAAGCGTCTCACAAACATGACAAGAAGAAAATTGGCTGGAATAAATCATCCAACACCCCAATGCAATTTCACAAGCGCCATAACCTGAGCACTCCGAATAACCAGATTAATGTAATGCCGACATTAAAACACTGGCATAGTTTCTAGCCATGCCATTACCCCGTCGTAATCTCTTGTACCAGTGAGAATGTGTAATAGTTTACGGATTTCATTTCCAATTTCCCCAGTTTCCTCTGGCCTTGTGTGCCTCATTTTTACCATATTAAGCTCTGATCATGAGCTTTTCTGATGTAGAAACTGACAACTGTTTAAACCCTAATGTCTCAGTTGTACTTGGAAACAAAATGGGTGCGAAAGAAATCCCTGCTTGAAGGGACATTGACACATACTTGATTAACCCATCAAGGGGCTAATCAAGTCATGATGAATGATCTTTATTTTATTCAAGGGCTTACTTTGAAAAACTAAGGTCCCATTTTCTCAACAATGTCAAAGTGTAAAACTTTACTTGTTCCTTTCGGTCGCTGTTTACAAGAAATGGTGCTCGGAGCCATCGAAAATGTAACTTTTTGAAAAGAGCTATGGAGGAAATACAGCTTTTCTGAAACGCTGCCACTGCACCATAACTGTATCAAATAGTTCTTCTGCACGTGCATGACTAGATTGACAATAACCACAAACAAAAACCACACTCCTGGCACTTCATAGTTTTATAGTTAATAATATTAACCGATTAATAGAAATCAAACTT
The DNA here is from genome assembly GCF_963422515.1 of Blennius ocellaris. Lineage (NCBI taxonomy): Eukaryota > Metazoa > Chordata > Actinopteri > Blenniiformes > Blenniidae > Blennius > Blennius ocellaris. The sequence continues at coordinate 8,783,718 of NC_137669.1, forward strand.
CATTGTCTTTCCATACAATTGTTTGTGTACTATACCATTGCATGTAAACGGACATACATTTCAAAATGTTGGCGTGTAAATGCAAAACTTTTCTGAAACAAGTACATAAAATATATGTATTTTCACTTGAAACATCTTTAAAACTGGATGTAGTTTTAATGCATTTAATGTGTTGCAGAAAAGACAATTACTTCTGTTCTGTTAATTATTTGTATAGCCTATGAATCCCAATATAATCAAATTTCACTCACTGATCTGAGATCTTAGTTAATAGTGTGTTTCACTATTGATGTGGCGGAGTTGGCAATTCTGCTTCTCTTAGATTTTAATTTATCTGATGTGTTTTGTCTGGTGTGCTGGTGAAGAAACTTAAAACACTGAGAGAGGGACATGGATGTTTATCTCCCCCTGCATTCAAAATAATTCAGCAGAAGAGAGGATGCGTCTTGCGTCTACAAGAGAAATTATATATATATATATACACACACACACAAGCCTCACTGGCAGATCATACTTGGCAGGGGCAGCTTGTGATAAGCAAACTGCATAAATTAAACAGAACACTTTAGTACCATTGTACTAAAGACATAAAAAATGTATACACTTATCAAAACATATTGAAATATATATATAATGTACAGCGGCTTGCAAAAGTATTCATACCGCTTGACCTTTTTCACATTGAGTCATGTTTTGCGAAGACCTCATTAGAGCAACAGCATCTTGAAGAGTGCGAGACACGCCAGACAGGTCAGGGATAGGGTTGTGAGAAGTTTAAAGCGCAGCGTCGTCCACTCCATCATGTGAAAATGAAAAGAGTATGGCACAACTGCAAACCTATACTAAGACAAGGCTGTCCATCTAAACTGACAGGCGGGGCAAGGAGTGCATTGAGCAGAGAATCAGCCAAGAGGCTCATGGTAACTCTGTAGGAGTTGCACAGATCCACAGCTCAGGTCGGACAATCTGTCCAACTATCAGTTGTGTATGACAGAAGCGGGACCTGTATGGAAGAGGAGCAAGAAGAAAGCCATTGTTGAGACAAAGTCACATGAAGTCCTGTTTGCCACCAGCCTTGGTCGAGACACCAAAACTGTGTATTGGAATGGATAAATCAAAGTCCAGATCTTAATCGAATTGAAAATAACTGGCATTACTTGAGAACTGCTTTTCACAGATGCTCTCCATCCAACCAACCCCCCCCCCCAAGCTCTCCAGGACACACTTGTAAAAGAGATTACTAATCTCAGTGTGGTTCTCCTGGCTAAATAAAGGCTAAATAAAATACAAAAAAAAATAAACCTGACTGAGCTTCATCTATTTTGCAAAGAAGAATGGGCGAAAATATTGTGTTTTTTTCCATAACTGTTCAAACAGTCTGTATCAACCTGTAGCATGAATGGAGATGTGTCATTGCTGTCTTTGTTAAGGATCAAATAAACATTCTGTGTTGGATCCTGTACGTTAGGCAATTTCCCTGGAGAAGAACAAAATTCGAAAAAGAAAGAAAACCAAATTTCCCTTGCAAATGATTGTGGGTTATTTCTTACTGATGTGCTGCCTCGCAAGATTTATTCTTGCATACTATCACTTGAGATTTGCTGAATTCTGCTGTGGTTCTCTATTTTCTAAGTTGGGTTATTTTTCCCACTTGACTGTTCTTTGGTACATTTGTACCAGCTACTGTACTTTAGTCAGTTATTTGATTACTCAACAGAAAAACACAGGGCATGTCTTTTTTTTTTTTTAATCTTCATTTTTTCCCCCCACTGTGTTACACCATAGTTCTAATCCACTCTTTACCAGAAAGCAATGGCAATAATCAGCGTGTGGCTGCTCACATTTGGTGGCAACGAGCTTCATCAAAATGAGTTTTAACTTCATAAGTTGACGTTACAGTACACGAGCTAAAGTTCACATGCACCCGCTGAGTGGAACTTACTCTTTGCTGCATTATTCACTCTCATCCTCAATGGGTTCGCTTTCTCTCCGGAGCCCGAGCCATCTATTAACGTTCCTGTGAAAAGCTACACTTTTTAAAGGAAAGAGGAGCTGCGCTGAATTAGGAGCGCTGACAATGCCCCTAATTTGCATCCTGCAAATGGGGCCTCTGTCATTCAGCCAAGAACAAAATGCATCGTGTCAAGTCTGATCTGACCTTAAATCTTCTGCCAAGTAAAAAAGAAAAAAAAATCTCTCTCACACACACACACGCACAGATACTGAGTGTCTACTTCTTCATAGGTTGTGACACATCAGTTAATACCTGTGACTTTAAAACCTGAGAAATTTAACATCTGCTTTTTGTGCCTTGCTTGACATTTTAATTGAATCTTAAATACACAAGTTCTGCTGTCAGTGTAATAACTGATTATTTATTCATTAAACTCAACTAAAGTTACATCAGTGAGTTTGATTTGTGCAAACGAGTTATTCTGGCCTGTTTGGTTCAACACTAATTTCAGCCGGACGTTGTTTACAGCCTGCACTACTGTGGGGGGATTATAATGTTCTGCATGCCAACATGCAACCCACACAAATTTCCATTTAGGGTCACAAACCCAAATAAGGTACCTTATATTTCATTAGACTAATCTTTTATATCGATGCCTGGAGGACTGAACTATTTCAGACATCAGTCCTCCAGTAAATAGAAATTAGGTGAAATACTAATAGTTAATACTGATAGTAGCGGTTTTCTCAGAGAGACAAAACAAAAGTAACTAAATCACAATTATGAATTTATGAATTTCATTCTACTAATCAGTTACAAGTCCGTTAACAATAAAAACTGAGGCTTTGCAGTAGGTTACTTTGAATTGTATTATTCCTAACATTGATCTTAACTCAGAAGGATGCCACTTCTTGGGGGAAAAAAAAGAAAATGGTTGTAGCATTCGAGTTGACCTCAACATCGCAGGTCAGAGAAGTCTCCAGAAAGAAAAGTGACCTGTTTGTGAGCATAAAAGTACTTTTTATTCACAAATGCATAATAACTTCCTACCCTCAGGCAACACGATAGCAGAGCAGTATGTATGAGTCAATGAAATGGTACAATTAAAAACTCTAAGTTCTATAAAAATAGCTTTAAAGCTAATATGTACATGTCACATTGCACACAGCCATTGTGAGATATTGACTGTTGACAAACTCTGAATTTAAAAACATTTTCAGAGTCGAAGAGCAACAGTTGTAAAAGATCATCTGTCTTAATGTGAGAAGAAGGTCATGAAATTCTAAAAATAAAGTGATATGTATCAATTCTTTAGCTCATACCTCTTTCACTCTATCATTGTGTGGTTTAGCTTTCAGGAACCAGCGTCATACTGGTGTTTTCCTTACCTGTTCTATAAGGATGATCCGGATCCTTGATGATTACACCTTCTACAATAGCAACTAGTTTGCCTCTCAAACACTTTTCCTTGACAGCAGAGATGATGAATTGAATGATTATTCACTATGTCACTATGAATTTTGTCCTATTCCTCAATTTACAAAAAAATAAGAGACACAAAACTGTCTTTTTCCTTGAGCTGCTCACAAATTAGCCATTGTGTCTTTGTCCAAGTGAAAAGGTGAAGTCTACTTTTCACACCTTACACTGCTTTTCAGTATAACACTAAGCGTAGAGGACCTGCAGGAGGGAAATGCAAGGGACAAAGAATTGGACTCACTCCCATGTACGGGACAATAACAGCACAATACCCTCCACTCTCCTGAATCCTTCTCCTAATAAAAAGACAAATAAAATCTATTTGATGGATTGATGAGCAGTGAATTCTCCGGGAGCATCTGCGAGAGGTGCGAGGGTGAGTTGCCAGCCGATGATACAGCGACGCATTGAGACTGAAGTACTTGGACGATAAAACGCAATCACTGCACCACAGTTAGATTGCATCCATCCTCTACGAGTTTTGTTGGAGGCAATTGACTTTTACACCCACTGATTTCTCATCTCAATCTTTGAAGTACAAGGCGAAAGACTCGGAGGGAGCGGCACAAGACATTATCAGCTTCTTCTTACCTGCAGCTCTGCTCACCTCCTCACAGCGAGGGGCTAATTATAATCTTTATCTTGAAAACTGCCTCTTCAAAGTGCCCCCCATTGACAGCTGCCCATTGATATACAAATCACCAATTCAAACATGGAGCAGCCAATATTTTCATTTAATTTTTTTCCTTTTTTTTTGTAAAGAAAAAAAGAAGCACAGTATGCTGATGATATTATCCTTTTTCTCATTCATGCATATCGAGATTAAGTGGGAGGCTGTGTGGTGACTGTCAGGAGTGGCTTTTGATAGCAGTTTTTCTATTTACCCATCAAAACATTGAAAAACATCTCCAGTAATGAGCTGTTCCTCCCTCCCAAGCATAAAGACCCCAGCTGTCACAGTGAGCCACACATCCTACACTCGTGCCTGCCTACTGTATAGTGGGCTGATGTGTGGATGATAATGCCATCACGAGGATTAGTGTCTCTGCAGAGAGCGGTCTCACTGCTGTTGTCTCGCACCCATCACTTCCACTCTCTGTCTGAAGTTAAAATAAAGCCTCACCATGGAGCAGAAGACTCAGATCTTATTTTCTTTGATATAGGACTTGACTCAGTGACACTGACAGAACCAGGTCTAGCTGTGCGTGTTGGTTTTGTTTGAATGTATGCATTTGCAAACATGCATGGGGCTAGGTGTGTTTGTAATTGTTGCCTGTGTCTTAAGAGAGTACTTCATCCACGAAGAAAAAAGCACACAAGTGCCTATCTGTTATTGGCGATCATAGCACAAAAGTCCTTTTGTTCCTGCTACGATACTTTGATTATCAAAGATATTTTTCCCCACCACAATTCTTTTCCTGGATTTCACTTCTTTGCAATATTTTACCCTAAAGGGATGCAATATTATCAGATAGCTGTCTTTTCAGAAAAAGTGCAGGGAATTGAGTTTGACGTTTCAAAGACAAAAATGCCTTTGTTACGGAAAATTCTCTTTGAGATCATAGTGCAGATATACCCCAAATTAGAAATGGTATTTTCATGCGTCAAAGCAAGAGCAGCAATTGTAAGGGCAATGGAGAGCGTTCTTTAAAGGCTATTCTTTCCACTATTCTCATCAGCTTCCCCCATTCCATCTCTCCTCCTATTTTCTCTGATGGATGATTAGTCTGTTTTATCTAGTCCTGTTAGCTGGCTGGTATAGCTGCAGTGAGTGACAGCGTTGGGCTATCCTTCCAATCTCCAGACTACTGCCCTACCTGTTCTTCTCCTTCCTTGTCGTGCCTTATTAATGTTCTCTTCACTGACCCAACTTCTCGTACACAGATTAGATGTAATTAACCTTTTGAAAGAAGCAGGCCGGCCACTTATTTAATGTTTATTGTTCAGGTTCAGCTTTCAGTTCTGGTGTGTATGTCTACCCTCTGTCACACTGATACATTGTGCCTAAGTTCTCTAATTTCTTAGTGCCTCAGCTTCCACCTTGCATCTGGTTCTCCATCTCTTTTTCTCCTAGACTTTACTCGCCATGCTTTTCACTTTTTATGTCTCTCTTTGCTCCAGTTTATCTCTGTCGCTCTACCTCACTATGAATTTTTTATGTTTGCATCATATGTCAATCTCAAGATACAAGGTAGACGATCACAACTCGAACCCACATAGAGAGCTGAGAGGTACTCTGACTTCCACGGGTTTTCTGTATTGCAATAAAAAAAAAGAAGAGAGTGAGTGAGGTAGTGGAGTAATTGCTGAAACTGCTGCTTGACCTCAGCGTGGACAAGCTGCGAACAAAACATCAACTCCTAACTCACGGCTTGACCTTGTGGCAGGGGAGCTGGAGTCGTCCGAGGCGACAGCGGGAGACGGGGACAGAGATAATGCGGTATTGGCCATCCTAATGATGGCTATTTTATTCATAACGGTAGAGTATATCACTCGTGGGCACAGTGACACATTTCGCATTTTGGCAGAGCAAGTAGAGATTGAGGCGGCAGGGAAGGAAATGACTTATGGGGCAGTGTGACAGGAGCTAATCATACTAGTCTCATACAACAACATGTAGGATGATAAAATAGAGGACAGCAGGGCGCACGCACGCACGCACACACACATACACATACACACGCGCATGCACGCACGCATGCACACACGCACGCACGCACAAATACACACACGCACACGCACGCACGCACACACGCACGCACGCACGCATGCACACACACACACACACACACACACACACAGAGAGAATGTACTCTTCCCCCTTACAGATACAGTAAAGGACTGACCTTGGTATGAGACTATATTAATTATACACACTCTTCTGCTACTTTGTCAATTCTACTTCACATGGGGTGTTACTCTTTAATTAGAATAATAAGGCAATTAATAATAACATGACTAAGGTCAGTGCCCATATGATGCCGGACTACCACTTAACACTGTCTGAAAGGCAAAGTCTGAGTGTGTACGCATGTGTCGGTGAGGGTTATGCATAATACAATTCCCAGCAAATTATACATGTCTCTATTCTTCATGCACCCTTTCTCACTCCCAAGTATCCACTCATACTCCTCCTGCTGTTACTAACAGGGCAGTCTCCACCCTGTTTCTCCAAGCATCCCATTTCACCCCCATAGCTGAAAGACAGAGTGCCCTTGCAGGGTAATTATATTAGGTTTGGTGATAGGCGATCATAAAACTTAAAGCACTCTAATACCTGGGAATTGGCTTTTGGTCTGGCTGTGAGTCATGCTGTTGTTTTAGATGTTGTATCTGAACCTGCATTGCCTCTCCCTGCCTCTTGTAAATTGTGCCATCATGCAAAATAAATAGACAGGCAAAACAAATAGTCTTAAATCAACATCTTTAGGAATGTAGCGTGCACCGCCTTGCTTATTCCCAGCTCCAATCCCCGGACGGCTGGCCAGGGTGATAATGTTGAACTTTATGGCAACATAAAGCCTCCATGCCTTCGCTGCCCCCACCTCCCTCTATTGTCCTCCTGAACTTTCCTCCCCTACTTCTTCCAACACTCCTCCTCCGGGCCAGCAGGTCATAACAGCACAGAGGAATCCCTCTCCCCAGCCACAGCAGGCTGGATCAATAACTGCTCAAATTATCCTTCAGCTGTAATTAAAGAATACCACAACAGCCCTACTTACATCCCGCCAGGCTCCTTGTCCCTCAGCCTCTTCTCAACACACCCCGTGGATGCTGTCCCCATGTCCCATACCAGCCTCCTCTAACCCTCTGAACTGCTAATGCCTTTGCTGGCTGCCTTCCCCCACACACACTCACTAACACACCTCCAGCTAAGTGGTCCATGGCGGCCTGAGCACACCAAGGGTGATGGTTGAGTAATGACTATGGATTACTTCATTATCCCTCCCCTAAAAGGCTGTTGGGGTGCTTACACAAGGCTGGCTTTAACAAGCTGAATGGAGGGAGGGTGGTGGTGAAAGGAGGAAACAATCCCATTGCTCGTATCCCTGTTGTCATGAATGTTAGGCAATAATGCTCACCAATATGTTGTAACACAACATCAATCCCTTTGTCTTAGCAGTTGTTCCAATCACTTTCCTCTTACACTTAAAGTTTTCCATCAAGGTAGCAGCACAGGCAAAGACTGTTAATGAAATGTTATTGCATGTCATAATAATCCCTTCCTGTTATCTTTCCAAACCTTCATCACAGGTCCAATAGCCCGAGTGACAGAGACGTGACGTTGATCAATAGCTTATCATTTGTGGGCAGACGGCCACCGTTTCACCCTCCAATCAAAGGGGAGAAGAGGGAAAGACTGATTTGCAGGTTGCTCCAAATTACTCAGTGTTTGTAGTCTCTGAGTGGAGACATGGTAATAAAAGATTCCATTTGGAAGGGCATGCCCATTTTTAATCTATTGTTTTTTTTTCTCCTGTCATGCTTTGTCGAATCAGATAGGATGGATGGTTCATCTCCTTATGAGAATGTATGCTAATCTGCCAAATAATCAGGTAATTAATTGACAAATGCCATGCAGCCACAAGCAAAGACACCTCCAATTCCACTATGCAAGTGAAATACTATCAATTGAATCATGTTCGTTGGTCGGTACCACTTTAAAAATATCTTTTTAAAGGCTGTATTTTTACCTGCACTTGAAAATGTGGTGATGAGGCAGCAAAAGTGCTTAGACCTTCCCCAGTCCGTGGGATCGAGTTGGTAGGTTGTTATCAAAAATGCTATGTGCCGAAGGATTTTACTGGTTGCCCTTGGCCTACCTTCAAGGCAACCTGCCTTTTTAAACTTTTTTCGCTGGAAGGCTGCTTGATTTTGGGCTGTTTATTTTTTCCTTTTTGAGGTAAGAGTCCACAGGAAAATAGACAGATAAGCATTTTCCAGAGTTGCACAGGAAAGGCAAATGACAAACTTTTGTATAGGTAATTTGATGCTACATAATGCAATGCATGGATATTCCAATTTCCTCCCGCCGTCCAAAAACATTTGCTTGAGGTTATTTGGCTTGCCTGTTGGTGTGAAGTGTGTGTGTGTGGTTTTCTGTCTCTGTGTTTCCCCTTCTTCTTTCAGTCAGTCAACTGGGGATGCTTTCCAGCACCCTGGGATCCTAAATTGGAGACATAAAAGATTTTAGGACATGCACTGCCCCAGATACGTTCAGTCGTACAAAGTTACTGCATGTGTATATGTTCTAAATAAGGTTAAAAGGTCTTCCCTCTTTTGATCACCTATAAAGCTTTTTTTTATACACTCATGGGCCATACACATGCCAACACATACTCATTCCAGCTCTCAAGTGTAAGTATTTTTCAGGCAGACGCTCAGACATCTCTCAACATGTTTCAACATATTTTATGGATTTGTGTGTCTAATGTACTATTCTAGGTTTGTAGCTTCTTGCACTCTGCTGTAATTCTGTCTCTGTTCATGCAGTCATATCCAGACAAAACCTCTATCCATTGCATTTCTGTTCTCATTGTTGTGTTCCATATATATCTTGGCAAAATAGTTGTGCAATCGTTAAGATCTGTGTTTGCCAGCTCAATGAAATGCATGCTGTGAAGCTGATGATACTCATTTAGGGTTCTTTGTGTCACAGATGTGATAGCAGTTTATTCACTTTTGAAATAACAGTATTTTTAATCATTATCTTGAAATGACCACAGCTCGCCCTGTAATTTCAGTTTGGATTTTTCTTGTATCACTGCTATTTGTCCACTGATGTTTTTGCAAGTTGTTCTTCACTTTTAAATGACACAGTTTTGTTTTTGTTTAATTTTTTCCCATTGGCATAGTTATTGCTTATGTTTCTTAATAAAGGGACTACTCAGTAAGTGCAAATTTCCTACAAGCATCAGCAAGGAATCTTTGCTCCATCTTGTATTGAAAAACGCGAAGTAAATACTTAGTGGATAGTGTATTTGTATATTGTGGTTTGGAAAAGGCAGGCCTTTATTTAAATCAATGTTTTTCAAAGCCTCCGCTCGAAGGTGCCAAAAAGGTTTTGGATGCATTTCTTTTCTTTGAAATGAGAAATAAAAAATAAAAAAAGTTGATGATAAAACAATTCAGTTTAAATGTAATAGGGATTAATAAAAAAAAATAAAAAAAACATACAAAAACGGATCAAATAAGCTTAATGCAAAACCATGTACCCTTTGTACAGTTATGACAGTCACAGCCAATATACAGGGACTTCAGAGACTTTCCAATTAAAAACATCTGAATAGTACATGAATAGCTGTGTTAATAATATCTATAATCTCAAAAACCACAGGAGGATGTCTGGCATTCAACGGCAATTGGTGTAAGATCCTGTAAGTGGGCTCAAAAACCAGTGATATGAACCAGGACAGGGCTGAAAGCTCCGTGCACCACTGGGCAGAGTGAAGACAAAAGTGATGCATGAGTGTGTGTGGGGGGGTGGGGAGGGGGGGGGTCAGTGAGAAGATGGGACCAAGCAGAGTTTTGGCATGTGCAATTTAAAGATCTTAGCAGGAGTGTAGTGTTGAATCATCATCTGGTTTGCCACAAGTTGTGCTGGTCAATTCTGAACATCAGTGTTTTGGATTGACTTAAAACTACTGCTTGGAGCCACACAGCGCACACAGAAAGGTGGTAAAGCAGAATAATTTCTGAAAGGTAGAGACAAGCTGTGCAGTTGCGTCTGCCCTGAAGTTTGAGAGTTCCTTGTTCACCGTATTAACTTGATATTTGTGTAACAGATGGACTGCAAATGTCAAACATGCCCAGTTCCTGGATGGTATCTCATAATTACTGCTGTGGATTTCATGTATTGGCACCAGTAGGTTCAGCGCAACATGTGTAAATCCTGCTATCTGTAGTAGTATAAAAGCACTTGAGACATGATGTGAGATTGGAATTTGTTCAGCTTAGTGGTTTACATACTAATATAACCCATAAGCCTCAGATGTACTTTGTATTCAGTAACCTTAGTAAATGTTGAAATGTTATCACCATGTGTCATGGTCCACTAGAACATATGGACTTTCTGTAAATAGTGCACAATATACATTGACATACAGGTTATTTGTAGCCACTAAAATTGACTGACACCCCTGTATTTATTAAAGTTACATATTTAGATTATTCCCAACACCTCAGATGCAACTCAACACTTTTTACTTCATTTAATATGTGAATTTATAAAAATGCTAATGGTTCCTGTTCCTCTACCTTTGCCCTGCCCTTACGTTCAGTTGCACTCTAAGCTGCTCTTTAAACTAACCAGCTCACCTCCGACTCTGTTTATACAGTGACAGAAAGTATTTTAGCTTGGGAAAAAAAAATCAATGTCAATTCAAGTGTACACTATAGACTGAATATTTTCTGACTTTACCTTGTCAGACACTTTTTTTCTAAATACACTGTGTCATCAGACCTCTCAAAGCCACGAAAAGCAGACAGGTGTTAAACTTGTGCTCTGAATGGTGAGTTGGTGTTATTCTATGATGTGTGTACAAGTTCCAGTCACACAGTCACTGCGCTTGTGAAAGGGACTGTTGGCTCAGCGGTAGCAGATGATGAGGCTGTCATGTTGGATACCACTTGACTGATTTCGAAAAACCAAGTTGCTGTCTGAAATGACACAACAGGGTGTCGTGCTACTAGTGGTAAAGGCTCGTCAACATGTCTTAGAAGTGAAATAAGTGGATATTGTATGCCTGAATAGCCTGAACAGTGAAAACATGGCTTGAATGTGACTCGTGGAACACAAGTGTTACTTTTGGGACTTTCTAGTTTGAGCAGAGAAGGTAAGTTGATATTTAACAATGCCAAGTACATGGACGCTATAAATATTAACAATGGCAAGTATACAGAGATTTGATGGACAGATGATGAAGGTGATTTGGTATTACAGGTGACTTTCAACTATAAAACTTCCAAGTCCAAGGAGAATATTGACTGGGACACTTTGGCCGCCATTGTCGTTATTGTCCATTGACTCGCGCATGTGCAGAGCTATTTACTATGGCCCTGATACGCAAACATAATACCAACATTATCTAATCTCCACAGACTCCCCGACACCGTTTGTTTAAATGAACATCCAAAATGGATTGGATGGATAGAAGGGTTTTCCCTTTTCCCTCAAAATTGTTGTTGTGTAAACAAGACCAAATTAAATGAGTGAAATACACTGATCAGGAAATTGGGTTCATGTTCAAAGAGCTTACCATGATAGTGAGACGTTTATGGTTTTTGAGTAAGCCTGCTTGAATTTTTGCTTATTCCATCGTTACAATTTTTATTCATTTTGCCATATATTATTTGAGTTAACTTAAAAATGTTCCATTTAATCTGAAGTGTTTTGTCTGTATGATCTTAAGACATATCATTTCCCTTTGAAAAATGTACATTATTATCTATCGATGACAAGTTAAAAAACAATTAAAAAACAGAAACAAAAAAACACTGCGTGTTTTTCCTCTACTTTTTTACAGGCTTGGGACCTTTTGTTGTAAAACTTTCAAACTAACCGTGAAGTAACCCTGTGCCCGAAAACTGACATTCATGTGCAAGCTGAACTGTTAAAAGAGACTCTGTAATTTTCTCTTGGATAAATGATGTGCTGTATATTTGAGCTGCACCACAGTGCAAGCAGCGGTGGGTAGTACAAAGTGCAGGAGCCTCACACCAGAGAGCCGAATTACGCATCGAGAATCCCTTCGGTGGGTAAAGAGCAATTTGGCTATAGTTCAGTTAGAGCGTGGTTTCCATTACATTTCAATATTACTTGACCTGGGTTCATGGTGCATGATTTTAAGAGTATGCCAGACCGTAATTTAACATAATTTGTTGGAAAGTATTTTTTTTTAAAACTTGAGCCAAGTTCAGTTCTTCTTCTTCACAAGTTTTTAAGGTGTAGAATGACAAACATTTCATTTTCCAAAATATTCCCCAAAATGCATTTCAAATTTTAGTCTCTCTCCCATCAAAACTTGTTCAGTTTTAAGCTCCTCTTCCTCTGACATTTTCTCTTTCCCTCTCTTCTCCATGAACATGCCTGAGTGTGATTGTCTGCGCTGGCTAAATGATTTACTCGCTCGTGATGAGGTCGCTCGAGATTGGCAATCCTCCATGCATGACCACATGTCCGCTCCGCTCAGTGTCTGCATAGACTTGGGTCTCTTTCAAGAGGGTGAAAAACTGCTGTACAGGCATTTTGTTTTATTTTCACAAAGTCATTTTACTGCCTACAGAATCACTGCAAATATATTTTCATGTTCACCATCAATCTCTCCTGAATGGGGGATTAAAGCCTCCAATGCTACTGTATCCAATACCTCCAGTTCATAGGCTTTGGTTGCTATAACACAATTATTGGTCACTACAGGCAACCAGTGACCCATTTGCCCTTGACATTATTTCCTTTAATGCATTGTCTCTGATGTGATCACTATAAAGTTGGTGTGTTATAGAACAAGCTTTCATGGTGTTTTACGATGATGCTGATCGCCTGCAAAGTGGTTCATTCTCCACAGGTGACTGCAGCTCGGTCAAATAGAGCGTCCTCCCCTTAATATGCTGTTTTTGTGTATTTGCACACAGTTTGAATAGGCAAGAGCACGTGTGTATGACTTTGCTTTACCGATTTTAAACATATATCCTTTAATTTGTTATTTTGTTTTCCCAGTTTGGATGACTTTGGCTTGAACCCAGGTGTATGGTATATCTAATGCTAATGATTTCCTGTTAAGGCTTGTAGTATGCTGAATGCAACCTTCCTGTAATGTGCTGCAATGTGATGAGTTTCCAGAGACAGTTTTTAGAGGGCACAGGAGGGGATGTGGTGGAAATACAAAATGCATATTTTGATGCAACCCATAGTCAGACACTACATCCATTTAGATGTCTTCCATTGAATATACCCATTAGTTTGCCTTAGGTTTAGAATAAATATTAGCTGGATGATGGTCAGAGGAGTATATACTGCCTGTCAGCCCAAACAGAGCTGACCTTTCTTAGAAGAACCACCATGACTTCTGCCTCATTTATTGAGGATTATACTGTAGCCAATACCTGATTGTTATACATCTGTGCTAACCTTGTTGATTACATTTTTGACATGAGTGTTTGCATGTGGCTGTCTATCTTCGACAGCTAACATTGTAATGGACTGGAGTTGTCTCTCAAGGTACTGATACTCGAGGTAACTGATGTCAGTGAAACCAGAATCTTTGACAAGTTTCTCTAGGGAAACCAAAAGATTATTGGCTGAAGAACCTTGATGGAAGAATTAAGTATATGATTGGTGCAAACAGCTACTCAAAACCAGACGCTGATTGGCGTCCTTACAATTACCTGAAAGTCACATCCCATCAGAGGGAGAGGAGAAGAGTGTTGGTGGGCTGTTGACTCTCGAAGCAGTATTTTCTATCAGCTGCAGTTGTGTGATAGATTGAAAACCCTTGTATCAATACTTCAGCAGCAATTTCATGTATCTTGTTAAATGTTTCATTGAAAATATTCAACCCAGGATGAAGGCACAATCTTATGAAAAGACTATCATCTGTCATTGTATTCATGTCACCTGATGTTTACCAACACCACAATAGGAGATCCCTTCATACGCCACTGAACATCACTGTAGTCCCTTCTCCCTTTAATAAACAGTTTCATTGCCATTAATTATGGTTACAAATCTTATCATTGTTCATCTTGAGTGAAGAACAAGTGCTTCCAAGATATTTACGTGATTTATGATGTTCACTCAGTGGCTCCCATAAACAGTTGTCTGGAGCAGCGCTGACTTTGAACAGAAGACATAAACAGAGGTTCTAATATTGCGAAGAGGGACGCAAGTGCCTTGAAAAAAAGGCTGTCACATATTGGTTTCTTTGCTAAATTGTGGCCATGCGTGTCACATTAGGCCAGTCAGTCAGCCTCACTGATGCAGATAATTAGAACATAAATGTATCAAGGTGCCGGGATGCCCACTCGAGTATAAAGTCGTGTTAGGGTAGTTTTAATACAGTTTTATTAACTCTTCCTCCCCGTCTCACTTTATGTCTCCTTGGTTTTTTCCCTGCTTCGATCTCTTCCTGTCTGTAACACATTCAGTCTTGTCACTGCTCCTGTTCCTCTATCCTCCCCAACCAGTACCAAGTCCTTTATTAATGAGTGGAAGACAGATATTAAGCTTGTATGTGATTCTTGAATGAGATAAAAAAAAATATATATAATAATAATAAGGAGAGAAACACAGTAGTAGACAGACAAAGCCCTCTTGCTGTTCTCCATCTTCAAAAGCTTAACTATGATAGCCCCCTGCATCGAGGCAATGCATTATATATCTATCTCCTCTGCTGAAAAGCTGCATTATTAACTTTGGTGTTACACATACACACAAATGGTAGCCCTTGCCTGCACATTTTCTTTTCGTCCCATAATTCACAGGGCCACCAGTCTCTTTGTCCACTAAAGCTACCAAGGCCTTTTACAGTCTGCCATTAAAGTGCCATCCTCCTTCAAACAGAATTTGATAATTAGTTTGAAACTTTCTCAAATGGTGAATAATGTATGCAACACCCTTCTAAATGCATGCACCGCTTTGGTATAAAACTTCAGAAATAACTAACCCAATCTCTTTATATATATTTTTTTTTTTAAAAAGAGTAAAGAAACATGTTTGTCAGATTATTTCTTCGTTGTAACAATGCTTCTTAGAAAAAAAATGTTGGGAAATGCATTTAAGGGATAGGAAAGCTGAGTATATATTCCTCTTATATTCCTCTTCATTGCAAATTCTGGGGGCCAATTTTGCGCGACATGATCTGTAGTCAAAGGCGCTTCTTCTCGGACAATCACTCTAATGAATTGGGCCTCCTCCAGATACAGAGAACTCCATCACTTTGTGTGTGTGTGTGTGTGTGTGTGTGTGTGTGTGTGTGTGTGTGTGTGTGTGTGTGTGTGTGTGTGTGTGTGTGTGTGTGTGTGTGTGTGTGTGTGTGTGTGTGTGTGTGTGTGTGTGTGTGTGTGTTGATTTGACGAGGTAAAAAAAACTGTTTTTGTGTTTCAATCATTGAAAATTCAGTTCAAGCTTCAACTGAATTGTGTTTTTCTTTTGCAATAATATCATCAAGTGTTGCCCTTTATCTGGTTTGCCCTTTGAGATGAGGGAAAAGTTTATGTTTAATGAGTATGTAGAAGCACAGTTAAATGGTGAATCAAGACAGAATCTACAAAAGTGGAAGCGTGTATCCATGTCACCATCAGGTATAAACTGAGGTAAACATCACAATATAATGGCAAAATAGTTCAATGATGCCACATCAATGATAGATAAACAGCACATTGGAGACATAATGTTCTGTGGATTTGGTTTGTCCATCCCTTTTTCAGGTCTTATTAATCAAAATGCATGTGTGGACATAGAATGATCACATGTTTTGAACATTTTCATTCACTTTTACACCTGAAGTTCCCTTGGTTGCCATATTTTTGGCATAGTGTGAAATGTTTTCATGACATTTCCTTTTTCATCACCACCACATTAAAGCAAAACTTTAATTAGAGCCTGTATGTCGACTGAACGATCTACAACATCTTTTTAACAAGAATGAACAAGTTTATCCCCTCGCAACATCTCACTCGTCTCCCTCCAATACATCATTTTAGGAATCTATATACCGTACTGTAGATTTAAATTGCATAACACTAAAAAAGAACCCCAAGCACTTGTGTGATAATAATATACACAAAATGATGCATTTTAAGCCTATAAAATTATATGGATCAGGCATTAAAAATATATGGGCCAAGTTAAGCCGTCTTGGTGATCTATTGGTAAACCTCCTCAACAATTGCACTCAGTAGTTTTTCCTGTTTATTGACCCCATGAAAAGTGACTTGGAAATTCCACCTTTGCATCAGTCTGCCACAGTTCATTGTACAGAAAGTGAGACAATGTCTTTATCAATTTCTCACAGAACTCTCTCTTGGTCAAGATCCATTTTAATACAATGGACATTTACACATTGTTACTGTCTGAATACAAACATGAACCTCATTGGAACATGAAGATTTGTTATTCTAAAGACAAAAAACACCTATATTCTGTGTTTCGGTTCGTCTGCAATGCTGTATTTTCAGTATAACTGAAACAAAATTTTCTATCTTCACCTCAAATGTCCCAGTTTTCTCATGTGTTGCTGTGGCCTGGAAAAGCTCTGTTCACACTTGCAAGCAATTGAGGCTTTTTGGTTTACTTCAGTGCAAGGCGATAAAAAATTGGAATCAGCCATCTGCTAAACCACAGTTATAAATGGAGTCGGCTTATTACAACTGTACAAATTAAAGCGTTGATGTCTGGCGAGTAAAGCAGTTGGACCTTTTTACTTCTGCGTTGAACGGGACCTGACTCAGGAATCTACCGAGGCTTTACACACAGCAGGAGGTCTTGCAGACACTGCAAGTACATGCAAAATCCCCCCGCCCCATTCCTCCTCAGAAGACACTGAGTGCTCCATGCTCAGCCAGACACAGATTGGGTGAGGCCCCCAGGATTGAACACCTTCAAATTCGATTTATTTGTGGTTGATCATGGTTTTAGTCCAGTCTCTGCAAATCAATATGTACCGGTAGTAATAAACTGTATTATCAGTTTCTTGCTTTCTGTTATCTTTATGGGCTAAGGAAGTTTTAAATGTGCAACAAACTCCAATGGGAATCAATTTGCCATATCTACTGTGAATGTAATGCGTGGTGCAAGTTTGGACTCAAAGGTAATTTTTTATTCTTTATTTTTAATCACAAAAATTGATTAAAATATAGTAAATTAACTCTTAACTATCTTGGAGTGGATTAAACAAGTAAAATGTAGGACTGCAGTGGTCTTCTCACTTTGAATTGGAAAACCAATTTTGTAAAGGTTTTGTACTCCAAGCAGTGTTAAACTTCAGAACTTGGAGTTAAAATGCATCATGATCAGCCACTTTCTTCTACAAAGAATCTCTTTCTGAAGCCCTGTTTACATGACAACGCATCGTTTTTATGTTTTTGTTGCAGAAAGGTTTTGCATTTCTGTGGCAATGTTTTGCAAACAATGTCGATTTACACAGCAACAGCAGAAATGTTTTCATGTTGGGCCAGCAATGTGTGCCATTATTTCCTATAAACATTAGCAACGACTGAGATCTCTGTATTTAGTTTTTTTTTTCCGGTACAACTTTTAGATATCCATGTTGATCTGACATCCACTTACAGTGAAGCAACTCGCACTGGTGTTGGGTAAATACTTATTTCCCGTTTGTTTCAGCCTTGCCTGCTGCACACCTATCAGCGTTTCACCTCCTCACATAGATTGAAGCAAGATTTGCTCGGTTTTTGCACTTTTAAATGACTGTGTAGTGTGGTGCCAGGTCCATGCTGAGTGCACGGAGAGCACAAATCATAACTATTTGATGCTAAATGGAAGGCTGTGAACATACTTCGAATTACTCAATTATAGGTTGTGAGTAAATTCTGATTGGGAAGTGTTGGCCTGAAATTTCCTGTAAATGGCAGCTAACTCCTGCTTCACTTCCCAGTAAAAAAAAAAAAAAAGAAAAAAGAAAAAAAAACTTGCTGGGAGCTTTGAGTTCAGACTAGATATTCTTCCATTTCTGCCATAAGTACTGACAAAGCCCTGGCCATCTGCTCTGCTGAAATATTTAGTCATGCTCTGTTGCAGGATCACTCTCCTGGGCTCTGCTACCATGTGGAAAGACCAAGGGGTGAAGCAGTTGTGGAGGAAAAGGGCACTGTCGTCGCCACATCCGTGCAGAGCAACATGCTCATGTAACACACTGGTTTACAAGGGGAAGAATATAGCAGGGTTAAAAGCTACCGAATACTCCCACTTCACCCAAACAACCCTGACTGAGGTGCCCTTGGGCAGTGCACCGCAGCTCCCACCCCCCTCCCTGACTGTGGCACAGTGTGAGCTTTGTGAAAGGCGAGGCGTGAGTGTGTACGACACTCGTCTGAAGCACAGGCCTCAAGGCAAAGCGCGTGTGTGTTTAACTAGCCTGAGTTAATAAATGTGAAGAGGAAAAAACAAAAAAAAACAAATGTTAAAATACACATATTTATACTTGCAGCAGGTTTTTCTGCAGCCAGCTGTGTGGTTTGCATTCCTCAAATTTCCCTAATGTGATAGATACATATTGTTTGATTTGATGAAGAGACGGGGGGGGGGTCTTTAATAAGACTGGAGCAGTCTGTGGGGGGGGGTTAATGTATACGCATGGTGCAGGCTGAGTTTATGCATGAGTGACTATCCACTCAGACATTTGTGTAAGCGTGTGTGATTGCACTCGTAAGTTCATTTAATTCTAAATTCATGGGAGCACATTCACATTTCCAGGTCCAAAATAATCCAAAAAGTACCATCCATGCATTTGAAAGTTTAGATTATATTTTAGAGTCAAAGTTACTGTTGTGGTGAGTGTAAACACTTCATTCTAAAAGAGGTGTTAGAGCCGGGAATACGTCAATAAGAAGGCCTCACAAAGATAACGCCACACTGACCTGTGTGTCTGTGAATGTGGGTGCGTGTGTGTGTGTGTGTGTGTGTGTGTGTGTGTGTGTGTGTGTGTGTGTGTGTGTGTGTGTGTGTGTCAAATGAATCTGAGAACCAACATGATGTATTATTTGAACTCTGTGTCGTGTTTGTTTTCAAAAAACATCCTCAAATAATAAAACCCTGTCATTTCATTCTCTCAACCCACTGTAATAACTGCGGCAGCTCAGCTGTACGTCTTATAAATAAACCTGCCTGTCTTGCACACACCACTACTAAGTGGGGTGCAAGAATGATAACTCAGCTGTGCAAAATTGCTCATGATTAGTAATTAACAAATGTGTATGTGTGTGTTTTGCATGTTTTAAAATTAATATTTTGAAGGTGTGATTATAGATCCTCCTGGCTGTAGGTAGCAATTTGTTCTACTAACGTGATTATCATGTTCAGTATTCATTAAGGACCACAGTTGCAAAAAAGATGAGAGTGAAGAGCCCATTATTTTCCCACAGCAATTACCTCCGGCTTTGACAGGGGGATCCCCGATCCCGCCCAGGCCAGATGAGATTGCTTCCAGCATGTCCTGTATTTACCCCGGAGTGTGTCCCCAGCAGGTCCCCCACATAATCAGAGGTGCCTCTACTCTGTCTGGAATCAGGTCTCTAACATTTATTATTATATAATAAACACACAAATATACATTTAACCCCCCTAAAAAAAAAACATCCGATTTGAAAAGACATACTTTTTGTCCTAATTTGTAACATTTATTACATATACATACATTTCTTGAGAAAAATGGTCAAAAGTTAATTTCAAATGGAAATGCTGATTGAAGTCTTCTATGAAAGTCTAAAAAAAAAATCTCTTATAATAGTATAGTAAAAAGCACACAAAGAAAGGATTTAGCCATAATGATAGTCCATCATCATAAAGTTTTGACAGTTCTATTAAACAGCTTACTGTTTTATTAATCAGAATTAATAAAACATAGAATGATCAGTTAAGTAGCCTTGAACTTTAACTTTAACTGTCAGAAACAAAATGTTTGTTCATGTCTCTGTTCATTTTCCCTTTACTTCTTTTTTATGTCTGACTTCGCCCTCTATGTTTTTACATCTCTTAACTGGAGTTGTCATCCTTAGGGGTAAAACAAGAAGAAATAATTTTCAGATATTAATATGCAAAGGTCGTCAGAAAAATAAATACTCTCGGAAAGTGCTGATGCTAAAGTACAGTTGTGCTTCTGACACAACTGCCATGCCAGATAACACAAAGTGTGTGGCTTCAGTCGGTGCACCAATCGGACTGTCAACATACAAAGCCAACTGTATCCGTTCTATAATTGTACTACTAAAGAGCACATTCACAAACGTGTTGCCTAATTACCACCATAGAGCCATTGGTTACAATCATTACATGACTCATTGGAGATGACTCATGTAATGATTCACAATAGAACAGAGAGGACACCAAATTAGACTCCTCACTCTGATATCCTGATAACTTCTGGTTAAAAATAAATATCTATGAATAGATTCTTTTGTCGTTTAAAAAGAATCTATTCATACGTAGTTAGAATGACAAAATGAACACAATTAAACTAAAAATAAATATCGCTTTGAAAAAAAAAGAATGGACATGGTTACCCTTATTCATGCACCCATGTCGACTCCTGCTTGAACCATGTAGGCATCAGTCGCATTTATATGATGAAGCATCGTATTATTATTTTTTTTTTTTGAAGGTTTGTGACTTCTATGCATAAATATATATACAATGTTGATGTTTAGTGGGAGCCCTGCACAAGACAGAAACGTACATCCATTGCAAAGTTGTGACGTGTTGCGGACGCTTGCCCGATTGTGTTGTCTCAACACTTGTTGTGTACAGGAGCCCAACATTTGGAATAAGGTGGCAGTCGGCGCGAAGGCAGATCCACCATAGAGACAGCCTGGGAGATGAATGAGAGATGTATTGCTTCCCAGATTAGGTTTGTTTTCCAATCATCCTCTGGCCATATACCATATTGATTAAAACCTAATAACCTCATAAGATGCTCTTCACCACCTTTCTCCTCCTCCCCCATCCCTCCCATCATTCTCTCCTCCTCCTCCTCCTCCTCCTCCTCATCCTCCTTTTCCTTTTTTCCCCTCGCTGTGTCCCCAAAGAGAAACGGCTTGCCGGCTCTCCTCGCAGTATTAAAGAAGCACTGACAGCAAATCACTCTTCCTGACCTCAAAGTTGAGGCTTTAATTTTGATGATATCTATCAATCATGACAAGGATATCAAAGAAAAAAAAAAAGAAAAAAGGATTGGCTGGGTTATATATCCGACCCACGATTAAAAGATATTACCTTGCAACACACACATCAATCTGGGGGAAAGTGTCAAGCAGACAAGAGAGTTCGGAAGGGGAAACAATCTGGCGAGTTGACAATATGAGTTTTGATTGGCGCAACATTCAGCTGACAAAGCTTTGCATTTATTTAGGCGCGATTGCTCGCCTATAACTCATATTTTAAACATTGATGCCTCCTTAAAGTTTCATGAAGGTGAAGTTAACCTTGTGGCACAATGCAGTCTGCTTCAGCAATTTCATGCAATAGTTACTCTACAAGCCCTTACACGGCCCTGTGTCAGTGTTTACCTTGTCACTACTTTATTTTCACCAGCGCCATCCTGCTGATACGCATGCTGTCCATATTTCCTTCATCAAACAGTCGGTAATGGGTTTTAAACCATCGCTGCTAACATTTCCTCCCCACATCAGTGCTCTCGACATCCTCTGCTACTCCTCCCCCATCTGCACCGAAACATCCTAATATGATGTCCCATCACACTTCAGGAGCCTGATGAGTTTTTATTTTCAGTGGAGGATGGGATAAAAATTTTTTTAAAAAAAACTAACAAAAAGAGATCCAACATACACATGCACATGTATGCAGACATATACAGAGAGAGGGGAATGAGCTTAACCTTCCTTGGGCTGTATTTTACTGCTGATGGACCACAGCTGGTTTTATTGCCCCTAATCATGAGTGATGTTCACCTTCTCCCTCCGCTTCCTCTTTGCCTCTTTATTCCCTTTTATGTTCTCACCGCCCCCCCATTGCACTTTTCTTGTTCTACGTCTTGGCTATTCTCACTTCAATCTCCAACAAGAACACAATATAGATTGTCGACAACAATCATAAAGTGAGCACTCATATCTGCATATCCCCTTCTTTCGCTGCTGCGACATTTGTGTAAATCCATTCCCTTTCTAGGGATCATTTAATTTCCTTTTTGTTGTACGCCTTGGCCACAGGAAAACAAGCCTTGGTATATTAACCTTATTAGTGGTATTTGCATTCTAATTAAAGGGGAATTTACAAGGCCAGTAGGGGGGATTAAGGAGCACAAGGACTACTGGGGCATATGGCAGATGGCAACCTTTAACAAGGATCTGGCTTTTCATGCTGTAATGATACAGTGGTTGGTTGGCTTTGTTGTAATGCTCTGTCTATCCAAATTTCCAAAGCCATTTCTTTCTCTTAAGCACATTCACAGTGGGGTGCCACATAGTTCAACCCAACACCAAGGTCTCTGCTTCCCTAATTATTTACCATTGTACCATCTTATCAAAATGTACTTAATTCACAGCCATAGGAAGCGTAAAGCAAAACCCCAAAGAGTATCAAACACTCACCCTTTGAAGATCTGTAAAAACAGCCATGAAAAGTTTCTACCTCACTGAGAATGGTAGCTATAACAACCATTTTTGCTGCATTATACACGTTCTCACCATGCACAATGAGCAATCATACCACAAATAACACTTGTGCGGCTGTCTTATTCTTTGGTAAACAGTTTAGAAGACATTGAGATATTGCACAAGTATATATTATAAAGACGGAGTTGCTCAGTTTCATATTTAATTGCAGCAATCAGATGCAAATCAACGGAAATATAATGTGAATAAGACGTCTGCCAAGATTGTTTGCTCTCACGAATTTGCCTTGCAAAGTGCGGTACGATGCCAAATGACACTGGCCTCGGATTACAGCAGAGGGTTTTAGATGGATGACCCTGCATTTTGTCATCAGAGCCCTGGATGTTGGCGCTCGTGTTGCATCAGCAGTGAAAACATACTCAAATAAAAGCTGTGATTATGTTGGTTCTCAGTGAGTTTATAGCAGTAATATGTTATGCTGATTTCATGTTCTTTGATATTAGTTGTGTCAGATGAGGTCTCATCAGTTGCCATGCAGAGTGAAATTAAATTAAACTCGATATTTTTTTGCCGATATGTGCTACAAAGTAAACTCATTTGGGATTTCAATGCTTTTGCCACCAATATCTGCCTCCTCCTTCTTACTAACGTGAAAGCAGGGGATTTATTTATATGTGTCATTAAGATATCTTGCTGATTTGATGTTGGACTGCAATGAATAAGCAGGGAGTGACGAAATCGAGTGTACAGAGAAATGCTAAGCACACAGGGTTTTCTTCACCTATTCAAAGCTAATATCACGAATGAACTGCAGTTTATACCTTGATATGTTCTGACTTTGTAAAGCAGTGGTGTCAGTGGGCCAAAACTAGCACTCAAGAGCCAATCCGATATAGAGTTGCATGAGAGGAACATGTTTTTTGTAAATGTTTTTACACTATAAAGACAGAATGTATCGGCAATATAAAGCGATTACTGATAAATAAGACAGAAACAATTTCCAGCCGAACAGGCCCCTGTAAAGATTAAGCATCATGCCGAAAAAGTGGCGAGCTGAGATGAGGAAAGATTCCGTATTCTGGCCGTCCCACTGCTACTTTTCAGCGTCTCTCACCCATAAATGTCACTCTCACATGCATCTGCCCCCATATTGGCGCTTTGCTATTTTCTTTCACTGGTTCTGTCAGGCCTGTCTTGCTGGTCGTGTTCAGGCTGAGTGGATCACTGTGTCTGTCTCCCCGATGTCCCTCGCTTGGCTCAGTGTAGGATTTCAGCTCCCTCCGAAGAAGACGACAAGGAGATCTGAATTGATTTGTTCTTGCGAGCTGTCCCGTTCTCTGCATTTTTATTTTTGCCTGCTTTTTTTTTTTTCCTCTTGTCGCGTCTGATATTCTTTTGTTGTCCCTCGTGTAGCCTTCTCCCCATGTCCTCCTTTCTTCCTGCTCGTTAGTTTTCCTTTCAAACAGGGGAACAGAAACATTCAGGACAGGGGCCCGACATAGTTTCACTGCAGCCGTCATGCGGCCACGGCTTCAGTCAGAATCGCTCCCGGTGTTTACGTCCGGTGAAGGCCAGCAAGCATTTCTTGCGAGGAAGCGCTGATAGAACCAGACGGGAAACTCACACTAAAACTCTTAGGAGGTCAGAGAATGTAAGTGAGGTGAACATTGGATCGATGTGATCAATAGGAACTGATGATTGCCTGGAATCAGCTGGTATCACTTGATAAGCCAAGGACAAATGCGTGGCTTCACTGCTCTCGACTGTGGAGGGGGATTATTCAAGATATGAGATTCTGAAATGAAAGTCATCTTTTTGTCTGACCATGCAAAATTGGTACTTTTTGGCAGGAGTGTGTTTCAGTGATATGTGAAGATGTCTAAATCAGGCTTTCAGAGAAGCAGCATAATCACACAAGCCGTAGCCTTGTGAGGGTTTCTTTCTTCTCCTTCCTAATTTGCAAGGCTTTGATTGGATTAACCAGTAGCTTTCTTTGCTTTCAGACTCGTATTTGACAACTTATTTGTGCTCTTTTGTTATTCCTGTTTTTCTGTGCTCGCTGGCGCTATATTGTTCTCCGTCGCTGTGAGCAAAGACCTTGCAGAATTATAAGCTTCCACTGATGGGATGTTTAATGTGGGGTTTATCAATTCATACCGCTGAGTACATTGAAACTCTGACTTATAGTGCAAACAGTGGTAGAGCAAACACAGCTGCCTCTCCTAAATTAGGCTGTAACTTTCAGAAATATTAAAATGTGCTTCATATGAAACTTGTGACCTCAGAGCAGGATTTAATATATCTTCCTTTTAATTATTCACTAAATTGCTCATTCATCATAGGCTGTGGTGTGAACTGAAAGCGTGACTCATCCTGATCTTGTCTGAGCTGTGACTCTGTGTCCCCAGCTCGAAACTGCTAATTTAATTGTTCAGGCATGAATATGACTGTTTGCAACTCTGAAACAACACATGCTCTACGCCACATCTAAGGACTTGATTATCATTATCAGCATCGATTATCTATATCTTACTTTCAGGGGTTAGATGATGACTAAACAGTCAGTTCTCATAGTTGTCACGTTGGATGCCAGAGAAATGGGCAGGCCTAAAGGCCTGAAGAATAGTGACAAGACATCAGTCATGATTCGAGGAAGATGGCTGGGTTGAAGCTTGTCCGAAACAGCAGGACTTGTGCGGCGCTCCCAGTCGGCAGTGGTGAGGACCTGTCATCATTTATCTGAGGAAAGACAAACAACATGACAGGGTTACAGGGCTGTTTCTTCTGAGCACCAGTGGTAATTCAGCACAGTATCACAAGAAAATCCATCGAGGCTGCTGCACCTCACATATAATTTCCTGTGTGTGTGTGTGTGTGTGTGTGTGTGTGTGTGTGTGTGTGTGTGTGTGTGCGTGTGCGTGCGCGCGTGTGTGTGTGTATTCAAATATATATCCGGAATGGACGTTGTTGAACAGCAAGATGTATGATAGTGGGAAGCAGAGTTCAACATTAACATCCGCCAACTGGCCACATGCAGGTGGAAATTGATATTGGCGTGTAACTCAGCCGCTCTTCGTAGCCACGGCTGAGGGTGGACATTTTCTTTCCACTCCCTCTTGTTTGGTGTTATTGTCTTTCACGTGGCGAGAATCCTGTACAACCTTGTCACAATGCAACATTGAGCAACCAGTGCAATGGAAGGATGAGAAGCTCAAATTTGGGAAAAAAATTTGTAAGTTCTGCAATGTCGAACACCATCAGGTTTCTTAATGATCCGAAGCTAATATGTAAAGCTTGCATGTGTTAAAGGTACACAGATGCTGCACGGTATGAAAATGACGTGATTGAAATCCTTTTGGGAAAAAAATGCAAAACATGAGTCAGTCAAAACAATGTATGGCAATCTGATGCATAAATAAGTTGTTGGGGAAAATAGTTTTTTTCTTCCGCTTTCTACAAGTGAACACACTGTGAGGAGTGACACTCCGTGATAGGTTCAAGAGAAACAGTTTCTTTTAAGTGACAATTAACTTGTGACATCTTAGGCCCCCTTTTACATTTTGAAGTGAAAATGGAAAACTGTTATTGTGTTTTTGGCATCCATTTACACAACAGTGCCTGTCGATGCCGCTAAAAATGGAAACAGCCCCAAAAGTGGAACTTTGTGAAAACAGTCTGACTCTGTGTCTCTGTCTCTGTGTCGACGAGGGAAAACTCAACTTTTGGAAAAGACAGACGGCGGAAACACTACGACTGCTACTCGGTAGTTTTATAGATATATTGTCACCCATTATACCGATCCAACTTTTCCATCTGCCTATATGAATGTTTGTGTACTCGCCCTTGTTATTGTTTATAGTGTATTGTCTCTGTGCATGTGTGTGTGTTTTCATTTGCAAAAACAACACCCATGAGTAGCCAGCATGAAAACTACATCACTTTCGGCGTTTCTGCCATTTCTGTGTAAACGGGAATCGTTTTCAAAACATGGCTGAGTAAACGCAAACCTTTTTCTTTTCTGAAACAAAACCACACAAATTATGTGTTTCTGCTTTAAATGTTGTGTAAGCAAGGCCTTAGTGGGAAACCTGAAGGCTTTGTAAAGGCCTGAGACATGGTCTGCATTTTAAGGGAATTATGTAGATATAGCTTGGCTGATTGCAAAACTCTCATAATGATTTAAGATTGGTTAATTAATTCTGTATGTGTGTGTGTGTGTGTGTGTGTGTGTGTGTGGGGGGGGGGGGGGGGGGGGGGGGGGGGTGAGAGAGCGATGTGAAGTAAATTTTAAATGTCAGTCATAATAACATTTTGAACATGTTTGTTATCCAGGGGTGAAAGCAATATATTTTGACTTCCATCATTAACATTTAAGAGGGTTGTAAATCTCTTTGGGGATAAATGGTTACACTGTTAACTGGTGTTCAATGACTCTTGGAAACCTACTAACCACAATGACTGGTGAACAAAAAAAAAAAAAAAAAATTATGTAGAGTCCTGGTTGGGAGGACAAATGTCAAACATGACAAATATTCATTGTCATGAAAACAACAACAAGCAATTATGTGAGTTTGTTCAAATTTAAGCTGATGAGGTGAGACTACAGGTGAAAGTCAGTCTGAAAACTAATAAGAAGCTGCAGATGTTACCACGAGATGAAAAGGAACTAAGCCAAATTAAAATTGATGAACGAATGCAAGCATTTAACCTTTGTGGGTGTGGCAATTAGCATGAAACTATGTGCCCAGACACTGTGCACATCATGGTCTCCTGCTTCACTTCCTGTTTCTTCACTCGCCACACCTGCACCTCATGACCGATCAATCTCCCAGTCTACTTATTCAGTCACTCCCTCTGGTTTGCCAGATTGTGTTTGCATTTGTTTGAAGTCATTCTGTTGTTTCTGGGGGTTTTGGGGGATTTTTGTAATTTTGGCTTGCCCTTTTGATTTTTTTCTGGTGGATATTTGTACCTTTTCCCCACAGATAGATTCCTGTGCAACCCCTGGTTCAAAGGAATAAATGCAAATATTTGATATTTTGAACACCCTGATTAACTGCAAGTGGGTCTCTGATCTTGGTTATGCTATTGCAATAGGGCAC
Source organism: Blennius ocellaris (assembly GCF_963422515.1). NCBI lineage: Eukaryota > Metazoa > Chordata > Actinopteri > Blenniiformes > Blenniidae > Blennius > Blennius ocellaris. Next base: position 8,811,555 of record NC_137669.1, read on the forward strand.
ACTGTTATTTTGTTATATATATATATTATTATTTTTCATTGGAGAGGCTTTAAAAGAAATCAGAATTAAATGTACAACAATTTTAATTTGAAAAAAATAACGACGATTCTCTACCACTTGTATTTGATAATCTTTTACTCGTAGTTACTTGTATGTAATGTCTTATCTTAAAAATGTACCTAAATATGGGAAAAAGTCTTCCGACCTTACTGGAAAAAGTTAAAGCTTCCTTTTTCCACATTTGATACACTGCTGCTTTCTGAAGATATCGCAATCCCAAATTCCTTCTTTTGTTTGGGTGGGGGGGTAATCAGGCAAACATTTGAAAATGTACATACTTCAATTGGCACAGTGCATATTGTCAAAAATGATGTCAGTGCAGCAAAACATAACATTGTGTTCCCTATCATCTGAGATGTAAATCAGATGTCTCATCCATTTTCATAATTGTTATAAATTATGGAATTCCTGAACAATTTGTACATATCTCAAGGTCTAGCCTTGATTAACATAAATTTACAGACAAAATGTGTAAAGTAACAAATTATGTTACTTGCAGTAATAAGGGTGAGGCGATCTTCAGGAGTCTGGGCATGAAGAACAAAATGAAATTAGGCAAAATTAAGTTAATATAAAATGCATTCTCAAGGTAGGCTCGAACACTTCAGCAGCTCACTACAGCCAGAAATGCGTCATTGAACTCATGCGGTGGAATAAATACATTTAAAAAATTTTTAAAAACATCTACCTCTGGTATTTCTACCTCATGAACCTGCCATAAGGTGACACCATGACATGGTCCAGATTAAATCGCAGCAACAGCTGCATTTACACATTAACTTTTTGGTTTATCTTGATTGAATTCTTCTTCGCTAAGAGATCAGTTTGTCCCATTTTAGATGAACAGTTATGAAATGATTGGATTGATCATCCAAGGTCTTCAGATCGTCACGTTCTTCAAGCCTTTCAACAATTTTGAAATCTACTAATCTCACTGAGAACAGTATTCTTGAAACAGTCCTGCTTCGAGTGTTTATGCGTTGTGGCTGACATTTTTCTTTAAAAAGCACATATGAAGTCCCGTGTGGTGACCTTACTTAACAGAAACATGCACAAAACTCAGAGGATTATGTGCTATTTCCATGGAGTCAGATTCATAGATTCAGGTTCATAAACAGGGTTTTACCACTTTGCTTGATCTGATCATGATTTCAATCACATCAGGCCAATCCAGGCAGACATTATATGATTTTAGTGGAATCAAAGTTCAATCAGGTGCATGTGACTGCAGGTACTGAGATAAACAATGTCCAAGGCAAAAAGATATTTGGAATCTGTGTTGAGTAAAGTGTTCTTTAACAAAGATGGTGAGATCCAACACAAGTAGCCTTTTGGGGGTTTTATTATTTGGGCTGCAAGAGGAGCCACAGAGTCTCTGCAGAGAAGCTCTAAGAAGAAGCGTGAACGTGATGTGAATAAAACAGACGTATGATGCAGCCGCAGTTAGAACTGGATCCTGCTGACACATTTCTTCTTTGTCTACAAATGGCAGTAAAAGTCAACTGATCAATCAAAAATAACATGGGTGTCCTCATATTGACATCCAGCACTGATGGATTACATCTTTATATTAATATCAAATAAACATGGTATACATGGAAGTCTGGTAAAATAAAGAACCAAACAGTTGCACACTAAGAAATACAAAATAATCAACTTATTGTCATAAGCATTCAACAGTTGTATAAAGATAAAGGAAAAACTGAAAATGAAAATTGATCTTTAACTTCATTAAATTAGCTTGGAAGAATTGATGTTATTTTCTGTTAATGTGAATGGTTTGAGTCTGTACTTGAACGCTCTCATTCAGACCGGGACACAATAAGCCACTCTGAAATTTACAATTCAAGAAGCAGAAGAAATATCTCTTCTCCATTGATGAGCATGTACCCTCTACCGGTCACATGAAGCCAAACTTTCTTTATTCAGTGTCACTTTTTTCAGAACGATTGTCATGTTTGTGTGAGACTTTCTGTCATTTTTCTCGTCTTTTCAGTTTATTGTTGTCAACTCAGGCTTGAAAATTAACCTGGATGTATTTGATAAGCTCTCTGCTTTCGAGTCTGGTGCCATGCTATGACTTTGAACAATTGTTGACTATAAAAGGAAAAGAAAACAAGTGAGTTCCCACTGTATTGGCCAAAACTGTATTAGAGTTTAATTTAAAGTCTCTAGTAAGTCGTGACAAAATTGTACAGTGGAGTGGAAAAACATTTGAAGAGACAAGCCGGGGGTGCGGTAAACTAGTCTTCTCCTTCTTACTGCACAATGTGAAGGATCGTAGTGTAACTGTCAGTATTAGAAGAGTGTGTGAGAGAAGAGGAGTTACCAAACATTTTCCATGTAAGAACATGTTTTGAGGTTTTTGACTTGAAATAGAGGAGTTAACCCAGACTGCTAAAGAGGCACTGGGGCATGACATTTTCATTTGCTCCTAAAGTTGTTTTTTCTCTGTCGCTCTCTCTCTCTCTCTCTCTCTCTCTCTCTCTCTCTCTCTCTCTCTCTCTCTCTCGCACTCTCTCCCCTATCAAGGTTTCATCATGCAAAATATATCATGCTCACTGGTATTGAGGCTTTGCAACACAACAGAACCAGCATCTCACTCTGCTCTTCTACAAACTCCTCTCAGACAAGTGGGCAATATCAAAGAAGAGCTGAATTGCACCTGATTTACTCTCTTTTTGGTCTTTTTGGTCCCCTCTCCGGTGAAAACATTGCACTTGGATTTTCCAATTCAGGAGCCTTGTTATTTTTCTTTCAAGATAAAATGGGTACATCTTCCTTGGTCTAGCTCTTATTGTTTATTTCTTTGTGCTTTTATTTATTTTTGACTGTGCAGGACACCGATCCTTACTCGTTTTATCGAGTGCGTCCTTCAAACTGATCACTACTATGTTATTTGCTCATCAGTTTAGAGAGACAAAGCAGAAGATGCTCCAAGAATGACATCTTTTGCTCCTGACATCTGTTGATATGAAGTTAGCCTTGTACTGACCACATTGTAAGGCACTTTCAAAAATGATCATCAACATGTGTACAATCTAAGTGACAATTAGTCTGTAATCAGCAGTAATCTGAAGATGTTTGTTGCATAAATAAAACATTCCACTGAGGAACCCGACAAATGTTACTGAGGATTTGAAGCAGCCTTTACATGAACTCCAGGAACTGTAACATGATGCACGAAGAAGACAGCGGGGCGAGTAATTAAGCTTCTCCCATTGCAGCCCACCTTCAGTTATGCTTGCCAGAAGTGTCAGCTGAAGATACATATGTATGTCTGGGGGTGGGGGGGGGGGTGTATGTTTAATAAATTAGTGGTGTGATACCTAAGTATCTGTGTCATCCTGCGCACCTATAGGCTTTGGATATCAATAGGAAATCATGCTTGACTGGTGGCTCCAGTGTGGCATGAACTCCGGTGGAATCATACAGATCAGCTTCCCGGAGCAACCTGCAGCACCGAATGTCAGGGCCCAAGCAAGAGATTGATTATCTGACATGTGGCTCTTGTCCGCCATGGAAGAGCAGTCCAGATTTTTATCATCTCACACAGGTAATCAAGCCCCTCATGGAAATTCACTCCAGTACTCATGTTCTGTAAGTTTGGGAGGAAGCCAGCAACTGCACTCGTCTTTGATGACCGCAATCAGAACGGATAGGCTGATCTCTGGTTGAACTGTGAAGAGGTGAATTTTTTGAGAAGTAGCTGTCCATGCTAATTATGCTTGTAGTTGTAGACCTGAAGCTAAGCTGTTTTAATGAGGCTTTTCTTTTGTTCCAGAGAGGTTGTTCATGTTCAGTTTCAGTTTCGCACAGCAGGTTCAAGGTGAGACTGCTGTGCTGTTGTGTTAGATAGAAAAAGCAAAAAGGAGGGTCAATATAGTTATCTTTCTACAAAACAAAACAGCTGGCACTATGATGGGCTTTTGTGATGGAGGAATCTATGTCTAAAAAGATTTCTCTGATTTTGCACACAAACACATTCCTAGTTGTCTTTGATGTTTCTTTTTCTTTTCTTTCTCAATTTTGGGGAATTTGTTAAGTGACTTGGGAGGTTATTAGGTGATTCAATGGTATGCTGAGGAGATGCTAGCAGTACTAGCTTGGGGGTGCTTTAATATCCCCGAGGTGCTTAAGATCCTTGCCGGGAAAACATTTGTGCCGCTGTTTTTGGCAGGAATTCACGGCAAATTACTTGAATCTGCAGTGTGGACCTTTATTCTCCCCCCATCTGTCACTGAGAATAACTACAAAATCGCTGTTGAAACGTGCATGGATCAAAAGATTTCACCCTTGAATAAATACTTCTGCACATACTAACCCGAGTTGCATTTAACCACAGTATTCGTGATTAGACTTTGCAATGCATACACACTTAAGAATCCAATGCTGCAGACCTTTGCGCAGGGCTGTAAATCTTAGTTCCCTCTGCTAAAGCACAAATAATCACCCATTAAAGAGTATTTTAAAATGTATTTCATTTGTTGAGAAGTTAACCTACCTGTAACAATTATTAATAAAAAATTAGTTTCTATGATTATAACCTTGTTTGGTTATTGGTTCCATGTCGTCAGTGTTAATATCTTGGTGGAGGATGGTGCAAATTAGTGGAAACATTACATTTGTCATCAGAGGGGAGCCAAAGCAGTGAAAAACACTTTCATTAACCCAATTACCATCAGAGGCCAATATTACAATGGCGAGGTTCGCTCATTAAGTCATTGCCAACATGCTTTGATTACTTACCCTGTCTCTTTTCTTCCCTTATCTCTCCCTCTCTCCCCCCCTATTCTTCCCCTTTCTCACTCTCTCAAAGAAAATGCATCTTATTATGCAAAGGCCAAACTGTAGAATTAGCAAGGTAATAGATGTGATCCGCTTTCTAACCTCAGCCAGCAGTCGTGTGCGGAATATCAAAGAAGTGTGTTGCACACAAGTGAGCTGCACGCTGTTACCGAGGCTGTGTCATCACTCTGTCCAGAGCACAAGTGTGCGAGTGTGCGACCCCTCTGCACATATGTGCCAAACATCTGTTGCCATGGGGCAAAATTTAGAGGTCAGCATGTGAGCAAATATTAAACTTTACAACAAGCATGTATGAGCATGGAGGTCAATAACCATGCAGATGCTGGGTCACATATGGATTAAAATAATCAACCTTCATTTGAATAGTTTAACCTCAATCCAACTTCGGGCCCGTTCACACCTGGCGTTAACAAGCTTTTGGGTAAGCAGACCACATGTGGCGGGCCCTGATGCAGACTGTTTACACATGTTCAAAACATGCGTTTTGGGGCTAAACACTTGATATCAGATTGTATTACTACCTCTACGTCATTTTCGCAAAATAGCCCAGTGTGTAGTTATGAGTCATCCAGCTTGTGCAGGACGATATCCTCTGCTCAAGCTGCTATAAGACACCGTATTTCTGCAGACTCCCAGGCACGAGTGTCCATGTTCTTTTCCATATTTTCATTGGAAAGTTGGAAAGACTGCATACCTCAGACTGGCGCATTCTCTTAGACACCACTGTCCTAGAACGCATTCACAACGCACGCTGTTCACACTACAAAGCTTATATGGTCAGATGCGTCCCTGACCACCTCTGAAAGTAGTTTGCGGAGTGGCAGAGCTTTTTGGTGCCTGTCCACGCTTGTCTGTCAGGCACGCCATTTGTGATTGGATAACCGGGATAAACTAGCAACTTTCCTCAACTGTGGAAGACCTCCTTCACTAAGTTCTCATGAAGTCAATTGTGAAATACAAGGGCAAAAATGTAGAGATGTGTGGAGTAAGAAACACTGTCAAACGCAAGTGAAGTCAATTACATAGCCCATCACTGCAGCGGTGGGCGCCAACAGACGCTTTTGCCAAGCTAAAATGACATTGGTCCTTCCAGTCACATATCAAATTCAAGGCGAGATTCTGATCAGCTGAAGACTTCTTTATCTGCATAAAAGGCATTTCAAGCAATCACAATGTGACTTTCAGCATGTGTGTGTGTGTGTGTGTGTGTGTGTGTGTGTGTGTGTGTGTGTGTGTGTGTGTGTGTGTGTGTGTGTGTGTGTGTGTGTGTGTGTGTGTGTGTGTGTGTGTGTGTGTGTGTGTGTGTGTGTGTGTGTGTGTGTGTTGTGCATGGCTTATAATGGTTGTGGTGCACTCCTGAATCTGCTGTGGTACGTGTCAGTGTGTGTATGTATTTATGTATGCTTATGCGCATTCCAAAAAAATGCATATTTGCACGCTTGGAAGGAACAGATTTTCATACATTTAAGGGCAGGCACATTGCTAAGCTATTACAGGCTGAGGGCACTGATGCATTAGAAAAGCCTGTGTAAACCATAAGCTGACGGATGGTGAGAACACACACAAAGCACAGCAGCATTACACTCATCCCCTGCATCCTGTCTTAACCACTTTTTCCCCCTTTAATTGCCTTTTTGTTGATTTGGTTTGATATCTATCGAGCAATCAAACTACCTAATGAGATATCTATTTTTTTTTTTTTTTTTTTGTCTGTCTTCAGGGAAACCAGCATCAAATGTCATTCAGACTTAAAAACAGCATGAAAAGCGAAATAGAGTTTTTTCCCCTCTCACCTTGATTCAAGCTCCTCTTGTATGCTTCCTTTCACACCACTGATGGACTGATAAAAAGTGCTAACTGAGTTGATAGGTCTTGAGAAAGAGAGCAGATAGAAGGAGTATTTTGGCTTCCATGGGCCATGGCTTTCTTCTAATGGTACTTTCACACCAGGATAGTCCACAGACTCCATCCGATGGGGCATGAATTGCTGAAAACATTCACACCTTCACTTCGTTTGATTCACCTTCCCACTGGATTTTTTGTTATGTAAACCGAAACACAAGCTCATGGAGTTACAACAGCTCCTTGTTTGAGCCGCTCTTGCCTCAGTCAAATAAGATAATCCAACTCATTGATTGGCCAGGACTGAAAATGAAGATCCATTCCATCTTCACAACCTCATAAAACGTACATGACAATTTCTCAACATCATTGGTCTTTTGAGTGGCCTTAAGTCGTGAAACCATGCTACGATAAGTCTCTGGACCTTGACAACTGCATATCTATCTGTGAGATATTTTACAAACTTTTTTTTTGTTCAGCTTGCTCCGGTGCTGTTAGTTTTGCATTTTCTACTCAATATACACCACACACTTTATGTCACCCTCTTGGATTGACTTCCTGGATTTGCTCTACCGGATAGCCCACCTGTATTTCCCTCCGTACACAAACTGCAAAAGAATTTACTTGCGGGTGAACTTGAGACCCAGACCTTCAAGTTTGGATGAGCTTTCTAACCTGCGCAAATGAAGCAGGCTATCCAAAAATGAGAACTTTGGTACGGACAGTGCAAGTGTGAAAGTATCCTTAGTAAACATGAGGTGGATATATTTTCTACCCCATGCCTAGTTTCAGAGTCCCAGCTTGCCTTTACCAACAGGTTAGTTATTTTGATATACAAAATACATTAATCTTAAAGAAAAAAATGCTTACTAGCAGATTTAGCTGAAAAGGGTGATTGGTTTAATTATTGCCATTGCCATAGGATTTAATTTGAATCATTTTAGTCTAAATCTTCACACCACACCTTTCTTGGAATATCGAGAAAACCCTTCTCTCTCTACAAGGTCACAATCTGATAGAGCTAATGATGAGTTAAATATCATAGCTGCTATTACTCGATAGGATTGTGACAGTACAGACAGGGACATGTGTCGGGGACAGAAGGTTAAAAAGAATGAAAGTGAGAAACATGACAAAGTGATACCTAGAGAGTAAAGATCCTGTATCACTGAGCACAAAGGATAGAGAGTGGACATGAGGGTAGGCTTGCTTTCTTTCTGTACAATGGCGCTTTGAGCACCTATTGTTGGTTCAGACTGAACAAAGGAGTGACATGAGAGCAAGCCAGTAAGATAAAATAAGAGAGAAAGAGAAAAGCGCATTGGGAGAAATGTCAGCTCTCAGGAGAATACTTGGCCTTGGCAACTACAGAGCAATGCAGAACTTGCAATTTTTTTAGTTTTTATTTTTATTTTTTTTCCCGATTAAAGTTGCATCAAGTAGCAAAAAGTAGAAGTCCAATAAACAAAGTCGTAGAAGGTTTGAACAGAAATAAATAAATCAACGACCTGCACTGAAAAGACCTAGACCTGCAAAATGAACCGATCGATTTCAATGACTCGAATTGTTCTTGCAAGCGTATCACATTACTTACATACTTACTAAGTCATTGGATTATTTTAGTATGTTTTTTCAACCCACCCACCTGCTCATCAATTCAAACACACACACACACACACACACACACACACACACACACACACACACACACACACACACACACACACACACACACACACACACACACACACACACACACACACACACACACACACACCAAAGAGTCCCTTGTATGACAGCTAAATAATTGAAAACAATATAGATTTTAAAGGGTGTATAGTCTCAAATTGTATATAACACATAAAGACTATTATACATTTTAAATGTATCTAAATGATAATTTCAAAAATTGAAAAATGTAAGCAAATAAAATAACCAAGATTAAAATAAGACTTAAAGAACAAGATAGTATAAAGCAGTGTTTTTCAACCACTGTGCCGTGGCACACTGGTGTTCCGCGAGATATAGTCAGGTGTGCCGTGGGAAATTGTCCAATTTCACATTTTTTTCTAAAAATCATTTGCTCTCACAGCCGCTGTCAGCTGTGAGAGTAGTGTGTAATCATGTATAAATACTCTTCACCACTCGATGGCAGCACAGAACGTTGCCGGTAAAATCGAAACTTAACAGACATCAGTCTGGTTAATCTCCACCTGCTGCTCCCATCTTATATCAAAGTACTGTGTCAGTGACAGTGATGGAGAAGTTTTTGAAAAGGAAGAATGTCAACCAGGATCTCAGCTCTTCATCCATCAGGTCCAGGTTTCACACTGAGTGAGTAAAAATTAAAAAAAAGAAATTGGGAAATACTTTTTTCTGTAATTAATTGATTTCTGATGATAAAACTTTGATGAGAATGACTTTATATTGTTAATATAGGCCACAGAGTTTCACATTTTAACATATTTCGGTGGTGGTGTGCCTCCAGATTTTTCCAAAGAAAAAAGTGTGCCTTGGCTCAAAAAGGTTGAACAACACTGATCTAGAGTAGTGTTTTTCAACCTTTTTTGAATAATGAAGCAGAGGGAAGCTGAAAATATCTCCCAAAGGCATCCAATTACAAATGAGACATTCCCATGTTGTCAAACAAAATTTGGTTTTATTTACATGCTTGAGTAACAGAAAACAAACAACAGGCTCCCAGAAAATGGCGTCTCTGGTTCACCATCGTGAAGCTCTTCTCTTCTTCTGTTGTTTTGCTTTCTTCTCTTGTCTTCTGGTCACAAACTTCTTTCCTTGCCCCAAATCTGAAAAACAAAATGTGTTTTGTGTTAAACAATGCTGGTTAAACAGCCTATCAACCAAGGTTAGTGCAGCTCTCCAATTAACTAGATATAAAATAAAGCCCATCCAACCGATCCAGTCACTTTTCAATGATGAATAACAGCTTGTCTTGTCATTGAGGTGCTTACTTGGATTATTGTTGGGCTGGTTCTTTTCCATCGGGTTGGAGGAGCAGTCGGAAGTGGTGACCTTTGTCTCCTCTTTATTAGGTTGTGGTGATCTTTAATAAGCAAGAAGGAAAATTGTTAGTTTCAGTTCAGTTAGTCTTTTTTCTTAAAATACTAAAACTCCTCAGAGCTGTAGAGTTTGGACAAATACCTATTGACAGAGGCTGAAGGTTGTTGTGAGACATGTTGTGCCGGGGCCTGGTCCTGCTTGTTCAGGTCAGACGGACTGTATTTGGACCAATATTTGCATCCGGGCCAGGTGATGCTGGCAAGTAGTGGCTCAATATAGTCATATTCATAAGAACTGTCGCTGTCGCACTCCTCCAGGGGTTTGCTGTAAGATTTCACATTGGAAGATTAACAATCATTACACTGAACAGCTTGCAAAAGCACAATGATGTTGAATATTTGTAACACTTAGCAGCTCTTTCATTGGTCTGTTTGTTTAAAAAGACTCAAAATCATCAGAGATAAAGTTTGGACAAAATACCTGTTGACAGTCTCTGCAATGACCAACACCTCCAGGTGCTTTTTGTCGTTTGAAGTCTTTTCTTCAGTGAAGGTGATGCTGGAGAAAAGAGGCTGAACATAGTCATATTCGTAAGAGCTGCAATTGTTGCCCTCCACCACATGGTTGCTGTTGGACCTGGTGATGCTAGCAAGAAGTGGCTCAATATATTCATCCTCCTCAGAGCTGCAATTATCAGAAAGATAAACATTACAGGTCATTACACTCAACAGCTTGCAAAAGCACAATGATGTTAAATATGTGTAACACTTAGCATCCAATTCATCATTGGGTCTGTTTTAAAAGACCAAATCATCAGAAAAAGGGAGTTGTGACAAATACCTGTTGACTGTCTCTGCAATGTCCAACTCCTCCAGGTGCTTTTCGTCATTTGAAGTATTTTCTTCAGTGAAGGTGATGCTGGCAAAAAGAGGCTGAATATATTCCTCTTCCTCAGAGCTGCAATCGTCACACTCCACCACATCGTTGCTGTAAGAGTTCACAGTGGAAGATAAACAATCATTACACTGAACAGCTTGCAAAAGCACAATTATGTTAAATACGTGTAACATTGAGCAGTTATTTCATTTGGTGGTGTGTTTAAAAAGACTCAAAATCATCAGAGATAAAGTTTGGACAAAATACCTGTTGACAATCTCTGCATGGTCCAACTCCTCCAGGTGCTTTTCATTGGTTGAAGTCTTTTCTTCACTGAAGGTGATGCTGAAGAAAAGAGGCTGAATATACTCATATTCGTAAGAGCTGCAATTCTCGTACTCCACCACCTGGTTGCTGTTGGACCTGGTGATGCTGGCAAGCAGTGGCTCAATATATTCATCCTCCTCAGAGCTGCAATCATCAGATAGATAAACATTACAGGTCATTACACTCAACAGCTTGTAAAAGCACAATGATGTTGAATATTTGTAACACTCAGCAGCTACTGTATTGGTCTGTTTGTTTTAAAAGACCAAATCATCAGAGAAAGGACGTTTTGACAAATACCTGTTGACAGACTCTGCAAGGTCCAACTCCTCCAGGTGCTTTTCGTTGGTTGAAGACTTTTCTCCAGTGAAGGTGATGCTGGCGAAAAGTGGCTGAATATATTCCTCTTCATCAGAGCTGCAATCATCACACTCCACCACGTGCTTGCTGCAAGAGTTCACAGTGGAAGATAAACAATCATTACACTCAACAGCTTGCAAAAGCACAATTATGTTAAATATGTTCAACATTGAGCAGCTATTTCATTGGTTTGCTTGTTTGTTTGTTTGTTTAAAAGACACAAAATCATCAGAGAGAGAAAGTTGTGACAAATACCTGTTGACAGCCTCTGAATGGTCCAACTCCTCCAGGTGGTTTTCTTCGTTTGAAGTCTTTTCGTCACTGAAGGTGATGTTGGCGAAAAGCGGTTGAATATATTCATCTTCCTCAGAGCTGCAACCGTCACACTCCACCACGTGTTTGCTGCAAGAGTTCACAATGGAAGATAAACAATCATTAAACAGCTTGCAAAAGCACAATGATGTTGAACATTTGTAACACTTAGCATCTATTGTATTGGTCTGTTTGTTTAAAAGACTCAAAATCATCAGAGAGATGACGTGAGGACAAATACCTGTTGACAGACTCTGCAAGGTCCAACTCCTCCAGGTGGTTTTCTTCAGGTGAAACCTTCACTTCTGGAAAGAAATCTTCTTGCACCGAGGGAAACTCATGGCTTGTTCTTTCCTTGCCATTTTCCACCTGTTCATGCAGGTCCTTCAGCTCTTTTTCCAGAGCGCCAATTTTCTCCTGCTGGTCATTCAGATTTTTCAAGAACATCGCTGCAACTCCCATCACCTCCGCCGCGAGGGTCTGTCTGTTAATAGTGGGAGCGCCACTAATGTACTGTAAAACACAAGCAAAGACCACCGTTAGACCTGCTCAATTTAATTTTTGCCTCAGTTACCGTAGAAAACGTTATTATGGTCTTCAATCTTCCTCTCATTTCATTTACATCCAAAATTACGTGGTTCGACTAGAATTACTTGTATTTAACAACAACTTACATTCAAAATCTGGACCACTCCGTGAAGCACATTCCCCTCTCCGGTCTCCATCTCTGGAAGCTGTGGTGGGACCGTCAAGTTGTTCATCGTGTTGTCACGACAATCTGCAGCAAATATTTAGAATAAAATATTGTCACTTTTTCACACAAAATTGACAATTGGTAAGGTCACCAAATGTACTTTTTTGCATTCAACTCACAGTTTTGACGGAAATAGAGAATGTTGTCTGAAATCAAATCCTTGAGAAGAATCTCGCAGTGGATGAAGTCTTTCAGAGAATCGCTGTCGCGTGTGTCACAATCGCTGGAGGGTGAAGTCGAAATCGAACTGGAACCTGGAGAGAAACAAGTGACTGCCAACGCTGAACGAAGCTGATCCGGACTGAAAGGAAAAGGCCAAATGGGTTCTATCTATCTGCTGTCTGTCCTTTGATGTGTCCTTTGAGGGCCTCAAGGGGCGGGGCCTCGTGGGGGAGGAGCCTCGTGGAGGATATCAAAGGACCTTTTATCACTTTGATCTTCTCCAGTTTTTTAAAGAGCCATTTGTGACACATCAAAGGACAGACAGCAGATAGATAGAACCCATTTGGCCTTTTCCTTTCAGTCCGGATCAGCTTCGTTCAGCGTTGGCAGTCACTTGTTTCTCTCCAGGTTCCAGTTCGATTTCGTCTTCACCCTCCAGCGATTGTGACACACGCGACAGCGATTCTCTGAAAGACTTCATCCACTGCGAGATTCTTCTCAAGGATTTGATTTCAGACAACATTCTCTATTTCCGTCAAAACTGTGAGTTGAATGCAAAAAAGTACATTTGGTGACCTTGCCAATTGTCAATTTTGTGTGAAAAAGTGACAATATTTTATTCTAAATATTTGCTGCAGATTGTCGTGACAACACGATGAACAACTTGACGGTCCCACCACAGCTTCCAGAGATGGAGACCGGAGAGGGGAATGTGCTTCACGGAGTGGTCCAGATTTTGAATGTAAGTTGTTGTTAAATACAAGTAATTCTAGTCGAACCACGTAATTTTGGATGTAAATGAAATGAGAGGAAGATTGAAGACCATAATAACGTTTTCTACGGTAACTGAGGCAAAAATTAAATTGAGCAGGTCTAACGATGGTCTTTGCTTGTGTTTTACAGTACATTAGTGGCGCTCCCACTATTAACAGACAGACCCTCGCGGCGGAGGTGATGGGAGTTGCAGCGATGTTCTTGAAAAATCTGAATGACCAGCAGGAGAAAATTGGCGCTCTGGAAAAAGAGCTGAAGGACCTGCATGAACAGGTGGAAAATGGCAAGGAAAGAACAAGCCATGAGTTTCCCTCGGTGCAAGAAGATTTCTTTCCAGAAGTGAAGGCTTCACCTGAAGAAAACCACCTGGAGGAGTTGGACCTTGCAGAGTCTGTCAACAGGTATTTGTCCTCACATCATCTCTCTGATGATTTTGAGTCTTTTAAACAAACAGACCAATACAATAGATGCTAAGTGTTACAAATGTTCAACATCATTGTGCTTTTGCAAGCTGTTTAATGATTGTTTATCTTCCATTGTGAACTCTTGCAGCAAACACGTGGTGGAGTGTGACGGTTGCAGCTCTGAGGAAGATGAATATATTCAACCGCTTTTCGCCAGCATCACCTTCAGTGACGAAAAGACTTCAAACGAAGAAAACCACCTGGAGGAGTTGGACCATTCAGAGGCTGTCAACAGGTATTTGTCACAACTTTCTCTCTCTGATGATTTTGTGTCTTTTAAACAAACAAACAAACAAACAAGCAAACCAATTAAATAGCTGCTCAATGTTGAACATATTTAACATAATTGTGCTTTTGCAAGCTGTTGAGTGTAATGATTGTTTATCTTCCACTGTGAACTCTTGCAGCAAGCACGTGGTGGAGTGTGATGATTGCAGCTCTGATGAAGAGGAATATATTCAGCCACTTTTCGCCAGCATCACCTTCACTGGAGAAAAGTCTTCAACCAACGAAAAGCACCTGGAGGAGTTGGACCTTGCAGAGTCTGTCAACAGGTATTTGTCAAAACGTCCTTTCTCTGATGATTTGGTCTTTTAAAACAAACAGACCAATACAGTAGCTGCTGAGTGTTACAAATATTCAACATCATTGTGCTTTTACAAGCTGTTGAGTGTAATGACCTGTAATGTTTATCTATCTGATGATTGCAGCTCTGAGGAGGATGAATATATTGAGCCACTGCTTGCCAGCATCACCAGGTCCAACAGCAACCAGGTGGTGGAGTACGAGAATTGCAGCTCTTACGAATATGAGTATATTCAGCCTCTTTTCTTCAGCATCACCTTCAGTGAAGAAAAGACTTCAACCAATGAAAAGCACCTGGAGGAGTTGGACCATGCAGAGATTGTCAACAGGTATTTTGTCCAAACTTTATCTCTGATGATTTTGAGTCTTTTTAAACACACCACCAAATGAAATAACTGCTCAATGTTACACGTATTTAACATAATTGTGCTTTTGCAAGCTGTTCAGTGTAATGATTGTTTATCTTCCACTGTGAACTCTTACAGCAACGATGTGGTGGAGCGTGACGATTGCAGCTCTGAGGAAGAGGAATATATTCAGCCTCTTTTTGCCAGCATCACCTTCACTGAAGAAAATACTTCAAATGACGAAAAGCACCTGGAGGAGTTGGACATTGCAGAGACTGTCAACAGGTATTTGTCACAACTCCCTTTTTCTGATGATTTGGTCTTTTAAAACAGACCCAATGATGAATTGGATGCTAAGTGTTACACATATTTAACATCATTGTGCTTTTGCAAGCTGTTGAGTGTAATGACCTGTAATGTTTATCTTTCTGATAATTGCAGCTCTGAGGAGGATGAATATATTGAGCCACTTCTTGCTAGCATCACCAGGTCCAACACCAACCATGTGGTGGAGGGCAACAATTGCAGCTCTTACGAATATGACTATGTTCAGCCTCTTTTCTCCAGCATCACCTTCACTGAAGAAAAGACTTCAAACGACAAAAAGCACCTGGAGGTGTTGGTCATTGCAGAGACTGTCAACAGGTATTTTGTCCAAACTTTATCTCTGATGATTTTGAGTCTTTTTAAACAAACAGACCAATGAAAGAGCTGCTAAGTGTTACAAATATTCAACATCATTGTGCTTTTGCAAGCTGTTCAGTGTAATGATTGTTAATCTTCCAATGTGAAATCTTACAGCAAACCCCTGGAGGAGTGCGACAGCGACAGTTCTTATGAATATGACTATATTGAGCCACTACTTGCCAGCATCACCTGGCCCGGATGCAAATATTGGTCCAAATACAGTCCGTCTGACCTGAACAAGCAGGACCAGGCCCCGGCACAACATGTCTCACAACAACCTTCAGCCTCTGTCAACAGGTATTTGTCCAAACTCTACAGCTCTGAGGAGTTTTAGTATTTTAAGAAAAAAGACTAACTGAACTGAAACTAACAATTTTCCTTCTTGCTTATTAAAGATCACCACAACCTAATAAAGAGGAGACAAAGGTCACCACTTCCGACTGCTTCTCCAACCCGATGGAAAAGAACCAGCCCAACAATAATCCAAGTAAGCACCTCAATGACAAGACAAGCTGTTATTCATCATTGAAAAGTGACTGGATCGGTTGGATGGGCTTTATTTTATATCTAGTTAATTGGAGAGCTGCACTAACCTTGGTTGATAGGCTGTTTAACCAGCATTGTTTAACACGAAACACATTTTGTTTTTCAGATTTGGGGCAAGGAAAGAAGTTTGTGACCAGAAGACAAGAGAAGAAAGCAAAACAACAGAAGAAGAGAAGAGCTTCACGATGGTGAACCAGAGACGCCATTTTCTGGGAGCCTGTTGTTTGTTTTCTGTTACTCAAGCATGTAAATAAAACCAAATTTTGTTTGACAACATGGGAATGTCTCATTTGTAATTGGATGCCTTTGGGAGATATTTTCAGCTTCCCTCTGCTTCATTATTCACATTTATACACATTTTGACCCGGGGGGGGGGGGGGGGGGGGGGGGGGGTGGCCGTGTTGTGTATGTTTCAAATGTGATGTGACTCTGTCTGTGGTATGGCTGTTAAACACATCCACCACCCCCCACCCCTGATGTGTTTCTCTGGGACAGTGTTTTTCAACCACTGTGTCACAGCACACTAGCGTTCCACGAGATATAGTCAGGTGTACCGTGGGAAATAATCCAATTTCACATTTTTTTTCTAAAAAAACATTTGCGTTGCAGAGTAATCATGTATTAATACTCTTCGCCAATAGATGGCAGCACAGAACGTTGCCGTTGAAATCGAAACTTAACAGACGCCAGTCTTGTTTATCACCACCACCTGCGGCTGCTCCCATCTTGTATCAAAGTACTGTGTCAGTGACAGTGATGGAGAAGTTTTTGAAAAGGAAGAATCTAACCAGGATATCAGCTCTGTGTTCATCCATCAGGTCCAGGTTTCACACTGAGTGAGAACAAATAAAAAAAATAAATTGGGAAATACTTTTTTCTGTATTTATTTGATTCCTGTTGATAAAGCATTGATGAGAATTACTTTATATTGTTAATATAGGCTACAGAGTTTAAAATGTTAACATTTTCGGGTGGTGGTGTGCCTCGAGATTTTTCCAAAGAAAAAAGTGTGCCTTGGCTCAAAAAAGGTTGAAAAACACTGGTATAAAGTAAATGTTTCACCATAAAACTACTATTATACGACTAAGTGCAAATCACTGAAATATCTTCTTTTCGTTAAACATTTGTTTCCCAGAAACCTTACATCATTCCTGGACTCTGTCCCATCTTTATGTCCTGACCTGCAGACAAGTGAGCCGCACAGGCCAGACAGTCATCCATCTGAAGCTCTATCTCTCCCCATCCCTCTCTCTCGCCCTCTTCCTCTCTGTCCCTCTGTAAATGTATGACAGAGGTCACCTTGGAGCCAGACACTTTTTGAATGTACAGCTGAGGAGGTAGACACCCACACACATAAGCTCTCTGTCTTCCCTTGTCCAGGCTTAACCCTTCAACTCTCTGTGTCCTCACATATCCTCCCTCTGAACTCTCGTTTCATTTCTCCTCACTTTGACGTCCTGCTTGCTTTCTCTTTCCTCTCCTCTCTTTAGAGCCAAGCGGTGTCACAAGCATAGTGCACACTAAATTCCCCTCAGTGCATGAACCACAACAATGTCAGATACAACTGCTACTTTTACTAGTAGTACAGCTACTACTTTTATCATTACTGCTGCTGTCGGTGTTTGTGTCACAGCTGCTGTCCTCTCTGCTGAGGTGACGTATGAACCACAATGCTGGAGAGACAAGCAAAGAGGTTACCGTCGCTTAAATCTGACTTAAAGCAAGTGTAAGCAAAGACATCACTGCACAGTTAATACCGATTCCAATACATACGGTTATTTGATAAATTATTCAACTGAATGATTTAAGTCACAAGATACTTGTGATTCAAATTTTTAATATATCAAAATCCTTTTAGGAAAGATTGGCTCATTATTTTTAGAATAAGGTCTTTATTTATTGATGGACAAATTGCTCCCATTAAACTTGTTTTACTTGTAGCCATTTCTCAGTGAGACATCAGAACATTTTCACACCAGCTCAATCATCCTGACAAAAATTCTTCCAGATTTTACTCCCACTGTGAGGTTTTTTTGTGTGTGTGTTTGTCTTGTTTTGTTTTGTATTGGGGTTTTTTTTTGTTATTTTTTCAAATCCCTTTGTGTCTTACCATGGTCAACAGAAGACTGAAACATTTCATGGTGGGTTTCTTGACGTTTCAAACTTACATGTGCTATGCATTTTGTCATTTTTCCCCCCAATGCATGTAGAAGGTGTACTCATTTGGTAAACTTGAAGGAGTAGCATGCATATCATTCTGTATCATACATATAACATATCATCACTGTTATTGTTTTTAATACTTTTTAGTTTTGTTTTTATTAATTTGCCACTCTTTTATTATTGTGCACTTGCTGCTGCAACAATTCAAACGTACCCATTGTGGTGCAAATAAAGGATTCCCAGGAACAGCATGGGATCAGATAATCCCATGCTGTTCCTGAGGAACATGCTTGCACCTATTTGTCCAGATTTTAGTATGGTAATGTCGTCTTTGTCGAAATCTCTGGCTATACCTGCGTTTGAGGTTAGAAATGTCACAAGTTCTGCAGATTCCACATTTTTTAACTAAACATTTTTTTATGCCTTCATGTTTTAATTCTGTTCATGTTTTCCCCTCAAGACTGGATGATTTAATGTATTTCTTGTGCCAATATGAAAAATCTATTTTGAGCTGAGAAAAGAAACTCTTTTGTTTTCAAATACTTCTATTGAGGAAAAGAAATGTTGATGTTACTCTTCAGGCATGACAAATATTCTGCAGACTTTAACACAGTAAAGCCTGGAAAAGATAAATGGCCAATTTTACGCCAATGTCCTCACATAGCGTTGGTGACTGGTCTATTTATTACGTCAGCAGTGCGCTCAGTCCATTTTGCAAATGCTTGATTAGTCACTCGAAGCGTCACCACATTCATCGCCACTGCTTATCCCGCCTCCGACTTGTTTTTCACTCCAAACGATCCGTTTTAGTTTACCAAAGGTGTTGTCGTTTCTTGGCCCTGGTTTCCCTCTGGCATATCTCAATAGAAGCATTGGGCTTTCAAAAGTCTCACTTTAACAAACACATAATCTTCACAGTTTGCCACGATCTTATCTCAGACAAGGAATTACATGTCCTCCCAGGTAAAGTAGTCAGAATGAATTAGAAGAAGACTCCCTCATGACTGACAGCTCCTGCTATCTGTTTGCTTAGATTCAGTTCCAGTGTAACTTTTACACTTATTGTATCTGAGCTTGTTGTATGTAATCAATAAAATGAATGAGATTGGAGTGGATTGAAGGCTTGCAGTTTCGCAGATTGAATTATGGCATGCTTGCTGTTGCTGCACTTAATTCCTTGTCCATTTTATTTCTCTGTTGTCTTGACTCAGATCAAACACACTCCTTTACAGTAATAAATTGCATAATTGACCTCTTGATTAATTGGTCGATTTGTTGCAAAGAAAAGACCTGCAAACACAGCAAGTCTTCAAAGGTCATGCTTGCAGCAGTGCAGTCTTTCTCTCTCTCTCTCTCTCTCTCTCTCTCTCTCTCTCTCTCTCTCTCTCTCTCTGTCTCACGCACACACCACACCCCAGGATCTTCCCGAGAAGGACAGATGCCCTTATTCAGCATCAGTTAACAGGCGATGTGTGAAGACATTTAGAACAGCACATTTAACATCCCCACCTTGTCTCTCACCCTATCCAGAGTTGTTTATCTTCCGCCCTTGATAAAGTGAAGGGCCCATTGTCTGAGTGTGCGTGCATGCAGCCTGTGCGTGCATGTCACGAACAATCAGCTGAAACATTTCCCACAGTCCCAAACCTGATCAACTGACCTTCCACAGACACGTGAACAATGAAGAGTGATGGACGAAATGGGAAAGTGGATCAGCACAGTGGCACGGTGGGACAAACAATAGGAAATAGGAACAGTGCTGGATAATTTACATAAAGCACGAAGAACCGGAGTATCGATGGCATGTATCGCTGTCTATATGTGATGCGTGGATGTGCAGGATGAGCTGTAGCTTCTGCTTGACGTCTGACCGGCAGCTCAGCTCAACGCTCATGAGTCATTACGCAATTCATGTAATTTATATGTATAGCCATCTGCAATGTAGAATTCATGCTGGAGAAACAGCTTTTAACTTGAGTATCAAAGCGTGTCACGACTGTGATTTGTTGTTTGAGTTTTTTGGTTGTTGTTGGTTTTTTTTTTTTTTTTTTTATGAACAAAGGGTGGCATTTACAAGTCTTTTTTAGTCACAAGAAGAACGTTTTTGGCCCCGACATAAAGATAAAGACTGAATTAAGGTTTGTGAGTTTGTGGTAATAATTAATTTAGCCAACATCATGCAACAACAATAACAAGGAAAACTTACTAAGTGATTTCAACATGCCATCACTGATTCATCACCTCCAGTCTAATGGGAGAACTCAACAAAAAGCTATATTTTAAAGTTAAGCCAATTTCAATGGATAACTCAACTAGTATTAAGATGATACCAAAAAGCTGATTTGTTTTGGTGAAATGTCAATTCTTTGTTGCATATTTGCACACAACTGTTAGCCTACTTCTGTCTTCACTGGCTTTTAACATGTGAGTATGTTGTCTGATGCATCTCGTGCATCAGAGTATTTTGACCAGTACAAAGCAAAGTTCCACCTTGTCTAAGTAAAGTTTCTGTTGGCCATAATTAGTAATGAGACTAAATTCAATGTCTACATTTTCAGAATGTATTCCTACATTTTGCACTGAAGCTATGGGGAATATTTGGAATTTTTAGTATTCCTTTATTGCTTCACTAATCCAGCCAAACTAGTCTTTGTTTATTTAAGTGAATCTGCGATTATGTGATAAAAGTCACTTCAGCGCAGGCTGGAACATGGGATCTTGCTCTTGTTTTAGTTTCCCTCTTCTTTTTAATTTTTAATTTTTTTTGCCAAGATTAAGTGAACCATCTAACATTTAAACATCATACTATACTGAAAGATAGAAATAAATGATCTATTCTGAAGTGTCAGTATTTTATGTAAAAGAGAAGGTGTTTGTATCATTCCAAGGCCAAACGCTTCACCAGTTGTTAAGAAATTAGAATTCTACCCATCACGAAGCATCTCATAAAAATGTTTGGATAGCCTAGGGAAAGGTGCAAAGTCAAATATTTGAAACAAAAAAAAAAGAAAGAAAAGAAAATGTCAGTTACAGCAAGGAGTGAGGGATGAAGCCAAACCAGAGGAGAGTGCAGAGAGGAATGAGGAGAAGGGGGATGTGAACCAAAACAAACTAGTGTCAGCCCCGAGAAAAGAGTATTTTTCAAACAAACCCCGAGGACAGCCAGATCTCTTAGTGCCCTCTGCTGAATCCCTCTAAATCTTTCCTAAATCCGACCTTAAAAGAAACTGTGAGGAAGAGAGGGCATGTATGAGCTATGACCAACATATTTTGCCCGTTACCACTGCATCCCCACAGTACAGAGAGACCACGGGCCCTGGGAGCTGCTGACAGAATGTTCCTCCTGTAAACAACCGAGTCAGAGCATGTGTGTCAGTGGGAGGCACGTGTGTGGTCATAGACTTTATGGTGTCTGCCACAGAATTAAATGCCATCATGAGACCTCAGAGGGATGCAAAGGGTATTGGGTTCAGGAATATTATGTAAAAGATACTGGGCTGTTAAAAGTACATGAGAAAATCTGAACTTTATTTGACAATATATTCAATGAGTCCAATGTCAACAACTTTAATGAATTTTAGATACTGATTAGAGAAAACTTTTCTCAATGTTGCCCGATGAGGTAAATGTATTCAAAAAATGGAACTGAAGTATTGAAGGCTAAAACACTCATGTGTCAATGAGTAAAATCTGTTGCATCATTTTTTTGTTGTTCTGATGAACTCTATATGGAAAAAGTATTTTATTCTGATTCACTTGGATCAGTCAGGACTTTGCCTCAGGTGTATTAAGGACAGGGCTTCCTCGGACCCACTTCTATTTATATGGATTTGCGCTGTGTTCTTTTAGAGGTGAAAAATTCATTTCACTTAAACATCAATAAAACAATGTAGTCTTGTCTCATGTATAAAGATTATTGCTCAGTGTTAGATTAATAATGCTCTAACTTGTAAAATTCATTTTAGTGCCGTGGGTGGTCCAATTACTTTATGCATAGAAAAGTTAGGTAGTTTGAGGTTCAACAACACATGATGTTTTTATGTGTTTATGTTTAAATGTCTGTTTACATAACAACCGTGCTATTGGTCTGTCGATCCAAATGTCCATCTACTCCCATTGTTAATGTTTATAGTGTGTTGTTCTTTGCACATACGTGTGTGTGGTTTCATTATAAAAACAAACAACAGCACCAACTGTTGACCATGCATGGTAACTACATTATTTTTAGCATTCCTGACATTTCTGTGTAAAATGACATTGTTTTCCTAATGTTGCAGTGTAAACATGGAACTTTCTAAAAATAGATATGCAAAAACCATGCGTTTTCACTTTGAAACACTGTCTGTGTAAACCGGTCCGAAAAATGAGTTTTTGAAGTGACCATTACTTCTCAAAGCAAAAAAATAAAATCAGGAGTCCAATTCATCATCAGATGAACTGAAACTTTGTTTCTTGTTTTGCCTTCTGCTCAGGTATTTTGTTGACGCTTCTGTTTTAGCTACATAGTGTGACATCATATCAAACATGTTTCAACGAACAAAACTTTAAGTAATTAATCTGCCAGTTATCAATCTGATTCATTGGAATTGTGCGATTGGATTTATCTAATTAAATGAAGAGACGTGTAAACAAAGCAAAGGTGTGTTGTAAATTTGTAGAGCCCTCACTTTAGCCACTTTATGATTCAATAACAACCTTGGATACTCTTGGCGTTCTTCTAAGTCTGCTTCATTAGGCAGTCACCTAGAAAGTCTTTTCCATCAGCCTTGAAGGAATTACAACATATGCTGAGTAATTGGCTCATATTTTGTCAGCCTACGATCCAGCTCGTCACAAACCATTTTGTTTGGGTTTAGTTGGTGTGATTTTGGAGGCCAAGCCATCTGATGCAGCACTCCTTCAATCTGCTTTCTTGATTAGATTGCCCTCGCAGTGTTTGGAGGTGTGTTTTGGATCTTGGTGCTGTTAAAAAAGAAAAAGAAAAAAAAAAAAGTCAATAATGTCTAAACCAGATGGGTTGGCGTTGCTTCAGAAGGTGGTGGTGGCTGAACTGGTTAAATGTTGCCTTGCATTGTGAGTTATTAACCAATGGTGTCACCATCAGTGTCCCTCCCACACAATCACACCTCCTGCTTCAAGCTTCTCGATGAGAACTGTGCACACAGATGCCATCTGTTCACCTTCTCTGCCTCTCACAAAGACACAGAGGTTGGAAACAGAAATCTCCCATTTGGACACAATAAACTAAAGTCCCGATTTACACAGACCTCGTGATTCTTGGCAGAATTGCCTCTGTTCTCCTCTCTGTTCTGCCACGCAGTGATTTCTTGGCAGCAGCATGACAATGAAGACCTGATTCACACAGTCTCAGCCAAACAATTGATGTTTTGATGTGGCTGCTACTTAAAATTCTTGGAAGCACTGATCAAGATTCCAACCCTGGGGGGGGTGGGGGGGGGGGCAATTAACTATTGATTTCTGAGGCTCAAATGAACTTAACCCCAGTCGCTGAGAATACTTCCTTGAAGCAATCCTTAAGAAAGCTCTTTTCATGACAGCTTCTTTTAGGCAGCACCTGAATCAACTGCACAAGTTTAGGACATTTTTAAAAGTGCCTTTTTAAACTATTTGTGTGCAGTGGGAGGCAATAGTGAGTCACTGTAGTGCCCAGTTCTTTGGAAGTAGTTTTTTTTGTTAGTTAATATTGAGCAATACTTTTGGCCAATGCAATATTCCTTCAACTTTTCTATGGCTGATGACCGACGAGATCAGGTGTCAAAATTATGGACTGCCAGCCTACTGCAACCCAATGTTCATCCCACATTTTGCCCATCATTTTGAAAAGATTGGCCAAGCACTTAGTGAAGCAAGAATGAGTTATAACCTTGTCAAAACCGGAGTCACTTCAAGGCCAGAGGGTAATATAAAAGACTATTTGGCATTCCTCCTGGATAATTAGTTTGTGTTTATTTTGATTGTACTGTCCACTCGCTACTATTTTTAGAATATACCTGACAGAGTTGACGTCACAACCAAACAAGATTAATTGAAGCAAAACGATGCTGCTGATAAAAAATATGGCAAGAACAAATTAAAAAAGTCGATGCGTCTCAGCAAGAGAGGTTAGTCTATGGAACAACCCGAACTTGAAAATATCAGATATTCTTACAATATTTAAAACACAGTTAAAGTTCTCCATAAATATTGAACAAGATTAGGAGCAGCTGTATACCCACATTAGTTTACTGTGTTTCGGTTTACCTCTTTCGTTTGCCCTTTTTACAGACCTTTGCTTGATTTGTTTGGAAGCTGATTTTTCAAATCAGTTTTTGGAACTATACCTTTTGTGTCTGAGTCTGGAGCTGTTATCAAAGCCCATGGCTTTCTAAAGGAGGATAATTGCTGTAGCAGTATAGATCCTGTGAGACCGACTGAACCTGAAACACGAAAATAAGACAAGAAATCCTCCCTTTTATATATGAAACACATTTTCTGTTCTGACTACATGATTTGATATCTTCCATATTGAAATTCCCCCCCCCCCATGAATGAAAAACCAGTCTATCGTTCACCTTTATAAACACAAAATCCCCAAATGGAGGGAAGCAGTGAAACTGGCAGGAAGATAATTTTAGTGACACGTTGCTGTAGCACCCTTCATCAAACCAGGAATCTGCATGTAGTTAAAGCAAGATTGCTTTTTGAGCTATCCACCGATATATCTTTCCAATATCCTTTTGATTTTAATACTCCAGAGTCGGCGATGAAAAATACAGAATAATATGTTGGAAGTACTTTACCCGCTGTGTTGCACTGCATTGCGAGACTTCCATCACCAATGTTGTTCCCTCGTGTTTTCAACGTGTCTGAATGACAATAAATTGAGTCTTGAATCTTTAGTGTCGTAGGAGCATGCTGAAAGTAATTATAGGTAACAGGATGAGTGTGATAGATGGCTGTCTGTTGATGGACTGCCTGTCAGAGCATGCATTTCATGTGCCTTTTTTTCCTTTATGGAGGACAGCCACAACGTGCAATGCGCTGATCCTCTGGTGTGGCTTTCGGCTGCGGTGTAGCTGAGAACCAGAACAGAGCTAATCTCCTTTGTGGCCTCAGCAGTCTCTACCGTGCTCATGCTCTGGACTAGTTACCGTGTTCCCACATGACCAACAGGTGATTCTGCAAAGCGCCAAGAGTGTCACAAACCAGCTGGCACTCCAAGATCCAACTGTGCGGTGGCTGCTGACACACAGCGGGGCGCCATGATGGAGATGCTTAGAAACACAAAGACCTGTAAACAACCAAACCCTGAATCGACACAACTGCTGGCTGTTAAGGCTAAAACATTGTATAAAGTGTCATACTCGCAGGGACAAAAAAATCCAAATACAGTCTTTTTAATTTGCCATTCCCTCTCGTGATTTACCTAATGGTCCTTTTTACATCTCTTTGCTTTTACGACCAGCCTGGGCACCGAGGTCATCGGGCAATGAGCAAACTGAAAGACTTAATGACGGATCTGTGAAATGGAGCCAATGAAACACTAAACTCTTGAGTCTATGAAACACTTGTATTTCAGGCTTTTGCTATCATAGAATTAAGTGGAACAAATTGTACATCAACCAAAACTCTCAAGGTTCATGTTCAAGAATTATTCTTTTCTTTATAATCTTATTCTGCATGCTGAGTCAAGGAATTTGATCCAAGCAGGCCTTTTCTTGAGAGAAAGATGGTGTTCTCTTTAAAATCCTCATTTTAAATCGTCATCTAAAGTAATTTAAATATTTGATAATGTATAATTGGGTCGGAACCACTTACGGTGTATTGTATTTCCCTCTACCACTGGACAACATAGTGTACAAGCTGGGGAAGACACATTGGGACAATTGCTTTCTGTCCGTGTCAGAATATTTATTGGATCATAAATGGTGGGATTGAATTGCAAAGCTGCCTGTGTAACGTTTATTAGATGATGAAGTCCATCATCAGAAGGTGTTGGCCTGAGCTCCATGAAAAGTGTAGCTCTTTTAAATTGTTTACAAAGGATTCAGTAGTTTTCTGCCTTATTGTTTTTCATGAGTCCAAGTCACCCATTACTATTCCTGTAGAACTGGAATGAATGAATGAATGAATGACAGTAGCTCTCTTTTATTTGATCTTCCGTTGATGTCTTCCATTACAGCTTACAACTTCACTGAAGCTTCAGATACTATAATCTATACTGTGAGTTTATACTCTCTGATTGTATTTCAAACTTTATGTTGTATGCAGAGCACCAACACTTTCTTGCACATAAAACCAGAACTACACACTGCTTTGTGTGATATTAGTAAGTCAATATTAGGCACTGACACACAATTTATTAAAGGTGGACAAATAATGCTGCACCTGTCTCAGCGTTAGGTCTGTTGATGTGCCCTCTCATGGGTTAAATAGTCTTCCTCATGCTCATAGAGTGTAATCTGGTGTTGTTTCAATTTCAAATATACATAATGACCGGCCTTCAGCAGCTCATTAGGAATGCCCACTGTGAAGTGGACAACCTTGTATTTTCACACGTTTGTCGTGTTGTAAGTACACAAACCGCTGGTCTTTGTGTACGGGGGTGACGCATAATAGAATAATTTGTTTTATCAAACATCTTTCCCTCCATGTGTCCACTGCACAGTCCCCTGAGTTTCTTTCCCTTACATCATCTTTCTCATGTGTGCCAAGTCGTTTGTCGGCATGCGAGCCGCAGTGCTCAGACTCATTAAGAGCTGTAGTAATTAAAGTGGTTTGATATTATAAAGCTGTAGCGTTTGTCATCTTTTGAGTCTTTAATCCTCTTGCTGCTCTGAGACTGAAAGTCAGGAATGTTGAATGATTCATAAATAAAACAATGTAGGGGCCTGCGGTGTCTCCTTACTTTGGTGCAGAGAGAAATAAATAAAGTGACCCATTTCTTGCACTGTTTTGCAATGACTTAAATCAGTTTATTAGAAAAAGAGATGCTGAAGTAAGACTTTTCTGAACTAAATATATATTAAAAATGGAAAATGTGCATTTATTCTTTCTTTCATTGGCAGCTGTCACTCTGTTAGTTCTCCCTGCTTCTTGCAGAAATCATACAGTATCTAGAGTGAATTACAATGATTCAATGGTGTAATTAAACTAATATTGATTTCTTCAATTGACAGCAATACAGGGTAGAAATCAGATCCCCCCCCAAAAAAAAAAAATAAGGCACAATTACCAAATGACAGCGAATTGGTGTAAATAAAGGAAAGAAAGGAAATCTAAAAAAATAACGACATTCTCTTTAATCTACTTAATTGTTTACATTGACCACAAATCAGATCGTTGTCACAATAACATTATTACATATTGCACATTCACCTGATTTTGTACAGCCCCAATAAGTACAAAACCACGTGTTCAAACCAGGTTACTATAAAATATAATCCTCTGAGTAAAGACTCGTGTTTGATTCACCCAACTTGTCCAACTCTCAGCTCCTTCCATGTGCAGACATTCTTGCCCTGGTAGTACATGAACTGCTTTGCTCCTGTCGTAATGAGTATGGCCACTAGAGGTCACAAAAATAATTGCTTATGGACCACATTTATTAACTGATGATAGCAACCTTTTTTGTTTCATCATGAAGAATCACCAAATTCCATGTTTCCGAATGAATTAGATTTCCAGACTTAGGATTGAAGATTGCTCCACATATATAGATGTATATATATGTGATTCATATGGCTTAAGATGCTTATGAAATTGTACATCGACATCAACCCCAAACACAACTTTACACTTTTGTTTTGAACATGTGACACTGTAAATCTTTCTACCAGTGTCTGGATTATTACTTTACCAGCTTTATCTCTTCACCTCCATCAAAACTACTGTCCTAAATGGTGTAGCTCATTTAATCATGATTAACTCAGCTGATGGAAGTTTATTGATAATTGGACGTAATGTCAGGTCTTGTTTTACAGCTCTCATTCATCAGCCTTTATTAACTATCTCATAAAATGTTTTATGTCTATGCAATGTTTGCCCCACAAAAACATTTTTCAAAATGTGGGGGAAATAAAAGAAAAGAGTCAAGAAAAGTGAACAATTTGTTTGATTCCCTTCATGGTTAATCAAAAGTTTTTTTCTTTTTCTTTTCTTTTTCTTTTGGAAGTGTTCTAATTTGTCATTGTGGACAATGTAGGTGAGACACGTCTGTGTGGTGTTTCCAGAGGACCATGTACACTTGCTGAAAAAAAACAAAACTCAGCAATCTACTCTGGAGCATCAGTATAATGGAACAATAGACTGTGTTTCATTGTTTCAAATACAGCATGGGACTGCATAGAAGTTTTAGTTTCACATAAAAAGTCTGCAGTCTAATCTTTAATCATAGGCCCATCTGGTGGCTTTTATTGATTTTACCGAAAAAACAGAAAAAGACAAAATGGCAGGATAAGATTCACTTGAAGTCACCTGCATCTCCCGCTGTGCTCACACAATCCTGTGATGTTGACAGACGCAGGAAACGTGTATGTGTTTGCCTTTGTGAATTTCTTTTTTTTTTGTATGTCAGTGGGAGTAATGATGCAAGGAATGAAGCTGACATGAAGTCTAACAGAAGATGTCAGTTTGGGTTAATTGTGAAGTTATGCAGTCTGTAGACACTATACATCACATGCACGTACACACTGTAGGCATCAGTATATCAATCATGGATATGAATTCAACCTTCCGCAAACACCTTTCCTCCCCACACACGTCCTCGGAGAGAGCAGAGAGCAGTTGGGGAGGTGCTGTCAATTAAAGTAATTATACTATCCCCAAGAGAACAACTATGACACAGTTAAACACCATCCCAGTGGCAGGCTAAGTTTATGTTGTTCTCTCTGGGAATGGGTTGCCAGGGTTTTTAAGTAGTTCTCGATGTTACAGTTTCATTAACAATGGACTCTGTGTGATGGGAGATTTGGGAAATTATAGGGTACATCATTAGTTTTAGAAACTGCATCAGAAATCACACTTGTCATGTGGGATTTTTTTACTCTATTTCCTTTCAAAAGAGCTCAAAAAGTCAAAACTGATATAATAATATAATATGCATTGATTGTCAGTTCACTCAATGACGTTTTCCAAATTAGATATACGAAATGTGTCATTTCAAGCGGTTTCATTAATTGAAAGCCAACTGGCGCTTCTAGTTTTGTGTGAGCTGTGTTTTGTTACATTTGTTACCATCATTATGAATTGAATTTGCTTCCTATTTGAATTGCAATTCAATTCCATGGAGTTTAGGTTCAGACCTGATGGTTATCATGTGGATAAAGTTAATCAAGCAGATGATGAAGAGATGGATGGATGGATGGAGGGATGGATGGGGTGGGCTGGTACTATGCTGTTTTCTTTCCAGGCACTTATTGGGTCATTCTCTGGTTGTTCACCATTCATTATTCATCCATCACTGGGTTGTTTCTCGTGTCAACCATGCTGTTACTACATGTTGGCTGGTCTTTCTGCTGCTTCATGATGTTACCAGATGACATCTTCTTCTACAATGAGCAGTTTCCCAGTTTTTCCAAACTCTTCTTATAAAATTCAAAATCAGCGTCTATCTTCTCGTCACTCCTGTGAAGATCAGTTTGACAGTCAAGAAAAGTTTCATCTTTTCTCCAATTCTTCTACTACCATCGGCCTTTCTCGGCCTCTCCGTCTCCACCTCCTCTCTCTGCCCTGCAGCCCTTCCCCACGTGGGTCGACATTTCCCAGCAGTGCTTGATGTATATCTGACCTTTGATGTTGTCGCGGTGTGTCCCGGAGCCTGAGGCCCAATTAAAACTAACAACCCCTGAGGCCCGTTAACCCTCCCTCAAGCCCACCCTTTGTCTCCTCTGCCTCTTTTTTGTCTTAACCATTACTTTTCTTTTGTTACATACATCCTCTAAACTCATACCCTCTTGCCCTCCTCCCGCCCTACACTTCTGCTCTTCTTTTTCCTCATTATTTATCACCACCCCCCCATTAACTTTAGTCATTGTCACATAGCAATCTATCATTCATGGGGACAGAGTTTGCTCCCCTATCCTTTTGGTTATTGTCGCGCTGGAAACCATACTTCCAATTTAAGCATATTGTTCATTTCCTCTGTTGATACATAGTCTGTTTTATGTGGAGGAAATATCCAGACCTCATTTATTCCATTTAAAGCACAATTGGTAATTCCAACAAGTAACAATGCTGTGGAGTCTCGCAGCATATTTATTGCAATGACTTATAGATCTAATTAATGAGTTTATGAGGATGTCACAATGAACACAGGATATTACAAACATACACACTGTGTAAGCATGGGAGGAAGGTAGAGTGGA
Source organism: Blennius ocellaris (assembly GCF_963422515.1). Classification (NCBI taxonomy): domain Eukaryota; kingdom Metazoa; phylum Chordata; class Actinopteri; order Blenniiformes; family Blenniidae; genus Blennius; species Blennius ocellaris. Next base: position 8,842,009 of record NC_137669.1, read on the forward strand.
CCTAGAGTGGAGATTGGGAACATGTATGTGTAGTGGCTTAACTGCTTTTTCACTATAATGTGCACATTTGTGTGGTTTTGGTAGAACAGTGTATTAAAAAATACTGTTCAGCAAAAGCACAGACCTTAAAAAATTATTTCATTGTTGGTTAACATTTAATTAATACAATAAGTATCAATATGCCACATTTAATAATTCCATTTTTTGTTTTGACATTTTTGTTCAAAACAAGCTTTTACTTTTTTGGTATAAATATTAAACTTGAGTATGATCTGTAAATATGGATTGCAATAAACTAGATCAAAAAACTTAAATGAAAGAATTTTAATTTAAAGATTTTTTCCCAAGCGATTCTGATTCTGATTAGTGGTTGTATTATATAAGCCTAAGCTCTGAAACTGCTTAAACTGCGTAAATAATGTAAAATTTCTCTACAGAGTCTGGTCATTTGAACAAATTAAAATATGGTAGAAGACATCGTAACATTAAAGCCTCATGAAGGTGAAGTTTTAAAAATCAATATATTTATCCAAGACTTTAAGATGTCTTGTTCTCTCAAGTACAGCATAATATTTATGCTACAGTTGTGCCAGGAATCTTTTAGCTTGAACACCAATTAGGATTTAGTATAGGATTATTTTTGCATTTGAAATAATGTTGCTTATTGCTGATCGCAGCCAGAGGAGGGCAACGGTTGGTTCTGAGCTGAGAGGACTCACCTAGTCTTCCTCCACCAGGTCCTGACCTGCTGTCTGCTGCTTCGCCCCTCTGTTAAATAATGCATGCAGACCGGTGACCTCTCTGACTCCCCTTGACAGCCATGTGGCTGTATCTCGAAATCACATGTACTTACAGTCTGCATAGTGATAGAAAGTCAATGTAGATGGCAGGAGACATGTAAACGCGTGGATATATGGCATAGCCAAGCAAACAGGGGGGAATAAAAGATAAAGGTCTTTTGCACATCCGGCTGTGGAGAAAGAGTGGAGGCACATTGCACTATATGGTAGCTTTGGTTTGTTTGACCTGTACTATGGTGTCGGCCCCCCAAAAATATCCTCACACTTCCCAAAGCTTCAGGGAGACAAACCATTTTAAGCACTGGCTGTCAGGTAACAAAAGGAACTGAGGTCCCTCTGTGTTACGCACCTCCATGTCCATGCTTTCCTCTGTCACTGCATCACACTGTCCCTGGGGAATGGGGTGAATGGAGGTGAATATTACTTGGATAGCAGCTCTCACCAGAAAGAAGCTGTCAGACCTGCATGAGGCACTGTCGCTTTTATGTTTTTCTATCCTCAAGCTCATCATGTGCAAGAACATACACTGTTTCATTTTAAAAGGATGCTCAGACCTGCCTGTGCTGCTATTAAGACACTGTATATGTAGAGGGCATGTACCGCAGAGTAATGGACTTGATCCCCTGTGGGAATCCTTTCGCACAATAAGTTCTGTGAAGGCCACTTGAACATTTTCTAGTGAAGTGCTCTAATATTGGAAAGCAGATTGTACAACTAATTAATTATTTTTCATAACTTGTCTTCTTTAAAAGAGGAAAATAATTGGAGTTCCAAACTAATTAAACCGCCCAAAATTTGTTTAGCTCAAATGCGGAGGCTCATGGGACAGTCAGCCACCCTATGGAGTTTGACAACGCAAGCTTCCTCATCTAGCCCAGCTGCATTGTGGGAAGGTGAAGTGCCAGGGTCAGAGGTGATGGATGTTGCGCAACTTCTAAGCTGTCAGAAAAGAGAGGCGACAATCTGGTATCGCTCGGATTGTGTCACAGTGTGCCGCCAGGTATGATGCCAATACTCGAGGGAACCCGTTGTGACGGTACGAGAACGACTTCGATTCAAGGGCACAAGGATTCAAGGATGTCAGCGAGTTTCTCTCAAGTCTCTGCATTGTTCCATAAAGGATGCACAACCATACCAGGAGAGCTGCATTACAAAAAAAACAGCACTGGATCACATTGATATCCTACACACACACACACACACACACACACACACACACACACACACACACACACACACACACACACACACACACACACACACACTTCATTGTGTGTCAGATGTCTCCTTGCTTCAAGATACCAGGATCTAATAATGATGTCATCATCATAAAGCTTATGAAAAAGCCCAATGACAAATCCCTCATTGCAATCAGGTGTGCTGCAACCCTGAGAGACGACAACCATGCAGGACGTCGGCCCTCAAGGATCGAGTTTGGACAACCCTGTCTTAAACGAAAACACAACACGCAATGTTCTCATTGACACAAATGACACATTTTCCTGCGATCCCACTGTCCCAGGGTGCATTTATGATGCATGACTGTTGACAAAGCCTTTGCATGACAAAGCCTATGTGGTCAGATATGTCCCTGACCACCTCGGATTGTGGTTTGAGTAAAAGCGCTTTGTTGCCTGTTCACACTTATCTTCAGGGCTTGCCACTTATGATCCAATCACGCTAAATGCATGTTAACGCCAGGTCTAAACAGGGCCCCCAGAGACCTGAAAATCTGTGCCAGTGAATGGTTGCCTTCCCTCATCCCTGAATCTGGCTCTAATTATTACAACACTCCAACCCGTGAATCTAAGCCTCACTTTAACCTAATTTCAACTTAACTCTAATATATACCATGAAACAAGCTGGTAACCTGCGTCCACTTTCCACTTCTCCTGCACCACATATACATACTGATAATCTGTCACATGGACACACAGCCAGCAGTTACTTTCCTTGTGTGACCTGTGATCAAAAAGTACTAAAGTAGGTGTGTGTGTGTGTGTGTGTGTGTGTGTGTGTGTGTGTGTGTGTGTGTGTGTGTGTGTGTGTGTGTGTGTGTGTGTGTGTGTGTGTGTGTGTGTGTGTGTGTGTGTGTGTGTGTGTGTGTGTGTGTGTGTGTGTGTGTGTGTGTGTGTGTGTGAAGCCATCTAAATCGAGACAGCCCCAACACATCACTGTTGGCCAGATTGACTTGGTATTCCTCGTGGCACCAGTGCTGAACCACTTTATTCACATTAGCAATGCTGATGCGGGGAGGGGCAAGGATATGAATTCATCTTACCTCCACAAGTTCTTCCTTCATACATCCCACTCTAATTCCAGGGGAGTGTTGCTCTTGGACAACTTAATAGGACATGCACTGTATTTACATCCTGTACCAAACGATACAAATGAATTACAGATGAAATGACACACACAAATCGGAATCAAATTTAGATTCATACTTATTGAGCTGAAGTTTTAGACTTGGTTGAGATACTAATAAATCCATAATAAATCCATCACAATCACTGAATCACAAATATATAATTCCATTTTATAATTTAATACCTGTAGTTTCAAGTGACACGAGCTCGAACACAATATAAATATTTTACAGACATACAACTCAATGGGTACCATTTATGTCAGAGTTTTTGAGGTTAAGTGTTAATATATATTTCTTTACTTCTCTATAAATACTGAATAGTTCCTATTTTCAATTATTTGCCTGAAGAGCATCAGACGGCCATCTCACCGAACAGAACACAAGACAATATATCAGTGGTATGAAATGAGAAATGTATAAAGAAATACAAGAAATCTGACTGATTTCACTCTCTTTGTATCGATGTATTTATTTTTTACAGGGAGAACATTAAATGCTCAAGCAGACACAGGCAGCTCTGCAGGTACATCTATGTCCTTCATATACACATTGAATAGACCTTTTCAATGTCGGAGGTGAATGGCTCTTTTGAAACTTGATTGGTTTGTAACCAGGCAGAGCAAGGCAATATCTTTTATAACATAATATATTATTCAGAATATCATACTGGATGGGTATTACATAATGCACATCGAGTTTATACGATGACACAGGTTTTGTTTGCACTGTGTCTCTGTGTAGGCAGAACGTTTGGAGAGTAATTTTTTTTAATGGGAAACAATATCATGAGAAATGTTTGTGATTGATCATTCACACATGCTGATTTCTGCTAGTTTAAAATGGCTGAGGCCAATGGATATTTTGGTCTTAAAAGTTATTTTACCCTTATTTGTAAGCTTTTAATCTGAATCAGTATTAGTTCATCCATATCACACACTGATCTTACAACACCATGAATCATTGCCTTTCATAGTCATAAAATGTTTCACCAATTACTATTACAATTACTCCACAACACTTAAAAAAAATGGTTAAAAAAACTGATTGTGAGCTGATTTTGGCCCACAGGCCTTATGTTTGCACCCCTGGTCTATTATGTTTAAATGCCATGTTTTTGAGGGGTTGGCGTTTCGGTTGTTCAGCCACTTGTGTCCCACTTAGGACAAACTGTATTGCCTTCATTTTGAATGTTGTATTCTTAGACACTGGCTGGCAATTTACCTCACATTAAGTGAACATTTTTCATGGTGTTTGGCAGATGAGCTTCTTTGAAACAAGATGTGAAATGTCACAAGCACACACAGATGTCGGAGACGTGCAATTACTTGCAGGGGCCCCTCCACACAAGGGGATTGAGCACTGGGCATTGAAATTCAGTGTGCAAGAATAGCAACATCGGTCATCAGATACGGAGTGATTTTTGCATTTGCTTGCCTTTATAACAAAAAAACTCTCAGCACTGCGGTTACTTTCCACAGTGAGGTGTTGTGATTACTCTCTGCAGTAGTTTATCCTGCAGATTCATGTATTTGTCATTATTTCTTGCATGAAATAGAAGTGATTAACACTGTTTTGTAATTATGTTTTATTCTAACTGTTTTCCAAACTTTTCTATTGTGAAGTTCAGCCTTTGTTTCTGACAAGATATCAGATGGAAAATGACAAACCAAATGACTAAAAGCAATGGCAATTACTGAACATGTGTCATATTTGTTCAGAGCTGGATTATCTAATCATCCTACACAACCGTGAGCTTCGGCATTCACTTAGCATTTTCTCAGATTATGCTATTCGCCTCACATCTTTCCCATTCCTGACATATACCTTAAACATGATGTCAAGCAAGTCACAAGCAATATCAAACAATCAAAGAAATCTCTCATGTTCCCCTTTCCCCTACCCATGCATTGAAATAATCTAACCTGAACATCTACCCTCATTTTCATATCCTTTCCTTTTTTTGTTACATTACTCTACAGCATCTTGCCGCTTTGAAATCCCGAGGTGAAAAAAAAAAAAAAAAAACACCTTTGATGTTCCATTGCGAAACTTCAAAGTCGAGCGCTGCTGTAATTGACCTTGAAGTCATTAAGCACTGAATTGTTGATGCTGACGTTAGTCTTTACAGCATAGGCTCCTATTTGCAAGTTTGGAGTCTCACTGCATGACTGCAGCCCCATGCACTCTGTTGAAGGGTCAGAGAGACAAATAGTCTTTTATCTCGGTACACATGGTAACTCAAAGGCATTATATAGATCGTAGGGCCGTGAAGATGTGGATATTTGTATATAGAACCAGTAAACCGTGTCTGTGCGCGTGGACTATATTGCTTTGAGAGTGCTGCACCCATTGAAGTGGCCTCAGTGCTGCTAATGAACCTTCAGGCACAGTGACAGAAATGAGGGCCAGAGGTATTGTGGTTGTGTGGGTGGCTCATGCCTCGTCACATTTGAGTGTGCACTCGCGCGGTTGTGTACGTGCACGCATGTGGGCAAAATCTTCAGTGGCCAGTGGGGTTGGGGAAGCTGCAGGCTGGCGATAGCACCAGCCTCTGTTGTGCTCCAGCTAATCTAGTGAACTGCAAGGCACAGAGAGGGGGGGGGGGGTCAAGGAGAGGCCCTGTCCTTTCAGCAAGCTCGGTCCAGCAATCCAAAACACACTCCCTGGCTTTGTGTACTTCGTTCACCAATGTACTCCTCTTCGTTCACCAATGTGGAACAAAACACAGTTGATATGATCCCAGGAAGTCAACCCTGTTATTTTATTTGATCTTTTTTTATATACTTACAACAATGCTGCCCTTAGATAAGGAAGAAAGGAAGAAGAAGTTCAGCCTGTGCATCCAGAGTGAAAAAAAAAAGTAGTTCAGCATTGGTCACCGCAATATTTTTAATCTTATTTTATTAATTTATTTTAAATGAAATGTAATCAGATGAAGTGATTCGATTCGTCATACTTTGTCTTTTGATTATTCTTTGTACAGCACTATCCAAAAGCAGCAAAGTTAAAGCTGTGGAGGTCGGGTTTGAGCTGGAATAAGCCATTTCACTACCAAACCCATGTGATGAGATGGTAAACAATACAAGTTCCACCACTGCCTTTAATCCAAATTCAAGCGTGATCCAACAAATGTACAATTTGTTTCTTCTCAAATGAAATCTTGTCTGAAAGCCCAAGGCTTAAAACCAACCATCCAGCATCTCTTGTATTGGTAATTGTAATTGCTTTCTGAATTCTTAAAAAAAGAAAAAAAAAATCAATAGAGTATTCATTCTTTCAAAATGAAACATGTATCAAATGAGTATTATTGCATATCCTTTGTTCTCCTGCTACTTCCTGAAAAGAAGTGGCATCTGCCACTGTGGCTGCAGCAACGTGTTCATGCTCAAATGACGATCATTAAGCCAAGGTTGAAATCAGTCAAGGGCTTCTACTGCTGCCCACGTCTGCTGTGCCCCACAGGAGTAGAGTTCAGTGATTAAAATGTCTGTAATTACTCCGCCAGCATATAACTGCGAGTGAGTATGTGTGAGTGCTGAGGAACTTGCATGTGTACACGTATTGGTGTCTGTCCGTGGAAGCATTGCAAGCAAAAGGACACCTTCAGCATAGCCCCCCCACAGGGAGAGAGCTGTGCAAAGGGCTCCCTGTGTGAAAAGTGTTGGATAATTTCACTCAAGGCGTTGGCACCCAGAAAGGTGTGTAAGCAGTTTGTCAGTAGCCAAGCATTAGTGAAGCCCGGCTGTGTGTTAATGTGTACACTGTCATGGTTTCCTTTATGCTTGCATGAAAAGTAGAATAGCAGATAGTAGAGAGGACTGTAATGGTTCATTACAATACTTTCTCCAATGAGGAGCAAGATAGAATTTACTTTGAAACAAACTTTGTCCGGTGTAGTATTTATTTTAGAAAGCCACACTCAAAGGCAAAATCTTACTGAGAGTGAAAAGAATAATAATAATTTTGAGACACAAAAGTAATTTGCTTTTTAACTGTTTAGCCAACATCCATCCATCCTTCCATCTATTCATACATACATAAAAAAAGGTTTCAGTGATTAATGTTTATGTAAAAAAAACCCATCAAAAATAACTAGCTTTTTGTTGCAATTTTTGATTTCTATCAGCTGTGCTTTTTGTGTATTTAAGACGATTTACTTCACAGGAACATCGTTCGTGTGATTCCAGGTCCATCTCTGCAATGGTGTCAACTTATTACACTGAATGTCCTCCAGATTGTTCTGTACTGACGCTTCCCCCACAGCTGACAAACTGGCGGGAGACATACAAAGAAGCCTCGATTGAAGTGGCACAGCAAACGCGAACACAAACACATTGCGATCGAAAAGTATTGTGTCAGAAGCGCTCGCTTATGTCAGGGTGCATTAAGATGGCAGTCTGCGCACAGCTTGGTTCTTTTGTCTGCTGAAATTACCCGTCGGCTGTGTGTGTGTGTGTGTGTGTGTGTGTGTGTGTGTGTGTGTGTGTGTGTGTGTGTGTGTGTGTGTGTGTGTGTGTGTGTGTGTGTGTGTTGTGCAGATGAGGTGAGCTCTGTGTAGCCTGGTTATGAACTAAAACAAGCTGTGTATCTCTGTTCCTGCCTGTTGTTGTTTTATACCTGCTGATTTTCATCTGACAATGCGTGACATTGGTGCTCGTCCAAATTACAACGAAAAGCTGAGGAGCTGTTGATGTTTAAGTCAATTTTCTAGTCTGACCATGGCCTTTCTATGTAGAGTTTGCATGTTTTCCTTGTGCACGTGTGGGTTTCCTTCAGGTGTTCTGGGCGTTTTCTCCTGCAAAGTCCAAAAATGGCTTTTCAGGCTTAAATGTGCTGATGATGTACTGCTGACCTGTCCTGGACGTACCCTGCTTTTGCCCATAGTCAGCTGGGATCAGCTCCAGCACCTTGTAACCCTGAATTGGATAAAGTGGTATAGAAGATAGATGGATGGAAGATTAGAGATTGAAACTGTACGGTGGTGTCAAAGTGACAATTACATTTCTATTCAGGGATTTTGGGTACATCTCTTGACATTCGTCTTGTGTGAAACCAATTTTGTAAATTATATGCTCATGCATGTTTTTTTTCCCCCCAACCTCTAATATATATGTGGGTGAGCATTGTAAATCATCGGTGGCATGCAATGTCTTTTGAATGACATTAGCGGGAGATTTGCAATCACGCCCTCCTTGTCTTCTCAATCACACACATTCACACAATCAGCTGATGCACAAGTGCACTGACAAACTGTATTACTCAAGGACACCATACGCCTCACACAGCCTCTTCTACATGTTAATCCAAATCAAATAAATCAAGTAGATATTTTCATGTGCAGGTCTCCAAATGTAGTTCTCCCGCTCCTGTGTGAAGTGAATTACGAACAGGAAGTTGTGTTCGGTATTTAGTTTTACACCAGACATAACGTGGGGATTATCTTTCTGTCTTCTTTAAATTTCTATTCATAGTCCTCTGTTCAACTAAACGTACCCCCAGGAAAGTATTGGGTATGTATTGAAATGTTTGCAAAAAAACAATTTGTATATCCTCCACATACCCTAATTTTCATCTCCTTCCTTACTTTTGGGGCTCTTTGGGGATTCCGTTTAGCAACAGATGGTCTGCTCTCTGGTTGCGTTTGCTGAAAGTTGCCCAAAAACTTCTGCATTTTGAGGATCAACTTACTTCAAATTGTTTGTGGATCTCGGAGAGCTTACGGGCATCTGCAACCTTTCTTCTACCATCCATATGATTTACATTTTTTTGTTTCAAATTACAAAAGTAAAGACAAAGTGTCACATTTATAAATTGTTTGTTTGATGATCTTTATGAGTCGATTGTTACAGTTTGAGAGAATATGGAGGACCGCATGTGCTTGTTGCTCCTTGTGAGGCTGGCTTTTTTTCTCAGCCGAGAGCAGGTGTGCTTGGAGAGTGAGGGACATGGTAATGATGATCATGGTAATCATGACACTCCAGATAGTCTGCTTAAATGAGAGGGGAGGTTGTGTCAGATTGATGGATAATGAAAAAGATGAAGAGGAAAGGAGGACTTCAAACGGCACGAGATGAACTCCCTCAGCTCTTCTGGGTATTCCTGAAATCTGCTTGGGTTGCTTACTAAAAATAAGATTAAATAAATAAAATGTTGCAGTGTTACATTCAAGTCTTACACAAGTGCTTTAAGATTAAAATCATGACTGAGCAAGACAGATAAGTATGCCAAGAAAAACCTACTCTTAAAGTTGTGGTGATTAACTTGCAAAGTCTGCACCAGATGTAATTTATTAAACCTCAACCATAAAAAAGTGAACCATATAATAAAGAATAATGACGTGATAGTAAAATAAAATGATGCCTTGCAGTCCTAATGCAGCAAACGGCTTACAGTCGGAAGAAAAATGTCGAAGGGAAACGCATTGTTATATCCACCTGTATTTGATAACAGAGATAAAACAAACAATGTTCTACAATATTAATAAAGCAGATAAAATCAACATTATGCTACAGCATGAGCCCCATTCTATATTATTCCAACTATATGCAAGAAACACAAAAAGTCCTGTATGAGTAAGATGAAATGAAATGTTTAATAACTACGTTGAGGATGTTTAATACATTTTAAGGGCAATTTCAGCTGTGAGTTTGACATCACGTCAGGGTGCAGAAATTACAAAAGGGAAGGGAAGGGAAGCGAAGGTAAAGTCTAATATATTGAGGAGAGTAGAAAGGGAAATGAGAGGATTTGGATGAGAGGAGAGAGACGTGGGTTAGAAAATTTTGGTAAAAATTATGGTTTTAGAGGAGTGGCATGCGAACTGTGTGTGTGTGTGTGTGTGTGTGTGTGTGTGTGTGTGTGTGTGTGTGTGTGTGTGTGTGTGTGTGTGTGTGTGTGTGTGTGTGTGTGTGTGTGTGTGTGTGTGTGTGTGTGTGTGTGTGTGTGTGTGTGTGTGTGTGTGTGTGTGTGTGTGAAGGATCTGGGTTTGCCGCCAAAAGGTGCCGGCGTGGGGTGCACCAGGGAGCGATCAGACTCAGACTCCAGGGGGATTAACGTCTCGCCACATACCAGGAGAGACGCTGCAGGGATGGATATCAGCGAGAGAAGGAGACGAGGGGTGTTAAAAAAAAAGGTAGAGAAAGCCTTAACTGCAATAAAGAGGATATTGAAAAAGACAACATGCTTTGAGTCTAAAGACAAAATGTTTGTGTGTTTTCATGTTCATAGCTGAATATGTAATTACACATAATGGGGAGACAGTAGGTGTACACATGTTTTATATAGGCCAAATCAAGCTCAGGTAGGAGACATCAAAGCACCACCATTATCCTTAATTATCCCGGCATTGTTGCAAGTTCTTCTCCCCCTTCTTTATCCCTCTTACTCAAACACCTCTGGCGCTTTAAATTCCATTGCTGAGACTGGCATCAGAGCAAAGATCCACCTGAGCTTCTCCTGGCAAATTCATATTGTAATGAGGCTGCAGAGTATGGAGGTGGTGGTGGGGGGGGGGGGGGGGGGGGGTTAATGCAAAGCCTGCTGCACAGTAATGCACTCAATCAGAGAGATTTGCGTTAACCTCAGGTAACCTCAAAGACCAGGGAGCCGCAGATGCAGACTGGATGGAAGAGAAGGGATCAGAGCTATCCTTATAATCGCTCAGTGTTTTCAGTCAGCCCGTCATATTTCTCGTTATCAGCCTTCATCTGTTTCCATCTGAATACTTTTACTTTCTTCTGAGGTGTCTGCATTACACTCATTTGACTAATGCTCTCAGGGGGGGTCGGAAAATGTAATGTCTTCTAAAAGGTGTTTTTTGTGGGGTTTTTTAGATGTGTGAACTAATGACCTTTGGTTTAGTAAACCCTCCCCATCCACTTCTTGATTAACTTATCATTGGCTCTATTTTCTCTCTTGACACAACACATCAAGCTTAAGCCCCTTCTGTGATTGACCTCCTTCCCCGCCTCCTCCTCCTTCTCCTCCGCCTCGCTTTAACCTCCGCGCTGCTTCATCTTCACATTTTTTTTCCCCTCTGTGATTCAGCACCCCTCCCCTCCTTCCACCTTTCACCCTCATCATTATAATGTCCCAGCTCAGCATGAGAGGGAGGCTCGGGGAGCATTTAACCAATGACTGGTAGCAATTAGAGCCGCTGACCCGCTGAGTTTAGCGCTCAACTCTGCCCTTGACCAGCTCCGACCACACTGTGCAAGGCATCGCAAACAAACAGCAGGCATTACACCAGGTGCTAACAATACATTAAGTGCCACGTGTGAAGGTGAGCGTTTAAATGGCTTCCCTCTTCGCGGAGCGGGGGCGCGCAAGGAAAGGACACACGCCAACGTGTGTAGACACTCAGCGAAAGTTGCAGAGCCACCAGTGTGCATTAGCGGCCCTGACAAAGCTCATTTGTGTTTGCTGGTGATGAAAGGAGTGCACAGCCTCGTCCCACTGAGCTTTGTGAAAACGTTGTGACAACGCAGAGTGATCCACTTAGGAGGTGCATAGTGGCCCTCGGGGAGGAGGGGGGGGGGGGGGGGGGTGGCAGGCCTCTCTGGTGGCTCTCTCCACTACTAGTAGATGTGAACAGTGCACTAAACGCTGAGGCCATGTCCCTCCTGGCATGAATAGATGATGCCACGCTGGATTGATGAAGAGCTGCGTCTCATAGAGACACAATCAGACAGCAAAGGTGCTCGTGGTTCAGAGCCTTCCAGTGTAATTGTGTAATTTTGTCTTATTTACTAGTTTCTGATATAACACCAGGAAAAAAAATCTTCACCAGCATGATCATTTTCTATTGTTATACTTTGACCTTAAATTGCTTGTCTTTATAGATATACATGTTGCTTGTGTGTATGCCACTGAGCATGAAACAAGCTCCCAATAAATGTAAAATCCAGTTTGGCTTGAATTCCCTAAGATACCAAATTCTATAACAAAAGTCACGCTGCCAAATCATACATTTAGGACTGTTTTGGCTTTTGTAAGTATGGAAATTCAAGTTTTACATGACATAGAACTGTTGGAGTATATGCTGGTTACCTGGCAACTGCTCTTGGCTGTTGAACTCTCCGACACATAAACTACCTACAAAGAGAAAACTGTTGATCTTGTACTTCACGAACAAGATAAAATGTTGCATGATCACACAACCAATTATACAACTTGAGGCTTCCTTGCCATTTTGGCATTGCCACTTCTCTTACAATCATTGGAGTTTGGGTTAAAGGTTTGAAATAAGGCTTTCTGGTTAACAGAGATTCAATATTTTAGATGTTTTATTTCGACAACATAGGATCTGTAAGTTATTTGCACTCCTGATCAGTAAAGTTGCTTTGAACAGCAGGATTTTAAAATAAGTGGTTGGTAACAAATGGCAAAATGACACAAACAATTCCAACTCAGAATGTTAATAGTTACTCGTAGAAAGACAGAGAACCACACACACACACTCAGATTCGCACCTCGGGGCAATTTAGGATCACCAATTAACCTCAAGTGTATGTTTTTGGACCATTGGTAGAAATCAAAGTGCGAGCCACTACTCCATGGTGTAGCGAAATTGGGAAGTCAAATTACGGTTGATGTTGTTGAAGCTTTAAACCCAACATGTAGTGCCAGTTAAAGTAGGTTGACATAAACCATTCATATCAAACAATTCTTTTGATCCAACAACAGTCATGAAGCTGGACTTAAATTTTAAAATATGTTCTCTCTGGTGGTGTAATGTCTGCGAAAATGTACTCAAAAAGCAGTGCAAAAATCCCAGTATCTTTTTATATCAATTAGATGCTGATTTATCATTCATGCTGCTGAGACTGTTACCAGTTGGGAAAGTCCCATTTCCATGTTGGCATCTGGACAACAAGAAAGTATAAGACACTGTACAGACAAATGACAACACTGCTCTGTTACACTTACAAACAAAAAAGAAAGATTAGAAGCTTCATTTAAATACTATTTGTGGACGTCATGACTGAGCTTGATGCTCATTTTGTCAATGAATTTTACACTGTGACACATTAAGAAATACTGTATGTCATAAGCATTATTTCAGAGTGAAATTTCTGAAATTTCTATTTTCTATTTTCAGCTTTCAGTTCCCACTTAGAAGTCACAACTGTCCTACTTCCAGCTTGCCCATGACTATACTTCTACTGCCTGGTCGTCTTACAAGAACACATCACTATATTACAACACGGCGATATCTTGGCTCCACCTTTATCCCCCAAATACGTTTTGCTATCTAACTTTTGTCTCCGAAGCAAGAACACATTTACGAAAAAATCCAGCTCAAACTTGTTTTTCGCTTCTTCAAAGTCTTTGTCCCTTCTTCCAGAGGACAGGAGAATGAGATGTGTTCATCAAGGCTTCTGTGCGACACTTGTGGTGTGCCAGGAGGCACAGCGGTCACAGGGGGTGCAGGGGCACAGATGGCAGCACAGGTGTAGAGAAGCCACCACATCAAGCACAGTCATCAGCCCCCTCTAAACACACTACGCTGCGCGTCCATTTCCACACACACTTAGCCGGGAGTTCGTACCCGACTGGATGACTTCACAAGCAGGGGAACTTTCTCCAGTTGCCGTTTTCCGTCCCAACATCTGATGGGATGCTCGGCAGCCGACAGCAGCGCGGTTCTGTTAATAATTAAATCCAAAGAGTGGCCATAGACTCTGACACATGAAACATTGATGTCAGGAGTGAATGCGTCTTTTTTAACATGTAACAACCCCTTGTGTCCTGCTTGACTTGCATATCAGCAGCACCAGTCACAGCTTTTCCAGGGCTGAGATTCTTTCTTTCTCTTTTTCTCTTTTTTCGGGCGTGTCTACCTTTCCAGCATATCTGTTGTTTGTCATTCAAAATGGCAAGCGAGGTGGAGTAAACAAAACAAGACAGCTTGAATGATACCCTGAATTGGTGTGACATGGGAGAGGTTGCAGATGACGTTTGGGACATGACAGCTCGCCTCCTTGACATTTAAATATTTGCATGCTCCTTGCAGTATATTGGTTTTGGTTTTTTAACAATAGATTATAGCCTGCATCCTTGTTTTTGTACTCTTGAATAAGAACACTGCAAAAGAAAGGCATTAATACCCATCCACAATTGATTTTTTTTTTTAAATACTGTAATTTATTATAGCTGATGCACAATTCCAGTCGGTGGTTCGTTGGTACCATCTCCAGACGTCCCAGTGGTCTCACTTAACTTATTTCTGACCCCCTGACTGTGGTAATGAACAAATACGGGCATCCACTTGCACCATGTGTGTGTAAATGTATGTGTGCGTGTGTCTGTACTGATAGCAGTGGTAGCATTTATAAACCACCATAGTGGATTAATTACCTAAAAGAGTGCTCTTCATGCTGAATTCCTTAGAGAACGGGGTGATTTGGTTCATAATGAGGCTCGCTCATTACAATGACAAGTCCTCACGGCTCATCAGCCTGACTTTGAGAAGGCAAACTCAAGTGCCAAGCCTGCAGCCTTAATTTAAGCTTTTATCAATATCAAATTAACAATAAAAGCAGACTGACAACTAGGAGGTCTTGGAAGTTTAGCACCTTAGTTTTGAGGCTGGTGTAATTTAATCTTGTTGTTGGTAGTGTTTAAATTAGTCTTTTTATTTCAGTGTATTTAATCGCTACATGTGTGGCCATTATTTTAGTGTTTTGAATGTGTTGGTCCATTTGTGATACCATTTTAGCATATTTATTTGATGACTAAATTGGCATTATATTAGTATTTCATAATCTGCGTTCATTTTTTTTTTGTTGCACTATCTGGTATTTGGCTTGTGTCCTGGCACTTTAAGAACATGTAACAAAACATTTATCTTGCAGGCTCCCATCCTCCGAAAGACAGTGTGATGTCTGCATTGATTTTATTCCAGAAGGGAATGTCCTGCCAACTAAAAAAAGAATCTTTTAGTGTGTGCCCACTGATTTAGGCCCCGTTTACACGTCAAAATGTTCAAGTGAAAACGGAAAACTTTCATGGCGTTTTGGGTGTCTGTTTACATGTCCGGCTACACTACAATGTTGCTCAGAGCCACTGAAAAGGCAACGTTTTAAAAAAGGCTCCCAAAGTGGAAAGATTTATGAATGTTTTGTCTCCATGGAAATGTGGGAAAATGCAACTTTTCAAAAAAAACAATAAAAAAATGTCTCCATCACCATCAAAATGCAATCAATGATAGCGTTCGATGGACAACAATGACAATGGTGGTCTCCAGAGTGTTATGACTCACAGGTCATATTCACCTGGGATTTGGTAGTTTTAATGTTGAGAGTCACCAGGAATAACAATCTAACTTGGTAATCTGTCCTACAAATATCCGTGTAATCGCCATTGTTAATGTTTATAGTATACTGTTCTCACCACACGTGTGTGTGGTTTCAAAACCAAAACAACCAACAGCACCAGCTCCTGGCCTGACATACACACTACATCATTTTCAGTATTTCTGCCATTTTTGTGTAAAGAGACATTGAATTCAAAACAATGCCGTGTAAACACAAAACTATTCTGAATCAAAAATGTGAAACCGATATGTTTTCACTTGAAACATCATGTAAAAGGGACCTTAGTTTAGCAGATGCGTCAAGATCCACCTCTGTCTGATGCTTTACCAGATACCAGAGAGTGAAACTTTAAGAGATTCCAAAAGCTAATGTGTCATAAAACACTGCAATGGCTGGTTTAAAAAAAAACGGCTGCCTATGTAAATTTTAATGTTGATATACTTTTAATATAGTTAAACAAGACCACATAGTGGTGTATTTCTAATCTTTTGGGGGCTATAAAGGCTTTCTGTGTGGATTTTGGATGTCTACCGTTCACTTGGTGTCAAAGACTTCAATAGATGTGTATGTGAGAGTGTGTGTTTCTTTGTGTTTACCCTGTATTATATGTGTTAGACATGTTCTCATGTTTTTTTGTATTGTCAATTTCTACAGAATGTTAATTTGTTATAGTTGTCATTATGTGACATTATGGAAAACCACATTTGATGCTTGGTAAAAGATTTTAAAAAATGATCTGTGAGCGAAGACACTAGATTTTCCCCCAGCACAATGTGAACTGAAACATGCACGATGTTGTATTAAATATTGCAGTGCCAAATTCCCACCAAATGTCTCCTAAACGCTTCCTGGAAACAAAGCACATGTTATGAGCTCATGAAATTACACTGGGAGGAACATTGAAAGGGGACAATATAATCGTGCTGTGTTCTCTTCAACACAGCCAAGTTCTCAGGCTGGAAAAATAAAGGAGAGAAATTTAGCCGGTGGCCCAAGTGCATAAAACAGCCCGTTACAAATAAATGTTCTCCACTTGAAGCCATTTATAACAAATGGCAACCTGTAAAACTGTCCCTCCACCTTCATCAAAACCGGATTAAACATCTTTGTGTTTGTGGCTATAGGCGCTGAACTCATACAATGCAGCTCACACTATGCTAAGATCTTTTTTCCTACTTTATAGTCGGCCTGGCTCTTTATCTCCACTGGAGTTCATGTCTATCTTTGCACCACCATTTTTCAACTCCCCTTCCTTCTGATCCATTTCTCTCTGTCACACCTCTGTTCTTTGTAGCGCAGTTTTCCTCGAGCCCATAGTGAACAGCTATGTCTGTCATTATTTGTATACAAGCTATACAATTACTGTGTCACACAGCAACTGTGGTGGGTCTTACTGTGGCATTCCACTTTCTGGACAAAAATATGGGTTATATTTCTATCTAGCTGACAATATAACACACCTTAATGCAGAGCAGCTGCAGTGTAGGTCAGGAGTAGGTCAGCTCAGTAATATTACAAGTGGAAGAGGGTCTGTTTTAGAAGAAGACAGACTTTTCCTCTGTGTTGTCATAGTTAGCCATCTCAAACTAAACTTCAAAAGCTGAGCAAATCTGTATCATATTATGATACACATAGTACTATATATAATAATGAAACCTCTGCAACATGTCGTTGATCAAATGTTTTAGTGTATTTTTGTTGTGTGTTTTCGCATTTGTTTCTTTTAGTAATGTTGCGGCTTTTGTGTTTGTATTGTGGCTTTATTTCTATTGTGACATATTTTTGTTGTGGTTTTTGTATTTGCGTTGTAGCTTTTATGTTTGTGTTTTGTGAGTATGTTGTGACTTTTCTGTTATTTTTATCCTCATGTTGCAACTTTTGTGTGTGTTGTGGCATATACATTTGTCTTATGCCTTTCCGTGTGTATTCAGCATTGTATTTGGTTTGTGGGTTTCAGTCTTTTATTGCAGCTAAAGGTCACTAAGGTCAGCCATTTTGGCACACAATTCCCAAGCTTTTTTTTTTTTTTTCTCCCATTCACCGTCTATGAAATGCTGGTGAATACGTTCACACCTACCAATATGTAAAGACATTCAGTTTGAGAAAATTAGAAAAAGTTGTTTATTTCATCAAGTGTTTTGTGCATCTTATTTTATTTCTCAGAGCATGAAGGGTCTTTTTTTATCTTAAATATATGAATGCTGATGTGACCCATGATTAGAACAAGAACCGGGACAGACAGAAAACAAAGAGTCAAAAATGAAAATAAGTCAAAAAAGGTTGGATGTGTGGCTAAAACCTTGTCCTAATGTGTTTATTTTCTGCATGCGAGTGCTAAATGTGGTATGGAAAGCCAAACTGATACCGTTTGGGTAATGAACACTCATGTGCACGAAGTGCCAGACACTACACCCATAATCCAGCCCCTTTGCTCCCTGGCACCTTTTCAACATGGTCCCGGGTGCAGGCTTTAAAACCATGGTTCATTTTAAAACTATATCTGCTTTCAGCAGCGGGCTCGCGCTACAAGCCGTAAACAACACTGATAATTTATCACTGTAAAGATATAACACCTTTTTGTAACCTAGTTTTCTCTTGCAGAAGATTCAGACTCATGCCTGTATTAAATTGTCCAAGGTTCAATTCACTGTTCAACCACTCCAGGAAGAAATATGTGGGTGCTCAGCAGCCAAAGTCTTTTTTTTTCTCTCTCTCATTCCTGAGGTTAGTCACTCGCTTTGTCTGTCTGCTGCTCGAAATGGAGAAGGTGGCACACAATAGGTTTATCAGAGTTTTATTACCTCAATGGAAACAAGGTTAATGAGAGCCGAGAGAGTGAACAAAAAGGAAATGCAGCAGCTGATCAATGAGTCAAATGTGGATCATAAAACAAAAACAGAGCACTCAAGGGCGCTACGACAAAACCGAGCCACAGAGTGTGGTCGTAAGTTGGGGGTCTTTCACTTTGAATGACTTTGAGGCTTTTGCAGACACATTGTCACAAGTTTAAGAAAGATTCAGAGTGCATTAGGTGATGCGAAGTTCCTGAATGAATCCTTCCCAGGCACAGGCATTGTGACACCACATCTCTCCCCCTTCAATCATTCTGTTCATTGAACACGACTTGAAGAGTTGATTAAGATTTGGTTGGTATTTGCAATCATTTGCAGTGATTGTATTTGGTATGAGCACCATACTTTGATGTGATTCTTCAGCAGCAGGAAGTACTGTAAAGCGTCATTGATGCTGCATAGCTTACTCTACTTTGTAATGTGAAAGTAGAATTTATGATGGCTTGGCATTTATTTGCCTTCCTTCCCCAAAAATACACAGTAGTTTGCACTTTTTTACAAATGACATATTGTAGTACTGGAATATCCAAATTATTCCATGACAGTTACAGTTACTTGTTTACTCCCCCGGTTAAGTGGAAAAAAGTAAAATCAATGAAATCATACTGTACTAGTGGTGTAAAATCAGCTTCCCTCTTGTTTTTTTCTCTCTCTATTTTCTCCCTCTGTCTTCCCTCATTGCGCCTTTGTCTCAACACTCCCTCCCTTCTTCCGTCTCTCCTCTGAGCCCTATCGATTTCTTCGATTGTGGCCGGCGATGGCAGAGCGTTGTTTGCCATGAGATAATTGTCCCATCATTGGTGCTGTGATGAGTGCTCCACTCCCACCCTGCTTATTTATTTATTAATGCGATGTGTCACCTGCTCCACGCTCGGGAAGGAGAGCCGGGCAGGTTAAACAACTGCAGAGCCATCCCCCATTGATTAACAGGAGGGGAGGGGGGGAACTGCTTCAGGGTCAAAACGCGATGTTCGGAATACATATGTGTAATCAGCAGAATGGAAGACAGATTTTCTGGGGAATGGGAGCAGGATGAATACCCCCAATCATTGATACTGGGTTATTCCAGCAATAAACCATGGGATGGTCTTATTACTTTATTGATTGGAAGCATAATGCTGTATTGACTGAATGAGAAATAAGACACTAAAAAAATTGCTTTTATGCATTTCATAGTCATGTTTTCATATTTCCCACAGGTCCATTTGAATTTTAATCAGATAAGGTGGACTAGTTTAAAAATATCCAGAGGTTTATTGATAAATATAATAGATGTAAAGATTTTTTTTTTTTTTTTATTACAATTATGCAGTCGCAAAATATTACCTTGACACATGCACAGGATCGGCTTCAGCGCCCTACAACCCCAAGTGGGAGAGAAGACAGATAGAAAGGACTTTATCTGACTTTATATGAGATATTAAGAGTACTGGAAATAGTTTTCTTAATGTTAATTTAGTTGTTAATTTACTTATCAAAAGACAGTCCCCAGTTGGCCATTTACTGATGAACTCGCCCTGAACAGAAGCAATCGAACCTTCATAACATCTGGCTGAAATGTGTCTCAAGATACTCCCCAAGTATTCAAAAGACTTGAATTAATAATGAGACCATTTAACACAAAACTGTGGATTGAGAACCCTCGGCAGAGTGCTTCCATAACAAAATGCACAGTTTTTTCAAGCTATGGCTTGTTTAAACGATTGTCTGATGCATTGTCCAAATATGTGAGTATAAACCTCAGTTTACTAAACAACGCTTTTAAGTGAAAACAGTTAAGTCTTGTTGCGCTTTGGCAACAAGACTTAACATGACCTGTTGCCCAGAAAATGTAGAAATTGTGACTCTGACTTTGTTGTTGTTGAAGTTATTTAGATTTAGATTACAATTGAGTGTCTTTAGATTGCATGATGCCATTTTACACTTTTAGGGTACAGCTTTCAGTATCATAAAGTGAATGCCTAACTTCAGTTAAAAAGCCTGTTTGGCTTGAACAGTGCATTTTGCAAAATGGTGGGTCAGACAGTCTTTATGAAGTGTATAAGATGGATGGATGGAAGGTTGTTATTTAGAAATAAAAACAATACAGGTAATGTGTTTGTTTTCCTTCCTTCCAGCATGTTGACAAATTGAATCTTTAGCACTTCAGATGATAGATTTTTATCAATCTGTACTTTACGACAGATAGCCATGAAATAAAGAATTTATCTAAATGAGGCAACATTTCCCATCTGCTCCTCTGATTTCTCAGGAAGTGTTGACGTCGTAGTTGCTGCCGTCAACCTGCTCTGATTAAAGCACTAAATATCCAGTTATAACAAACTCCTCCAATGTCCTCAGGCGGTGCTGTACCTGACAGCTGTGAAGCAATGATGACAGTTTCAGTTGACACCGATTAGCAGGCCTCTTTTCATCAATTCTTGTCTTCATTTTTTTTTTTTTTTGTTGTTGTTATTATCAACTTTTGGATGACGTGCGTTGCTGGAAATATTCCAAAACATTCTAAAAAAGACTATGGTGAGGAGGACCCGAGTTCAAACTTGACATGCAAGACTGGAAGAGGTTCAAATAACTCAATAATGAACAGACTGTAACAACATTTTGACATATCATTAAATGGATTTTACTTATATAGCAATTTTCCACCGCTTGAGCAGTTCCCAAAGCGCTTTGTGCTTTTAATCAGATTCACCTTTGACTCAAATACCAACGGTGGCTGTCGTGCAAGATGCTCAATCTATCCATTGGGAGGAGCAGTTTGGGGTTTTAATGTCTTGCTCAAGGACACTTCCACATGTGGAAAGGGATAGATGGGGAATTGTACAAGCAACGTTGTAATTGAGAGACGACAAGTCAACCAACGGAAACCCAGCCACCCCTATAAAATAAAGAATGGTTTACATTTACTTGTTTCCAAAATACCAAAATGAGAATGAAACAATAATATTCCAAAGCCAACTAATTAATGTTATAAACATTTGAATATCCACTTTTTTTTTTTTTATTCAGTTGAACTGAAGTTAAGTATTTGAGTAAAACTGAAACATTTAACTTCATATTAATAGATTGAGGTTTGGTCAAAACTATTTAAACAGCTTGGTTGTTAAAATGCCAAATCCACTTTGAAGTATAAAACAGCAAGGTGTACTTCACCTCTGCAGCAGTGGCACGTGTTGGTCTTAGTCTTTTATGTTTTTAAGTTGACCATCTGTCTGCACTCAGCCTGTTGACGGCCTTTCCCTGCTACATACTGAAAGTAATTCCTCCAATTTGGTTCACACACGTTCACTCTCAACTTAAAGGGAACTGATTAGAATTCAATGGATAAAGTCAAAGGTCGAGCTCACAGAGACCTCACAGAAAGTTGGTAATGAGGTGTTCTCGGCAACACTGTTGTGGAGTTTCCTGGGCAGACGTGCGTTTCTCAATTAAAAAATGTGTCGGATTTTATTTGGTCAAGATCAAAGTCAAGTTTACTGCTCAACTTTGTCATATTTTAATTAATACATCCAAAAAGCTCACCGGTCTATTAGTACTGTGACATCCCTCAGTGGCCCTTGCTACATGTTTTCTAAAAACCTGGAAAGACAGTAATGTCAAGGTGCAGCTTCAATGGTGAAGGCACACACACACATAGGTATACACTGCAAAAACACAAACGCAATGGCAGGTAAAGCTTTATAATGAGACGTGACTTTAAATCTTTGGGGGTTATCTCCTATTCTTTTCTATTAAGGTTCACACATGACCCATATTGAAATACCCGACACCACACATGGACATGGGCCAACTCAAGTCACACTAACGTTATACAGAAGTCCTGTTTACCAGGTTTTCAGTTGCTCCAGCCACTGTTTATGTAAATGCACACCCAAAAGGCAATAAAAGTTTTGGGATTTTACTTGAAAATGTTGTGTATATGAAGCCCGAGGCTGCGCGTAAATGGACCTCAGTCATCAAAGCACATATCACTTTTAATACTGCTCTGTGGAAAAACAGCATGCAAATACATCAGTGTGTAAATAATATAATTTCCAACCTCAGAAACTGAGCTGCTGTTGTGACAAGCAGCATAAAAACACATACAATGTATCAGGAATTGCTAATACAGAAACAAGTTAGAAAACACTATAAACTAAAAAAAAAAAAAAAAGTGAGTATAAAAGCAATTCAGTGGGTAGAGCAGGTCACCTTCGCATAGGTGTTTGATCTCCCATCCCACTCTATCCAGGAAAAAAATTTTGTGCGTATATGAATAGCTGAACCAGACAGATCGGGCAAAGTGTTAAAAACTCCATGTGAGCAAAGTCCATTCACCGTAACCAAAGTATCTTGTTTAGACGCTTGTTGTTTGTG
Organism: Blennius ocellaris; assembly: GCF_963422515.1. NCBI lineage: Eukaryota > Metazoa > Chordata > Actinopteri > Blenniiformes > Blenniidae > Blennius > Blennius ocellaris. Next base: position 8,864,702 of record NC_137669.1, read on the forward strand.
ACATAATTCTGCACAGTCCATTCCCGTTATTAGACGTATTACCAGCTTGACGGTGATTATCCCAATTATCCTTACTGTTGCCTCCACTCAGGCAGGTTACAACACGTGTCTCCAGAGATTACCTGCATGACAAAAACAAAACACAGCTCGCCCTGCTGGGTCTGCATCAGAATTATCCGTTGAGGGAAATTAGTTTTGCTGTAGTTTATTTTGCTGCACTTGTTTAGTGCACTGTTTTATGCTGTCAGTATCTGAGAGCCTCTATTCGAAAGTTGTAGGCCTTTCATTTAATCATTTGGTGCTCCATATTGGGGTTTTTAAGCCCAATCAGGTCCATAGATAATCTGCCCTTGTTCCTCTGGACCTGGGTTGTCAAACATGTGTTTTTTGGGCCATGTCATGTCTGCCACAACATCCAATCCAAGGCACTGAATGGTCTTGCATCATGTAAAGTTTCGAAAAGACCACCAATTTTTCAATATTGCCTTTCGAAGTCATAATCTTTTTCTAAAGCTGTACTATAAGGTGAAATAATGCATACTGAAGGCTGCAGAAATCAGAAAAGCCTCCCAAAAAAAGCAACAGTTGTGGCGGCATCAGTCTTCAGGCAAAGAAATTTCAAGTTGGTCGTAATAGGTTTTATGATAAGGAGTTCATTCAATTCAACAATTTCAGGATATAGTCATAGTTCTTTCAAATGAAACTCAACTCACTGAGCATTATTATTGACTCGGATTATTATGCTTATCTTTGACACCCCATGCTCAGAGTAATAGTTATTAAATTTCAGCTTGGATGATGTGAAGTTCAAAACATTTAGCTTTCTTCGAACCAAGATCACAATAGTAGTGTGATCTACAAACTTATTGGCATGCTCATTTATTTAAATCCTTGAGAAAGACACATTTCTTTTAGTGGTAGTGGTCTTTTTTTTTTCCCACAGAAAAGAAATTACATACTTCATCCGTTCTTTCAATGACTGCAGAATTAAAGTAATAAAACATTGCGGGGGGGGGGGGGGGGGGGGAACTCCATTCACTCCTGCACAGCGACACAAACTTCTCCATTGACACGTCAAGGCCATCTACCAATCTCAGTAGCAGGAACGGTTTCAATCATGAGAGAAGCTTTCTGCAGTCAAGCAGCTCTCTGATTATCACCCTCTTTTATTCTGCTGATTGCTGCTGACAGAGTGGGCGAAAATATTCCCTATCATAATAAGCATCACTCCCTGTCCCGAACATCAGACATGGCGGTGACATGGTAACGACACATGAGGGAATGAATGGATAGTGATTTTGTTGAGCCATTTTTCCTCTCTTTACTTGTTGATTCCGATTTGTCCTTGTCAAGAAAAGATGCAGCAGGCAATGCCTGTCAGAGATCCGTTTAATGTGCACAATGGCAAACACAAATAGAAACACACTCACACGCACACGCGTGCGCACACACACACACACACACACACACACACACACACACACACACACACACACACACACACACACACACACATTAAATACCTCCAAAGGATAAACACAAGCACGCTACTATCTAAATAAAGAAAGGCCTTTATGAAAAAAAAACAAGCAAACAAATGAATGAATAAATTCAATAATAGATCATTTACAATGCACAAAGCTTAGAAAAATGCTTGTCAGTTTAACTTGAGTGTTAGCAGCACAAATGTGCAAGAGCTGCAATTATACACAACAATAGCCAGGAATCAACATATAATGGGTAACAGGGGTGTCAAGCATAAGGCCTGTTGTTCAGAACTGGCCCACGAGAGGCTCCAATCTGGCTCACCAAACGAAGGGAATTTTTAAAATTTCAAAGTAAACAGCTTCTATTTTTAAATACATTTCTTAAGCATATCAGACACTAAGTATAAATGTGCATTGGGTTTCTCACTGTATTTTGAATCATTCAAATTGGCTTCATGTTGAAATTGTAGTAATTTTCAGTCATAATTGTTTGTCATTTGTGAAAATATAGAATTTTTCATCACATGTACTTCATATATGGAGTGATAATTTTAAAAATTAAATTGAAGGTTCTTGTTCTTGTCTTGTTATTTTGCCGACTATTTATGAAATTGGCCTGTATGTGGTGTATGTGTACAATTTCCTATAATTTTAGAATTAAAATAATATCAGTGGGGCCATGGTTAAGTGAAAATAACAATAAAAGCACAATGAAACTCAGAAATTATAGAAATGATTTGCGTAGTTCCTGCTCCCACACTCCTCAGGAAAAGAAAATGGATTCTAATAATACATGGGAAATATACCTGATCACATATAATAAATTAGACAATAAAGCTCATCCCTGGAGTCAGTTGAACAGTTTTGTGAGGGTATACAACTCAAGCTATCCGTTAATAACTCAATGACTTTAGTTCAGCAGACAATGTGGATCATTTGTCATCTGTACTCAGCACATTAATCATTGAATGTATGTTTTCCCTCCTGTTGCCAGAACACGTCGGTCGGTTAAAAGCCATGTTTCCTTTGTTTCGAGTGTGGTTTTTGTTTTATTTTGTTGTCCGTCCTCTTTTCTCTTGACTTCCTGCCCAGATGTCACTTTGAGCTGATTACATCTTCCTGCTGCAATTGTCTCCACCCGCAGGTGGTTACCTTACCTTGTTACCTGACCCTTCCATCGGGTCTTGAAGTGGCACGCTGGAGGTTTCAGCTTCATTCACTTCTGTTGAGTGTGCCAGCCTTCGCTCTTGTGAGTTCATAAGCTTGTTCTTGCACTCCACCATACCCGTTTGTCACTCTTGCAGTTTGACAGTGCTGGGTGTAATCTTCATGCTCTGGTCATCTTTAAACTGGCACGACTCTTCTGGCTGCCATGAAATCTCATCATGATATACTACCGGCACATGAGAGGACAGGCCCTGGTGAAGTAACACGTATTGCTGGGAGTGTGTGTGTGCTTGACTTTTAAAAACAACCCCCAGGCACCGTTCACACTCCGTGGTGTGGTTTCCTGATCTGGACTGAAGTGGGGGAAAAAAAAAAATTAAAGTTCACACTCGGCCCAGTTTGGTTCATGCTCACTGGCATTTTAAACACTGAATTGGGGGATGTAAACATTACGCTAGTTGAATAGCAATTGTTAGGGTTTGGATTGTTTTTGTTTTTTGCAACATAACTTCCACAATATGGACAAGTTGCTCGAATTGTAACACTTAAGAACGACAAACGTCTTTGAAAATGTCAATGGAACAAAAGGAATTCCTTCCTAAAGCACATTATTATCGATAAATGTCCAAGATAAGACATTTAAAGTCACTAATGTCTGTTTGTTGCTGCATTTAGACTTCAATCCAACTGCACCAGAGTATGTTTGCAGTAAAAGTGTATCTTTGCTGTGCGCCAGGATTCCAGGATTAGGATGCCGGCTTTTGTGCAATTTAACAATCACTGGGGTTGCACTCTGTTTTGTTTTAACCGAATCAAATGTGACACAACTTTAATGTCGCCAGAGCAGTTTGAGCACACTGGGGATCATTTAGTAATGCTTGTGCCTCTTACGTAAACCACATGTATATGCTGTTTCTATGGGTGTTTTTCAGTAGATGAACTTACATTTCATCAGCTGCCCGTCTTCAACATGAGGAATACACTTGTATGTAACCCTCTGTATAAGAGGGTTACGGTACATACAAGTGTATTCCGGGATTCCGCGATGTGGGACTCTGAATTGGGTTAAAAAAAAATATTCATCTGACCACAACCTAGTGTTGGCTCATCTCAGATTCCACTGCTCTTCAGTACGCAGTACAAATGTCAGGCTATCAAAAGCACTCAGGCATGAATGACTGTTTGGTATCACTGCTTGAGAGAGGGCGCCATTGCCTTCAAGGCAAACTTACTTACCATGTGAAAGCACTTTGGGTCAAGCTACGGATGGCAGGAGCTGAAAGTAGATGGTTTTGTTTGAGCTTTGAAATATCTTGAGTTGAACTCTTACAAGTCAAAACAAAATAGATGCCTGGTGGTTGTTTTTCTTGTGTCAACCAGTCAAGTGGCATTTTGTATTCCTACCTATCCAGATGGAATGTAATAATACAATAACAAAAAATAATAACAAATAAATGAGTGATTAACCATTTTTTTTTTTTAAATGTGGGCAATGAAATTATTTTCATTCAGCTTAAAGGTCAAACCGTACTTTGCGGCAGAGATTCAAAACATTTTTTAACCTATACAAGTCCTTGTGAGAATACTTTGCAAATGAAGTTGCAATTGACAGAACTTGAATGAAAATGATTCAAATGTGGGCAAGGACACTCAACAACCTCAACCTGTATACTTCAGAGGTTATTGCGGTTAAAAAAACAAGGCTCCAACCATGTGAGACAATAAATATCTGGCATCGAAAGATGTCATTTATATGCATAAGGGACATGAAGCAATATTTGTGTTTCCTCCACCACACGAGTGAAACTGGGTTTCAGCCTGCGCCTGGGGTTTTCTTGTTTGGAGTTTCACCTGTAAGTGGATTTTCATTCTAAAGACATAGCTGTTTGAATAAATGGTAACTCTGGGTATGATTTGGTTACCTGCCTTTTCGTGTATATGCTGATTACCAAATGTCAATTAGACAGGACTCAGCTCCTTCCCACCCTTTCATGGATTAAAAGAAAAATAAACAATTTGACGCACTTGCATTGTAGATAAATCTACCAAAGGGATACCCAAAAAGTGGACCACATTAACCATGAAAAGAAAAAAAGTAATTATTTCACAATTTTCATTACAGGGTGTTCTTTACGAGCTCCCAATCAAAAAAGTAATTTAAATCCAACTTTCACTTGTAAATTTTCTGATAAAATCCCAGTTACTATGAGATTTCTTCATGACTCATGTTTTGCAATTTTCTGAGTTATATGTGACGTATTCCCACAGTTAGGAGGTGATAAAGGATAATGAGATGTCACCAAATGTGAAAGTAATGGATGATGCAACAAAGACCATATCTTTTATGCATTATTCTCTTTGCAATTCAATTAAAATGCTGTTCCAGATTTGTGCTGCTGAATGCAATTAACACCAGCATGTTTTCGGTCAAACACTTGGTTGAAAGTCCGTGAGGAATGTTTATACAACTTGAGGATGATTGGGATATTCCCAGGTGAGAAAACCGCACACATGCTATTTTCTTTCTGCTGGATATATGGCAGGCTGTCCACCATAATGATATGCCTGTTTAAGAGGCTGTTGGTCACTGGCTGAAACTGCATACCCATTAGGTTTAAAACGGTTAATAGAACCTCGATGTCAAAGATGCATTTTAATATGGTTTTATACAAGCATTTAAATTATATAAAACAGGACTTTTACAGAGTGTTTAAAACACTTTTAAAGATGCTATATATAGTATTTTATAAATATTTCAGGCAGTTGTAAGGGTGGAGGCTATGAAGCCATACAGAAATAGTAAAACCGCCTCTTCATCAATGTGAAATTTGAAGGAGAAGGCAAAGCCCATTTTCTGTGACCACCCTTTGCTTTCAACTTAACTTTCTTTTTCTTCTCAGTACACTTGAGTTTTTGAAGAATATGTGCAGGGATATTTTTTTCTAAACATGTTTAATCAAGGATCACTGAGTCAAAATCTGCATTGTTTTTAGTATCACACTCTGCCATTCATTGAAAAGCCAAGTGTCTCTTGCTCAGCTTTGGGATTGACTACCTTGGAAAATCATGCAGTAAGTCACCGTCCAAATATCAAACTATTTTGCGCCTCATCATTTTTCTCATCTCGGTTACTTCATCTAACCATGTGCTCACATGTGGGGGAAAGGAGGACCGAATGCCAACACTGAGAAAGGAACAACACTATCATGCTTTTTGCCTCAGAATATCTCTCAAATTACATTCTACCTTGTTTTTAGCATTGAAATAATCAATATATTTAATGTGTAAAATATTGCAGAATTGAATTTAGAAAATGTCCATGTGCGCTTGTCCACTTATACGCAACTAAAGTAAGTGGCTGGTGGTTGGTTAAGACTGACAACTGACAGACTCCATCTAGTTCAAAAAGACCATGTATTGTTTTCACATTGCCATTTCTAGAACAGTTCTTCTTTAGACTACAGATAATGTGTGCGAATACAATGAATTAGGTAATGGTAAATTATCTTTTAAAAGTCCTTTAATCCTGACCCTACTAAACATACCATCTGGTTCTCTATTTAAGATATAAAGGACTTCTTGTTTCAGTATGTGCCCATTAATAGCCATTATGCCGTGTATTTAGGCAGTTGAGCCATGTTTTCAGTCTCTGCAGTGTGGCTGGTATATTCAGTATGGATGGTAAATATTATACGAAGACCAGCCATTGACCTTGTCTAATTCATAAAATTCAAGGCGGTTTGTGTGTCAATATGCTCATAAATTTAGTCAGTCCAGACACGGCTGAGGATAAACTATACAGGTGAGAAATATTGTGTCCAATGCCATGTCAAACCTAATTTACCTACCAGACTGAATTTCCTTGTCTGAAAACATAAAATATCTGTCACTTGTGCTGATATATCTTGTATTTCATCAGTCTGATTGAATGATTCAGCTTTTAAGGTGATGTTAACTTCTGCTGGACAGTAATGATCCCCCAATAATGGAATGAAATTGTGCTTTCATATGCCAAAAAATGTGACTGTTTGCAAATTTATGTCGTGGTATCGGAGGATAGTGAGTCTTTTAGTCTTTCAGTCCTTCAGTTTGTCCCAGAAAATTATGTTCCAAAGGAGTAAATGGTCTGAATCACACACACATAGAACAATATGCTACCAACATAAACAATGGTGAGTACATAGACGATGTATGGACAAACGACAAATCGGATTGCTGTTACTTGTGATTCTCAACTGTAAAACTAAAGTCCCAGAAGAATATGGGAGAAAAATGTTCTATTCTTCTGAACACTCTTGCCATGTTGTCCGTTTTCACTTTGCACGTTATGGAAATCTTCCTCCGGCGCTTATCCGTGACGTCATTGGTGAAGCAGTCGCGTGTAGAAAAATATCTGAATTAGCATTGCATACGAATGAGGCCTGCATCTGGTGTGAAAAAATAAATTGGAATGGTGCTTTCACATGGCCACAAAACAGGTCTGATATGGGTCAGCAAAACAATCTGAATTGGGTCGCATTTCCTTGAAATGTGAAGGAGGCCTGAGAGGTGGCACAATGTAGTTTCAGCTCTGTGAGGCACGGTGCTCATTATCCTATACATGACCACAATTTATATTTGGTCAACAGCAAGCTGGTTGTGTGCTCTATTGGTGTCTGATATTTAAAGTTGCATGGTAGTGATTCCTGCTATTTCTTATAAAAATTGGAAAAAACAAGACACAAACTTGACCACCAGTAACGGCTGCCTTTAAGAGTCCTTTATAAGCTATAGCATATTAAATATCAGAGATCAAAATGTTAACAAATCCACATTACTCAAGCTTTGGTTTGATGTCTTGTGCTATTGTATTTTAACTGTGCTCATATGCCTCGTGTAATACAACAGTGTGCGAGGAATAGGAGGATGTGCACGCATGAGCAGGACCCTTTGATCACATCAGGTAAATGACACAGGGACGCTAGAGGTTGAGAGCTTAATTTTGTTCTCACACATTCAAAAGACGGCACGGTGTGCTAATAGGAGCGAAAGGCCATTAAAATGTAATTTGGGGCTTGTGTTTCGTAGGAGCAGAGTGTACAGGAGTGTACAGATTAGCCACACGTTGTGTGTGTGTGTGTGTGTGTGTGTGTGTGTGTGTGTGTGTGTGTGTGTGTGTGTGTGTGTGTGTGTGTGTGTGTGTGTGTGTGTGTGTGTGTGTCAGGGTCTGTGCGTGAGCATGAAATATTGATTGCTGATGCCCATTTATTTTTTGGGGAGGAGGAGGGGGTCATCCTCTGCTCATTGACCTCTGTGTAATTACCTTTGGGATGACTGGGAGTGTTTTCAAACTCATGACACCTTGATCTTGTTTACCTCCCTTCTAAGTGTAGGAATTGCAATAAATGAACCATTTATAGACCCTAAACACTATTAGAATGTAACACATTGACAATTTTCTCACAATATGTCATTGTCTAACCAACTGCAACCACCTGCACAACGTGTCTGGTGCTGTAGCCTGATTATCTGTCCACGCTGGTGTGTATTTTATCATTTATCATCAAAAAAGGGCAGAGAACAGCAGGTTGGATCAAATTAAAACTGTATGCCAATTATCTTAACTGCTGTTTGCAATAATGACATATATTTTCCATTACTAATTTCCTTTTAGCATAGTTTCAAACTCTGCCATCCAAACTGTTTTCAGAGTCTCGATGGCTGAATCTTGAGTAATGTAAGAAGATCCTGCTTAGTGATTTTGAACTTTACTCCTCCATTAATGATGTTTTGCAAATGGATTAAATTTACAGTGCTCCGAAAATGGTTTCTCATTTGCATATTTGTGACACTTAAATATTTCAGGACATCAAACTAATTTTACTATTGAAGATAACAAAAATGTATGTTTTGTATAAGAATGAATTCTTTTCTGTTAACACAAATAAAAGTATTCAAACCCATCTGGCCCTATGTGATGAATAAATGTCACCCTGATTAAACCAGGAAATAACTGATTAACTGCTTTTTTTTTCCATAGGCTACAAGATCTAGAAAAGTGATACATCATGCCATAATCTAAAGAAATTTAAGCAGACACTGACCTCAATCAGTCTGGAAAAGGATTACCAAGCATCTCTAAGGCTTTAGACTCCAGCAAACCACATAACCACATACATGATCCACAAGTAAATAAAACTTGGACAAATTCAGAGGCGCCAACGTACAAAAATGACCCAGAGACTGCGCCAACAACTGAAGCCCCAAAAGAGCTGAGAACAACTTTCGAAGAACTGCAGGCCTTACTTACCTAAGTTAACGTCATCGTTCCACTTTGTATTTCCTTGGGTTATCACTGTCTATAAAAATTTGTTTGATTTGATCCTTTTTCACCGCACTGTAAACGACAGGTTTCGCAAGCTAGATTCAATACTTTGGGAATATTTGATTAAAAAATTACCACTTCTTTACTTCCTAGCTTTCTGTAGTCTGGTAAAGATGGCCCTTATGCAATCTTCACATCCCCTTTGGGAATATTGTCTCTAGAAATACACACATTTGGGATTATTTTAGTCTTGATGTGAAATATCTTCACAGTTGAGGAATCTGGTACCAAAAGTGTGCCTCTATTGTGAAACAGTCCCTTAGTGAAGCCACAGTGACTATGAATGTCTGTGTATTATGCATCCAAACACACAGATGTGACATTTTGAGGATTATAATTGCTTTGCATGGGTTCCCAGTCTTATTTAGCTGTTAAATTACAATCTTTTTTCAATAGCTCCTCCAGCCAATTAAACAGAAATGTCACAGGTTGCATGCAAAACACCGGCCAGCCAGTGATTTGCTGTTTATATTGTAATCATTTGGATGGTTTATCAATAATCTCACCTCTAAGGGAGGCAGTTTGAAACTGCAGTAGCAGTAATCCATTCATTGATCACATCTTTTCATGGCAAAAAAAAATAAAGACAAGTGTGACAGGAGGAGCTAACAGTGTGAACAGACATTACTGAAGCTGACACATGGGGCCATATTGGAATCAATAATGAAGTAAAAAAAATAATTAGCCGTAATGTGCCGCTGAGAGTGTGATTAGAGTTGTTTCCACCAAAGACTGAATCAAGGACTTTTTTAGCTCGGACTCGGTGAGTCAAGGAAATAATTGATCACAAAGTAATATTCTGGAAACCTATATCATCTTTTAGATGTGGCTGCTTTAAAACACCAGTTAAAATGTTTTTGTTTGTTTGTTTTTAAATTCATTCTTATGTATTATCAGGATAGTGCATTTAAAGAAAATAATGGCATATGCAAGATATTTTGAAGGACTCATAGGAAATGAATGATGCAGTGACCCATGAAAATTAAAGAAAGGACCCCCACAAACATTTGACACTTGTAGTTGTGGAGGTGAGGAGTGGTTGTTCTGAAGCATAGTTGTATTTCTAAAAGATGAGATGTTTGATAAAGACATTTGAAAATAGAAAATGGAAACTTTTTAAAAGGATGAAACATTCATAGGTTGCTCTCTCATATTGCTTTGCATCTGGCACACTGTCCATTGCCACTTAAAGACAAAGTAATAATTTTGATACTTGGAAAGTTCAGCCAGTTTATATATTGAGATTTCTTTACATAAAGATGAACCAATGCGTTTTTCCTGACTAAATGTCCAATGTTGCTGCGTGTTCACGACTCTCAATTGAATTGCCTTCAATTAACAGTCATTATCCGGAGGTATTGAGTTTTTAAGTTGTTCTGCCAAACATATACAACAGTCTCTCAGTTCTGGTTTATACAATGTCAACCTATTGACTATACTAAATGGGACACAAATGTTTAGATTTCGGGTGTGATCAGAAGTGAAGGTATACAACATTGCTGGAAGGCCAGCACACAAAATGACTCCCACTCAAAGAAAGACATTCTGAAGCCGGAGAGCCAAAGGTTGGGGTCAGTCCTGCATCATTTACCTGATGGTTTGATCAATGTGATGGCTCAAGGAAATGCCATTTTATTTATTTTCTGCACAAGCTTATATAAGTGTGAACAACAATTCACATAAATTAAAAATCGCTAGTTGATGGAGTTATACAATCACAGGGTTTTAATTTGAGTTTACAATCAGAGTCAGAATTCCTTTTATTGTCATTGAAGCACAGAAGCACAAAGAAATGAAAAATATCAGCTCTCGTTGGAAAACAGTGCAAAACAGCAGAAGGTAAGGCAAAGATAATTAAAAACTGCAAAAAATAAATGGAATAAAAACATTTTTGAATTGACATAGACATAAAATAAAGAAAAAAGAAAAAAAAGAAACCGTACAGCAATGCACTGTAATGCAACATAATGAGAAAGTCCTTCTCTTGACCGGCCAAAATTCTTCAAACATTTGTCATTGTAATGCAACTCTATAACTGACTATCACCTTGGTACATATGTTACCGTAAAGCCTCTCAGACTTTTTTAAAGGGAAGATTTATTACAGCTATAGTGTGCTGGATCACAATAAGTATGACTGGTACTGTATTTTTCGGCATATTTTTGGATGATTCTGACGTTACTTAATGGTCATACAGCAAAACTGTACTGATGTCGGTTAACCTTAAGTAAGAGATGGACGAATGGAGGTTGCTTTAATTTTTGACATTGATCCTTTTGGTCGTCATGTTTTCTGCATGTGCTGGAGTGGTTAAAAAATCCTCAGTTTCAGAATGCGTCTGTCTATGTGGTGTTTGCATTCATGTTTTATGTGCGGGGGAGTGGAATGGCTTTTCTAATTTCCTCCCACAGTTTGAATACATCTGTTTGGGGTCAGTTGGTAACTTATCATGGCCTTTCGGTGTGAATATGAATAGTAAACTGAGAACTGGACTGCATCTATCACAGTGATATAGACGATGGAAGGATTAAGAGCTCAACAGAACTGTTATTCTTCGCACCTTGCGGTAAGCTTGGAGACGTTAGTTCCCTATCAACACCATCTACGACGTCTCCTATCATCCTCACATCCACTGGTGTGATTTCATCACTAACGTCAAGGTCCTGGAGCAGCTGGAGCCCAATGGCATTGAAGCCAGGCTGATGAAGTTACAGCTACACTGGGCAGAGAACATCTGCAGGATGGGAAATAGTCCTGTATGGCAAAATGTCCACCAGCCACCGTGACAGAGGGGATCCAAAAAAATTTTAAATAAAAAAATTCCACCAGTTTTCAATATTCAAATATCTTCAGAGCAAATTCTATGTCAATTTGGGGATTTATCAGGTAAATTTACATCCATTATGTGTCAAGCCCCAAAGTAAACTTGAGCATGAGATGCTGCCAAAAGGGAACAGCCGGGTCATCCAGCAAATGGCTCCACTGCTGGGACGGTAAACACCAAACTAATTGGGAGCCAGTAGGGCTCAGTGGTGGGAAATCGGGCACCATTTGCAACTAATATCCACCAAAACCCAGTCACTCTGTTGCACTCTGCAGAGCTCCGTTCTGTTTAGTGAAATTATCTTGCCAACCCCAGTGAAAATGAGATTGCCAGCAGAAACAAATCCCAGAAAAAATAACAGCAACCAACAATAAAGACATCCCACTAACAAGTATTGTCTGCACAAACAAATCCTCATGTAGTTTCTGCCTCACTGCCAATGAACTAATGCTAAAGCCATTATTATTCATCTAGACTTGCGCAGGTTCAAAGTTGTTTTGCTCTGGATGGGTTTTCCTTCGCAATGCATTACTTATTAAGCTGGATTTTTGCAAAGCAGGAGTGCAGGATTTATGTATTTGCTAAAAGCCACATGATCCCTGACTTTGACTTGAGAGAAGAAATAGAAAATGAAGGCTCCTCTTTTCAGGCAAATGTATTAAAATTATTTTCTGTGCGGTTTTGGGGTGAGGCATTAGCAATAGGCATTTTTCTCTCACTGTGCACACAGTGGTGTGACACAACTATACCGGCAAATGTACATTGCTCGTTGAGTTACCGGTTATGCAGAAATGGTCACAAGCATGCATTACGATATCCCATACGGTGACTTCACGGGTTTAACAGAACAGAACAACTTGGAAAAACTCAAAGCAGCCTCTCCTGTTAAAAAGCATAAACACAGAAAATATGAGTGCTGCATTATTTTGGAACCAGAGTCCGACCTCTTCAGAGTAAATTAGCTGAGTGCACAGGCAAACTAAAAACACTCAGTTCTTTCACACACTATAAAGCATGCTGCAAATGCTGAGCGCTCTTGTTTGACAGCAAGGCCACTTACAAGCAGCTGTTTTGATATCTCACTATGAAGAGAGCCAGCGTCCCCTTCAAAGCAGTGAAATGCAAATTGTGCCAAGACAGATTACCTCAGAGGACAGGATGTGCATTCACCTATTAATGCTCACTGTCTAACTTGATTTGCATCTTCGCTGAACATACCTGCACGGGCCATATGTGTCCATATGTTCCCATTTGCACCGCAAGCAAGACAAATGTAAGAAAGTATGGGGGGGGAGATAGAAGTGTGCATGGCTTGTCAGGGTGCCTCTCTTCCTCTCTCTGACGTATGCTCGTGCGCCCTTGGGTGTTGAGTTAAATGCAAGTGATGACATGATTTCTCAAAAAACAATCAATGAAGCCACCCACACACATTTAATCATTTCAAGTTTGTTTTTTTAATTTTTTTGTTTTTGTAACATTTATTTTTAGAGTCACACCTGCGGGAACATCATTTTTAATCTGACAAGGTGCAGCATCATCTATGTGGTTGTATTTCACATCCCATTTTACAGCACGCTTCCTATTCAGTATTCCATGTCCTCAGGCGCACATGTCTGTATGCTCAATACACAGCAAGGCAAAGGGAGGTGCATATACAGCTTGATGTTTCATGCCTTTTTTTTTTCAATGCTGAGAAATGTGAAAGCTTTGGAATGGAATCTAAGCTTTTATATGCATACCTAAAAGAAATGTGTTTCTTTAGAGGCTCAAATAGTGAACTAGATGTGAAACACACGAGAATTTTCTCATGACACACTTCCTATTAATGTGCATAAGATAATCAGAAATACATCTATGTATTAACACATTCTGATCTGAACTCATGCAAGTCACTGCAGAGTTCAGTGATTCACTTTTATCTATATGCCAACATGGAATAAAACAGGTTGATTCAATTGGTGAAACCCTAACTTCAGCTCAAATATGGCAATTATAAAAGTTTGTTAAACATTAATTATAATCAGTGGATTATCGCATTTGTGAGCTTAAGAAATAATTCAGCTCATTTTTAAAAAACAATCCAATAAAATCTATTGTTTTTCAATCAGCTCTCAGAGGACTTTTTTTTCCAAAATTGAACACGTGAAAATTAATCTCTGAGAATCTATTCACTGATCCGACTGATCTGCAAACATGGTCTGTGTCTATCCATTTGCTAAAAAGCTTGTTGACATTTGTTTGCTTCTCTCTTTAGAAATGGATGCATCTTGAATATATTCTTGCCACTTGGATTTTAAACAAATTAGGATAAGTTTCTTTGAATTGCCACAAGATATGTACACCTGAAATAATGTTTTATTCAGGTTAAGAGCGATATTTTGTGTTCTCAAAGCATGGTTTTATCGATTGGGGGATTTTGCATTGCATCTTAACAGTAATATATTTCCTTTTGTCCTTGACATTTTTACTGATTCATTCAGTATACTTTCTTGTTTTGTTAAAGTATTTCCTTTTAAACTCGTGGCTTCTTTTTATTAGTGGATGATTATCAAAATCAGCATTTTCACAGCCAAAAATATTTTATTCTTCGATGAAAAGCATGTATGATGTGCTGTTATCCAAACATGTCAACATTTTGGAAATGAAAAATTAGATTGATCATAGGTTCAAAGATTGAATCCCACCTATGTGGATTCTGCAGATTCCTCAGCATTTAGGAAAGAAAATTCGTCCCAATTCCTCCACTCTGCCCCGTCATTTGAACGAGATGGAGAAATACGAACCAATCAGAGACGTATATACCACGTGGTATCAAATTTACCAATCACGTTGCTCGTTACTGGGCGTAATACAAACCGGGGGTCAGTTGCTAGTCGTATACTTGAGATAGGCAAACCAACACGAAAACATTGATTAATGTAGCATATCTTTTCCCAGCATGAGTTTGTCCCCCCCCCCAAGAATTATTAAAAAATATATATTCCTGGAGGTTGAAGCCCTGTGGAGGGGCTCCACTTTAAGAACCCTCAGGTTCATAATCAGTGACAAAGCTGTAATACAGCCTTTCAGCCTTGAAAATGGTGATTCATCATCAAACACATCATAAAATCAGTGGATATGAGTCATTACAGAAACTTGGTCTTGTCTGAATGTTCCACTTAGAGGCGAGCGTTTCTTCACGAGGCCCAGTGTCTCACATCGGCGTAGAACTTGTGACAGCTTCGACCAGCAAATATAATGTGTGCTCATAGTTTATATTCTATTTTAGAGCCTTTTTTCCCCCACTTAGTAACTGAGTATGTTGTATGTGCGCATGCCTGCATGAGCTTTTCACCGCTGCCACAGCACTCTCTCTTGATGGATGGTCATTTTCATTGGCTTGCTCATGCTTAATGAACCCTGCAGTTCATGTCTTAATTGAATGCTTTTTATGCTCTCATGTTCTGCACTTTTCTTCCCCTCCCCACCATCTCCACACGTCCTATCATCCGCGTCGCCCCCGACCCCCCCATGTTTGCGAGGTAGGACACTGACGACTAATGAATAAAGGTTCACTCTCATCTCACACTCCTTATGAGGCCTCAGGGGCACGCAGGCGATGGCGCGCACAGTTTTTTGTCATGCAACACACACCAAATGGAGCCGACGAAGGAAAAAGGCCAGTCGAGTCACTTTTCCCCACTAAAGTGCTGACTTTCCTTTCATCTTGTTGGCTGCATTGTTTCCTAAAAAACATCAGCAAGTTCAAACATGGTGCAGGAAAGGCCAATATTTTTTCTTTTTTTTTTTTTGAATAAAGCACAGCCCTCATTAAATGATCCATAGCATAAAGCATCAGGCTTAATTTGAACATATAGCAAACAGCCCTCCCCAAAAACTGCCAGCGAGAAACAAGACTAAAACCTTCGCTGCAGTCTTTTTTGCCTTTTTGTTTTGATTTCTGTTGTTTCTTCTGTATTCAGTTTGTGTGTTGCGCTGCTTTTCTATTGTCCGTCATTGAGTCATTATCGACCCGGGTCAGTTAGAGAGGGTGGAAGACAAAAGAGTGTCCTTGCTATGTTCACATTTTCTGTCATGCAATTGTGAGAGTTCATCTCTTTCTCTTTTCTCTGACCATGAGGGAAAAATGTTATTCAAAGCATCTGATGCCAAATGGTACATCTTATCTCAGTTTTCAGTATAATGACTGGCAGTTTATAGAGCTGTGACGCAGAGGTGGAGCTTCAGAGGCAGGGTTGGAAGGACTCACTTAAAAAAAAAAAAAAAAAAGTCACTGGAAGTAAACATAATAGTTTGTAGGAATAAAAAAACATTGAGTTAAAGAAATCGTGTAGGTTCAATTGAGTAAATTAAAATAGCCAAGTTAAAGGTGACTCCATATTGAACCTCCATGTGCATAGACTGTGGATAAACCAGCTTGACCATCATGACACACGTTATATAATAGCTTTGAGTGAAAGTATGTCAACCTGACTATACTTTATATAATACTGCAAATTAAACATTTATTTTTGATGAACTTTTATTTCTGAAACAGATGAGTTAAAAAAAAAGGCAAAGTAAAGCACCTCAAGTGTGATCTACTTCTTAATCTGTCAAATCGTAGTCATGCCTCCTTGACTATGGAGCCAGGAAATGGCCAATCTTAAGAACTCAAATGACACTTGAATGTTGTTTAATGTAGCCACATATTCATCATGAAGAACCCCCTTTAGTGAGGCATCAGGGTGAGACGGTGATCATCTGCCTTGTTCCTTGCCTCCCTTTAGTACATTAGTGCTTTGACTATTAAACATATTTGCCTTTAATCAAATTATACTGTAGCAAGTGGAGTGAACGATAAGATTTTCTTTCTTCTGTTGTCATGATGTGTTCATTGATGAAAGATGGTCAATGGTTGTAGATGCAACCGCCAGATTCAGTTTAACATTGGGTGCTTCGGATTTACTATAATGGAGAGAGATACACTTTAAATCAAGTTCAAAACAATAAGAATTACAGGTTATACAGTAGGGATCTAGCAATTTTTCATGGTGGTTTTATGGAAAAACGTTTTGCTTCCACACATGAGGGGAAGGAAAATGACTTGTCTATGGTCTTTTAATTCCAAAAGATACTCATGATCTAGCCTCGAAATATTCAATACCATATCACATGGTACAGAGTCGTGTAGAATTTCAGTGGATAAAAACCCATACATCTAAATACATATCAAACAATCCCCTGAATAATGAAAACTGGAGCCTTTGTGCTCAGAGCCACTTTTCAAAAACGCTCTGTGGAGACTGGGGAATACACAACTTCTTGATGACATTTGGATTCTGTTTCCGTGCCGACGAGAGAAAATGCAACTTTTCTGTTACTCTGCATCCACACCGCCCTCATAGTAAACGGTTCATCTGTAACATGTGCAAGTAAATGGAAGCCATGTTTACCTCCAGAGTGTCATGACATCCAGTCCACATTAGCCTGCGACCATAAAAGCAATCGAACGTCCTTGGCTGTCCATATAAATGTCTGTGTACTTGCTATTGTTCTCTGCTTGCACGTGTGTGTGATTTTCTTAAAAAAACCAACCACCGGCACCGACTTGTGGCCTGGCATGCATTTACAAAAATCTAAATCACTTCTGCCATTTCCATGTAAATGGCCATCTTTTTCAAAACGTTGAAGTATAAAGGCGAAACGTTTTTGAAATGAAAACACAAAAACAATGCATTTTTAGCTGAAACATCATGTAAATGAGGTATAAATTAAAACAAAAAAGGTTTCAAAACTGTTTTGAATTAGAGCGTCCAGCATCCAATGACTGATGACTACTTTGTAAGAGACAAAAAAGTGTCTCGCTTACTTGCAGCTCTGTGCCGTAAAATGAATTTGCTGATTCTTCACTTTCTGAAATGGCTGTGCCAGTTATTAAAATGATAATCCACTTTTCCATATTCAGCCTTTCACTCTTTCAGTTCATTACGAGTATCATGCTGTAATATCTGGTTGAATCATGCTAATGCTACCTGGCTAACATTAATGGAGGAGCAGAGTGGTAAAACTTAAACGTTTCCAGTTATGTTTTGATGATAAGAGATGAGGTCGTCCAGCGGTGGAGCTGACTCATTCAAAACAGCCTATTATCAACCCTTCTGGGGGATTTTTGCACCCATGACTTTAAGTTGTGAAACCTCAGTAAGCTATATTAATGCACATGAAAATGACAAAGTCCCCAAAAAGCTTTAAATCATTCCTTCCAGCATCTCATCAACAACTTTTCTATCACACAAATCAGTTAATTTGTCACTGCTCAACCGCACCACTGATCAGAGGCACTGCCTGTAATCGTCACACAGTGGGATTGTCAATCCGCGTCTTCAATAAGGACTTGTCGCTTAACATATATTAGCGGGTGATTGAAGTTATTATTATGCGACATGTGCTCTGAGACAAAAGCGAGAATTGGCTAAGAGCTCCATGCATGCTTTCCAGCTGTGAGTGGCTCTGCCAATTATCCCCTTGAGGGCGAGAGCTGAGATTATATCATAAGTCAACTAGGTGCTTGAGCGACGGGAAGACAAAGGTGATGGAGACTTCAGACAGAATGTGCATTTTGGGCCAACCAAAAAAAAAACCAACCTTTCCTGCAAGTCTGTTGTGTTTTTGAGACTAAAATCTCCTTCTCTGCCATATATGAAGACAAGAACTCTTGAGCACTTGGATCGAGTTAAATAAATTTGTGTTTTCAAAAGCATTTTTTTTTTTTTTTTTTTTAGACTATATAAATCTGATAGGAATTGCAGCCTGGAGGCATTTCAATGACTTCCCTTGCATTTTAGATGAAACCACACTGACTTTGAGACAACTCTTTTCACATGTTCTGTATCAGAGATTAAGATGGCAAAACCTGGCAAAAGCACAAGGAAAGGGTGGTCTGAGCAATGTGTAGCCATTTACAAATCAATTCCGTTCATTAGTCCTGTTAGGTAATGGTTATAAAATATGTACAAACATTCTCTCGGCTCGCGACATGTCTTGAGAGAACAGTGCCATCTTTAATTCATGCTGACCACGTTTCATGTAACAGGAGAGGACCCTCTCATATTATGTCTGTAGCATCTCCAGGAAGCACTCTCAATGGGAAAGCCTTGGACAGGGCAGAACAGTCATATTTATTTTATACTCAATGTAGAATACAAAGTATGAAATTATTTTTATTGTAATCCCACAACAAGACTACTTTAACCCAGAGAATCAACTCAGATGTTATGATTTGATGTCAATGGAGCATTGTCGTATAAATTAAGATTTCAGTGGTCATTTATGACCACTGAAAGATTTCAATACCAATAATTTTGAATTCAACAATGCTGTCCTGTGGCATTATTCATCTATGGAGTTAATGCAGTCCAGTCCAATTTTAAGAACTGGAAAAAAATTACATTCTTGTATCCTTTTGAAAGTATTTCTAAGTTATAAGGTGATGCTGAAATGAAGGCTTGCCAAAAAAAAAAAAAAAAAGAGCTGTAATATACAGAGCAGCTGCTAACCCCAAAGATATCTATATTTCAGACAGACCAATGGCGACTATTATAGAGTCTTATGGCCCTTTCAGACAGAGAAGTGAGCCACATTATGTTGTAAATGCAATATTTCTCACTGGATGCCAGCGAACATGACTCTTGGCAACCTCTGTTTTTTGGCTTGTATTTCCAAATTACCTTTACTCAAACCTAATCTGGCTGTGAATATGTCTTGCATTTGGTGCATATTGTTATTATATGGTGTGAAGGTTGGTTACTTAACTCAGAGAAATATTAGCCAATATATTGAGAACAGGAGGAGGTCGAGAGTTCAACAGCAGGGGCCTCGGATCAATACTCTTCCTCTTGTTTGATTGGCTTCACAATGTAGAATCCAGTGCTTTGACAGTGAAGCATGTAGCATGCATGATGCCCAGCTTTTCTTACAGATCTATAAATTCTTTTCTTTTTTTTGTAAAGCTTGACTGACCCCTCTCTCATGCTGAGAGCCGTACTGTTAATTGAATTTTGTTTTGAGATTACAAAAGGATCACAATCTGGTCCAGGATAATTGTGAAAAAGGGTTTTTTGTGTGTGAAATAATCTGTCTTGGATTACTTGGAGTTTTGTTTTTTTACTGCTGCCACATATGATTTACTTTCCAGCATTTTATGGTCAGAATTTAGAACTGCTTTGGAGAATTAGATATTAATATCATACATACAGGTACATGTATTACTAGTTTTCTTTAACTTCACATCAAAAAGCCTGTACTTGTTTTGTTTTTGTAATAATTTTAGAGTGAAACTCATGAAAATCAAAACCGCATTACAAGAAATATCTAATCGTATAAGCCAGAGAATATACATATCACCATTATATATAAAAAAAAAAAGGATAGAACCACTTAACATTTTATACTGTGAATGTACAAAATACTTGCTTTTAGATATTTTCCCAATTCTTTGATATGGCTCGATGGTTTTGTTTTTCTTTCTGTTTTTGTGTACACAATCACCATACTGAGAAACTTTGAATTTAATGTTGCCGTGTTGGGCTGCATATTGGCACTTTTCTACAAAAACGCTGATTTGATTCCAGGCCAGTGCCCTACTGTATTAAGTTTGTATGTTGTTTTTGTTCATTCAGAGCTTTTCTCTGCTTTTACAACATTAAACTTGGATATAATGAGTATAGTGGATATATGCTGTGCTCCATCTACAGTATATATACCCTAAGGTTGGTTTACAGTAAGTAGGCCTATGTAAAGCATAGGTCAACTTACTGTAAACCAACAGCCACACCAACCAGTCCAGTGGACATCTGATTATTTCCCCCAAATCAGTTGCACCTTGGCTGATACTCTGAAGCTTGAAGACCTCAAAATATGAGACAATTGCAGTCTTGTTGGCATTTTATTGTGAGTATCACTGAAAAGAAATTCATATTGCTGGGATGAAAAACTACTTTGTTGGTATTTACTTACAAAATAGGCATTCCATTATAGAGATGGGTCCATTACCTAAATAGAATAATGAGGTCAATCAGTTATAATAGCCACATCTGTTCATTCTGGGCTCAGATTTCCGCTTTGTTTTATCTCGGAAATCTTAACTTTACTGCCTATTTTTGAAGTCATTATAAAATCTGATACGTCCCAGATTACATAACCTCCTCTTTGAGACTGGTGGTAATGATGCATATGTGACAAAAGATATGCAAAAGAACAGATTGAACATCACAATAGATCATTGTCCACCACACAATGATGTAAACGGCCGAGTTAATCGACCATCAGACTTAATATCTCAGGTGACATCACAGACATCACAGGCCGAGATTTAATGAAGCTTGGAGCGATGATACATCAGCACTGTGTTCTGGCGTTATAACACATTATTATAATTGCCCTGAGGGTGGCACTCTAATTAAAGACCATCATTTCTGTCTTTGATATGCCAAGTTGGCTACACCTCTAATCTGATTTTGATAAAATATAGAGGGATGATTCATTTTGGCAAGTTGTTTCAGAGTACAGTAAAGTTTGAGGAATGAAGTTGCATTTCAGACACCACTGGCCCTCTTTGAAAAGAACAGTCAGTTTGTTGTGGCATGTGTTACAGAAACTAAAACAACACCTGAATTAATCTTTAGATCAATACCATGTTGTGTACAGTCATGGTTTAAGGTTATGGGGCCTTCATATCTCATAAACACCTTTTTGCTATACATATTGGTAGGACTGATCATTTCTATACAAAGGTTAGAGGGACATCGATGTACTAAATCTATTGACTGTCTCGGTAGTACAACACGTCCTCCACATCGAGAGGAGCCAGCTGAGGTGGCTCGGGCACCTGTTTCGGATGCTCACCGGACGCCTCCCTCGGGAGGTGTCCCGGGCACGTCCCTCCGGTAGGAGGCCTCGGGGCAGACCCAGGACACGCTGGAGGGACTATGTCTGTCGGCTGGCCTGGGAACGCCTTGGGGTGCCACCGGAAGAGCTGGAGGAAGTGTCTGGGGTGAGGGAAGTCTGGGCAACTCTGCTCGGACTGCTGCCTCCGCGACCCGGCCCCGGATAAGTGGCAGAAAATGGATGGATGGATAGTACAACACGATTTGGCAAAAATGCTGTACACAAAGGAAATTGACATCTGCATCCATCCATCTCAGGGTTTCCATCTCGACTGACTATGGACAAAGTCAGGGACAGTATGTCAATAATGCCAGGATGTTGTACTGATTAGGAAACCTCTCCAGTCTCCACCTACCTTGCCTTCTGTGTCTGACAATACAACGCTTCCCTGTTTGTTTTAAAGGTTTATTAGCAGTTGGCCTTCACACCTTCGGAAAGTATAAACTCTGGAAAAGCGTTTTGATCCATTGAAATACAAGGAGACCAAGTATTTTCAGTGAAGTGATGCAATAAAATGCCAGTAAATCTAGTTCCTTTCATTTGCAAATAGGTGTGACCATGTCTTCTGTCAATCTTTATCTTTGGGAGAGTAATGAAAATTCACATACATAGCTTGTTTATTTGTTGTGTCAAGGTTAACTGTTAGCCGTGTTGTTGTATTTCATCTTTTCAAAGATGCATATGAACAAACTAAGGTCATCTTTGTCGCTACAGATGACATAAATACAAAACAATCAAATCAGTTGAAAGGCTTTCAGATTGGATGTTTCTCAGAAAGGTTGCTTGTAGTATGTGGTGTGAAGGGTATGCTGTGTAACCCATTATTAGTACATCATTTACAGATTAAAACTCACCCTTCCATCTTCTATGCAGGTGTAGGAGGAGTTGACAAGGACACTTGTCAAAGGACAAACACAAACATTCACATCTATAGGTGGTTTTTTATAGTTGTGTGTGTGTGTGTGCTCATGTAAAGTGTATTATCATTTCAGTGTGCAACAGAAAATATACATATACAGTAAAAGAATAAGAAATCTCTACCTCTGTGAAAATAAGTGATGTATACTGATACCCCCAACATGATATGTCCTAATCCAGTTCGAAATCCACTTGTCATTGCCCTTATTTATAAAGCCCATCATGGGAATTAAAAAACAACCTCCAAAACAATAATTGCCCAATTAAATGAGACAGAAATACTAACTTGACATTTTAAAATGATCTCCTGGGTCACAGTCATGGATTTTAGTCTCATCCTTGTCCCCGACTGCCCCCTGACACAGACTTCATCCCTTTTTGTACTTTCTGTTTCTGTAGATTTGTAATTGCCAAAGCTCACACATGTCATCATGGATCTTGGTTGCTTGCTTCAGCACGTGAATGCTGTGCCCTAATACTAAACATCCATGATGCTGACAAATATGCACGGCAACCGAAAGATTTCAAATTTGTGATATTTAGCATTTCCAAAGGGTTTTGATTGGGAATTAATGTGAAGCTCCAGCCCTGAGACAGCATGAAGACTGAGAGCGTTTTGAAACAGCTGGCCAGCCCACTCACAGTATCAATCCCTCTCATCTAACTGACAGCAAGAAAAAAAGAATACTGTGAACTCTATTTTTTTTTTTTTTTATTATAGTTAACAGAGATTTAGTTAATTGTGGGGGCAATTAATTGCAGGCCCACATTTGCACACATCTTTCTAAAATCATCCATCAGGTTTTTCTTGAACTCACTCAACTGCACGCCTTAAAAGTGCCCAGAGTAAAACCAGTAGCATGCCATGCCAGAGGGTGATTTCTTTTTAAATGACAAAAGTGTTTAAGACCAATGTCAGATTTGCAACACATCTACTCAAACTTTTATACCCGGCAACCTTTTCATATTTAGCAGAGAATAACTTTTGACATTTGGGTGAAAAGCGATCATTTCTCATTACTGTAAATTCTTTTTAGCACCATAAAAACACAGTGCTTCGTCCTAAAATGTGCTACCATGACGCAAGCTTCTGGAATGAGGGTGTAGTAGTCATACAACATGGGGTGGGTTATCACAGAATAGACAACCTGTTGATGATTAAAAACTGTCATGTCTTTTCATTCGAACAGAAGATGGATGGGGTAAAAAGTTTAATTCCCCCTCCTACATATCTCTCTGCTTCAAATTTCACATCAGTCTTTTTCAGGCTAATAACGGTTGACATTTGAAATTTGAGGGCAGGGGGAGGAAGAGTCGCTGCACAGTTTGAGCTTCTCTAATTTCAATCAAATGAGCTGGAATGAGCCCAACCTGCCGCTCAGTGCACAGTCCTCTCATGGATCAATGGCCTCTGAGCCTTGATAATCTCTGGAATTGATTGGCTGCCTCATTGATCATTACTTCAGCATTAACCTATCAAACATCTCTCCAGTAAACAAACACGCCAAATAAAGACGTCTCCAGGAAGTTTTGCTCCCGGCGGAGACACTGGCGATGTGAAGAAAATATATCAACTGAGATCTCCCCCCCCTTGGAAGAGAATATCAAATCATAAGAGTGCTTAATATTTTACTGGCTTGATGAAATATGCATTGTAGCCCAGAAAGGAGGAAAAATGCAATGATTTGGATGCATTATGTATGAGAGGGTCCGCTGGCGAAAATGACACTGCACTGTTGAATAATCGCCATTTCACTATCGCTACAGCACAATGAGATTTTGTTATTACTACGCATCACTCAATTCATTTGGAAAGTGCATACAGTTTGCATTTTGTATTTAGGGCTCAACTGGTGTGTGCACAGCATGCAGCTGCTTGCTAATGAACTAAAGCGCCGGCTGTAATGTGTCCTTTGCCTTCGCATTGTTTGACGAATCTTGCTGTGGTACTGCGCTTCAGCCCCAAAAGAACCCATTAAAGTACACTTGTAAGATGCAAGTATTTAGAATAGAATATCATAGAAAAGAATAGTCCTTTAATGTCACTCTGTGGCAATGTTAAAACACAGTGTTAGCGGCAGTGAAATGTCATAACAACAACTAAATAAGAAACAAACAATAATGAAAAATGTACTGGGACTTCATGGGGTGGAAACAGACGATTTCTTTGAAATACTCTTGGAACAGGTGGGTCATTCCACACTGGTCCTCATTGCAGATGGTCGACTTTAAACAGGGTGCTTTTGGTCTGGAAAAAAGAGAAATGCAAAAAAAAAACAAAAGAAAGAGATTTGAGTGCTCATGAAATTAATAGGCATTATTCACAAATATAAATATATTCATCAGTTGGACACAAGATATCTTTTAATGTAATTTAACTGGACTGTGCCCCATTTCCCAAAAAACATCTTGGGGCTAAGATGATGGTAAAGCCTTCCAGTGTCCACACAGCATTTTCTCTCTGGCAGAGGCGCCACTGACAGGACGCCGCAGTGCCTTTCCGTCAAGACGACAAATCATAATAACGGTTAGCATAGTGCACCCACTTCACCAGAAGTTTGACAGCGTGGCATCCAGTATTTTCTTCTTCTTTTTTATTTTGCATTGCAAAGCGTCAGTCCTGCCTTAATGACCTCACTTTGAATCTGTGAGCTTCAACAATAAATGGCCCTCAATTGGCCACAATGGCGAGCATACAGCACGACTCCGAGCATACACCGAGACAAGTTGAGAGATGATCGACCGAAAACCTTTTACTCTGATTGACAGTCAAAACTTAAATCCGATCAGACACCAGATCAAGTGAGATGATTACAATATAAATGTTTGCAGATGGAGAAAACTGACAAAACAAAAAGGTTAAAACAGAGTATGTGAAAGTTTGTCCATGGTGCCAACTGTATCTGCAATGAACAACACAGTATGTTATTGTTACTGCTTCTGAGGTTTACACTCATCATCAGACATTAACAGTCTTTAAATGTCCTGTAAAGGCAAGGTCTGTCAGCCAAGGAGTCTTGTAGCAATCAATAATGTAATAATAGCTGATAGTATAATACCTGTCAATAATGTAATAAAATTGGCAACTTTGAATGTTATAAAGCCAATTGTGCAACGACGTATTACTTTCTTGAAGTAATGGTAAAAAAATATGTTTAAATTGCTTCCACATAACTAATAGAGTGAACGGCAAAGTTGTCACATTCATTCATGGTGGATACATGCTGTGCAGCATTTCTCCCAATTATGGTTGTGAAAAATTGTATTTATTACACTATTGGCAGGTGTTTATGTGTTTACTAATGGCATTATGACATTATTGGCTACCACAATTCCTCTTCATTTCCTTTCCCTGTGTGAGTTAATTCGTCTCGGGTACTACGAGTCAGGTTATTTATGGGTGATCATGTAGTTTTTGTTTTACCACAATGTCAACACGACACACCGAGACGTCATTGGTTGCTTAATGATTCTGTATCCTTGTGATGCCAGAAACGCGTACCTACTAACGCTTTACTCCAATATGACTCTAAGCACTCTAACATGTTATTTCCAAACCAGTAATGGGATTTAAAAAAGGCTTACTTGTAATCTAACTTAGAGTTAGTTTCTACTAATCAGTAATCATATTAGTTTTTAAAGGTAACTGTGGCAACACTGATCCTTGCTCGTTTTTGATTTAGTATGGTTGAGAACAAATGATTTTTAATGGTTTATCAGAATAGCCACTACATTGGTTTTCCTCTCTGTTGTGATCATTTCTCAGAAATGCATCATAATGCTCAGTGTTCACAAGAAGCTTCTCATTCACTACTTTGGGTTGTGAGAATGCTGAGTCATGCTTAGTCAGATATGACTGGCTCGCTGGGGATAAATAGCCTGTGACAACAGTGTTTCTTTTCTGAAATGTGGTGCTCAGAATGACTGCTACTGGGCCGTAAGGTACACACAGTTCAATGCGGATGCTCATATTTTCCAAAAGAAAGGACACTGTCAGACTTGGAGACTTTTATATATTTACACAAAAACTCTCACAATCTGCATACTTACGTACCTAATTAATTGGCATTTGGAAATGCGCCCTTTACCTACAACAGAGGAATAAGACTTCCGAATCTATACTTTCATCAAGGCTGCTGCTGTTCTTTGTCGTATGACATTTTATGTCAAATCAGCTATGAATCTTTTATAAGGCAACAGTTCTTGCCATCATCTCCGCTGACATAATTGTCCCCCCTACTATTTCTGCACATGTTTTTTTCTATGTTTTCTTCTCACTTCTGGTGTCATTTACCCCATGATTGTATTATGTTGGCCTAAAACATTTGCTTCGATCAGTGATATGGAAACTTTATCTTGTTACAAATGTCTACGAAAGCTCTAGCCTACAATTTCTACAGTTACAGAAACAATTACAACAGTTGTTTTTTTTTCAGTTACATCATAATAATAATCAGGAATGCACTGATGCCAGTATCGGGTTGTATACTTCACAGGGGAATCATACTCATAAAATACCCCAGGAGGTGGTTCACGGCAAGGCATAGCCTTCACATATTGTACTGGATATGAATTAGGCTTAATAACATTTAATTAGTACTTGTATCAGTACTTAGTACTCGTACTTGTACTCCTTCAATTAGTGGTATCAGTGCATCACTAATGAAAACACCATGTGAGTTAGAAGACGGACGTTCGGAGAAGACAAGTTTTATACAAAACTGAGGTGGTTATACCTCTTATATGCCTCACTATTTGGCATCTCGCTTCCACAAACCTGTGTCTCACCTCGATTAATAGTGTTGTGGTGGGACAAAACAGGTCAATTGAAGTTTAGCACTCGGTGCAGAGCTGGTGCTGAGAGTGAAAGCAGATGGCTAGAAACAGCTTCATAACTCTCTAACAAAACCATCGGTTTGAATAATTGCTCCATTTATTTTTCTTTTTGCACAATTGGTAGCCCCTCATCATTTTGCCTGACCTGCAGTAGAGAAATAGCGGACTAAATAGCTGTATTGGTTTACCTTTCACCACAGAGTGAATCGCAGTGAGAATGGCAGTTCAGAGGCGAGAAATTTGATCAACATTCATTAGGTTGCTTAATGTAATAATTACAGATAAAAGGTTGTCTGGCATGTAAAAATGAGACTGGATTTCTAAATTTCACTGTCTATTTCTAAACATTCTTAATGCACATTGCACAATTTTTCTGCACAAGTCAGATTATTGGACATTGACGTTGATGAGCCACACAATTTGGGACAGTGGCGGATACCACACGTGTGCTTCAGCTTCCAGCATGTTGATATTTGCAAGCAAATCTTTTGGACAAGAATTTGAAAAAGTAATTGCATCCAAGCAAAGTGGCTGACTTTGATAGTCACAAGCCTCAGTATTTGCTACGGGCTTGTTTCCCTAGCTCAGCGCTTAACACTGAGTAGCACAAACAATGCAAAGCTCCAGGCTCAAAAAACACCTTTATCATGGCTGTGTGCAGGGAGGAGTGTAATTTGATGTAGCATGTCTATCCTGGGCACGTCTTTTTAAGGGGGACTGCTTTCCTAAAGTGCACTACTCAATGTTTTACAAGGGGAACTCCTCACCGCCTGACATAAACTCTATTTCCTACAGACCAAGATGAAATAAGCTCAGTGACTGGAGTTCCTGGAGCCACACCGACTTTGAGAAGACTGACAAGATGGCATTTTCCATTAGACTTAATAAAATTGTTTTGAAACTGCTATTTTCTACAGGATTGATTAAATGGCGTGTCACTCTGTAAATACACAAGATTGGATGTGCTTCACAAACACACTTCAGATAGAATGAGTTATCTTACGATGCCAAATGCATTTTTGGTCGCATTTTAAAATCAGGAGTACAAAAATGGCTGGGTCAGGAAGGCTGAAACACCTTGCTTACAGGCCTGATTTACTCAGTTTGCGTGAGTAAATCAGGCCTGTGCAGACTTGATTATTTGCATGAGAATTGTAGCCAACATTTGTAGCCAACTACATATTTAGCACTTTTAGCTTAATTCTCCCTCAGAGAACTAAAATCACTCATGCCACACAACTGGTATGTTCTAGTATGAAGGCCAGACTTTCATTTTTTTCACATTCAAAGATATTTCTATGCTGGAAAGCTTTGGTTTTAAATATCTGTTAAGACTTTATACATAACTGTAAACTGTCCTATCTCATGTATAGCTCGGATTTAATGATTGATTTACCACATGTCAGGTCGCGTATTAAAAGCAACTGCCCTACCCAATCACTAGTTTACTTTGCTTTTATCTTTTATTCATTTTTTAGATTTGTCATGTTCGGTCTCACTATATTTTGCACTTATTCTGTTGTATTCCTGACAAATCATCAAGTTGCATACACACAATTTATTCATGATGTAGTATGTCTAGCCTAAATCATTAGTTAAGAATTTTGTCTCGTGCGTTTGGAAAGGCTATGCCTTCTGCCAGTGCCGTCCCTCCTCTGCAGGTCTAAGAAAAAATATCTGAATCACAGATTGATATTGATTATATTATGTCCATGAATACTTTTTAAATTCCAAATGATCTGTCCGTTTCCTCTCAGAGCTTCTCCCCGGGCTGCGCTGCTTCAGACGTGTATTTCCATGTTAACATTTTTAATCAATTATATTTCAGCCATCACCTGTTTCCAGGGTAAAGAAATCTGCCACAGAGCCATTCTAGAAGTTCCTGGCCAACGTGTAGGGAACATCACAATGTGCACTGCAGTCTCCAATACGCATGGTGTCCTCCACCATCATGCCAACCTTGGACCATACAACACAGCCCATATTCTCACATTTCTGGACAGACTCCACAATATTCTCATACTACCAGAGCGTATGAACAATACAGACCATCAAAGTAACCGGTACGTTGTGGTCTGGGACAATGTGAGCTTTCATCATGCAGGCCCAATCCACAATTGGTTTGCTGACCACCCACCATTTCTTGTGCAATACGTCCCACCATACTCACCATTTCTGAACCCTATAGAGTTCTTTTCGGCGTGGCGGTGGAAGGTATATGATCGGCAGCCTTATGTGCACATTCCTTTAGTGCAGGCTATGGAAGAGGCATGTGATGAAATTGATGTGGGTGCGGTTCAGGGATGGATAAGGAGCTGATGTCTCACAAGGGAAGATACCGTCTGTGATGTGGACAAGGTGTTGTGGCCAGACCCAGCTGTGCAGCAAGATGCTGCTGAATTATTTTTGTAGCCTATATTTTTCTCTGCAATTTTCTTTATATATATGTGTGTGTGTGTGTGTGTGTGTGTGTGTGTGTGTGTGTGTGTGTGTGTGTGTGTGTGTGTGTGTGTGTGTGTGTGTGTGTGTGTGTGTGTGTGTGTGTGTGTGTGTGTGTGTGTGTGAAAATTGTGTTTTAATTGTAAAAAAATTGTAAAAAAAAAAACAACAAACAAATTGAAGAACCAACAAGGCAATTATTCCCACATCCAATTTTTGTCACAAGTACGCTTGTTGTGTGTTTACTGTGAGTTTCATGCACTGCAACCTCACTGATGCTCTGGCTACCAAAGCTGATTTGTTGTCTCAGACGGGCTGTCTGAATGTTTGACGGATTGGGATTGTTTCTCTATTTCTTCTTCCATGACTGCTGACTGAAACCAAATTGCTCTTTGGAATAAATGAAGTGGCTGAATCTGAAAAGGGCCACGTCATGCCGTCATTCAAACCGTTTCTTGAGAGGTACTAATAAATCAGAATTTTTAAGTGTGTAAATGTAATCTGGTTGATATGTAAGCTGAAAACGAGCTGAAAATAATGGATGTATTTTAATAACCACAGACAAGCTACAGAGAAACACTGAAAGTACCCAGTACAGTCTAGCAAACTGATTTTCCATCAGAAAACTTGTAACAGAAAAAAAAAAATGGCTTCCAGTCACCACACCAAATATCATTCAGAGGCAGCTTCTTCTGAGCATGATCTCAGTCAGCATTTACATTTGTTGTTCAGCAGTTTAGAGCATTTGTATTTCTCCATTTATACCAGCTGTTCAGTTGGAAATGTGTCTGTGCGTGTTGGGTCCAGTCCCTGGGTCTTCAGAGTGAGAAGGTCAGTCCATGTGGAAGTTTTGCCATTTTCCAATCGGCCCATTTGTCTTTGCTTAATCAAAAGGCCACATAGCAAACTTTAGAGGCATTAAAAAATGAACGCCGGCATTTTGTGTTCAAGCTCTGAGGCGTCGCTAACCAACAATATGTGGAGGCAGATGTTTCATTCTGGGGTACGAAGGAGCTGTGCTGTGTGGCATCGTCTCAGATGAAATTCCTGATAGACAAGCAGCTTCAGAGAGACGCGTTCAGGCTGCGTTATAACTGGATTCACTTTCAAGGAGAATAACACACCACCATAAGAAAAAGGATGCTTCAAACAGGCTTTTTCCTCTCTGTGTGTCAAAGACGAGAGAGACAATTTTCCTGATGTAATAATCAGAAGATCACTCTCCTCCTGTACAGGGTCCACAAGCAATCTTCCATCTTGAATCCAGCCGCCCAAAAGTGGAGCTTGACTGTACAATAACCAAGCTGCGGAGAGAAAACAGCTCTGCCACTGTCTTTGGCTTCTGAGACGCCTCTGAGTGCATCGAGCTGCCATCTCATCCATGTCCTTTTTTTTTTTTTTTTTCTATTTTTGAGCGTGCTTGTGTGTGATTATGGCTCTGACATCCGCCTCGTTGTCGTTCATGTATGCAGTTGGTGTCAACTCGTCTGAAAATTTTAAGGCCCTACAGGGCAAAAGAAATGAGTCGAGCAGCAGTCACAAGGAGCTGGATCACTGATTGATTGTGCTCACTACAGTTTGCCCTGTGTAAATGCTGCCACATTTGTCTGCAGGAGCGATAAGCTCACAAGCGTTAGTTTGGGCTCTCCTGTGGGCATAATAAACATGCATGCGTCATTCTGTGCACGGTCGTGTTCAGAAGCGTGCTTATCTTCACGTCCAAACAACGCAATTGACATAGAAACATATCATGAGCGAGGACAGCATTTGGAAGCTGCTTGGATGACAGAAAAATATTGGCCTGGCAGTGATATGCCTTTAATGCCATCACTTTGATAGTCAACGGTAAAAAAAAAAAAAAAATCCCCTCCCATTCCTGTTCTCACTTCTTTACCAATGAAAATAACAGATTTTCCTCAAGCTTCTTTGTCAAAGCACAACTGCCCAAATGAATCTAAATGACAAGTTCTCGAAGACAGGTACATGTACCAAAGTATACTTCTGCAATGTACCTTCTAAATGCACCATTTTAGAGCAACAAAACATCAAGTGATGACAGTGATGTAAAAGGATATTTATGTCTGTATTGAAAATCTAAATAACTCAAAAATGACTAAATAAGCTCACAAACCGAAGCTAAAGGTGAAGGATTGTAGAAAACTATGGAAAAGATAAATGTACGTTCTCCAGTTTTCTCCAGGTAACATTTCGGATGTTGTTAGGAAATTAGAGTAACTGGTAACTAATTCAGAGTAACTCACTCCGAATTGCCCATATGTGTGCGAGTGCCAGTATCTGTGCTAAAGAAAATATTTATTTTGGATGGCGCTGTAACAAGCAACAGAAAATACAGACTTCATTAATTTCATTAGAGGACCTACTTACGAATTGAAAGTATTTCAGTATGTGAATTCCCTGAATATTATTGACTTCATGAGTATAGGTGATAAAAAGTGTTGCTTGGGAATTTCACAACTGGTGAACTTAGAGGATCCAGCTCCACACATATACTGTCCGGTTGTCTACTGCATTCATCACATAATTGGAATGTAATGGATAGAACAACCTTACTCAAGTCTATTTCCATGGGCTTTTCATCAATGTCAATAGACATTTAGAGTGATGTCAAATTAACCTGTTGCACTGGTTTTTGAAATAAGCATGTAAGTTACACATCTGACTGATCAAATGACAGAAAACAATCAGCTGTATCCTCCATCAAAGTGTTGTTTGTTACATCCACCCATATTCTATCCTTAGACATTGTGACACGCTCCCTTTCTTCTTCTCGTCACTACGTCCACTAGAGGTCACAGTAAGTGCAAAATAAGTTCAGAAGGAAGCTGTTTACTTAGACGATCTGTATTTCCATGTTTGGGGGTAGGACAGTGTGTCCAAAGTGAAGTCAAATGAGGCCAAGCGGAAAGGTCGCAGACCAGAGAACAGCACTGAGAAGAAAGATTCTAATCGCCCGCTTTTAAAAGTTATTTCGTAGACTTGTTGTTTCCCCGTATGGCCTCTTCCCCTTCCCCGTGTCGAACACAAGATCGGGCTGCGACGGTTTGACACAGATAGTCTCCCTCGCCATTTTTGTTGTGGCGTTCTGCTTATCAATGCTGCCTGCCGTCACCCCCAATCCCACGTCCTCACTGGAGGCGCACAAAAGGAGGCAGAGAGAAAATGGCATTTGAAATTCGGTTTAAAAAAAAATAAAAAATACAGAAGGCACAAAGAGACCGTTGATGAAAAGCATTGCTGAATTTAAGAGGGATTGAAAAGGTTGCACTATTTCATTCCAAAGACATTTTTTTTGTTCTCTGCCTTTGATGCAACTGAAAAGAGCTTCACTTGATGATAGAGAACAGAATTGATTTGTAGGGCTTCCATTTTTTTTTTTCATGAATAATCCTCCTGCTGCAACTAACGCTGCTACAAAACTAACCTCTTTGTAAAAACGGAGTCAATTGGACATTTGCCACTTGCCTCATTTCTGTTTTTTTATCTTTGAGGAATCCATTTCATATAAAAAGAAGCACTTTTGTTTTCTTTTTGTTGATTCATCCGCTTAAAGTGAAGCGATTCACCGGGAACCACCAGATGAAAGCGCAAAGGCAACAATCTTTTGCAGTTGCGACTGTAAATTGAAAGTCATATGTCAAAGAGGAATTAATGTGTTTTACATGTCTGGTCACACTAAGAAAATACAGCCTGACACCAGCATCAATGACTAAAGTGACTTCAATTAAAAAATGCACCGTTTTTGTCCTTCCAGTTTGGTTGTCCATCCAAACTAAAGTCACATTTTTGCTGAGGTATTTCAGGACAAAGAAGTTGGATCTGAAATTACCACTTTATCCTTGAAGTATTAATTATGGAAATTCCAAATGTCTCCACAGCAATTACTTATACTTTCACACAAATGATTCTGCAAAATGTCAAAATATAACTTAATATTGGTGATCTGTAATCAAATGACCAGATTTTTTCTTTTTAATAGTAAAGATGGAAAATAAATACTAAAAGTGTCTTGCCTGTGTCACATTTGTAACTTGTCACATCTCCGAAGTGGAGTTTTTTTCAGATTTATTTTTTTTTAAGGTGAAATAGACTTCCCTGGCTAATTAGAATTCCTTTATTTTTTCTTTCATTTTCTTTCTTAAATTTGAATCTGTATCTGTACCTTTCACTCCTTCCACTCCTACTAGTCCAATCGACTCTCGCTGCCACTGACCGTCAGCATTTGTTGTGTTTTGAGGATGTTTTCTTATCTGCTTTTACTGTGAAGCACTTTGTGACTCTGCACCTGTGATTGTTGGCATTTGTTGTGTTTATAAAATGTTTTCTTATCTGTTTTTACTGTGAAGCACTTTGTGATTCTATGTCTGCGAAAAGCACTGTACAAATATAATTTACTTACTTACGTACTCCTTCTATTCTTACACCGGGCTCATTACTTGTTTCAACCTCTTCAATGAGGATTCGGAGTTACAGTGACGGTAACGGCTATCCATCCTAGAAGCTGCAGAAATCAATGACTTCAAGGATAATCAAGCTCCATTGAATGCCAATGCTTCATCTTGCCATTTCAGAAGTAAGATTTCTGCCACAATATAAGCTTTAAATGGAATTTGTGTTGTGTTATATGAGGTCAAGGCAAGCTACAACTGTTGTTCGGTTTAGTAATTAACTAATACAAACTGAATCCTGATTCTTGACAGAAAATTCACAGTATGTAGTTATTGTGTGAATTGTGTGTCAAGGATGAGGGGTAATTATTGTCGGTTACTGCTGTTACTCTTTTGATT
The DNA here is from genome assembly GCF_963422515.1 of Blennius ocellaris. Lineage (NCBI taxonomy): Eukaryota > Metazoa > Chordata > Actinopteri > Blenniiformes > Blenniidae > Blennius > Blennius ocellaris. The sequence continues at coordinate 8,899,469 of NC_137669.1, forward strand.
CCCACTGGAGTCTTTTTTTTTTCTTCACAGTGACAGATGTTGGCATGTAACAATAACCGTGTTTAATCTGCATTTCCTCTGTGATTCAGAGGTTCTGGATGTTTCTTGGTGAAAAGACAGCAGCTTCTCTTTGTAATCTGAGTTCAGGGTGGACCACAGTTGCTGTTCTCCATAAACATAGCCCGTTGCACCACATGTGAATATTCTCCACCAGCCCGGACTTTCTTTAAACTCCATATCAGGGATATGCTCTGATTATATTCATATTATCTTTTGTTTCTCTGTCATGTAACCATTTCCTCTTCATCTGTCTGTAAACCAGGTTGCAGACCACAATTTCCTCTGACTTCACGTTGGAGTCAGTGACACTTAATTTATTTTAGCAGCTTGACAGTTATTATAAGTCTCAGCTGTATTGATCACCATCAGCTTAAAATGACTGCCATATCTCCTCCTGTGCAGCTGATTAAATTGACCTACTTTTGAGCCACTTCTTTCCAAGTGATTGCTGGTTACTGTCGTCGAGATGTTGAGGAAAGTTTTACTTCATGGAATACATACTGTATCAGATTGTTTGACATTCAAAAGAAAAGACAGGGAAGAAATGTTTATTTCTTAGATCTTAGAAAAAAATATACATTGTATTATTTTCAGACCAATATATTCGTGAAGTTACTAGAAAATGTCAGAAATGAATTAATTTGTTTTTACAATAACTCGTGTTGCACAGTGATGCTTTACTTCATAATAAAATCCCAGTTTAACCTAAGCAAACTTAATGCATTATCTTGTCACAACTGTTCATTAAAGTGCAATTAATCTACTTGAAAGAGCTTAGTTGTACCAATATGTGAAGTTATACGAAAACCAAGAGAAAGCTGTTCAGTATTAGTTCATTTTCAAAGCACAGAGCATCCAAGATGTTAGCTGATAATCAATGAATAGAGAAACTGGATAAATGATAACATTAGGTTGACAATGCAACATCTTTAAGATAAACCAAATCAGAGCCTCAGATAAACACAAAACATTTTGGAATAATCCATTAAGCATTGTTCCTTGTTCTTGTGTTTTTCTTTCTTCATTCAACTCATCAGTCTTGTCTTCAGCCTTCGTATCTCCTCTCTGTCTCGTGTGTGACGAGTTTGGAGGTGTTCCTGAGTCTGGCTGTGCTTCATGCACATCCATGCAACACACGCTGCGTGTTTACAAATTTAATGTTTCCAGCATTGAGAGGAAAATCGCCACCCTTTCTATAAAATCAAACAGTCTAAAAATCTTTGTTACTGATGTTGAATATAGGCCTGAAGGCTTTATTTATGAGAAATCAACAAGCAGATCATTGTTCCAAGTGTTCTTAAAGTATCTGACTATCCGTTTTAGTGTTTCAGGACTCCAGCAAGAAAAGAAAAAAAACCACAAAAAAACTGAAAGCCCCAAAAGGCTCAAGCTTTTTCCGTTTCTCCACTTCTTTCCACTCATTTACTTCTCTGCTGTTCATTTCCCCTCTCTTCTGGTTCAACTAGGCAATGGTGCCATGTAAGTTTAAAGAGCTTTGTGAAATATTAATAATGGGTTTCATCGACTGAGTCAAATCTTTACTCATTTCGCCACAACAAGGCACATTTCTGTCTCACTAAAAAAGACAGAAGGGGGGGGAGAAGAGACGGCGAGAGGCATGTGGGTCCTTTGAGCAGCTATTAGACTGTCTGTTTGAAGCTAACTGAGAAATGGGCCCCCACTGGCACAGCTGTTCGCCACACAAGGTGAATGAGGCCAGTTGTAGACTTCTGCCAAACTTTGCCCACTGTTCAAATGTGTGATGCGTCATGAGCAGATAGACACAACAGTTCACAGTGACAATGTCTGGAATAAAGGCAACCTGCTGCAAACTGGCTTCCAGCTCAGACTAATGACAAATTATGAATATAAATTTAGAACACAGCTTGGGGGGCTTTTCCTGATAAATGTGTAATGGAGAGAATAGTCCTGCAGTGGGATGAAGGCTGAGACTACATGCAGATGCACACCGTGATCAGCAGAAAACAAGCTGATTCGGATATGCAATATTTAGGCTCAGATATATATTAATGATATATAAGCAGTTTCACTGCTGATGATCTTAGACTTTAAACTAATAAGAAAAAAGCTTTAATAAACTACTTGTCCATGCTTTGCACCGCCATTTTTCTGCCATTTCTTATAAAACAAGCTAAAAAAAAAGTCAAATTTAAAGGTTATTATGACACAATTTTACCAGTCCGGCCTGGTAAAAAGGAGATTTTCTGCAAATATGCATACTGAAGGCTGCAAAATCTTGCAACAAAAGAAACAAGTTTTTCCTTAAAAACATCTTGCAATGAAGAATTCAAATTTTTCTTTTTCTTTTTCTTTTCTTTTTTTAAGATACAATGGAACCACAGAATTGGTTTGGTCTGTGAAGCCTAAACTCAAAAGCGCTTCACATCCCTGATCTGGACTTTGAATGCATTATTAGACATTTAATTGAAGTTTTGGCTTTTAATTTCAGACAAATGCAAGACATAGAAGCTTTTAATGCATCCATCACACATAGTTTAAAACTTAACCGCCTCCTCTGCGAGCTAATAACTTTATTTCTTCATAGTTTCCCAAAGGCATATTGCTTGTAGCTTTGCAGATCTGCACTTTCAGCCTGGGATAGCTATCCTGAGGTCACTCAAGTGAGGATAATGTTGGAAATGTCAAAAAGGCATGATACCTCTCTTAAGCTACCTTTGAGACATGCACAGCTTGAAGAGCGTGTGGCAGCCCCCAAACACGGCTTCCATCTAAAGTGGGACCCTCAACGGAGTGGAGGCGAATGTGCACCGACTGTAACCAACCCGGTGTAGAATGATGAAATAGTAATGTGTCCTCAACAGACCTTTTCACTGAGCCTCGGTGAGCTTCCCCATGCAGGAATCTATAGTCTTGTGTGTGATTATGGATATGAGTGTATGAAGCAAAGCAAAAGCCATCTGCTTTTCTAAAGGGCCTTGTAATGGTCATCGGACTTATCATTAAAGACAGCCAGCCTCCTTCACAATTAGGACAGAGCAGACACAACATGTGGCTGCATGAAATTCCCTTTGACAACACTAGCTGCCAGCACAGAAAAAGGAAAAGGGGGGAGTGGGAGAGGAGAAAGCATTTGGCTTACGGACTAAAATATGACAGAGAGGAAGGCTAAAGTGGCACGAAAAATTGAGGAATGATCCCCGATTGTGCTTGTCTTATGAGGGGCATCAATCAGAAGTGACACCCAGACAAATAAAGCCCTTTTTCTTCCTCCGATATGCAATTAAATAACTGGAGATTTTCACACACGGATGCACACACGTACACACTGGAAATCACGTATGCACAAATACGCACACTTACTCTGGCACACAGATTGTGTCGCAATCTAATGTAGTTTAAATTCCTGCATCATTCTGCACGCGGATTGGATCATCTCCACTGAGGAATATTTATTGCACAGTGGCAGCACTTTTGTGTGTAACACAAGCCGACAGTTTCATGAAATAAAACGGGAATCGATGGAGAGCCGAGTCGCAGCTGCAGCGAGTGTGCACTGACTACCGTGTAAATTACAGTCGGATGTAAATTCAGCCATGCGGATTGGAACTGGTTCCAAACTTCAGGTACAGGAGAGAATAGGAAAGTGTCGACGGCCTCACCGGTAGGTAAGTGAGGGATGGGATCGCTGAATCCTGGAGGGCAGCCAGCTTAGTGTGTCAATATTCTGTGGGATGAGAGTAAGATTAAACAAGTGATTAGAAGGATATAAACAAGTACGTTAGGGATACAAAGAGGGGAAATGTTTAAAGGGGGAAAAGCAGATAAAGAATATGCCCAAGGATGTGAAAGAAGGAGTCAATGTTTCAGTCGGTTGAGAGCCAGGAAAGCGTCAGTGAGGAGCAGGTCTGAGGTATTCCTCAGCAGATAAACAGTCTCACCATGTTTTGTAGCTATTTTTTTCTTATTTTTTTTCTGCTTTGGCAAACTGAATGAATAAGTAAAGAGGTGAGTTCAGTCAACTGTCGGAGTGTCATATTTCAGCAGCACAATATAACAAAAGGTAAAAAAAGAAAAGGAAGAAAGAAACGCAACAATGTTTTTGGAAACGTTGTGCAGAGCTTTTATATAGAAAGGTGACAAAAGCCCAACGCAGAGCTATCAGAAACACCAGTGGTGCTGAAACGCCATATAAAGCTGTCCTGTCACAATAGAATGATGAACTATACTGTTTCCGCTCAATAGTTACAAGTCAGACTGTGCTGGTACTTTTCTATACGAGAGCAAGTGGCTGCTTCCTGATAGTGAGAACCAATGAGTACTTAGTAATGCAAATATTAGATTATTTTTTAAATGTTTTTTCTCCATAAATTGCTGCTTTTCTCATGACTCTGACATATTTCAATATTCACTGTTTTTCTCCATTTCACACACGTCAATAATGTATAGCCTCACTGTCAGACACAACAAACAATATGACTCACATTTTCCACAATGTTTTTCTTACCACAGATCAAAATGTATTGCATTTTCATAGCAGGCATTTTTCATTTTTCATTTTTCTTTCTTTTTTTTTTTTTTTCTGTCATGCTCGAAGGCAATTCCAACCAGCAGCATTTCTGGAGAGGAGCAGTTAGTTGTTGTTTTTTGTACAGTCTATTTTGATTTTTTGTGTGTGTGTGTGTGTGTGTCTCTGACTTCTGGCCTGTTGGCATCAGCATTGATGAAATGTTTAATCAGGATGTGAAGTATGATCCATCCAGGGTTCCACGACTCCACTGACCTCCCGAGAGCGGTTGATGCCAAATGATGTAAACCCAGTGTAAAGTATTTTAGGGTGTGATCACATCAAAATCCATTTATGAGAATGATTTTGAGGAATTTCACCCATTATCAAACCCAGCATTTGTGCCTTTGCATCCATGGCGACAAGCAAATACATTCACAATGAAAATCAAGCAAAATAAGCTGAACTTTTGAACGAGCAACAATGCACTTTGGCCAATTTCTGATACCGTCTTTATTTTCCTTTTCGAATTAAAAATTAAGATATGTGATGGACTGGCAACCGAACACACAGTGGAGCTCTGGTTAGCGCTCTGTCCCCACAGTGATAAAGACTGGGCTCAAGTATTGGCCAGGGCCTTTCTGTGTGGAGTTCGATTGTTCTCCTTATGTGTTTCCTCTGGCTACTCAAGTTTCCCCCCAGAGTCCAAAACATGCATGCAAGGTTAACTGCCGACTTGAAATTGCTCCTAGTTAGATTTTGAGTGTATGTAAACCACTATTAAACATTTCCAGTGCATTTCAACTGAAACCCATTCTTTTATACAAGACAGCTTCAATTGTAGGACATCAGTGGCTTTCCTTTCACAAGGCTGCTCGCTTCAGGTCCTTCCATAACACTTAGTTTGGATTAAGATCAGGACTTTGACATGGCCATTCCAGAATATTAACTTTAGTCTTCTTTAACCGTTCTTCGGTAGAGCGACTTGTGTGCTCAGGGTGATTGTCTCCATGTGTGGCCCACTGTCTCTTGAGATTTAGTTTACGGAACATATGTCCTGACATTTTCTGTTAAAAGCCCTTTGATATAATTCCTGGATTGTTTTTTCAAATGGCAGCAAACACACAGCAAATCATAGTACCACCACCAGCTGCACCATCTTCTTTTGAATAGATTATGATGGTCATTAAGAGTGTGACTGAAAGGTCAAATCAATAGAGGAAAGAATGTAATTACACAGTTAAATGGCTTTACAAAACTGTTGCCTGTTGAAAGCATCACATCTTTTGAAAGCATGCAGATGTAGTTATGTTATTTAAAACAATAAATGCTATAGTTCTAGCATGTTGTGAGAACAGTTTTTATGTCGCAACACATTTTCTCTTAGAATTGCTGTTCAAATGACCAGCCACATTCAATAATTACTGCATTAAACATCCAACTGAATGGGCAAAATGTAGACGATGAAGTAGTTGGTTCCCAACTGAAAAATTCTCAATCAAAAAGAACCTGTTTTATTTGTTTTAAATTCTTTTTTTGTCTCTTACTGAGCCAGACAAGCAACTCTTTTTTGTTCTGTATCAAAACAGGAGCATCAAATACACTCCAATTAACTTTTGTTGCTCTGATCGCTGGTGTGAGAATCTGCATTTGGGTCTCGTCCTGGTTTGTGACACAACCTACCACCACACTATGAAATATGTAAGGAAGACGAGAAGAATAGAGATAATTTCTCAGCAGCCATCCAAATAGTCATGGCACTTGTGTTGACATGCAACATTAAACACATTTCTCTCTGATATAGCACATCAAAGCACACCCGCTCCTCCTAAATGCAGAATATTTGCATAACATCCTTTTTTTTTCCACAATAAAACAACACATTTAAAAGTGACGATAAAAACATCACAACACCGAGCAGAATTAGCTTATTCAAAGCAGAATTAACAATGCATTATAATAAAGAACAAAGTGCATTCCTTAAGTCTGGAAAATAATGTAATTAATCAGTGGTTGTTATACATTTAGCTAGAGTTGGAGACTTGTTTATAATAAAGTCACTTTTCTGCCAAAGAGATTGGCAAATGAGCTAATCAGAGCCGATATTCAGTTGACAATTGCAGTCAAGAGGTAATTTATCACAATGTAAATGACAATAATAATAATGATAGTGCTTTGTTATTTGCATTTTGGCTAAAGAGTAAAATGTCTTGTGATGACAGGCACTCACTCAGAGTAAAATCCTTCATCTCCACAAATTTGAAAGTGTGTACGTGAGATCCAGAGCAGCACAGAGGGGAAAGTGAGCTCTGAACAGCATAAACCTCACCTTGGAGTCAAGCTCGGCAACTACCTCATCATTTTCTGCGCCTTGTTGTATAAGTCTTATCGTATCCTGTCATTCCGGTTTATGTTCAAGTCATAAATAGTTTACGAGGGGTCTCAGGACTCTGTGTCGAGCCGCTAAAGGGTTAACATCAGGGCCGGGAAGGAGAGAGGCACAGAGCAGGTTTCCTTATGAACAACAACATTGACTGGACCTATAACTGAGTCCATGACTCTCATGTCCTCAAGCCAATGTATGTATCTTTCTCTCAGTGACTTCTTCTGCACTCGCTCACTTCCATCACCTTAAACAGTCACACGAAGGTCAAACGTCCAGTTTTCTGTGTGGCCTTTCAAGCATTTTTTTCTTTTCAAGCACATATCACAATGCATAGGACCGTATTTTTGTTGCCTAGTTACAACATTTTTCAGCTTTCTTACATGATAGGTTCTCTCAACCAAGTTCACAGATGTACAAACTGCAAGCCTGTGATCACATGGCAATGATGCTCAGAGAACATTAAGGGAAATCTGTACCTGTACATCTATTGCTTGTGCAGGTGATTTATTCCAGCACACATAAAAACAGAAAGAGGGTGTTACCTCACATTGAGAGTAAATATATCACATTGAACCTACACAGCTCTATATTATTATTAGTAATCAGAGTTTTGTTGTGTACGGCTTTGTTATTTATTGACTTGATTTCTTGAGTTTAAATTGGTTCAAACAAGAGCTACGGTTTACGGCAAAGTAAGTTCAAACAGTTATATTTGGTGACAATAGTTCTTTAACCTTGTGGGTGGTGGAATTGTGGAGGGTTTTTTTTGTTGTGTGTGGTAACTTGAGCATTGTCTCACTTGAAGTATGAACCTACAGGTGTAGACACTTGGCTCATTTGAAGCTGGTAGTATAAAGTCTTGGCAGAAGTCCCATCATGGCCATTAGGCTAAACTACTGTGTTTTATGCCCTGCACTGTAACTGATTCAGTCGTGAAAATGTGATTTTTCAGTGTAAAATATTTTTGGTTTGTTGTTCATTTATATCCTTCACCTCAAGTGTGTTGAGCTTAATATTTTTATTATTGTATTCATCTATGGGTCAAAACTTGATCATATGATCTGTTCCCTATTGTCATTTTTCATCCCATTTATTTTAAAATGATGTCACAAATCGACTCCTAAAACATCTGTGGCCCATAACAGTCGATTTAGCTGATCTAAAGCCAGACTTTTTAAGGTGGGATATTCTACTGACGTCAGGTATTTCAAAAGCCGCCGTCTCATTAGGTCGAACAATGACAGGGAATGATCAAAGCAATGGAAACAATTTGATTTGAATGGTTATTGGATCCCAAAGAAAGAAAGCAATGGAGCACATCCATGCACTGACACTATTCCCAATGGCTCAATTTTTTAATGTTTATTTCCTGAATGCACTATTTCCTGAATGCTGGTGAACAAGATAATATTAGTCCAGCAAACTGAAGCTGTTGTAGCCGTTGCTCTCGCTAATTCAATGGAGAGCAACATTGTGGGGTCAAACTTATAGGACAACATTTGCAACTGGAAGATTGTTACAAAAACTTTGATATTTTTTACTCTTGCAGATAAAATGCTCAATTAGTGCTCACCAGAGTGAACAGGATGCTTTGTGTTTCTCAGACAAGAAATGGCATTATGCCATGTAATAATAATAATAATCCATGTTATTTGTGTCACACTTTTTTTAAAACACAAAGACACTTTACATCATAAAATGGAGAAACATCATAAAAACACAAAATAAAAGATAGTTTTGTGTTACATATTAAAAGCATTTCTGAACAGGTGAGTCTTGAGGGATTTGAAGGTGTTAAGTTTGGTACAGTCACAGATGTGTTGGGGCAGATATGGAGAAGGCTCTGTCACCCCAGGTCGAGGCACAAAGCATTTACACGAAAGTTGATTCCTTCAAAAAAAAAAAAAATTTTTTAATTTCCATATGACAAAAAGTATCCAGCGTCCCCGATAGAAGAAGCACACAGCACTGATATAACATGGGCAACTTCAGGGTCGTACTCCTGATCTCATTCTGTGTCCCTCATTTTACAGTTTGCCTCTCAGTCTCTCTGCCTGTGTCCTGTTTTGTTCAATCGCACACCAATATCAAATATACACACATGCGAATTGGAGCCAGAACACAAGCTTGAAAAGCGAAAAGGCCACCTGCCAGAGAATAACAACAGAGCAGTGTAGCCTAGCAACAGCTCAGAGACGAGCTTATTAGCTAGAAGAAGACAGAAGAATGTAACAGTGAAAACTTTGGCTTGTGTTTCTGCCACTCACACTCTTACACAAGTTGAAGGGCACACAAGCTGAAATGCACAAAGCCTCTTTCCCACCCTCCCCTTCTACCTCATCCCACCAGACATGCCTGGTTTCTGACAATCCCACGTTTTCAACAGCCCCATCGTTCAGGCTGCTAAACCGGGCGATTTGGCCAGTCACTTCGTTTTCCTCCGCCTGCCAAGTGCTGAACATTTTTAATTGTCAATTGGTTGGTCGCCTTTCAAAAAATAAAAAAGTAAGAATCTGTGGCACAGTATCCTCAGTGTGCAAGCAACTCAGCACAATAAAACCAGGTCCATCTAAATGCTCCTTCTTAGAGGTTTTAGCTGTTATCCTGAATTTTCTTTGTGTGACCGAAAGGGTTTAAATCAATGCTACACGATGGAGATGTCAAGGTTTTAAATTCCAGTCATCCTCTGGTTCATTCGGTCCTGTCCAGTTCTGCCTTCACAGCTGCCACTCTCACCTGCCTGCCTTTCCCCTACAGTCGGATCACCTTACCTGCTCCTCCCCCTCCTCACCTGTTCCCCCTTTCCTCATTAACTCCCCGCTGAACTGTTTCCACATGCTCCCTGCCAGATTGTGCCTGCGCCATGGACCAGCTTTCCAGCACTCTGATCTTTCTGTGCCTGCTTTGATCCCGATCGTGTTTTTCACCTTGCATGTTTTTTGTAGGATTTAGCATTACCTTTGTACTTTCCCTGCTTGATTTTTTTTTTTGTCTCCAAAGTGATGACAGACTACTTGCTTTTTACATTTGCTTCTCTAAAAAACACAACATGCAAGAGCAGCTTAGGCCGGGAGAATATAACACTTATTTATACAGTAGTGTACATTTGAGTAGAAGGCCTCAGTTCTAACTGAGTGGCCTCGCTGTTTTTCTCTAAGAGACACCAATAGCTTACATACAGCCGCACCTGATGAAAATCTCTTCAGCATGTTGTTATCTAATGTTCCCTCAACACTCTACCTACTTTCTCTTCAGTGTGAATTTTTAATGGCAGAATATTTCATTCGGGGTGATCAAGATCATATTGAAGAAGAACAGGTACAGGTACAGATATGTACAGGTATGTACACCAAAGCCATCCATCTATCTTCTATACAACTTAGTCCAATTTAAAATTGCGAGACGCTGGATCCAGCTAACAACACACTGGACAGATCACAAACTGAGAGAAAGGCAGTCGCACTCTTACATTCAGACCTACGTGCAAATTTGTTGTCAGCAATTAGCCTCAAATGCATGTTTTTGGACTGTTGGAGAAAAATTAATAGCGAGAAAACACAGCAAAAAGGCAGAGTACACACTGAACAGACCATCAGTCCATCATAGTAAAACACAGAATGACACACAATAATCAATCAATCAATCAAACTTTATTTCTATAGCCCTTTACAATCACACAGTGGTATCCAAAGTGCTTTACAACAAAGCTATAAAAAAATATAGATATACATTAAGAAATAAATACGAGAATAATACATAAAAACAATAAATAAACACAGGTGCTGACTGTGGGAGGTGCGGCGATGCTGCAGGTTGGTGAAGCCTTCCAGAGTTTCACAAAAACAGAGCATACAGAATAAAATACACTGCCCTAGACAGAGCTAAAAGCCAACTTAAAAAAGTGAGTTTTCAGCTTTGATTTAAAAAGGCCGAGATCAGTGGTGGTGCGAATGTCGGGGGGCAGTTTGTTCCACAGTCTGGGAGCAGCGATAGCAAAAGATCGGTCTCCCCACTGTTTATATCTCGACCTTGGAATGTCTAAAAGAAGCTGAACTGAAGAACGCAGGGCCCTGCCAGGGTCACGTATAGATAAAATATCAGACAAGTAAGAGGGACCCAGGCCATTGATGGCATTAAAAACAAACAACAGAAGTTTAAAATCGATTCTGAAACGAACTGGAAGCCAGTGGAGAGACGACAGCACAGGGGTAATGTGTTCACATCTGGATGAATTTGTTAGAAATCTGGCAGCGGCATTCTGCACTAATTGGAGACGCGTAATAGAAGACTGGCTGAGGCCGACATAAAGGGCATTACAGTAGTCCAGTCTTGAGCTAATAAAAGCATGTATTGCCTTCTCAAGATCCTGTTGATTCAGGAATGGCTTCACTTTGACCAGGAGACGGAGCTGATAAAAGCTCGCTTTGACAACAGAACTAATCTGTTTATCAAATTTAAGACCATTGTCAAACGTTACCCCAAGATTTTTAACAAGTGGTTTAAAATAGGGGGCCAGAGCACCAGAGTGTGTTTTAAAAGCATTCGCCATAGGTGATGTGCCAAACAAAATGCATTCTGTTTTTGTGTCATTCAAGTGCAAAAAGATCTGTGCCAACCACTACTTTATATCAGTAAAACAATCCATTAGCCTTGTAAGAGCATTGCTTTCATTGGGTCTTATGGGTAAATATATCTGCAGGTCATCAGCATAGAGGTGAAAAGACAGATTGTGTTTTCTTAGAATTGATCCCAGAGGTAGCAGATCCAAGGAAAATAGAACAGGGCCGAGAACAGATCCCTGTGGCACCCCACAAGGGAGAGGTGCATGTAAGCACAATACGCCACAAAAACATACATATGTCAAAGTATTTTCAATGTATCTCGCTTAAATCTGCTTTCCAGTTAGCTCAGACCTCAGTTTTACAGTTTTGTTTAGTTTTTTGCAGAGTACAAATAGTACAAAAAAAACCTCCCTCCTTTAGGCATTTTTTTAAGGGTAAGCTTTGAAGACACCGAGACGGTGTTTACACAACAATGGTTCAAGTGAAAATGATGAGTTTACACAGAAACGGAGAAAAATATGTACCATAGTTCCAATGCCACGCCACAAGTCAGCGCCATTGGTGGTTTTCATAATGAAACCACGTAGAACGAGAACAATATGCTATCAAGATTAACAATGGTTGTATACAGAATTGGATGGACAAACGACAAAGCTGAATTGCTACTAAGGGTGACTCTTGACAATAAAGCTACAACGTCCCAGGACAATATGGACTGGAAGCGATGTCACTCAGGAAAAAGTTGCGTTTTCAGTGGCTCCGAGCTCCGACACCCAAAACACAACATTTTTCTATTTTCATTTAAACATGTCACGTAAACCAGCGATACCAGAGTACCAGAGATTCCTTTTCAAAATGGCTTGGATACACTGTGAAAGGTGAACAAAAATAATATTCTGACCATTTTCAAGGACATGTATGTAAAGCTCTGGTGCTATGGTGACAACTGTCTGCATGTAATCTGTTCTTCCCAGAGAAACGCAATCTGTTTATACACAATGTTATTTATCTGACTTGCCAAGTTGCTAAAGTTTTTTGTTCAGGGAAGTGATGTTATTTCCTGCTAGGAACTGCTGCCCGTGAGTCAACTGGAAAGCAGCATTAGATTAACCTCCCTAGATTGTGAGAGAGAAAGTGTTCAAATGCACAGAGAGAACATGCAAACTCCACATGGAATGGCCTTGATGTTAGTTCTGCACCTGCACAGCCCCATTTGAATGAAAGAGAAAAGGTAACACTCAGGAGAGAAATATATCAGGGCTTGAAGTCATATTTATAACTGTTTCACACCCTCTATAAATATTACCCGCATTCCAGCATCAGCTATTTTGTCGCCAAATATAAAATTTTTATAATGTCTCCCTCCATCACCACATTTTACAGTCTCTTCTTGCTTTGTCTCATGCCTTCCTGCATCTCATTGCACAGTTGACACTAGAAGGACCCCCAATTTCTACTTCCACCCTGGTGGGATGTGTATTGGTATTGCAGTTTCAGTAATTATCCTGGTGGATTTGAAGTGCTGGGGCCAAAGGGGCTCACCTCAGAGTGCTGTCATCATCGCACACAGCAGAGTAAGACTGCAACCGAAATTTAAACAGGTCGAAGAGGGAAAGGACAGAGTGACAAAATGATTGAGAAAGAGAATGGAAAATGTGCTGTTTTGTTTAAAACAAAACCCCCAAAAATCTGCTTAGCTGACACTCTTAACTCCCCACAGAATCACGACAAAATATCCACATAGCTAAAAGGACAGCAGGAAAGTCAACTGAAAAAGCATTTCTTTTATCCTTGCATTAGTCATTCAAACAACAGTTCTCCAACAGAGAGCACTGAAAGCTACCAAAGCTCTCTAATTTACGCATCCTTACATATGAAATATTACAAAACAAGCATGGTATTATATGATGTTTCAGAGAGCCCTCTGCTTCCTCTTCCAGCCTGCCAACAGACCCCTTTTTTCTGCTCAGCATTAATGAGGCATTGAGTATATCCACTGGATTAAGGTGGAAAAAACTTGCCAATGCTTTGCCCAAAGGTAAAGAAATGATCCACCCACCAGCTCCCTGGGGCCATGTCATGACATATTTGTGCCCAAGGCAAAACATGCACCAGTGAACCTGAAGAATCTTTTTTTTCAGGATACAAACACAAATTCATCACTAATTCATGTGTTTTTTTTTCTCTTTGTTCACAATTTTACACCTTACTTCATTCCCCGTCTGTTATGCATCAAGGACCCACTTGTCAATTAGCATCTCCACATGTACAATTATTCCTGTAATAGCATTTTCTTCCCCTGCTGCATGCTGTTCCATAACTGAGGGTAAGGCTAACCCCTGTTTTCACAATGTGTATTTTATGGATGACTCGGTTTGTGGTCATAGCCGCCATTGCTTTAAAGGTGTATGTTGGGATTACTCTAAGCAATAACATCTTGTATAGTGAGATCTTTTCATATCTACAGTTGTACGAGTCGCTTGTACTTACAGTATAATGCTTCCCAATGGCTGTGAAAGCTGGACTCTCAGAGTTGATTTTGAATGACCACAAGAACAAAATGTAAAGTGCAGTGAACTCAGATTGTATGGGCACATCATTTGCGAAATCGCTCTTCCTCGGATCAGCTTGGACTGTGGAAGGAAGACGAGGAAGGCGCTTGCCAAGAACATAGTGGGTAGACAACAAAGGAGCCTCATAGCATTGTGACGATCACAAGACAGAACTTCTTTGATCATGCCCTTGGCAATGCCCCTGCAATCATCCAGTTACAGGTTTGACTCTGTAACATCTTTAATCAATGACAAACACATTTTTAATTGGTTGATTTGGCAATTGAATGGCTGGCTCATATGGGCTGATGCTTTCCAAATACAGATAAACCTCAGGAAATCTGGAAGATTTCAGTACTTCATGCAGTTCAAGATATGTATTTGCGACTGGGTTAAACTGTCCATCTGTCTGACAATACCATCAGATGGCACATCTCAGATATGGCATCTGTGTAGCATTCATATTGTATATGGGAAAATGTTTACAGGGAGTGGAGTCAAAGTGTTTCACATGGTCTGAGTGGAGGAATTCATCCTCCTTCACTTGAAAATCCCTGTACCTATATTCAACTGCCTGGGTTTGCTGCCTTGCAGTAATTTCAAGGCATATATCATAACCTTTACACTCACTCACTGTCTTAGTGGGACTGAGGATGTACTTGAGCACATGCTGTGTTATGCCCTGATTGTTAGTATTGGATTCACAGCAGTTTTAGTGAATACATTACTGAAGCAGAAAGACACCATGTTTGTTTCAACCTGCAATCGAATGTCTTTCATAGTCTATCTGCAGTCCTCTCTCAGTACACAGTGTTTAGTGCAGACTTTGTTAGCTGCACCAATGGAACAAGACTTTCAGACTCATATTTCTGTCACTGACTGAGTGATGCAAGGAGTGTTTGTCTGAGGAGACAAATTACATCACAGAGGACAAAAAAGGCATTTAAAATCAACTCCCTTCTTTGAATATACCTTCAGCCTTGAAGACACAATCCAACCGTAGTCTCAATGTTGACCTATAAAGTTAGATGTGAAAGCCACATGAGATATCAGTGAGAGACTTTTGAAATGTTTCAACTATTTGGTGCCCCTCCAGCTGGTTGCTGCAGGCAGCAGAATAACTTTCCTGTGCCAAAAACATTGCCCTGCAGCATCTCTTAAACTCACTAATTAACACATTGTATCCAGTTTGGATCATATAAAAGCTTAGGATACAGACAGGATTGCTCAACCCCTATTCACAATGGAATACGTGCAACCTGTTAGATGTTGAAAGTAAGATATTTCAAAATGTCAGACTATTTTTGATTGAAAAATAAATTAGACCTCAATGTAAATGTAGTGATCACAAAAAAATAATAAGGAGTAAAAAAGGTAAATGTAATAGTCATGACAGTTGCAGGTCTATATAGAAGGACCTACCTATTTTAGTACCACAAAATCCCAACAGTCATTGAGATCAAAGTCTTTGAGTGTCAAATTTCTTTAGACGACCAACATCAAACATAATTTGCCAAATAGAAAAAAAAGCTATAGATTTCATGGGTCATAACGCTCTATGAATTCTCAAGTATGTGTCGTAGCAGATAGCACTTCTTCTCAAATCACACTTCAGTTAGTAATGTTTGACTTTGGACATGCAAAAGTTTGCAGTTCTGCTTTAAAGTCACGACATAGTTTTTGTCCATCTCAGAGAGAAGATTGTCAGTTGTGACAATATGTGCTATCGTGGCTTGAACTACGTGGTCTTGTGAAGTGCAATCAGACAGGTATACAGGTTACCAGTGTCACTGAAGTGTTACTGCACTTTTACAGTGTCAGAAATTAAATCATGAAGGACTTACTTAACCTCTCAGTTGTTTTGCTCATTGACGCATGACGCAGTGAACATCACCATGGAGACATCACGTCTAATTCAGTAGAGATTGACATAGTGCAGTGAAAAATGTTGTTGTACCAAAGTTTATGGAATCCAAATCACACACTGTGTAAAGAAATTGACTCATAAGACCTCTAAAATTGTATAGACCATGGAAGTAATTTATTGGTGTTTGAAATACAATTATTTGATATGTTGTCTCCTGTTGAGGTAGCTTCGATCACTGTGAAATGGAGACTGATAAAAACAATTTAGCAGAAGAGGGAAAGTGTCACTCGCTTCAGCAAGTCGCAGACTGATTAGAATAAGGATTGTAACTTCTAATTTACTTTGAGAAAAGAAAAAGAAGCGTGTTTCAAAAATGGGATATATTTCCCTCAGAAAACACTATGTAACTTGCATTCTGGGATGAAAAGGCAGTCTTATCCATAGGACATGGGGAAAATTAATGAAGCAACATTTTTTCTAGTTTTACATGATTGAAAGCTAAACTCTGTTCGCTGTGGATGTTCGAATGCTGCTAGTAGTTAGTATTTTCACCTGCAGAAATCAGCTGAATGCACTTTTCTGCCATGCAAGGTTTGGTATTACCGTCACGCAAAAGCAAAACCTTCATTGAAATGGCATACATTATCACAAATTTGCATTGTTCATTCTATACTTAGCAGTGCTTAATCATCTCATGGTACATGAATCCAGCCGTATTATTTGCGGCTGCATGAAGATAAATAACTCCCACATTGTTTGGATGGGTGTGAGAATCCTCTAAAGTTTAAGAGGTTTTCTCAGACAAATCCAACGTGGCGCCATTTCAGACTGCTTATTGTGATAGACTGAGATGTATTCCATCGTGTCAGCATCTGTCTGATTTATGAACCTAGAATTCCCTCTGCTTTTGCTGCGTGCATCTTTATTCATGCCCAGCGATCAAAAACATTTTGCCTTCCTGAAAAAAAGAGAGCTTTGTTGCCTTTGTCAAATATGTTAGATTTAGACAATTTTGTTTTAATCAAATCTTTGACGGATAAACTTTAAACTTAGCTCGACAGAATTTCGACAAATGAATGTTCCAAATGAATGGTTTCTCGCATAAAAAGAGAAAATGAACAGGGAAATAGCATGATTAATTTGCAAAGCTGGCAAAGAAAAATAAGTTTCACAGAGATAGTTTGTTTACAGTTGATAAAGACAAACAGATTAATATGTGGATGCATTGAAGCAGATAAACAACACCCATGAGAGTCAGCAGCAAAGCGGTCACACATTAACAAACTACATGGTGATACAGTCTTAATAAAAATGTAATGAAGGCAAAGTTAAGCATGTTGGCCCAGTGGTTAGCACTCTCACCTCACAGTGAGAAGGCCGTGAGTTCAAATATGGCCCATGGGGCTTCTCTGTGTGGATTTTAGAAGTTCTCTCCATATGTATTTCCTCCGGTTTCCTCCTGCAGTCCCAAAAAACATGGATCGTGGGTCCCTGGGCAAGACTCTTACCCCCCACCTGCTCTCCCACTGCTCTGTGTGGCTGATACAGATGGGTCAATGTGTGAAGGAGGTTTCATCTCTGGGGATTAATATGGTGCTATAAAATAAAAACATTGTGTCATGATCTTAGTTAAAGCCAAACATTGTAACTCATCTCATGGATTCTTCACAAATTTTAAACATCTATGTATTTCTTTAAGTACTTAGCAATTTCTAATTTTTTTTTACACTAAAGATATATTTAATTTGTTTCTATAAATTCCACTGTAAACCTACAGTGGCTTTCAAAATTATTCGTAGCCCTTCGAGAGTCTCACCCCAAAAGACTTTCAGCTGTGACTGCAGTAAACAGTGTATCTACAAAGCATAGAATACTTTTTCACACCACATTTTTCTGTTTTTATTTGTAGGAAAATGGAATGGACAACCATGTATTGTTTTCCTTGTTGTATGGATACTAAATATAATTAATACAATTTCTAGATATAATTAAGTTTACTTAAAATATTTTAATATTTTTTATTTGCATATATTCAATCATGAGCTCCTTTCAAAAATTATTTATAGAATATACATTAAAAGAGGATGTATTATGACATAAGAAGTTCAGGGATATGTCATTGCAATGCTGTGCATTTAGATTGAGGAGTATGCCAGCGAGAATTTCATCGTACTCCTCTCACAAATGTGAAAGTAATTAGGTTTGTAATCTGGAAGGCTAACCCCAAAATCCTCCTGAGGCCTGGCTCCCTGGGAAGAAGTCGTCACGCTGTTGGTAAACTTTTGAGCGACATTACACCCACCTTGAAGGAACAAAAAAAAAAAAAACAGTCAAAGCTTTGAGTAACAAAATGATGATGAGAAAGAATGCTTCCGGCATTTATTCTGCACTTCCTTTGTAGACAAAGTTTTATAGTCGTTAGTTTGAAAAATTGCGAGCGCTTGCGATTCTCCCAGTGAAGTCCCAGATGATCTTTAAGAATAGATGATAAAGTTAAGCGGATACACAAAGCAGAGCATGTGTTGACATTTATTGTGGCTGTCACCTTGATAATTTGATAAAGTGGCATCGGCGGTATTGAGATTCTCTCTCAAATACTCTCAGGAATTGGTGAGTGTTCATCTCGAGCACCGAGACGTGTTTATTTTTCAAAAGCACAAGCTTGCATGGGCTCCCTCAGTGGTTACAACACCGCAGCATCAAACTTCTGCTATAACTCCTCCAAACACACATGTCAAAACTCCCGTCGCATCCAAATTTAGACTTTCACAACACAACATTTAGAATGAGAGGAGTAAATTATGTGGAGAGACAACTGACTGGGTTGAAATGTAGGCCAAGTTTTAGTTAATGTATGTATAGCAAAATTTGATCTCAAGTGGGCTGGACCGGGGAAACAAAGCAAAAAGATTCCTTCATTGTGCATAGCGGGAGGAAGTAGTACATCTTAGAAAAAATACCAAATTGAACTGACATTTTGCAAAACATGCATAATTAAAAAAAATTCAAAGCAATGGTTGTATTTTTAACATTATGCCAGTGTTTATGATGCATTTTGGTACAGAATCTATCAAAGTATTCAAAAAGCATGTCTTATACTTGGTTTATCTTTGAATTCTTTCTATACATCCATTCACTGTGCTTCATTTTCAGACTAATGTTGTTGAAAGTTTCTCTGATCACCTCATATCTGCAGCCATCTATCTACAAACACCTCCCCACTGTATAGATTTCATGATACTTTTCCAGCAATAAAGGCAGCTGGCTTTTACACTTTCACTAAAACACTGTGATCCTCGGTGAATAAATCAGAAACAATAGAAAAATGAGACTTAATGTTGTAATTTGTTACACTTTGGACCATCCAGATAACCAGTTTTGGCCTGTAGGTTGTATGTTTGTTGACATAAGACTTATTTTGCAAGCCCTTCAAGAAAATTAAACAACATGTTTAAACTGTGAAAATGTATTTTTATTTATTCCAGTCACGGACGAGAACATGTTTGTGGAAAATGCACAGTGAAATCATATTTCACACTTTGTTTTAGACAAAGATGGATACATATCAGAAAAACAATGAACAAAGTATGTATATTTCCCTGGAAATGTGAATTTTTTCTTTTTAAGATATAAGCATAATAATGTTAAGAAACACTGGATGCATTCCTTCATGTTGTTTAGCTTTAAAATTGGCAAACTCCCCTGTCTGTGTCGTTAAAGTGTCACTTTGTTATGTACGTCAATATCAGCCCTCCCCACACCGTGCCAGGAAGCTGTCGGGGTTCAGCGTTGAGCTTAATAAAAGACAGGGATTAACTGGTGTCACATACACTAACAATACCACTGGTGTGAGATGGAGCACCAATCATGTCGAGCTCCATCTCATTTGCATCTAGTAAATATACCAAAATAGCACCCTTAATTTGACAATGATATATCGAGGTACAAAAACTCCACACGCTGAATCCAGTAAAGGGCAAGTTGCCACTCTGCAGCCCTTTAGCTTGGTTAGCATTGCAAAACTGGCATTCAACCAGTGATGAACATGAATTGTTCATGTAGCCCATGTGAAACACAATATCCATGTAACTCCCAACACATACGCAAACACAAACTGAATATATATGCCAAGATATAAGCTTACCTTTGGCTCTGTTAATGGTACCCGGTTGCTGAAAGACACAAGGTCTGACTTTCTCCTGAGGGGCAGCTGCTCGTTTCATACCCACCTTGGCAGCACTCTCCCAGGTCCTGGCATTACCACCCATGCCATCTGCACCTGCAACTGCAATATGCACAGCAAGAGGAATGGTGTGTGTGTGTGTGTGTGTGTGTGGGGGGGGGGGTTACTGTCTGCACTGTCATGCTGAGTGCGGTGTGGCCGGCAAAGCTGAAAAGGAACCGTTCTTTTCCACTACAAAGTAATTTTTCCAGTGATCCTCCCTCGGGGGGATCAACAAAGTACTATTGAATCAACAAAGCTGTGTTAACACCAAGCGTATTCTATCATATCAGCTCTGACTGCAAACTGCTGGAAGAGTGCTGGCGCTACCTATCACATGTGGACATTTATTGAGCAGAGCGGCGCTGCGTTCAGCCACGGTGACGCACCTGTTTGAGGCAGAGGAGAAATCAAACAGAAAGAAATGTGACAAATCCGCATCATATTTTAGATCATTTATTATCCTGGCCAGACTACACAATAATAAACAGCGCATGACCTGACTGCAGAAGGTGCTATGTGTTCTACTGTACAAGGTGAACTGTCTTCCAAAATTAACATTGGACTTAATTAAAATCTGTGTCCAGTGTATCGGCTCGCACCAACAAATGATATTGAAGCCTCGCCATGTAATTCAGTTTGCCACTGCACAATGATCCCCCTCGTTACGAGAGAAAATTCCCACTGACTCATCAACCAGAGGAAGTTCTTCTCTGCAGTCACAGTGTCACCTCCTACACAGACAAGTGTGTGTGTGTGTGTGTGTGTGTGTGTGTGTGTGTGTGTGTGTGTGTGTGTGTGTGTGTGTGTGTGTGTGTGTGTGTGTGTGTGTGTGTGTGTGTGTGTGTAAGGTTTGTACATGTGGGCGGCTGGGTAAACTTGTATTGGATCATAAGTGGTGTATTGTACAGCTCCCCAACTGGTGAGGTCGTTCTCATTACGCTGCTTTGCGATTGACACAACTCTGAGAAGAAAGTTCAAAATGGAGAGGAGGAGGAGGAGTAGTGAAAGCAGTTGCTTTTCAGGTAGAAATGTGAAGAACTTCATCAAAATGAGCTTTCATTTTTTAAATACGAACCGGTAAAATGACCATCTCAGTTTGTAGATGTGTTGAGATCTTACTATTCTTAATTCTCTGGAGTTTTTCTTGCCTTCGTTCATCTGCCTAATGACATTAAAATGAACAACATGTTGGCTCACATGTGGAAATTAACGTGTACTTCTAAACTAGCTCTTTGCAATTCTCTTTTCTAAATAACTTTTAAATAATCTGGATTAAACAATCTAATGAAATACTTTTAATATTATGTCGCCACAGTCTATTTGTGTGTGAGTTGTGATTCTATTTATTTTTATGTCCCTTTAAGATTAAAACCCAGTGTGTCATTAATATCCATATAGTTTCTATATTTGCAACATCACAAAGGGCACATTCACAATGCAGGGCCTCATATTCAACGTGTCTTGTGGCTGTGTGAAAGCGCCAATTGCAATTTTTTCACACCAGACCCCGGCCTCGATCATATGTGGTACCAATTTGGATACTTTTCTATTTGCAACTGCCTCACCAGTGAAGGATAAGCGCTGTAGGAATCTGCTATGCCAAAATGTTAAAAGCTGTGCTCTCTTGTCATCATTTTCCTTCATTGTTCTTTCGTAATTTTGTCGGCCTGTATTTCACAACCGCTTGACCAGAGTTGCCAGATTTGCCGAGTCTCCCCCTATTAAGGGACCAAATTCCCTTACCTTTGAACTTTATTTTGTGCATTTGTGTGCTTATGTAAGTGTGCTCTTTATTACACATCCAATAGTTTTATGGTTTTAACATTATTTCTACACATATTTGGGATGATTTTCATTGAGGTGTGTGGGTTTCACGTTATTTGGGCTGGAAATGGTGAGTGGTGGGTCACATCTGGCAACCCTGGTGCTGACCGGTGTGCCATACACATGTACTTTCGTTAACAGCATCTCCTACACATCCGCTCTCGGGTTTCAAACACGTCAGGTCTGATCACGTTCACGCGGCAGTCTTAATAGAGGTCCCTTTTAAAATGTTATGTGAATGACCATGCAAAAAGCATAGAAAAGGATCTGATCTAAATATTCTACAAATGTAACATCGTGTTTTTTGATCATCATGATTTACAAACTGAAATAATAAAGGACTTGAAATATTTCAAGTTGCATAATTAATTGAATTTAATGCAAACTCTGAAATTTCCATGCATTTTAAGAGGGAAAAAAAACGATTTTATTGAGATGCACTTGCATTGTGAGCCACAGAGTCAGATGGAGACACGTAGCCGATTTATTACCATGAGCAGACGGCTGGTTGTTGGCCTTCGCTTCCACACAGCGGATGATGGGAGAGCTGTATTGGTTACCCGAGCCAAATGTTTGAAGGTCCTGCACAGATTTCTGATCTGCTGCACAGATGGAGGAGAACTCGCAGGGCATTTTTTTTGCTCCTCTCCCCCAGGAATCCACGCTGCCTTGGCAGTGGTTTGGTGAATGAGAAAGACCTCTTTTACTTTCTGGATCTTTGGTTCCGGGATTCCCTTAGCACTGATGGATTCTTGCAGGGCTGTGGAGCTGAGAAGTCCGCCAAAAGGTCGTAGGCCACCTGCTGTGCTGGGACCACTAGTAATGCGTTGGTGGTTTTTAAGTTTTCCCAAGCTGCTTATTTTATTGATTTGGACTAAAGCCTGCAAACAGACATGTGTGCTACTTGGCAACAAGGTAATGGAGATGCAGCCTAAATGGGGAAACTCCCACTGGCCATGTGTCTCCCTCGAGACTCAACCCTTGGTAGGTATCCCTATTTGACGAAACTCAAAGTTAAAAACCTTAAACCATTTTCTAATTATGCTGTTGCAGGTTTAAATTTGTGGGATGACATTTTTATTTACACTGAGCATCTCTCCACCTGTGATTCTGCTTCTGCAAAGGTCTCTTGCCTGATAACTCTGGCTTGATGTGTACGATTAAAAAAGTGGTTAAAAGGATCTGAACCAAATGTTCTAAAGTTGTGATACTGTCAACACAAAACATATGGAAGTTCGACAGTTTCCATGAAACTAAGAATTATTTTCTTCTTCTTCTTCTCTCTGGGACACCACGCTGCCACTGAGGAACACATGGTGGTTTCAATGGAAGAACTTCATCTGAGCAGATGAGGGACGTGTCAGACACGGTGTTTCCTCACAGTTTGAGGCACAGGTGCAGAGCCCTGTTGAATTCTACTGCCGAACAGAGGGGCCCAAACCCTGTTAAGGGAGTCTTCTGCATGCCTCTGTTCATCTTGTGTTTGTTTCTGCTGACATGACAGTGAATGGAAAACAAAACAAAATACTGGTGTCATTAACTACCACATTTTTTTTCAGATGGATAGTTTTGGTGTTTTGTTGTTGTGGGGAAAAATAAAGATATGATGGAACACCATGTATAGCCAGGTTTAACTCACTGACTCGATTGTCTTGTCTGCCTGTCCTTTTTCCATCTGGGACCATAGAACCTGTGTATCCAGGGCACTGCAGGGATCTCTGAGGCCCGAAAGATAAGGGAAGAAAAGGGAAGGTCAGCCAGTGTTAATTTTGTTGAATAAAACTATGACAAAAATTATCAATGAACTTTTTCCATGGATGACATCTTAAAAAAAAGAAACTAAAAAGTAAGACTTGAAGACAAAGACTGTGACAAAACATAAATGACATTACTAGTGTCACACTCGTCAGTAAATTAAAGCGAGACAACAAATGGACAAGAGTTCCAATCAGAGCTGCTCAGAGCTGCTCTTGTTGTGGGACATATATATATATACACCACCAGATTCTTGCTCTACCTGCCTCCAGGTATGTCTGAGTCAATTCTCAACCATTTTAGAGCCGGTCACAGAGGTCATGTGATGCATGTAAAATATGTTTCGCTTTTTATTTCAAAATATATTTCAAAAATAAATACTAAAATAAGACTAAAGATTTATCGTGTGTCACTGAGAAGACAAAGACTAAATCAGAATTTGTCAAAATTAACATTGAAGTTAGCATGGCCGTTGCTTCTTGTCCTTCTCACAGTGTTTTCAGAACCAAATGGTTGGTCTCCCTCTGTGCTGCCCTTCAGGCGTAGATGGCAATAAAAACACAGACGTGTGGATTGTGTGTTGGGGTCAGTATCATGCTATGATTGCCACCTCCTTGAGGTTAACTGGCTCATATGGTCTTGTGTGCCACATTATTTTTCATGAGGAAAGTCTAATAGGGTAGGGCACACAATTATGCATATTGCCAGCACAGACTTGTTCAAGGGAGTTTGTTAAAATAAGTAACATTCATTTTAAATTCCGATCGCTGTGGTAATCATGCTCAAAGAGGAAAAGGTCACTTGTATTTTGAACGTGCTCGAAACATGTTTAATTGGAGTGGAATTGGCCATTTTCTGCTTTTCTTAAATCATGTTCTGCAACTGCAATTGGATTGGTGGAGAATGAGATCCCGTGGTGGCCTGGTGGGGGCCTGGCTGGCGGCCTGGGGAGTGGGGGGCACCCCCCTCCCAACCAAATAAATGTATGTACGTATGTCTGTATATATGTATGTCTGTGTGTGTATGTGTATGCTTGGTGTGTGTGTGTCTGTGTGTGTGTGTGTGTGCGTCTGTGTGTGTGTATGCGTATGCTTGAGTGTGGGTGTGTGGGGAGGCTGGGATTAGGTGATGGGGCGGGGGGGGGGGGGGCATTGGGGCTCCTGGGGGTTGGAGGGTGGCTGTCCTCCGGCCGGGCCTGGCTGGGCCTTCGCTCTTCCTGGTCTGGGGGGGGGGGTGGGGGGGGGGGGGGGGGGCTGATCTGGGGCTTGGCGGCTGGGGCCTTCTATGTCCCGCCGGGGTTGGGGGGGGTGGTGGGGGGATGCCCCCCAGGGGTGCGGCGGGCTCCGCTGTCAGGGCCGGGGGGGCTCCCTGCTCGCGTGGCCTGGGAGCGCTGCACTGGCCGGTCCCAGCTTGGCCGCTCGGGTCGGGGCCCGGGGCTCGCCGCCCTTTATCCTTCTCTTGTGGGCCCCTCTGGCCTGGGGGGGGTCCTCTCTGCGCGCTCCGTCTGGTGCCTTCCGGGTTGGGGCGTGGCTCTCCGGGGTGGTTTGTCGGGGCCTCCCTGGATCCGGTGGGTCGCTGGGTGCCGGAGTGGCGGCGTCCGGCCCTGGTGGCCTCGGCCCCCGGGGTGGTACTGCGGGCCCCCCCACAACAGTTCCATTCACATCCAGAGGACTAACCACACACACACACACACACACACACACACACACACACACACACACACACACACACACACACACACACACACACACACACACACACACACACACACACACACACACACACACACTTCCACTCCTCATTGACGAGATTGTTCTGTTAATTATCAAAATTAAGTTGTTGTTTGCTTTTTGTTGTTGTTGTTGTTTTTTCCTTCCTGTTTTTGTTTGTTTTTGTTTTTTGTTTGTTTGGTTTTTTTTGTTTTATGTCCTTTTGTTTTTGCTTTTGTTTTAATTGTTGTGATTACTTTGGTTTTTGCTCTGTTGTTGCTCAGGCTGGTTTAATCTCATGGCAGTTGGAAAATATTTGGATCACTGTGATTACTGTATTTTTAAAAAGAAGAAAAAAATGTATGTAGCACTAACAAGGGTATTGTATGTATCTTCCCACCAAGTCTTTCTCTGTCTTTCCTCTCCTCTCCTCTCCCCTATCCTTTCACCCCAACCGGTCTGCAGAATGCCGCCACCTCTGAGTCTGGTTTCTGCAAAGGTTTCTCCCTGTTGGGGGAGTTTTTCCTTTCCACAGTTGCAAACACACCTGCTTGCTCATGTTGGGCTTTTCTATGTTCTCTATAAAAGCAAATTGGAATGACTGTAATGTATTTAAAAATGTCTTTGTTTCAATAAAAAAAAAAAAAAAAAAAAATCATGTTCGAGGATGTACTGTAATAGCAGATCATTATTTTTAAGAGGTGTGTCATTCTGGGGCTGTGAGGTGATGTAGTGGCTGCAACTCTTGCATCACAGCCAGAAGGTCTCCTCTACTTTCTGTGTGTAGTTTGCACGTTGTACATTTGTCTGTGCAGGTTATGTTCAGGTCCTCGTCTTTTTATAGGTAATGGGTGGATCTATATTACCTTTTTCACCCAATTTTTTGACTTTACCGGCAAACTTTACCGGGCTTTTATAAAATAATCATAACGTTCATTTCGGAATAGGAGGAACTGCTGGCCCCATAGCATTGTCCTGTATGCGCAGTGCAGAAACCACTTCAAACCTTGCCTATTTAATGAGACCCCTCTTTAGTCACTGGTCTGTTGACTGCTGGGCTACGATGTGGAACAGACGTTCCGTTGAGACCCAGGAAACTCCTGATACTGCTTCACTGCAATGTTTGGCTCTGGCTTAAGAGAAGACTCAAGTCCTCATTAGTCCATCATCCATTCACTGTTACACCTGTTGCTCATTGGTCAGCTTTGAGATAAAGAAAAATGTAGCTAACAACAAAAGAAATAAATATGTGACTCTATGTAATATCAGTAATTGGATTACTGTTTCAAGGTAACTGTGGCAACAACAACACTGTTGATAAGAGAGAGAGTGGGAAACCGACTAGAGCGGTGGGAAACGATGTCGATAGATCGAACCAGCAGATGGCGGTAATGCAACTTGATGATGCAAACGACCTGTAAACCCAAAAGAAGAAGAAGAACTCCTCACTTCAGTTTCTTTGCAGACATTTACACAGAATGGTTTGAGTGCTGACAAAAAGACTGGGCAGTTACTTTCCAGTCCTCTTTTTTGGCTCACTTCTCTACAGTTTTTATCTGGTTTTGACCATACTCGCATCAAAATGTGCAACAGAGTGACTTTCCGCATAATTTCAAACTATGAGCGTAAGACAATTGAATTTGCTCTGTGGTAAAACATCACAAAGTCAGACATGCAGACTCACTAAGGACAAAATGTGATGGTCACTGTGAAACCAAATAAAATAAATCTGTCAAAAGAACACCTAAAACCAAAAACACCACATAATAACTATGGGGGTCATCCAACAATCAAAACAAAACAGTTACAACAATAACAATTACTATTATTATTACCATTATCCACTATTATTAATATTACAATCATTAATATTAATTGCTGATCACAGATAGTTCATCTGAATTCATTCTTGTGTAAATAAAAACACTTCAATTCTTTTGAAAACATCTTTTGTTGTTCTCTAACAACAAAAATCTCATTAGTGCATTCCAGTCAACCATAGTTCTGTAATAAACAGCTCGCTGCAATTCATCAGTCTTACAGCAGCATGGTAGTGCACACCTTGTTTCACTGGTCTGACAACGTGTTAAATAATTATGATTATCTGCAAAAAATTACAATTTATTAAGTAGAATCTTAGGTATTTTTGTAACAATAACTTTTCCAATAAATGTTACTCGGAAGTACTTCAGTGTATATTTGACCGTCAACCATGCCAGACTATTATGCATTGACCTCATGTAGATTTGATTGGGCAACCCAAATCAATTTGTGCTGCTTTCAGTGGTGGATGGTCAATAGAGGGCGCCCCCCCCCCCCCCCCCCCCCTGAAGGAAGCAAGAGAAATGTTTTTTTTCTCTTTAATATAAAATATATAAATACATTATAATACTGTGGTCCAACTTCATTTATGCCATTAAACTAACAATGGGCCCTGAACTGTATTTGCTTCATTCTCTACAGATAATGTTAAATAAAAGAGAGGATTTCTTGATTTCTCTCTCTAATTGTGTGTGTGCGTGTGTGTGTGTGTGTGTGTGTGCGTGTGTGTGTGTGTGTGTGTGTGTGTGTGTGTGTGTGTGTGTGTGTGTGTGTGTGTGTGTGTGTGTGTGTGTGTGTGAGCAGCCTGTGGCAATGAGGAATGCCGGGCTGAGGAGGCGGGGCTTAGTAGTAATCTGACCAATTACTGATTAATACCAGAGTGACTGACGTAAAATAAAACTAATCAGCATCATTTCATGTCGGAGACTTGAGGCACCTTTTAAATCGCCCCTGGCTCAGTGATAAAGTCAGTGATTAATTCAGTTCTGGTTTGTTCTCGCGTGTTTCTATGAAATGTTGAGACGAAGACAAGTGGTGAGTCTGATTATGAAATCTGTCACATCTCTTGTCATGTACCGTTTTAAAGTATAAATTTGGCTGAAAATCTACAGGTCAGGTTCAACTTTCTCCAGTATAGTTATTTTTTTTTAGGTTTCTTTCAAACCGTTCTCAAATGCTTTGCAACATAAATGGATGTGTTGTTTGAAAATATACCTGATATACCTTTTGTTTTCCCCAAAATCAGACAAACTATCATTTCAAGTAAACCAGCCCCACATTCATTTTCTAAAAGGGACTTCATAAAACGCGCTTGTATTTGGTTGCAAGTATGTTTATAAAAGAGTCTTAATAAGTGCTCTCTATTCACGAACAGTTTCAAAAAAAAACTTGGAAGTTTCATGATCTGGAGGCTGCAGAGAGGTGATTAAGCTTCTGATGAGAATCAGGTGTGCTGCCTCACCTCTCTGCCCATAAAGGAGGAGCCGCCTGGCCCAAGCGTGTGTGTGTGTGTGTGTGTGTGTGTGTGTGTGTGTGTGTGTGTGTGTGTGTGTGTGTGTGTGTGTGTGTGTGTGTGTGTGTGTGTGTGTGTGTGTGTGTGTGTGTGTGTGTGTGTGTGTGTGTGTGTTTAGTTTTACTTTACTTTACTTTACTTTACTTTAACTTTAATAAAGTAATGATCAGAACCTGGCGATGACGTGCTCTACTGGCACACTTGTGTAAATTATTTTCACTCGTGTTTGACCAAACAACTGATGCATAATCTACGTAAGTAAGAGAGTACAAGTGCTTGGACGAGTTGTTCGGTCAACCACTGAGGAATTTACTTTCTACAATGTTTAATAGTTCGCACACTCCTCATTTTCTCCATAATTCATTTGACTGCTCCATGACAATTAAGAATCCACTATTACTCGTTGCAATTTCACTTGGTCTACTTGTTCAATTATGGTATTTCCTAAAGTGAGATGCAAGATCGATGTCGTTTTTAATAGATGTTTTGAACCAACATCCTGCAATGTGGAATGTCTATATGACAACTCGGATTTTTTTAATTAACCCAACCTGAAAGCAGGCAAGAGTTCATATTGAGTGTTTGATCATATTCCAATTTTCAAATGTCGTTTTTTTAATTGAAATGGCACATCAGAATATCCCATTATTACCTGAATGGTATCCTGGGATGCTTCACTCCTAAATCTGGTCATGTTCAAAGTTTCAATTGGCTTTTATTTTGAAATGGAAAAAACAGAATTGCCTTGGACTTTGTGATTGAATAATCACAAAGTCCATCCTGAACGCATCGGGATGTCATATCTTCTATTAGTTTATTAGAATATGAGGTTTATGATCACAGAGAATTTTCTTTTAATGTCAGTCTGAAATTGGAGTGAGATAAGCCTACACGTGCTATCTCAGGGCTCTTATTTTGATAGAGCACATCAGATTGGGCCTGCACTTTGACTGACATCCTGAGCTTGTCTACCATCAGTCTCACATGAAATGGGTTTATGATAACTGGGAATTTCCTTCAGTCTGAAATTAGTGGGAAATAATGTTATATATATTCTTTTTCATAGGGGCATTATTTTGATATGTCACATCCTGAACAGGCCAGATATGCGATTTTGTTGGGCTTTTAATTTTAACGACATCATCAGCCTGAGAAGATGTTTATTGTATTATAGTAACACTAATACGCCACTGACTGAAACTGAGGTCTTTTTTTGTTTTGTTTGCCTTTTACATGTTGATCTTTCTTATTGTTAATTGGTTCCTAATGGTTATTTAAGTATTGATAATGCACTCATTTAATAGTAAGTTATTGCTTATTATTATTATTATTATTATTATCGTCATCAGTAGTATTAATTTGTGTTTTATTAACTAATTTAAGAGATCTCATTGACTGGAATGTAAGCTGTTATGGTAATGCATGACATGGGCGCACAGGTAAATGTTCAGCTGCTGGCTTGATTGTGACACCAGTTTTATTTTAAAGCTGATTGGAAACCATCATTGTTGCCATGCTGCCATGGCAACCAGCTGTAGCCCAGACTCGACATTTAGTAATGGAGAACAAGTTCAGCCTCCTCCATATTGTAAATCTTATTTTTTTTCCCCTTTAGGTTTCTTGGATGTGCTGGTGCATCAAGTAAGTCTATGAGTCATTGGAAACAACACGTTGTGACTTTCTTGTCAAGAAAGTTAGATAACAATAAAAAAAAAAAAACATTTCCAGTAGGATTATACCAGTTTCACTTTTACATTTTGTGTGTAGATGCAGTGTGTATTTGATTAGATTTTTCTTCATTAGTTCCTCAGCAAGGAAATACCAGATGTTATAGAAGCAAAAGGGCAAGAAAAATGCAGAAATAAAGAAAGAAAATGAGTGATGATAAAAGATACATTATGGGGAGGTTTATATTATATAATCCATATGCAGTATATATTAATAGTAGTATAGGCAACCAGCTGGTACAAGCCATCCAAGTTCCCAATTACTTGGACGCACCACTGAACTGAATAGTTTTATAACCAACAGTGCGAAGTATAAATAGATGGCCTTATGCAGTGCTGCATACATATTCAAAGCTGTTATTTCACACATGTATGACCTATTTGGTTTTTTCATGAGCTGAGTCTTGCATCGAGACAGTTGAGTTAAGCCAGTTGGGTTTACCAGCACTGCGGTGCGCAGTGTTGCACCTGAACGACCAAGCGAGGACGCGCAGACCATCCATGTTGGCAAACTTTAATTTAATGCCGCTGCACGATTATTTATGACCTCCATCATGCACGCGGGGTTGAAGGCCGGCGCGCAATTCATTATCCCAACTGTTTCCACGCGCGGCGCATTGCGGGGAAACTAATTATATCGGTCATATGCAAAAAGTGGAAATGACATTCAAATTTACTGGCCGAGGTTCCAGCCTGTTAAGCATCAATTTCACGTTTAGTGAGCAGGAAGTGGACGTCTACGTTAAACTGGCTGGCAATCCTATGATTGGTCTTAATGGGTGGAGAGACAAAAGACCTAAATCTTAAACGGAACAAATTGGAACAAGGCGGATTTTACGCATCATATTTTTTATTCGTTCTTTTTTGTTGTTATTGATTGTTTTTTTTTTGAGGAGATTGAGGGGTAAAAGACATGCTGGGTATGATATGAGTCGGGATGAGAGAAAGAGGGAGAGAGAGGGTGAGAGGCGCGCAGAGAGAGAGAGAGAGAGAGAGAGAGAGAGAGAGAGCGAGAGAGGGAGAGAGAGAGAGGGGGAGCAGGTCTGCAGTCTGAATCTTGGCGTCACACAGACCCGAGACGACGCTGTGTCCAAGCGCTGCGATACTGGGAATACCTCCAGCATATTTCTCTCCCTGCGATAGGATGCACTGACGACACTTCAATGCTGGTCGCGAACTTCTCAAACGAGGCGATTTCCCCTGGATCCGGATCACCTCTGTGGCTCTCCGACGTTCGTCGTTTCGTCTCCGTCTCTCTTGAATCTCAACATCGTGACGAGTTAAACAAGGTGGATTACCGGCCCCTGCAAATGCTGTTTATAAGTGGAGATAAATTAGACCGAAGGACAAATAAGTGCTGCAAGACAAACTGAAGGAGGAACCTCTTGGGTTTTTTTTTTTTTTTTTTTGTGCTTGCGTTTGTGAACATCAGTTACATATGTGGAGCGGACGTTGGATTTTCGTGGTGTTTTTCATTTACACGAGCGGGGTAGATCGCTGACCACTTGAATCACGTATCACCCCCTCTTTTTGGTTCGCCTTCTCCTCTTCTTCTCCATCCCTTTCGGTGTTAAAATCTATCTTCTCAGACTGAGACTCTGAACCCCTCGGTCCCCGCATGACATGGTTCAGTCCAGCTGCGAGATCCGAGCCTCCTCCATGCATTGGGATTTCTCTCAGCGCCGAGACCGAGTGAATCTCCCTTTTCTGACCATCTAGGAACTCGTCGTGCCTGCAAGATCAGAGGAGAAATAAAATAAATAAATAAATAAATAAAAAAAGCCCCTGCCATGACCAACGCATCAAATCGGGACGGAGCAACGGGACTTGTGAGGAGACAGGAATACGCATGCAGAAGAGGGGACGGAATACGGATTTTTGCTCTAATGAAGGCGGGAGTGCAGGTGCACCACTGGAGCCGGGTGCTGCTCTTATACATGGGGCTTCTAGCCACCTCAGTAAAGGGTAAGTCAACCCCCCCCCCTCCTCCCCACCCAATTCTGTTCAGCTGAAGACATGCAAAATGCAGCAGGCTTACCCCACTCCATCGCCCACCCTCCTCCGCTTCCCGACTGAATGCTAATCAGCACCAGCAACACGCACGAAGCGCACGCACTCTTTCCCATAAAGACGCATTTAGGATCAACATTGCGGCGATTGTCGCTGTTCAAACTCTCAAAGTTATTAATAGGTGGCTGCTAGGGTGGCTTTTTCGGTGACTGTGCATCCCCAGGAATTGAAACTGAGTTTTTCCTGTCTATCCATACACTGTTGTTTAAGAAGGAGGATAAGAAAAAAGAACTATATGCCTGGGATGTTGTTGAGGATGAGGTGGAATGACATGAACCGATGGATGAAGAGCTGAAGGTTTTGGGGGATGAATTTTGACCCTAATTTTAACCCTAACCCTCAAACAAACAAAAAAGTCTTTCCTCAGGTAAAAACGCATCATTAGTGCAGCACGCATGCGGGAATCCTTCCAGGTGGTCAAGATTTGAGGCTGGTCATTGTGTTGCCGACAAGTCCAAATGTGTGTGCGTGTGTGTGGGGGGCGTAGTGGCAGTGGAGGGGGTCACTTTTGTAACAGTTTGCCCGGCTCAAACCTCCGAATTTGCTAAGTAACCACCTTGGAACATTATAATGTATGCTTGTCTTTCTTTGCGTGTGTTGGAAACGTGAGTGTGAGGGGGGTGGTGTGTGTGTGTGTGTGTGTGTGTGTGTGTGTGTGTGTGTGTGGGGGGGGGGGGGGGGGGGTAATTAAGTGACTCCGGGTTTTCTGTCTGTGATTAATTGCAAATGGATCTCGTAACCGGAGCTGGGCATTCAACAGATTACCATTACTGGTGATCCACTTTTAGATATTTTGCAGCCCGGAGAAAGGTGAGACTCAGTTTATACCGATGATGCTTTTTGCCTTTTTATAGTCGTGGATATCAGTGAGGCAAAGCTTTTTTTTTGTTTGTTTCGTTTTTTCCTTAAAGAGCTCAGGCTTTTTCGGGTAAGAGCGGTAATGACACCCCCACCACCCAACGCACACACACACACACACACACACACACACACACACACACACACACACACACACACCACCATCACCATCCCGAACAGGTCCTGGCAAAGAAACCCGACCGTTTTATCACTGTCTTGGCTCCGCACCACAGAATGGGCACTATTTTTAGACAAAGCCAAGAATACTGCCACGGCCACAATATGAATTTGACAGTGAGTCATGGCTCGGTGTTCGCCCACTCATACCTTTGGTTTTGCACCGCTCATAATCCGCGAGTGAGTGGGCAATGGGCACATTCTCGGCATTTACTAAAGTGCAGTGGGCCGTGTTGGTCTGATACAGCGCTTGTGTGTTTGCAACTTTGCGCATTTACTTTTTCCCCGACTCCTACTTTGCCACCTACTTTAGATCAAACTTGTGTCATCATCACCCGCCTCAATGGTTTTCTATGGCGCGGCATATCGGTTTATCACGCACTCAGTCCTAATGAGAGTGACAAACCTATTGCGGTTATAGTGTGTTCGTCTGACTCGTTTTGGAGAAGATAAGGGAAACTCACGATCTACTGCAAACATTTACGAAGAGACTTGACATTCCATCTCCCCCCTGTCCCTTCATCAATGTGTTTCGGCGCTCAGGTGGTCCAGTGCGTCCCTTGGCGCTGCAGCCACCAGCAGTTGCCCCATCCTCCCATTGAGCGGCACCAGAGCCTCACACTATGCTGAGTGCAGCGGCAAGATGAGACCTGGGGATCGTGGCATTTCTCTCTGCACGTTCAAGCAATAAGCAACACTTGTGATCACACATGCAAATAGTGATATTGAATGGAATTAAAGGGCTGCTAATTTGCTCGTGGATGTATGAGAGGAGCGCAGCTGCACGGGGCTGAGGTATATGGCTATATGTGCTTTTATCACGCTTTCAGTCTTGCTTTAAACAATTCCCAGCCTCTCTTGTAATCACATCGCTCCCAAGGGGCATTTAGGCAAAGACAGAGATGTGTGAAAGGTTTCTGACAGACATATTGAAGAGAACGGCGCGTTGTCTCCACGGGATCAAACGCCATGCTGTCCCAGTGGGCTCGTCGCTCAATAAGCATGCGATCAGCATTCATTCATTTAAACGGGGGAGAGGAGATATGCAGAGGCTGGGAAGAGAAGTGGAGGAGGCAGATTGGGAATGGCATGTCTCGCCTGGCTCCGGAGCTCCAGTCCTATACTACCAGTATTAGATCATTCGTCAGCGGCGCATGAGACAGTCGCTCAGCATGTCCATTTACACGCAAGATCACGCTCCGTTGTCCTCCCCTCTCAGCCGCGCTCGTCTTTATACGAAGCGCCTCGTTGTGCTCATGATGCAACGCGCAGCAACGTTATGAGGACCGGAGGGCTTGATGCCCCCTTTCCTTTTTATCTTTTTTACTTTGTGACATTTCCTTGTACTCACAGAGTCATGAGCCTCTTGGAAAATAGATGTTATGAGTGTGTATGTGTGTGTCTGGGATGCATGGATAATGATATTATTCAGTGACCAGAGTACACCAATGTAAAGACACAAAACTGATGCATGACAGTCCACTAATGTATAACACAAACTGACAAAATGTGTATCCAGTGTATCACTAAGATATTTTGAAAACGAGTATTGAAGCTCAATAAGAACATTCAAATGATCTTATTTCCGGTGTCTGATCGAGGGACAGCTTCAGGAACTTGCTCATCTACATTGCAGTAGGGAAGCACTGATCCACGTTTTTTCACTTCCGATTTCAATATCTAAATGTGTGTGGGTATCGGCCAATAGAGATACGATTCTGATACCAGAGCTCTTTAATATTATTATTATCATTATTGTTGACTTCATATGCGGCTGTAATAAACTCCTCTCTAAAGTAAAGTATGGAATGTACAAATGTATCTAACATTTGAGATAACATTATCTAACATTACTAACTTGAGATTAGTATACGGTGAGAAAAGGAAGCAGTACAAACTATTGTTGTTCACTTTGGACAATGTGGGGGTCTGTGTGACGTCATCATCTCATAATAAACTCGTTCTATCTTTAAAACCTCAGAATCAATTAATCCCTGGAGACGTTTTTTGGCAACGCAGCACCAACAGAATGTTTCCAGTTCTAATGCAGCTGCAACCATTGGGACTATTTTCAGGGTATTTAATGTGGAGTCGGATGGAGGTATGACCCGCCTGCTACCACGGAGGAGCTGCTGTTTTGATGCCGCGATCAGTGCCGTTCTCCTTGGCCAGCTGCCGTTTTAAAACGGTGACGTCTGGCGGCAGAACGTCTCTTGGCTGTACAATGGCCTTGCAAACATCCACGTTGATCTGTTGCTTTGTGGTGTTTTGAGCCTAAAATACGTTCAAACAGCGGACTTGTCATGAAACGTTGGTTAGCCGCAATGTGAATTTCCCGAGCAGAGCAGCAGACGAGGCTTCATGGATCGTAAATCTCCGCAGGTTGGATCGTAAATTTCTAATTTTGCACTAGTCTTGCCATCGGAAATGTGTAGTTATTCTTAGAAATATGTACGAGTCTTGGACTGACGTACTGGTGTTAAGATTGACCTCTGCTACCTGCCATTTGCATTAAGGGAAGTGAGAAATGCTCATTTATGCACTGTTACACTGTGTTTTCCAACTTAAACACAAAAAAGTAACAACACAAACAGGCCCTTTTGACCTCAGGAACTTGTAGTTTGGTAAATTCATGTTTTTTTTGTTTTAAAAAAAATTTAATTAACACTCTGTGACTAAATGAAGAAGAACAAATTCAAATATTAATGACATTTCCCCAGTAGTTAAACACTACGAATACTTTCTGCATATAAAAATGGGTGAAAACATTATGATGTATGCAGACACATAGGAAGGCTGATCTAATAGGATGTACTGAGAATCTGGTCTGACAAATACACAAAATAACACAAAATGGTGGGAGTTCATGCAAATTGGTTAAGATACAACACGCAACATGATTCGCGACCACTCATAATGCTTGCATTGCTGATGATTGTGACCACTTTTGCAAACTGACTTAGAGTTCAGTAGAGATTCTGCTGTTATTGTGGTGCCAGCATTTCTTTAGCTGACTTCCCTTGGCTTGTTTTCTTTAGTTTATTTACTCTGTTGTACCAACTTTGTACTTAAATTTCAATTTCTTGATATCACATTTTCTCTTCTTGGATATCACATTTTCTCTTCTTGGATATCACATTTTCTCTTCTTGGCTTATCTTGTCTTATCTTATCTTATCTTTTCACTGTACTTGTTTCGGCGTGATGTGCATCATGATGTTCTGAGTAAACCACCCTCAACACCTAACAACAAGAGTTTTTTTGTGACCTTGCAATATGGCACTCTTTACAGAGCACCTTAGTAAATCAGGCCTTTTTAGTCAATACACATTGCCATAGTTCATTATTTTGCTTGATTTTACTGCCATCCATTCATCCATCCAGCTATTGCCAGAGGCATAATAGCCAAAATGTTTAAACTCTGAATATTATAGCAGTGACGCTGCAATGCTAACCACTGTTCCATAGTGCAAGCAGAGTCTGGAAACTTCTAACTAGCTTTGAAAGCAAAGTACAACTATTTAAATCTATACAATCCAAGTTAAGTCAGTGAACAGCTATTCCAGGTACCACTATCCCAAACCAAAGATACACTCTATGTAGGTTTCTCATTCAACACAAAAGAGACTTGTTATGTCAGGCCAAATAATTAACAATTACCATTTTCATTATTCTGTTTTTATTTATATATATATATATATATATATATATATATATATATATATATTTATTTTTATTTTTTAGCAAAAATGCCAAACATAATGGAGTAAACACAGATTTTAAATTCAATCACATTATTTTTTTGTGTTTTGAGATAAAAGAAAATAGATTCATTTGAAATGTCCTTTGTTGCCTGAACAACAACAACAAAACAAATAAAGAAACTAATTAAAAAAATGCAGCGAAGATGTGAATTCAGTTATAACTGTGGTGGATATGTTAAATCATTTGCCCAAACCAGTGAGTCTACTAAATATGTATTGATGGTGGTACTATATGAGTAGTTGCAGCACTGTTGTTTAATTATTCCAATATATTTGATTTTTTTCCACAACACTTCTAAAAGTAATGACAGGAATTTTTTCACTTCAGGTGCCTTTATTACGGTAATTACAAAAAAGGTCTGTTTCCCTCTCAAAATCTCATGAGCACTGTGCTCCATTAAGATGTTTACATGGCCATCTCCATTTCTTATTTTACTTACCTTTTTTAACTATTCTCTTACCTGTGTACAAGAAACTCTCAATCTACAATCCTTTTCTGTCTGCACGCTCTGTTGCTTCCTATTTCCCATCTGCTCCCTGCGTACGCGGTTGAGCAATAAAGGGGGGGGGATGTGAGCTAAGAAACAGATGACATGATCTATTTACTCAAAGCTGGGAAATATCCAGAATGCTAACTAGAATTGGTCGTGCGATGTTTTTTCTTTCTGAATTTTAGCAGAGTAGAGCCAATTGTAGAGCGGGAGATTGGTGGTAAAGGTGGAGATGGAGATTTTTAAAGAGGCATCTTGGGGGAGAGGAAAAGAAAGCCCCGCAAAAACAGTAGGAAAGAAGTGACTGTGAGGAGAAAATAAAAAGGCTCAGAGAGGAAACAACTGTTGAAGAAGATGGGTGATAAGCTATTTTAGCTGAGAGATAATCTGGGTCTTATGTTGCCGTTTTCTTTAACGTGCTGGGTGCTTCTCCTTTCTTTAGCAAATGATGTATTTTGGAGGGCTCATTTTCTTATCAGGCATCAGGCACACTCCCACTTCAGCAACTAACAGCTTGTCAGGAAGCTTGTGGGCACGTGTCTGTGTGGTTGAATTTCTGAGTTGCCACCCCCATTCACTGTGGGATGATCAGACCAAAGTGTTGACAATCAGGCCATTAGCTGGCTCAGAAAGCGCCGCTGATGGACTTTGGTTGTTTGTGTTGTGCACATGTGTGCATGTGGGCATGCAAACGCGTCTGCAGTTCGCATGGAATGCGAACGCCATCATCCTCATGAACAGCGTTCCTTCCCCACCTACCTGCTTGTGAGCTCTTTTCTCCCTCTCCTTTATTTTTTTTCATCTTCTTCCATCCTGCCATCCCTTCATCCAGCCACATCACCTCCTCCCCTCTTTCTTCTTTCATCCTCCTTTCTCGTGAATCATCCCGTCATCTGTCTCCAGATGGCCGGAGCTCTGTCACTGTGCTTCGTCACAGTGATCACAGCTACACAGTGACTCAGATGTGCTAATTCATGCACAATTACAGACTCCCCCCCCCCCCCCCCCCCCCCCTTGAGAAAGTATTCGTCAATGCATTTAGAGAAGCCGTGTGTTTGTATCCAGATCGAACACAAACAAAGAGAACACACACTGAGCCTATTGACCTCGTGAACTTGTGGCCAGATGTATATTTACAGATTCCCTAATTGAACTGCCACTCAGTGACTTAATGCAGTGGGTCACATTTAGATAACAGTGCAATTTCCTCTATTTAACACTCTGGGTGTAATGGCATGACTGTACTCAATTTAACTAGGATTCATCCATCCATCCATTCCTGCTATTCCTTTCTAGCTATGAGGTATCACTGCCAACCGTTGTTCCACAGTGTTGCAAAAGTTATTTATAAGTCTCTTGGCTCTAGTAGCAAAGTGTATACTTCAAATGTAACATAAACAAAGAAAAGCGTCCATGTGAAATACTTTTGTTTCCTTCTAATATGACTCTCAACATGTCCCTGAGCACAACATGGAATTAATAAATGTATATTTTGGCTGCTTTACCTTTCCAGGGAATAGAAGTGGAGCAGTATTGCCTCAGCTTGGCAGTTCTCACGCTTTACATTTATATTTTTCAGCGTACCCCTGTGAGCTCTCGTGCTAAATTGCACATCTACCATCGTTAGTATTTTCGCTACTGAGCTCCATTACAGACTTCGAATGGCAAATGTTATGGCAAAGTGCCTTGTTGAACAACACATTTGTGAATCTTGAAGAGAAGGTTGTTACTCATCACATTTGTTGTTTTTTTTTTTACTGGAAAACCGAATAGTTTATTTACGCTTGCTCAATCCCCAATGTAAATATATCAAACGGCTGCTAAGAGGTATCAAATGAAAGAAGCAGTAACATACCTGCAAAGTTAGTCTTACTGGGATAAAAGAACATGGAATAAATATCAAGAATACATTCTTGTTCATCTCCACAAAGCCATATATGGGACCAAATCCCGAACAGAGGAGCAGTCTTCATCTGGAGTCAGATTTTGCTGGTATTGTCAAACACAGGAATTTGCTTGAGCTACTGTAAATCCCCACAAAGTGATAGATGGACAGAGAAGGCCTGTCTGTCTTGTAGAGACACAAAGGCACAGGCATGGATTTCTTTAGCTTCCTGATTTACACTGTTCTTATCAGATATCAGTGATTCCGGAGATTGGAGATTAGATCCTGGGCAGGAGGTATCTTGTCCTTGTCCTTGTCTTTCTCTTCCCTGTACAGCTTTTTTTTCTCCCTGTGTTGAATGTAAAGGTAATCTGCCAGGGCCCTTTTCTGGGAAAGCAGCAGAATCCTCACATGTGGGACAGTGAGGAGTGGAACTGAGACTGCATTTCTGTAGAGTTTACAGTTTTGCTTAAATAAACCACACCATGGTGGTGTTAACAGGTTCCGGTCAGAGTGGATTTCGCATGTTCTCCCTGTGTGTGGTATAAAGCATAGCTAAATATATGTGTTCAAAGGTCAGTTTGTTATGGTTTAGTGATGAAAGATAAGTGGCTTTGAACCTTCTTTATGTGTTTATTACCGAATGATTCAGCCAGCATGGTTTTACTGAAACTCTAAAACTAGAGCTTAACTGCTCTCTCCAAAGATAACAACCCCCCCCCCCCCCCCAACAACTGGGAAGTTCACGATCAAACACATTATCTTCAGCTTGTTCAATTCATGTGAAAGTGGTGGTGTACAACTGTGAAGTTGCTGATATGTTGATGCACTATTTCTTGGCCAAGAGCAGTAATTTCCGGTAATATCCTCCGGTTGCCTGGCAACCTGCAAGTAATGACAAGCTTATTGACCTTCTCTTCCCCCCACCCTCCCAAAAGCACTGAATAATTCCTTTAGGACACTATTGTATTCTTGTTTCTCACCGAATACGTCCACGCCCGGCTATTTTTAATGTATCTGTCTGCAGGAGTTAATCACCTTCAAAGTGTCTGGTGTCAAATGCCCAGTTTAACCTAATGTTTACAGCAATTGTTTTCCTCGGCTTGTGTTTCGTGTTTTGCTGCAACGGAGGAAATTAATTCCTAATGAGCATAAGTGAGCAGGAGGTGTCTCGTGACTTGCTGCTGACGTGCTGCAGTAGAACAACGTTAAAACTTGTTTGCATCTTCAACCATACTATCCTCATCATATAATCTGCTGAAATGTGTTTTTACTAGAGATGCACCACTTATTTACAGAACAAGCACAAGTATGAGTACTAACTTTTTTGATACTTGCCAATATCGAGTACTGAAACAAGTGCTTATTAAATGCCATAAAGCCTAATTCATGCTGGAGTATATGTGCAAATGATAAATTAAAGCGATGCATTGCTGAGAACCAATTCCACATAGCCTCTGCGTGGATGCTACATGCTCCTTCAACAACCTTACAGTAGAGGTTCAAATACATCATTCATAAAACAATAGTATAGCCTTTGTATAGCTTTGATGGTCCAAGTTGTGATGTAAAGATAATGTGTGTGTCAGTAACAATTTAGTTTTGATTATTATGAATTCAAGCTATGATTCAAGCCGCTAGCTGTGTCCAGTCTGTGGTGGCTGAAGCCATCCTGCATGGGCGGCTAGGATCTCAGCTGAAAGGTTAAAGTGTAACGCAGTGTGCTGCAGTGATGCTGATTGATCAGCTTCTCATCTATCTCCTGGTGAGAGATAGAATAGTCCTGCTGGGACAACTGTGACCTGACCTTGTGGATCAGTGGTTCCTGTCTGATTTAATGAACACGCACGTGCACACACACACACACACACACACACACACACAAACACACAATTGGCAAATCTTTCATTTAAATTGTGGAATTAATCGTGAATGCTTTTATGAATGTTTTTTTTTTTTTATCATGAGCTTTACACATTACATAAACTCTTTTTGATTAAACCTTTTTTTATTTAGTCAAGCAGGTGGAAGAGATTTGTCACACATAGTTTAGTTCAGGGGCCACATACAGCCCAATCTTCTCTTGTGAAAACTGGACCAGAAAACAATGCCATACTAACCTTTAAATTTAAATTTTAAAAGTTTCTTTGCACAGGATGTACATGATGAAAGCATTTAGATATTCACGAAAGCAAAATATTACGAGGGGAAAATTTCTATTGTCCCAATATAAAGCCAATTTTAATCAAACCTTCTGGTGCAAAATATAGAGAAAGGTCCAAAAACACTTATAAGTACTGCATTATACATGTTTTTACAAATTCATCTTGACATCATGGCTTTGAGGCTAGATTGATAGCAATGCGATAGCCAGCTTTGCATCCGCTACTCTTAAGACATTTTTTCTTTTAATTGTTTTCTTAGAAATTTTTACAAATTGCTTTGTGCTTTGGCAGGCCAGAGTGGAGTCTCATGTGAGCTGGTTTTGGCAAGTTCGACACCCTTGATATAGAATATTCACTCCTTACTGTGTGTATTCCATGTCCATATTTAATCATACTGAGAGTTTATTCCAATGAAATTCAAATTTTTCTCAATGCTGTACATGCTCAAACATACACTTATTTTCCAGTCAAAATCTTTCATCGTTGTAACATATCCATTACTGTATTTCGTCATGCTTTTAGATTTGCATGAAGGTTTTGCCTTAGTTGGTTTATTTGTATGAGGTAAAGAACTTTTGGAACTGGGGGAAAAAAAGAAAAAAAAAGCGTTAAAATTGCATCGATTGATACCAATACAACTTTCCTCGAATCAAGTAGTGTCAATAAATGATCAAATTCACACATGTGTTTACATGTATACCCGCATACCGATGGAACTAGCTGCCGTGAAGGTGCCTGCACAACACAGGTTGCATTTAGTGTCTTTCCCAAGGACACTTTGACACATGGACATGCGGAGATGTGGATCGAATCGTCAACCTTGAGTTAGAAGACGACCCAGTTAACCACCTGAGACCCACAGCCGCTACTCGATATGTATGTGTGTGTAGTATTTGTACGATAGGAGCACACTACTGGGGTCCAAGTTAGCTCAAGTGTTCTTGCCTTCAGGGTCTTACTTCATGTATCTTAATGAGAAGATGGGCTTTTAGTGCAGGTGTATATGTGTGGGATGAAACATGCATGTTGGTGTGCCTGTGAAGTGTTAAAGTCCCACCTACAGTCAGCTCAAGTAATACTAAACAATTGAGGAAAGGGGTTTTTCTCCATA
The DNA here is from genome assembly GCF_963422515.1 of Blennius ocellaris. Classification (NCBI taxonomy): domain Eukaryota; kingdom Metazoa; phylum Chordata; class Actinopteri; order Blenniiformes; family Blenniidae; genus Blennius; species Blennius ocellaris. The sequence goes on from NC_137669.1 coordinate 8,942,476, forward strand.
TTTGTTCTTCCGTTATGCTGTTGTCATGGGAACCACATACAGCTTCTGTGACAGCAGCCGTGAATGAGGCTGTTTGTTTAGCACCTCTCTTCTTTTTCTTTTCATTCATTTTCTTCTCATCAATAGGAAGGCAAGTACAAACACATGCATAAAATATACAAACTTGCATGCAGTGCCCCAAAAGCATACATGTCTCCAGGTGTCCAGCCTCACTGTGGCTTGTGTGGGAAGAGGTCCATTTGTACCCAGGCTGGATAAAATCTCTCCTGCAAAGACAGGGGTCTTTTTTTGAAAGGGAAAAATATCAACCGTATCATGTCTTTGACTCTGAATGAGCTATTTTCTATTGACTTATTTGCAACCTTGGCATGTAGGTTGGTGCAGAATCGTGTTGTTCGCAGTCCCATCAACTTACTTTCGAGCTACTTGGATGTATTAATCATAAGAGGACGGAATGAAGAAGATAAGATTGTGAACATGTCGGAACAGTAAAATCTCTGCTCAGTTACAGCGTGAACTAGATAAAATGTGAGTGTGGTATAGGGGAGCAGCATTTTGTAGGTGGGTGGCTGTTTGCAGGTCCTTTTTTCGCTGGCATGATAATACTGCTGGTTAAATATGACCCAGCTGGAAGGAACTGCCTGGCCTCCCCCCTTCTCTTCCTCTCTGTCTGAGAGTACACAGCCTCCATTGTGCTTATTTTGCCCGCCCTGATAACAGGCAGTAATGTGTGCATGCATTCATGCAAATGTGCATTTCTGCCTGCATGCTGCTTCTGTGTCTTTTACCAATCTAGCTACCTAATTCAAGGCTTTAATCTTTGGCTTAATCTTTGCATGTGGGAGTTTTTTTTTCTTTTCTTTTTTACCCCACACATCTAACCCTACGGCATAGTTGCTGTGACAATATGTTTTTTTGTGTTTGTGTGCATGTGTGTGTTTTAAATATGTGTCGCCATAGGCATAAACAGATCCTTAAAGGAAATGCCAAAGCCTGAGACGCGGTTGTCAAAAGTGGGGCAGCATTGCATGAGAAACCGCAGCATTGTCAGTATGATATAGACAAGCATGTTCCTTGATTCATAGCATACGCTAATATACACAGTATGGGTTTGTACAAAGACATCTGACTACTGGCTCTTTATTTTTTTATACAAAAAGATCCAGGCTTTGAATATATATTGTTGTAAAATGCCAAACGCAAGTTGTCTGCCCTTTAAAAAAGGAAAAAAAAAAACACTTTTGCCACCCACACCAATGTAAACAACCCCTGAGAAGTCGAGGTTATAGGCAGTTGGCCTCCCACCAGCACCTTCCACTGCATTTGCCTTGTCTATAATGGCGAGTGGCGTCGTTCTTGGCCAGTGCATTAGCCTAATGTATGGAGGCGAGTGGGATCGCTAAGCTCGCCCATTTTCATTTTAATGGCGGCCATCTCGAGGTTAATTCGGATATGATGCGGTCAAGGCGCACATATGCGCTGACACGTCAGGAGACAAATGATGGTGCTGAGAGGATCTATGGGGCGGAAGGGTTTATCTTCCCGCCAGGGAGGCAGTTACTGGTGCATACATATCAAACATTTGGTTGTTTGAAGTTTTCTCATGGGCTAGGTTTTATGTGATAGTGGATATCTTTGTTGCTCAATAAACCCAAAGGAACACACTTGTTTAGTTGGAAAATATTCTATGTTGGCTCCAGTAGGATGCTTATTTTCTATGGATATTGTCCCTTCTGGGCCCCATGGATGATTTTCTTTATGGTTTTTCTCAAAAGTAATGAAAGCGCTGGACTCTGCCCTTTAGCTATGCTATAGATGAGTCATATAGGTAATTTAAGGCTGTTGGCTTATATATATGATTATCATATGACTTATGTGATGGCATATAGGCCATATCTATTGTCCACATTGTGACTGCAACTGGAAGAATTTTACAATAACTTTGTGTTGAATTGATTTATTGTTTTAATATTTTCTTCACTGTTTCAGAGCTGTAGGTTTACATTTATTGACAGTGTCATCAATATTTAGTGTGCATGTGACACGGTTTAAGTTCCAAGGGACCCTTGTAAAATTCAAACGGCAAGTTTCATTCTGCTCTGTTGTGTTCATCGTGCACAACGTGTGATGTGAGGCACTTCTATTATCGACTGAAAGAACACTATAAGTCTGTGTCGGTCTTTTGTCTAAAGGCAAACGTGAATCACAGATGAAGAGACAAGACAGAGACCGGGAGGGATAAAGAAATGAAAAAAAAGGAGGGGTGGGTACAGAAAGGAGATTTGCAGCTCTACGGCTGTTATTGTTAGTATCTTTATGGTTTTGTGAAAATGTGATGTTGGGATTATGTGTGCTGTGGTGAAATTTCTTCCCATTCATAGCTTCTGTCGCCGGGGTAATTGTATCGCTGCCGAGTTCATTCTGTGTATCTGACACTATGCTCACCTGGGGTTTTGAGGATTACACTCGGGCAATGTGCAGACATTCCACAAGTGTGCGTCCATGTCCAACTTTCATCAAACCAAAACATGCAATTTCCTTGGAAACCGGCTTTTTTGCTTTTATTCTATTGTGAATGTCTGACTGTTTGTCTATGACCTTCGCAGAGCACGGCCCGATTCCAAAAAGGTGAGGACTGTGTCATTAAAAACAGCACAATAGTTTTTATAAACTTGATTTTATTCATAATACAACATGAGCTGTTGAAAGTAACAAATTAGAATAATTAATTGAACAATTTTCTCATTTTATTATTTGATCACAGCGATAGATGGATAACTTTACAATTTACATCAGAGATGGAGCTATCTGCAGAACAAAATTTCAATGCAGAGTCAATGATAAAACACGCAAAAAGTACAGGAGATAAAATACTTCAAAATCCCGGAGATGAAATAAGGTGCCCCAAATGCAGTGTGAAGAATAAATGTGAAGTTAAAACAGAGAATACATGTTAAAACATATGCGTGCTATCTATGTATTGTGAAGTTATTGTAATATGTTTTTATTTACATTCTCTGAATCACACAGATTTTTTTTTTTTTAGGAACTACAGATATGAATGAAAAAAATCTCCTGTCCTTTGTGTTTCCTCTCCCACAGTTTTTTTTTCTATGCATTTTTTTTTTTTTGAAATGTCCCTCATCTCACCTTTGCTGCTATAGCATCATCCATATCTATTTTGTCATCCATACAGTCAGCCAGTCGGTCTCTCAGTGTCTGTCTGCCCCTCGTTTGCCCTCAGCTCCGTCTCTCACGTCCTACTTTGGTCTCTTCCTGTCTCCTTACTTCACTCCGTGGGGCTGCTGTCCTGCCTGAGTGCAGCACGGTGACCATCGATTCATCAAAGTGTCACAGCACACTGCTGCAGCTCTGTGCACCCGCCACTGAACAACTGCCCCAGCTAGGCAAACAATAGCATCAGCACACACACACACACACACACACACACACACACACACACACACACACACACACACACACACACACACACACACACACACACACACACACACACACACACACACACACACACACACACACACACACACACACACAGGTAGAACCTGGAGTGCTGCCCCAGCAAGGTCACACCTCTCCCTGTACACTCATTTGGCATTGTGCACACTGGAGATGGTCGGTGCCAAGTGGATGCTGCCAGTGGCACAGTGGGCTAAGCACTGGACAACATATCTGTTGAACATCCACAGACATCAAGCGTAGTTAACATTCCCATACAAGCTAGTGCAAACAGTTCCCAAAGACTTGATGCTGTAAAAAAAGAAAAAAGAAAAAAAAATACACCAAGCACTAATATGTATTAGCAATTTTCCTAATTGCTGAGCCAGCACATATTCAACTCTTCCATATTCATAATCACACACCTGAAATCACACATCTTGGGGGAGCCTGACCTTCGACTGCTTCCTCGTGGCTCAGCGCTGCTAAAACAGCATGGCCAGCAGTCTGTTTATGGGGTCTTTATGGCGTGTCAGTGGGGTCAACTGCAGGATGGGCTCCTCCCTGCAGATTTACACTGAGGGGCTCTGGACTGGGTCACCAGCCTCCCGGCAGCTAATTTCATAATGCACCCTTGGCGAGGCTTAAATAATTCAACCAATCCTTCAGTGCAGGATATACTTCATCAAAAGCTCTGAGATCTCGGCGCAGACGTTCACCTTACGATGGTAAACTACTAGTATGAGCAGTTGTGTCAACGTCAGAGTGTCGCAGCCGAGGGCAACAAAGACACCAATAATAAACTGCACTTGTTCTGAATTTGTGTTATTAAAACAACGTAATATTGTGGATTGGCTTTTAATGCTCTCCAGACTGCATTTCAGGTGAATTTTGATGGATCAGTTGTTTTGTTGGTCCTTTCTAGATTTTTTTTATTTTATTTTTTTTATTTCAGTGTCGACCATCTATTTTTCAGCAAGAATTAAAGTATCTTCTGAAAGCCCCTTCTTAGTCTCTTGATTGCGCGCATCTTTATCGATTTAGAAGTCTGCCACTTTGTGCAGGTGCTCACACTTCAAAATAGCTTTCAGGCCAAGCTCTGACACATTTATTCTCCATGTCTTTTTTTTTTTTTTTTTTTTTTACTTTCCGTAATTGTACCTATAAAACAAGAAGCCCGTGTTCCAGCTTGGTTGATCACCTGTAATATATCAACTTCATGTGCATGATATCATATATGCACTCTAACTGTATGAAAAGATATTATTCAGTCGTAAATGTTGGCCAGTCTTTTGGTTCCTTTATCAGCTTTGTTTCTGCTGCTTTCTCCCCACAAGCCAGAATATTTTAATTTCTGCAGGCATCTCAGTTGGATTGTAGTGGTTAGCACTCTGGCTTCAGAGCAGTTCTTTTCTTGGGGATCTTTTTGTGTGCATTTTCTCATTTTTTGCTATTATCTCATCCTAAACTCTAAGCGGACAATTCCAAGTTCACAGTCGACTCCGACCGACATCTATCTCTGCCATGAGGCCGTTGTATTATCCATTGATTGGCGTTTGTCTGACAGAGGCCTCGTAATGAATGCGATGAGATTATTGACCAGACGGTGTGTATGAGAATCAGGTAGGAGAAGTGGATGTAAGTGGTTTTGCCAGGATATTAGTATTGACCTGATGGTAATTGGAAGGGTGAATGCGCACTTGCTAGGCCTGTTTATGGGCTTTAATGAAACATTGGATTGAGACAGCTCTTTCTTTGATCTTTCTTGTTCTTCTTCTCGTTAATGGTTAAAGACGAGGACTGAGTGTCTGCTCAACGAGGCGAAGAGGTGTGCAGTTCGCCTTCAGCTTTGTGTCATTTTTACCTGATGCTTTAATGCATTTTCCTTTCACATTCGTTGTCCTACCTCCACAGCAAACCAAGAGCTGAACTCTCAATGCAGCATTATACATCTAAATGTATTCCAGTTGCCGGGGTTCAAGTGCACACACATTAGCATCTTTTGGAAGGGGTCGAGTGCGTATGAAGCACTGAAAAGTGACGGCTGAGAGGCTCCTGCCTGTTTTTTGACGAGTCGGGCCCCGGGGAGTCAACAGTGGCATGATGGATATACTTTGACTTGAAATGCTATTATCCTCCTGCTGTTGCTGCTGCTGCTGCTGCTGCTGCTGTCATCTCGACAGTCTAAACTTTCCATTTCCTCACAAAAATGTAATATAATTACTTTTTGCTTCGTATTTCACTTGAAATATGCATTTTTTTTATTTTGTTTTGTTTTTATTTTTGTTTGCTCATCATTTTTTTAATTTTTTATTATGAATTATACATATCCTGATGTGGCCGGAAATCACACACAAACTGCTCTATTATTGTTCTGAAAATAAAAAGAAAGAAGCTTTCAATAATGCTATGTCCACGTTGCATCAAATCTTAACTTTATAGTTTTTCTTTGTTATAATGCAGAGTATACAAAATGAAAATGTCTTTATTTTCACAAAACCAAACAATTAAGACTGAGAATGCCTACAATCTCAACATGACATCAAGTTTAATGAAACCTTCTCCTGCAAAATACAATGAAATGTCCAAAAAAAACATTTCCTATATAGCTGTTTTTTTTAATACAAATTCACTCTGACAGCCTGACAGGATTTGAGGCGAGGTTGTCAGCTTTCATGGCAGCATCTCAGCATCTAATAACTCAGTTCGGGTCTCAGTGTTGTGTTGTGTCCGTTACTCTTAGGAAATGTGTTTAAAAACATTTTTCTTAGAAATGTTGAACAATTGTTTAGTGGTTTTATCGGACCAGATTGGAGCCTCTGGTGGGCCAGCTTGGGCCCTCGGGCCTTTTACGTTATTGCTTCACTCTGTAACGTGACAAAAAGTCGGAGAAAACATCAAGAAAACTTTCTGCTGTTTTTATTTTCTCTTCACATTTTGATGTGTTTTATACTTGTATAGCCACTCAGGCTCTTCAAAGATGGGGCATGTTTCTGCATGAAAAATTCGATGGATCTCAGTCTTTGTTTTGTTTTATTTAATTAATCAGAGAATGCACATGAAGTAGGACAGGATCCGCACGTTACACAAGCATCCAATGAGGAATTCACTTTCCCTCCTGCAGGAGCAACTTAAACAACCTTCACTTCTCCATGTTTCCAAAATACAATCTGTTTACTCAAGATTCCTGTTTTGCGTTGCCCTGTTTTAATGCCCTCAGGTAGCAGAGCTCATTTCCATGTATTGATTTATCGCAAACATTTGCCCAGTTGTGCCTATGGAAATAAGTGAACAAAACCAAAGTCACATCTTGTGCGCATGTTTCATTGTTTGTGTTGTTGAATAATGCGGGTTATGGAGATAACAGATGTCCTCCAATTATACTCCCCTAATTGCATTTTAATCAGGCTGCATTATGATGCAGGTTTGTAGTTGAGGCAAACAAAAGGGAAATACAGATTGTTGGTATAAATAGCATGTAGGGAATATGTATTTATGCAGGTCCCTTTTTTTTAACACGATTTGAGGTCTACTTTTGCTCACGGTATGTTGGGTAATCACATGAAGACAGTCAGTGTGTCACGTGTCAGCCTCTGACTGACAGCTGACTGCTTACATTTAGCACTCTGGGAGATCAAAATTAACTTTAATGTCCCTTGCTGACGTGGATGACCATAAACGCTAAAAATATGGGATCCGAAGCGTGTGCACCGACTCCAAAATGATGGTGTACACCCATTTGTACGTTAACACTGAAAAAAACCCGTTGCAGGCCCGGGCAAAATATAGTTCATACAATCACCCATCAGTCCCCATTAGGGATTAATTACAGCTAAAAACCTAACATTGATTAAAAGTCTTGGCCGTGTTCGGATCAGTCGGGGACGAGTCGTTCAGCTCGAGGATTGAAAACACACGCACATGGCTCACGCTTCACACGCTCACCCCGAGCCTTGGACTGATAGATGTGCAACACACACACAATTAAATTCTCAGATTGAAGGTGGTAGAAGTGGCTGCCGGATTTCAAAAAATGGGCGATGACTTTAATTAATGAAGTGTGTCTTTCTACCCCCCCACCCCACGATGTCTCCTCGTCTTCTCTTCTCCGGCTATGTCATATATTAAACGTGCAAACCTATTACTAACATAGTGGAATGGGCCAGGGAGTGAACAAGTGTGTGATGAGAGAGGTGGGGAAAGCTGGGAGAGGGTGAGCCATTTAGCACTGCCATATTAATGGATTTTTGCAGCACGATGTAGGTGATAATGGATATTGCAGCTCTCGGTGCTAAATGTTCGACCGAGGGTGCATCGATGTGTGCATGTTTTCTGTTTTGTTTTTTTTGTTTTTGTTTAAATTTCCAGGCAGGGATGTTGGTGGCTGTGTTTTATTTGGTGTAAAAATCTTAAATACTCCACCGTGTCGACACGTTTCTTTTTTCTAACATGCCTTTTAATGTCTGTCTTCACAGCTCAGAACTGCAGTTACACACTTCACAATCCCAATGGGACGATAGAAAGCCCCGGATACCCGTATGGCTATCCTAACTATGCCAACTGTACGTGGGTCATCGTGGCGGCAGAGCACAACCGGATACAGCTGGTGTTTCAAGGCTTCGCCCTCGAGGAGGACTTTGACATCTTATCTGTATATGATGGGCCACCCAGCCCAGGAAACCTGCGGACAAGGTAAAGAAACACTTTGCTGTCAATATGTTTTGGGCTGAAATTCTGATTTGCCGTGAATGCAGCTGCAGATGAAATTCCTGGGTAGAAAATCTAAACTGTATGGTTTGTTATAGTCTGGATGAAGCATATAGGAGCTTGAAATGTAATAATCTAAACACAATCTTATTTGAAAACACAGATAATTGGATGTACGTGTTTCATGCAGCTTGGCTTGGATTTGTAGCAGGACAAATGTTTGACATTCATTTTGTCTTTCCAACAAATTAACCGTGAGAAGAAAATTAAGGGATTGTGGTGGAAAATGAAGGTAACTATATAGTTTCAAACGATTTAATTAGAGGAAAATTAAATTGCTCTTGCCAACTTGCACTGGTGACGAGGCTGGATTGGGTTCACTTTAATTAATGGCTTTCGAGTCTACTGTGTTATGGCAGCAGCCGTACAACAAAAATGCATATAATAAGATAAAACACATCGTAGTCTTTTTAAAGCCATTCTGGTGCAGGTTAGTTTGTTACAAATATCAAACAGATTTCCCAAATTGGATATATTATTGTTGCCCTAAAGCACTTGATCTTCAAATATAGTAATTGCAACATTTATTTTCCACAGCAACATTATTGTCGGCTTAATTGAATTGGTTTCAACCATGACACAATCAGGTGTCATCTATTTTTTTGTCTCATGTATACGAGTAAGGAATCCATTCATACATCATTTCTACATTACCGTCTCTTTGGTGGACTTCACAAAAAAAACCCTGCTTGACATGAAATGTAATCTCTGGGTTTAGATTCCCAGATTTCTGTTGTTCACGTGATTTGAAGTAATGATTCACCCACAGAGAGCTCGAACAAAACTCTTACACCACACAATTTATTTTAATATTCTAATATTCAGTGTAACGCATGAACTGCCTAATGCTTTACCAAATAAGAGTCACTTGCTGTTGAGATCCACACATGATTAATGCCTCGAGTAGGTGTTACACTTACACACTCAAACTTATCGTATCATTTCTATTTGTACAAATGAAAAAAAAAAAATATAACTTCAGTGCTCTAATGTGTGTTCTGATATGATAATTAATAGTTTTGCCCTCATCTTAATTATATTTCATGCTCGTTGACGGCTGACCTTCAGATTTTCTGCTGCTGTTCCCCCAGTGAAGCTCTCTGCTGGCCCCCTGGGGAGGCCGGCCCCACACTTTGGAAACCATTGCTGCAGGGTGTGCACAGTTATTGTGATAAATTAAAAACAGTGGCCAAAAACCATAAAATTAAACCCAAACTCACATTAAATTGTGAATTTAAACGCATGAGCGAAGGCGGTGGGAGGCAAAGCATTAATCAAGGCAAAAATCAGTGAAGCATTGAGAGGCAGTTGGAGCAGATCCTTCGGTGACGAACACGAGATTGACTTTGTGGACATTGTGACGGCGTCCAAGGTTATTCAATGGGATTCTGGATGCGTTTTTATGCTTCAGAGCGACGAGCTGAAATGAAATAAAGCTCTCTTGGGTGTGAAGAGTCAAACAAACAGTCTCTGAATCAACAATCTCGTCCTCCCGCACTGCTGTCAGTTTACCAGCCAGAGTAAAAAAATTTTTTTACAAAAATGCTGCTAACGTTTACATGCTGTCAACTGTTGGGATGGATCGTTATCACGAGAACCAGACTTGTGTTTGTGTTGCCTGCAAATGTAAGATACTGTTAAAAAAAAAAACGGGAAGCAATTCATTTATGTATTTTTCGGGATGTTGCTCCTTGGAGTGTTAATATCTTGCAGGCCTTTTGGCAGCCACCTCTCTCTCTCTCATTTTTTTAAATTGACACACTAACTTAATTAGTGGCAGTTTCTCTATCTGATGGTTTGAAGCTGCACCGCTTTTAATTCCTGTCACCTTCTGCTACGTGTCTCAGCCTCGCAAACACCTGAGAGCATGTTATGAAAGCCCTCCGGAGACAGATGAAATATTAAAAAAGAAATAAATAAAAATTGTGAAGCGCTTTTTGTCTTTGACACTGTCGACTCCTCTGTTTCTCTATCACCCCACCCTGCCTCCACCTCCCACCTTTCCCCTGCTCGCATCTCGCATTTTGTGCCAGTGGTGCCTCCTTTGCAACTCCCCGCAGAAAAGCGCATGAAAGACGGAGGAAAATCCATTATGGATTGACGTTGCGCTGTTCTCCTCAGTCTTTCTCCTGTTTGGACCTCTGGGCCTTCTTGTATATCAATGCTCCAGTGGGGATGGGGGCGGGGGATGTTCTCTCTCTCTCTCTCTCTTCTCTCTCTCTCTCTCTCTCCCTCTCTCTCCTAGAGCTTTGAAAATGAGCAAGAGGAAAGAAAATTCTACAGGAGGAGGAAAAGGGGGTTAGGAAAAAGAGACTGCAAATAGAGATACAGAGAACCAGAAGAAGTCATTGTGTAGAACACGAATCGCCTTCAGAGTTTCCCCGTGATGTCTTTGACCAGAGTAGCTCTTTTTTCAAAAGAGACATTTTGTAAAAGTTTATCTGTGAGCGAGCTTGAAAAGCCGGGGAATAGTGTGGGAGCGGCTTTCACAAGTCAGCAGCGGTCTGTCAAAACAAGCATGTGTATCTGCACACACAAGCGCACATCTGATAATTCAGCCTTTACTTTGCTCTCATCTCCCACTCGTGTCAGAAGTAATTTTCCTTCCATCTTTCTTGGTCCTCTCCTCCAATTTCTTTCCCACGTCCCCTCATTTCATTTTCACCCCCACCCCTCCTTATATCTTATCTCTTCCTGCTGTTCTCCATTTTATGCGTTGCGTGCTCTTTTCACGGAATTTGATCGTTCTTTCATGTATACAACCTGCCATATAGGCTACAGGGCCAGTGAATGTCTCCTTTAATCTCCAACAGCCATCAAAAGAGAATATTTTTGACTTGCTTCTTGTATAAATGATAACTGTTGATTTCGTTTTCAAAGCTTTCGCTTATTTACCCATTAATTCATTCATTGCTGTCACAGCAAAACAGTCGAGCCAAGGATTTGTAGCCTCACAATCGATTTCATATACACATATATTAAGGTATAGTGTCTTTGTATATATGTATATATATATATATTTCTGTTTGTTTGTGTTCGTGTGTGCCCCTGCAGTGGCTGCTGATGAGTCACAGCAGCCCCTCCTTAAGAAATGCATATGTGAGTCAGTCTGTTGCTGCAGCACTTCATTAAGCTGCCAGTCCTGACTGTCACCTGGGAAGCAGACTGATGATTCGTTGGACTCTTGAACAGTCGCTATAGGCGTGACGCAAGACCTATACTATGCAGGCTGGCCGCCACCGGTGATGTTTCATTGCTGTTAATTAAAACAAAACATTCATTTGAGATGTGGTGATTCATTGGTTAAGTGCATCATGTGTAATTGAAGTTATCGGCCGTCTCACACGAGCAGAGCGGCAGAAAACACCTAAAGGTCAAGAGATGTTAATGTTTTATTAGCTTAAAGATTTAATGACAATGCAAAAAATGAAAGCTTGACCTATTGAGGATCGCACAATTACCTCTGTTATTTTCAGTCCGTTGTTGAACATCATGCATGCAGTTCTTCACCTTTTTCGATACGAGAGATTAGAGGACTGACCTTTGATTGCAGTTAATAATAAATATGCTCTTGCTCCTGCCAAAAGAGAAGTGAGATTGCTTGTGAAAATTCCTCTGTCAATGGGAACCAGGTAAAGTGAACAGTTTATAATGAAATCAAACATGCAGATTTTATAATACATTGTGGCAACGCCATGAAGTGGAGAGTTAGAACCAAGTTAGCATACAGATATCAGAACTTTTTACACTGAACTAAACTTTTCGGTTCGTGCCATAATGTATTATCCAACACATGAGAAATATCAAAGGTTCATTTAGAATCACCAATTTGTGAAAGAGAAGTCAGTAATTCATTCTGCTGTTTGCATTTGTACAAAGATTGAACCTTGTGCTTTCTGAGCTTCAGTTAGAATATACGTTTCCTTGAGTTTGGGAGGTGAGAGACAAACATTTTGAAACCATTGGAGCCTTTGTGTCACAATCAAAATTGAACCTTGAATCTAGCTTTGATTACTTCATCGCTCTTTGAGTTCAAACATGTAGAAATGACATGTTTTTCAGTTCTTTCAACTTAGTTCCAAAATCAGTGCCACAAGCCATTGAGTTTCTTTCTTTTGTGCTACTGACTAAACCAGAAAAACCTTGGTGGCATCAGACATCCTCCCATTTACATTCTCCTTGGCCGCCAGGTAATCATTTTGAATCAACACAATCTTTGAAATTCAAGCTTTAAAGCATCTGATCCTCAACTCTGTGGTGCGCGAGGATGTCTGAATGTGCACGAGGATGTTTGAGTGTGCACAAATTCTTTTTTTTTCTCTCTCTCAGCAGTGCGGATGTTCTCCTGCATGACAATAATCCAGTTTCACAAAATGGGATTATTACAGTGGCAGATTGCCTGTGAATAGTTTCCGAAAGTCTTGAACATGTCAACATTTGAGGAAACTTGCATCTCTGAGAAGAAGAAATTGAACTAATAAATAGAATGCTATACTTTAGAAGAAACGGCCAGGCGAGTCATGTACGAATCGTAGCCAATGATGTAAATCCCACACACTACATAATGTCAAATACATTTCTTTTTAAAAGTTCTCATCCTGAATGTCTAACTCTTTCACTTTGATTGGCAATGAGACATGGGCTAAAATCAGCAAACCTACAAAATTATCATGACCACCAACAAAATGCTCTTCAATTTAAATAACCAAGAAACGGAATGGGCTAAAGATTAACAAATAAAAATCCCAAACAAGAAAACCAACAAACAGAATAATTTTTTTTAATTGTTTTTTTCCCCCCCCATCTGCTAAAAATAAAGGACATCTCAAAATGGGAGAGAAAGGCAAGTGCCACACATGTTTCTATACAGCCATTTTTTTTAAAGGTAGCGGTTAACTTAAAAAGGTAATTGTTTTGGAAGTTGCTTTTACACTCATAACAAACAAAAACATTTTAAGTGTCAATAATTGTGGTGAATATGATCGTGAGTGAGTAAAAGGAAAAAAAAAGGCTTTTTAAGAGACTAGTTTTTATTCTGATCTCTTTTTAGCTAAAATGAATGCTTGAAGCATTCCGTGTTATATGCAATAGATTTAAAATATGTGTTCCCATTCAATCTACTTCTTATAAGTATCAGATCAGGTATTGACATGTATAAATGAGGTACAAAGAGTAAAGTGGATAGTACTGTCTTTGTTCCAACCACCCTCCGTTTCATTTGTGTGTAAGTGCTTCTCTACTGACGAGAAACATTTTTAATAAATGTGAATATAACTTCCATACGCTGCTTTCACAGGCATTCTTTACTTTCCCGTTAAAGTTTTAATATTTGTAATAACGCTGATGTCCAGGGTCATTGAGAGCCCACTGTATTGTAGCACTGAAGTCGGTGAAGGTCTTCTGAGACGCAGTTCAACCTAAACCAGCTTGTTCTCTGCATGAAAATGTACTTCTTCTTTTTTTTTTTTTTACTTGTAAAAAGCAATCTTTCTCTCTCTTTTGTGTCACATTTCATCTGGTAACTGCCAGCCGGGGAACACTGAGTACATTTCAGTGTGGGGTGGAAAAGCTGCTGGGGTGTGTGAAGTCGTCTCTCGCCACATGCCTTACTTCCACTGATGGAATGATGGAACGAGGGGGCTTATAGGCAGACAGAGAGTGAGAGAGAGAGAGAGAGAGAGAGAGAGAGTCAGGGAAGGGACAGATTTTCAGCCTCTGGGCTCGATAGGACCTAAATAAGGAGCACCAGTGCATAGTGCTGGGAGTGGCATTAACACTCAGTGCTGTGAGGTTGGTGCGTGTGTGTGTGTGTGTGTGTTTGCGCGCGCTCTTAGACTTTGCTTACAAAGGGGGATCTCGTCTCCAGCTCATCCCGGCAGGCAGGTTCAGTGTCAACAAAATCTAGGTTTATTGGAATACGGATAAAAATGAACTCCAAACTCGTACACACACTTACAAGCATTTTATAAATGGCAGGGGGATGGAAAATGGTTCGTTATCTCATTTTCTTTTGAGCAACAGCGTTTTTCTTTTACATTACACCATCTGCTCACAGAAAAAAATATGCGGCTATGCATTATTTAATACTTTATAGCACTTATATTTAGCTTTAGATCAGCTATATTGGGCTTTTTTTGTTTTTACTTTCAAGCCAAGTCTTGTTACCGTCACCGTTTTGTGGAACGTTCAAACCTTGTGCCGATACTTTTGTGCGTTTGAGTCCACTCTTGTCTCGCATTGTAGGGTTTAACAAGATTTCCGTTAGTCAACGAGTCGAGCTTGTAAAGTGTCGATGTTTGCAGGTCATGGTGAGAGCGGGTGACGTATAATGGCATTTCCTGACTGAACACTCGCCATTGCAATAATTCTCCCGTGGTGAAGGCCTCGGCCATCAATCTCTCACAACACATACTTTGGGAAATGACTTTGGTACATGAGCGGTCTGATGTACACGTGTTTGATGTGCATTTGTGTAAGCACGTTCTCCCTTTGTGTCAGTCCACTCAGAGATACACGTGCACGAGTGTTAATTCACTATGACATCCATGGAACAAGGAACATATCTAAATGAGGATGCAGAGGAGACTTTGAGTCTAGAAATATGGCCACAGGGCTGTATGAGCTTATTAGTTTGCCGTGAGTGCGAATGAGCATCTTACTCACCAGCATCCACACATATGTGCATTCCATACGCATATGTACAAAAATTTGTTTTTTTTTCATTCACACCCCCAGACATGTGCAAGTAGGCACACACAAACACACACGCATGCATGCACACATACTCTTCCACACTGTTGGATTTATGGTTCCTTTGAGTCTGGGCTGTTAATGGATAGACTGCCACTTATCAACGCCAGCTTTAACGACAGACTGCTAAAAACAGGACGGAGAGTGATAGTTTGTTTTTCATCATCTCACGCTAGGAAAAAAAAAAAAGTGAAACTATGTTGATTTATTGCATCTGTGCACCTGTGAGGCAGAATTATTAGGCCCAGTAACCCCAGATTAAAGAAATAATCAACTAGATGCTGGTGAATTTATATATCGCTGTGTATCATTCATTGTGTGTATCGCTATTGACATTCCTCTGTCCCAAGGCCAGTCAGTTTGTGACGGGCGAAGTACAATTCAGCACGGGTTGTAATTGAAATGCTTACTTTTTGACGTGAAGATGACATCATTAGAAAAGATGGGATGTGACGTTTCACGTCATTTGAGTGTAAAGAAATGCACCAAATATTTTGGAGGCCAGCCTGTCAAGCTGTTGAGATGCAATTAGGCACACGTTGCTTACAGTTTACTTGATATGAGAACATCCATAATTAGACCTTTTACCTTCTTGAGCAGAAATTGATATTGAAAAATGAACCTTTTTTGACTGCTTTGAGATTTTCCCTCAATATGATATTAAAACTGCACACTGTTCCTGTTCCAAAAAGGTTCCCCTATTAAAGCTGCTGACCTATTTCACCTTTGGAGTTTGCATGATTCCTCCACTAATCCAAAAACTGGCTTGTTAGGGGACTATTGATCTTGGCTGTATGTGTGTGAGGGTTTATTGTGTGTCTTCTTTTGTTACATTGTGCAGTGGTCACCTGTTTTAGGTCGTCTTGAGTAGTTGGTCTTTCCTGTTTCACCACTATTATGTTTGACTGTGGTGCATGAGTGAAACCTTCTGGCCTCCAATAACAAGTCTCAATTCATGTCTGAAGTAACTGAGTCACATTGGTAATGCCGAAAGATTATTATTTTCCATTTCACTGCCCTGCCACTTTCTAGTAATACAACTTCTACATTCCTGATGACTTCACTGACCATTATGATGTTACGGTCAACTAATTGAAAGTCCTGTTGAAAACTGGTGAGGGTCACAGTAACACACACACTGAAACTTCGGACAACAAATAAACATCACTCCAGTGATTATCACATGTTGCAACAGTCATAATCTTGGTGAGATGTGAAACTGTGGTGTCTGGACTTATATTAACACCTTTGGGATGGGTCATTTCACACGAGGGAGAGAAATCTGAACATTGCAATCGGTCTTAAAGTGATGACATGCAACTCTTGCTCCAGCTCCTAATAGGTTAAAAGACATCAAACTTAATTGGTACTTTTGCAGTTTTTGTCCAAGACACTGGTAAAATGTGGATGAGTTGTGGCTTCAGGGTGTAATATACAGACATTTGTGATGGGTTACAGCACATACTCCAGACTGGTGATAAACAAAGACAATAGATAAAAATAGACAGGCAAGGGTCTGGATCAAATTATATTGAGTTATTGACATCATATTTTTAAAGGAAGTATCAAATTCAAACCTATTTATAAAGTAATTTTTTTCCAGTCATTTTTCAAATATTTTAAATCGGTCAGTCAACACAACTTTGTTTTATTGGGGGTTTTTTTGTGGGTTTTTTTTTTTTGCTTTTGACAAGGTTGTGGAGATTCCCATATGCATAGAATGACCGCCACTAATAACAATGCCAAAAATTTCATGATAGAAATTGATAAACGCTGCCCAACAAAGGGGTAGTGGGAGGTGGATGTCACGCTTTTCTCACTGCAGGGAATTCATTCTGTTGATTTGCATGACAACTTATGCTAATCACGTCTGTCACAATTTCCCAATTACGTTACCTAAGGCGCAGTATAGTTTGACTCGTGCAGCATTCTTAGCATGTATGTCCTGGCTGGAATGAATAATGTGGAAAAGGATGAGGAGACTGGCAAGGAGGCCTTCTTTTTGTTTCCTTTTAATGCTTGCATAATTTCCCTTCATATCTCTTATTTGGGATTGATGCACATTTTGTTCAACAGTCAATATTTTTTGTGAAAAGTAGCAATTGTGAAACTTTCCACTTGAGTAGATGGAGCACCCAGATGCATTTTTGCTCAACATTTTGCTCAACGGGCAAGTGGAAGTAATTCACATGCGTTATTCTTTTTTCTATCCATCTCACAGTGAACCAGAGTGGCCGTTTCACTTGTGCAAAGCTATTCACTGTGAGCTCGTTTAAAGTTTCACTGTTTGGTAAAATAAAATCCATGTAGAGCAGAGGTGTCAGACTCATTTTACTTGAGAGGCTACACACAGTGCAGTTTGATCTCTCGTGGGCTGTACCAGTAAATAATAGCATTATAATCTATAAATAACTAGATCTCAACATTTCTCTGTATTGCAACCAAGTATTAATATGATTGAGAAGTTCACATTTAATGAACTATCGTTTTATAAAACATGGCAAACTTGAAATTCAAATAAAAGAGCTGCACTATCAATTCAGTTCAACTTTATTTATAGAACAGTTGAGGGGATAGAGGAGAGGAAAGGATAGGATAGATAGACAGATATTTTGGGGGGAGGGTTACAGAATAAAGTGTTTGGTTACGTGTAGCTGGAAGAGACGAACATAGTAGGCTCGTTCATAGTATGATCACAATAATGATGTTAAATTATCTCTTAATTTTGCAAGCCAGATTTGATTCTCTGGTGGTCTTGTTCTGGCCTGCACGCCTTACCTTTGACAACCCTGATTGAGAGTCGTCCACCCCGGATGATCCATTTTTTAAAACATTTTATTGAATTTGAGATCAAAAGTCAGTCGTTGTGGCATACAAACTTTAAGGAAGAGGGAAATATAAATGTGTACATATGCAGATATTGACTTGAATGAATTATGATAAAGATAGATTGGTTTAATCCTTTGTTCTGTTGTGTTTGGTATTTGGTATTTGGATGATTCCATCTGGTCTTGGTTTTTTTTTTTTTTCATTTCCACCTTTTAATGTTATTCTCTTTGAATAATAATAATAATAAGAAGAAGAATAATCACCGTAAGCCACAAAATGATGAAGTAAAGGAATATTTCCTAAAATGCACATACATATACAGCATACATAATACATGCATACCCTGCTGGTTTACATTGTATGGAGAATATTTGTTTTATTTCCATGTTGCTACAAGGCAACATGTGGGAAAAAAAAAAACATGGACCATCATGGCTGATGGTATTTGCCTCTACCAGAATGAAACAAAATGTAACATAAATACACTTACCAGCAGTAGTTCCTGGGAAAAGAGAAAAAGCGAAATCACATCAAACAGGGCACACGGCTTAGATGAGGACCGTTCTACCTGCTGAGCAATTTCAGCCATGATTGGAGACCCACGGCCCTCCTCCTGTTTGTTTCTCCACTGACAAATTTGTCACAGCCAAAAGGGGTGAAATAAATGACATGAGTCTCTCAAGAACTGCAAGGCGAATTCCAGGAGCTCAGTCCCTGCTGTACTTGGCGAAGTGAAATGAATGAGCAATGTCCTACCAATTCCACGAAAGAAGTGGTAGAATATATAATATTTATAGTTTCTACGAAATAAACCTGTCCTTAAAATACCGGCAAACTGACCTGATGTGTCACAATATCCATGTTCGACCATATATGACCCTTTTGTGTATATTCTTTTATTGGTTTATTTTTTGCTGTGTGTCACATGTGACTCAATCCTTTCATCTGTGACAGGGGATCCACGGCAACCAAAAAGAACATAAGATAGAAATGAATCAACCACAGATATAAGAAAACATGGTAGCATAGAACTTTCGACATAGAACCCAAGCCCTGAAAACAAGAGAACTATGTTGTTTTATTATTTATTTATTTTTTCGTGCTTTAATGTATACGATTGTGAATTCTCCTCATGCACCATTTGTTTCCCAGCTTAGGCAAATCCTTGGCATATTTTTCCAGCCTATGTTGATTTTGCTGTTTTGTTTTTCCTCCATGCTGTTGCAGTCACAATTCTTTTTTCTTTTTTTCCTTTTTTGATTTCACCCTTTTCTTTTGTTTTCTCTTGTTCATCCCTGGGAGACATGGAGCATAGCAGCCTAATTAGTTTCCCAAACACCTTGTGAAACATGATAATGGATATCACACACACACACACACACACACACACACACACACACACACACACACACACACACACACACACACACACACACACACACACACACACACACACACACACACACACACACACACACACACACACACACACACACACACACACACACACACACACGCTGGGTCATGCTGCGTCAAAAGGATTCGCCTTGCACATAATTAAGCACTTGTTGCATGTCACCAGTTGCACTTGTGCTTATTTGGAAAGCAAAAGGTTAACTCTTATTTTTCTTCTCTATCATAATGACAGTGAGTCCCTGACAAAAGATATGTATCAGCCTATTGAATTTCTAAACTGCGTTCCACAGAGATGCCGAAGGCTGAGATGAAGCCGATTAATCAGGTCTCCGTACTCAAGAAAGATGCATAATTAAAACATAGAGAGCATTAATGCTTAGATCTAGAGCGAATGGATGAGAGATTGCGAACAGAATGCAGAAATAAGACAAAGGGGATATGAATAGTGTTGGTGTGAGCTGCCTTAAGCTAATTCGAGATCCATTTCTTTTTTTTGCTGTGTACACAAACACACCACCCCCACCCCTCCTCCTTCTTCTCCTCCTCTCTTTTCTCTCCTTGCTGTCTCCTTTCCTCTGGTGCTCTTTGATTATTCCTGCCACAGTAACAGAAAGAGAGCGATGGGTAGAAAGTCAATAGCATTGCTTGGGCACTACATCGGTCACTGTGTCCTTGTTAGCCCTACTGGCTAATCAGATCTTCTGCCCAACCTTGTTGTGGAGTTTATTAGTGAAATCCCTCTGCATCATGAATAGAGAAAACTGAAAATTTAGAATATGTATTCAAAGCTTTATGTTGTCTTTAGAAGAACCACCAGTTAAAACCTTGCACTGCGGGGATGGATGCGAGCATGCATACTTGAAATTGCTCCCAAACCTACATTTTGATCCCAGGATTACTATTGCAACAACACATCATAATCCCAGCTCACGTTCCCTATTAGTGGGTTGTCTCACACTCATTTCTACACACTAACTTTACCATAACATTAAGAATGTCTTCAATTTGGAATGTATTGACTTCCTGTGAGTGAGATTTTGTCCCCACATTGACTTGAGTCAGTGCCATTGCGATGATGTCCCTACTACTATAGAAAAAAATGTCAGCATATTATATTTTCCATATCTTTGTGAGGACTTCACATTGGCCTCCATATTTATTTCCTGTACATTTAACCCCACATACACAACATCGTCTTTGCTGCGTTTTGGATATCCGTTTATTAGACAATGATGCTCGGAGCCACTGAAAATGCAACTTTTTGAACAACTTTCTTGAAAATGTTGTCACTCTGTGTGTAAATGGGGGCAAAATACAACTTTTCTGAAATGACCGCAGTAAACAGTTTTTCTTAAATGAACAATTCATCTGAATCTAAAGTTCAAAAATAATTTGTTTTTGTTTAATGGAGTTGTGCTGAAGTGACATCAGTTAGTTGAAGGTCAGATGGTGGTTTGCACACTTTCTTTGATCATATTTAGATTACTCATCATTACTGTGTAGTATGTTCAATTGCAAGTGCTTTTCTCCTTCAGTCATGCTGAACTCGACACAGAGCCACTTATCAAAATGAAGGGATTTGTGAACTAAAGATGACGTGAAAAAACAACAAAATAATTTAGATGAACTATCAACTTGTCAACCGCAACAGATAATTCCATATTTATTCATGTTACACATACATGACGGGCATTGCAGTCATGGGCTCATGTTAATTACACACAGTCGGACATCTTTTATGTTGCTGTCCAAATTACTGAGACTGTTTAGGAGGAATATCAAGCATATCTTTGCTGTGATGATAATCACTGAGACAAAGGCTGTGGTTAATGTTAAAGCTAGCACTCTACATCAAGCAGGGACAGAGAGAGACATCAGCTCGGCAGTAGTTTTCACATGTGACAATGGCTGTGAGTTACAAGCTCATGAAACTTCAGTCACTGTACCTGCAGAGTAAATTTGTGGAGTAAGTTACCAAGCACAAATTCTCAAAACCTTAAATATGCAATATATGGTAGTTAAAAATGGCATTAATATTCTCCCAGCACAGTCTCCTCAGTTACTGGATTATTTAGCAAGCTATCTGTTGAGATTTGCTTTTATTCTGCTACTCGTACATTAACAAGGTCAGGTAGTGATGTTTTGTCACGGGGACTGGCTTGCAAGAGGCATTCCAGCTCATTCCAAAGATGCTTGATGGCGTCAAAGTCAAGGATATATGCACTGCAGAGTTTTTCCATACCAAACATGAAAGAAAAAAAAAATATTAAAAAGGAGTTTTATTTCATTTTATCAGAGGTAACTCACATTGAACTCTTGTCTTTTGTTCTTTGAAGAAATGTTATTGTATCGAGTAGTGGAACATCACAGTTTCCCTTCACTGCAGAAAAACACAAAACATGCAAGGTTTTTGATGTTGGAGCTTTGGACACACCTCAGATTCAGTCTGTGATTCAAACAGGGCTGACGTGCCCATTGAGTGTGTGCCAACCATATTTTTGTTAAGTGTATGGGAAGTATTTATTTAAAAGAAAAATCTAAGCTTTGTAGACGGGTGCAGTTTGTTCTTTACTGTAGTCTTTTTCCATCCAACTATCCATGGATCAACCATCTAGTCCAATTTCTTGTCATTGTGCCCTGGAGCTGATCCCCGAAGACTGTGCCTGAAGGCAGCGTTCACCCTGACACACACACACACATTGACACCAACTGGCAATGTTTGGAAGCATTAATTCATGGCATTTACATGGTTTTGTACTGCGTGAAAGAACTGGATTTCCTGCAGAAAAACTCACAAGAAAAACATGCAATCTCCACACTGAAATGCCCCAATCACTGACGTCAACTGGGGATGAGATTGTGAGGCGACACTGCTAACCACATGGACAGGCACACCGTGCACACACAAAAGCACGCCCACACAAAAGAAAATTATTTAAAAAAAATTAATCAATTGGCTTTTCATAAAATGCTAACTGCTTCTCACATCCCCAAACTGCTGGTTAAGTAGCAACCGAAAATGCCATTTGTGCGGATATGCAGTCACTTGGTGGGATTAGGTCCTCCAAACACAAATTGGTAAACATGAACACAATGTAAGAACTAATGAAGGAGGTTAAATGAAGTGGCTCCTTATTTTGACTGTCCGGTTATTGAAAAAGAGTGACTCACACACACTAAAATCCCCATCCAGCTGGAGAAGAGGGTGACCAAAAAGGATGGGAGGGAGGAGGAAAAAAAACAACACAGCAGACAAATAAATAAATTGCCAATTCAAAAGATGCAGTTCACAATCCACTGTGGTGATTCTTGAAGGGAGCAGCAAAAGACTTGGAAGAGAATCTTTTGGCTTCTGATCTGAATCGATATATCTTCATGATTGCATTCTACGTGGAGTAATTTCTTTTGTTTGTTGTATAGTTAAGGATCCTATTATTTCACAATTCATCAGACCCTGTTTGCACAAGAATGCTTTCAAGTGAAAGAAATGTGTACTGAAAATGCACATTTTGAACACGGCTTCCAATGTGGAGCTTTTTCATAAGGATTCGACTCTGTCTCCATTGAAACCCCATTGAAACAAATATGTTTGCAGTTGATTTCTTGTTTAATATGATTTGTAACATCTTTATTTTATTTTGATTTTTTTTTTAAGAACACCTTAGTCATGTTTCAAACTGTTTGTGGCAGAGATTTCCATCTCCCCCCAGGCATTCGGAAGCCCTTGTTTTTAAAAGGTTTAAATGGTATATGGCTGAATTTGATTGAGTAACTTGAAGAGTGAAAATTACACTCTGCTTGTTTGTTTTCCTCAATTACATTCCCATCATGCCTTTCTCTTTGCACGACTCCACTCTGCTGTGTTTCACATCAAATGCTTGATGGTTGTCAGATTGACTCATCAACACGGTGTTTGGTCTGCTTTGAACTTTGTGTTGCTACTGTTTCTGGATAGGTATTTACACATCAACTGAACAGACACAGGCAAGCATTTAGAAAGTTATGATTGTGGGGGGAAAAAAACATGCAAAAAATGCTTCTAACAAAGCTAATACATGGTTTATACAGTATATGGTGATATTAACAGGGATTGCAGCAACCATCCATCTTCTCTAATCATTTTATCTGAGTTTACATCGGAAGCTAACCTTGGGCAAAGGTCAAAGTACACTGGGGACAGGCTATCAGTCCGTCACAGGGCCAACACAGAAAGACTATCACTCACACACACTAAGGGCCATTTAAAGTAATCAGTTCACCTGTTATTCCATGTTTATGGACTTTGGGAGAGAGTAAGACTACAGAGAGAAAACCCACAATATACACCCCAAGTCTTTTTGCTATTAGGAAAAGGTGGCAACCGCTACACTACCATGCCAACTCATTGCATTTGTGGCTTTCACCTCGTTAACTGTTTACATTCTGTGGTTTTGTTGTTTTTTTTTTTTACTCTGTCTTGACTCTTAGACTGATCATTTACTGCATCTTTGTGTGCTGTGATTGCTTCACACACAGACTTGTACGCCAGCAGAAGTAAGTAAACAACATATCTCATGGCTACCAATTAGCTTTGTCACTTTCCTAGGGGGAGAGAGTGGCACCACATTGAATTACTTTTATTTTAGCCCTAATTGTTTTCTGCCCGAGGATTACTGCAGAGCGATTTGTGGGTAGTGGGACAAAACAAGGTGGACGTGTGAACGTCACCTTGTTCTATTTGTCTGCCTTGATTTGTTTGCTGTAAGTGTAATTGACTTATGTCTCTACAAAGGGGAGGACAAATTAACAAACAATTCATTTCTCCTGTTTACTTCTCTCTATTTTTTTCTCCTTCTAAGCTCTTTTGTTGTGCCTTGAAAGGACTCTGCTGCTGCATCAAATCAAGCCTTTTAGTTGTTCAGGCATGTCAACAACATTGGACTGTGTCCTGTATGCTTTACATTTGTGTATACAGAACGAAAAACAGTAACTTACACCAATGTTATAAATATGCAAATCAACCATTAAAGTAAAATGGTTATAAACATTTGTATAATCTTTTTTCCTAAATGGTTTTCACAGCTATGGCAACCTTCTCTTTTTCCTTATATGTATCTTCAGTGTTGGGAAGATGCCGATGGCATCAGAACAATGTGATGCAGTGTTAATGGAGTGCAGATAGCCTCAAGATAAACCAGTCACACTCACTTGCTGACTGGTAGACACTCCAGGGGAAGTAAATCTTGAGTGCTGCACGCACCACTGAGTGTGAGAGAGGTTGTAATTGAACATTGTTCCTCGCCACAAACTTACAGACTAAACGTATGATTGCCTTTAGCCCATTAGAATCAGCATTGCAATTTACTTCACTCTTGAGAATTGAATGCAACGTGACCAATCCATAACCCATGATCTAAATGGTCCTACAATTCGGTCCGGAGACGTGTTTCTTGAGTACCTGTTGAGTAGTGGAAATTAACAAAGAGGCCCCATAAACACACAGGTGCTACGTCTTGAGGAGCCTTCATTGTCGCATTTGTCAGCTCACCTTGTAAATTTCACTTCTTCTGTAAATGACAAAGAATTCATATTTAAAACAATCATGTTGAACTTCATATACAGTGCATGGTATCTAATTTATCAAAGTTCAGTTTGCATCTTTGTGAATAGGTTTCTATGCAATATTTGAAATGTTTACAATCCATCATCCATTGTCAACAAGGGACATTTTTTAATTTTTTGATAATGTTTTGACTGAATCTCCATATAGCTGGAGGAAGACAGTGTTTCTAAAACAGTGTTACTGCGCATGCACATCATGGCCGCAGTAATTAGTTTTTCTCTGCACATGCGCAAGTGGATGGACAATAACAACAATGGCGGCCTCCAGGGTGGCAGGATGACTCCCAGTCCATATTTGCCTGGGACTTGGTATTTTTGTAGTTGACAGTCATGAATCATGAATGAATGCCTGTGTACTCGCCATTGTTTATGCTCATGGTTCTCTGGGCACGTGAATACGCGTATATGAATCCACATATATTGGGATTCATTACAAAAACAATGAAAAGGACCAACCAAGGCCTTAGGTGCCAACTACATCCTTTTCAGCATTTCTGCCACTTCTGTGGAAACTGGCATTGTTTTCAAAATCTTGCAGTGTAAGTGCAAAACCTTTTGGAAATAAACATGCAAAATTATGCTTTTCACCTGCAACATTGTTGTGTAAACACAGCCTTAATTTGCATGCTAAATAACCGCTAACAATTACTGATACGGCCTGTGCATTCTTATTATCCAAAAAGTTAGGTAATATATCATTGTGCCTTAAACTGTATTTTTTATTTTTTTTTATTTTTCATTGTTTGCTTATCTCTGCTCATCTCGACCTTACTCTTGCCACCCCTGAGTTTTAGATAAAAAAAAAATTTAATTGCTCAGGAATTTACACTTTGCTTGTTTTTTTTTTTGCAGCCATCACTCCCACACACTTTTCGTTGCTATTTTTCCCTATTCAAATCTCTTGAAGTCACTGCTATTATTGTTTCCCCTCCCACTCCTATCTCCCTCCTTCACCTTCCTTTCCACTCTACATTTTCCCTTATATCAGCCTCTTTCACTCGCTGTTGCTTCTGCCTCCTCTGAAGACCCTGGTTTGTTAACGACTTCTCTGCGGTTTGTCCCTCAGTTGGAACTGGCTGTGGTTAATTATCTCACATCAGCATTCAGAGTGAGAGCCATCTGAGGGACTTGGCCAACCTTACCATTCAGCCGCGATACGCAAATACTTTGTGATGTCACACGCATATCAATATTAATGATCCACTATGTGCTACAGCCCTATCGTTCTACTCAAGACAGTCTGTGGAGTCAAAGATTTGTCAGTCGTGCTTGAAATATTGATGGGTTGTGGGATTGTGGGCAGATATGTACAAGATTTACAAGTCTTTGCTGCGGCTATCTGAGTCTTACCTTTGTGGTGGAACTGAAACTTTTCTCGAAAGTGCAATGATGGGCTGAATCCAGGAGAAATCTATAAATGGAGACTAAAATGTGGTGTGAATCAAGAAAATACAATCGGAAAACAAGTTGTTTATTCCAATGTTACAAATCAGAGTTGGTAAGTAAAGCCCCTTTTTTTTGACAAACCAGTGTTTATGTAAAACAGACTGAAAGGATAATCTCTCTGAAATCAATCATGTAAGCCTAGAATTGCAGCTAAGTTAAAACTGCCATGGTGTAAACAAAGCTGCAAAAACTGCATCGCCTAGTCTGTTTGTCCCCCGCTGTGGTGATTAATCAGGGTCTCATGGGAGCTCATACTCCCAATAGCCTGGTGAGAAAAAACAAACGCACAGAACAACAAACACAACAAGCAAATTTAGTGTTGAACTGTACTGCACAGTCCCAATGTCCCATTCTGTTAGAGTCACATGTAACCTTCAGACAGCAGATTCAACCAGTCTATGAAGGTCAGCTCCTTTACAATAAACACAAAGAATGAATGATAACTACGTGACTGCTGCGTCATTGAACTGTTGGTGGTAGCGATACCCCCCAATGGTTGCATTGATTTGGACTTTGCTTCACAAAAAATGTGTTGGATTAACAATACTGTACACAAGGAAAAGGGAGCTTGTTGTAAAACAAGTTGCTTCTTAAACAGGCAATATTGATGGCCAGGATGGGGAACGTTGATTATGATTAGCGCCATGAAAGTGTTATCATGTCTACCAGAGGGTCAAATTGTAATGGATTATTTAATATGCCAATTGGAGGGAGTAATGTAAAAGAGCTAATGAAAGGCTGTGAATTAAGCTTGTTGAATCACAATGCACTCCTGTGTTAATCTCCACCTTGAATTGCTTTCAGTTTTATACTATTTAAGGAATATTTGTCTGTGATTTTATGTTCAATTGTGGTTCAGTGACATCCTTCCTTGCATCACTATTCATGAGATCCAGCAGGCTACAAAGAAGATAGATAGGGGGCACATGTGGGCCATGGATGTTGTCAGCAACATAAACGTGCTTAGTAAATGACCTATTTTGCAATTTATGAGTTTTTTACTGTACACATTCATACGATGGAGGCTCGACAAATCTCTAACAGAGGTGCACGATTAAAACGGAATTATCCCACAGAGGTCAAGTAGCCACCTTTATCACCGTTATTTTCAACATGTCGGCTTTAAGTGTCGCATTCAATAGCTCCTGCCTCTATCACATCATTTAAAGTGCCTCCTCATCAAGCGTCGATTGTTTCATGTGTGCAAAGTTAAGTTCTATGAGTCTATGAAGTGCTTCGCCATTGAGATACTCATGTCATATTGGTGGGTGATCTCCAGGACTTGAGTTTATTTAACTGACTGAAGACTCAAGCTCTTATAGCCATTTACAAATATCAGCAAATAAGATGACAGAAAAAGGTTGCTGCAAAAAGTGCAGTCTCCTGTCAATATGCAGGATTTTTTTTTTTTTACAGTAATTACAATTTTAGGGGTTGCAATTGCCTCTTTGCCTGTAAAGCCGCTAATCACTCCGATTACTGCTAATACACTTAGAGTACCCAGGAATTTTAACAGAATCTGAGAGTGCAGAAGGCAACTCTATCAAGGCCAGATCGTGCCCTTGGGCAGAGTGACGCGGAACATTACAGCTTAGCCGACAAGAAAGGATAAGGAGGCTGGTAGGAATACAGTCTAATTGCTTGTGAAACTCTCCCTATTAACTGGGGGAATCAAATCATGTGTGTGGGAATGAAGTGCCATTTTAACCTCCACCAGGCTACATGGTCAGCTTTTTTTTTTTTTTTTTTTTACTGTAAGTAGAGCTAGTGATGAGTCATCTCGACACACACGCACCTGCACCACTGTGCGCGTGTGTCTTTCAGTCAGAAACCTGAGCCTTGTCCAGTCTGACCTACCTCATGGGGACTCAACACTATTTAGATACTGCTGTCAGAGTGGTGAAACGTATATAAATAGTACAGATTAGGTCAAGGTTAGGCTTTGGAACTTATTTGTTACAGTTAAGAAGCTTGAGACTATTATGGAGCATTAATAATACATCAGTAATAATGTTAAGTGTGTGTGTGTGTGTGTGTGGGTGTGTGTGTGTGTGTGTGGGTGTGTGTTACGCTTCCTCCTTATTGGGACAAGTTCAAAGGTTTGTCTATGTTTAGGCTTAAATCCAAATTTTTATTTAGGAAATGGAAGTTGTAATTCAAGTAAGGATACAGTTTCAGGAAATGAATGTAAGGTACTCAATTTTGCGGCTAAATATGCATAGGACCTGGTAATAAATGTGTTTCTGTGTCACAAGAGTGCCAATGGGAACATTATAAAGGCTTGTAGTCCTTGGGTACATATTTTTTGACATTTAGCCATCCTAATTCTCGGATGCAGTGGGCTGCCACGGACCCTGGGGAACTGCTGGGGGTTAAAGATGTCACTGTGGGCCAGATCATTGACCTATTCGGTGTAGGAAATGAACCTGTGAACTTCTAATCCCATGTGTACTTCTCTAACCTGTAGGCCACCACTGCCCTCTATGTGTGTGTATGGGCAGCTAATTCAGTTCACACACTCATATTATAAGCAAAAACCAACACACACACACACACACACATATATATATATATATATATATATATGTGAAGATTTGTTCGAAGCTAAGATTAAGTAAAGGTAGGCTTTGGGTAGTTTTTATGTTTGCGATAAGTGAGTGATTGAGATTACAATGCAAGTCAATGTTGCAATAAAGCTGCATGAAAGAAACGTAAGTCAATGCAATTTCCCTGGAAGACGACGAATACACAACGTGTGTGTGTGTGTGTGTGTGTGTGTGTGTGTGTGTGTGTGTGTGTGTGTGTGTGTGTGTGTGTGTGTGTGTGTGTGTGTGTGTGTGTGTGTGTGTGTGTGTGTGTGTGTGTGTGTGTGTGTGTGTGTGTGTGTGTGTGCGCGTGTGTGCGTGTGCGTGTGTGCGTGTGCGTGCGTGTCCGTGTGCCAGTGTGTCTGGCTGGGCAGTAGTTCATCGCATTGCTCTCGGTGTGATAGGCAGTCAGTGGAGAGTTAGAGCTCACAGAGCACAAAACAGCATCAGCCCCTGGCCTTGACCACTAACAAGTTATAGCTGCATGGGGTCTCGTATAGAAGGCACACGCTCACACAACCACACATAAAAATACACCAATACTTCTCCACTCTGCACCTCTGCTCCCTCTCCCTCCGTCTCTCTCCCATCACCCATCATTTATTGGCTAATGTCCCCCCTCGACTCAGCCATCAAATTCTTGCTGCTCTATCTGTTTTTTTTTTCTTCTTTTTTTTTATACTCCCCTCTTCCCTCCTTCAGGGGGAAAATCAGCTGTATCAGCACACTGTGTTACCCTGTGAAGACACACACACACACACACACACACACACACACACACACACACACACACACACACACACACACACACACACACACACACACACACACACACACACACACACACACACACACACACACAGAAGGGTGAATAAGATCAAAGGACAAATGACCTGATTTAATCTCCGTCTGTGTATAGTTGTAAACATGCATATATTTGGGAGGGAGATCACACATGTACTTGAAAATGTTCAATGCGCAAAAGCGTGTGTGCAAGCATAAATCCCTGAATAGCTCTCAAGCCAAATGAAGGAGTTTCTCACCATGACTCATCCTTACTCAACTCAGGCTCATGGTGAGAGTTTGTTTTTATTATTTTTTAAACTTTTTTTTTTTTTAATCCATTCCCACGCACCGGTGTGGTTTCTCCTGTCTTCTCGCTATTTGCATTCTGCCCTTCCTCAAAGTACTCTCCAACACTGCCATCTCCGTATTACAATATCGCCACTCTTTCTCTTTGCAGCCATCTTTCTGAACTTTTGCTCTACCCACCCCTCCCTCCCTCCCGCTCCCATGGGTAGTGGTGGAATAATTGGAAGCAGAGGTTCCTCATTGAGATGATGCTGAGGCCAGTCAGGTGGAAAGCCCTCTTAATAGACCTCTGCTCTCTCCATGCACGCACACACGCGTGCGCTTACACAAACACTTACGTCCAGCATATACTCTCCATTGTGAATTCAGCCATGCACACACACACACACCTATTCTTCTCAGAGGACCTGATTGCTGCTATCACTCATCTTTCCATATAATAGAAATAGGCTATGATTTTCCATATCTGGGCTATTTTTTCCTAACTTCTCGATTTGTGTCTTCTTATGTCTGCCATTATTTTGTCTTCCCTTACTCCTGTACAACACATCTTTCATTCTGTTGCTCAGTCATACGTTGCGTCTCTTCCTTGATAACAGGGCAATTCCTTCGTGGCATTTTATTCCCACCACACCACACCTTGGCTTGCTTTATTTAATCTATGTGAAGCCAGCCTGTTGTCTGAAAACATCCATTTCAATTCCTTTTAGCTTGGCAAAATGGTTTGAGGGACCAGTATCGAGCTTATGCTGGATGATCACAATATCTAAAGTGGCGAGAGGCCCTCCTTGTTTGCAGATTGCATCTGACTTCAGCCCGTCCATCATACCCATCATCAAACCCACCCCCCATTCACCGCACTGCACGGCTCAACCAAGATGGCTGCCTTCCAACTCAATTTGTGGTCAACGGAGGGGCCATTTGCATGAACATGTGTCCCATCGTTTATCCGATATCCCACCGTGACAATCTCACACAGAAGAGGGAAATCATGCATATATTAGAGTCTTCTCCCCTTTTTGGTCCAATTCATCTTTCCGCACTGGTGTTTTTGCAATTTTCCACACTTCCAGTGTGGTACTTAAGGATTAGGAGAAACACCGAGGCCTCACTTAATGCCGAGAGATAAAAAGGCATGGACATAATAGATTGTAATGAGTGGGATACACATGCAGCGAGAAGAGCTCGCACAGGAATGGAAAATGAAAATTGAAGTGACTCCTGGGAAGACAAATTTCAAGGATGAGCTAAAACTTCAGTGAGCGACATTGTCCTTTATTAGAATCTATAAATCAGTTATCTATAGCACACTCTCGGTCATGTCTATGTGCAGAGCAATCAACCTCTGGCAACAAATGAATAGTGGACACCTGTTATTTAATGGCTATGCAGGGTGTATGTGAGTGCTGAGAGTATGGGGGTGGCAAAACATGTTAAATGGATTTAATAGCTGAACCTTGTAAAGCTGGGCCTAATAAGACAAGGCTCATTACTCAAAACTACATTTATGGCTTCCGACATTATTTTAAATGTGCTTGTTAGTAATTTCAAGGAATAACCACCTGCAAATTCCTTCCGCCATCTTCAAAATTGTTTAATTTTCCTTTGGGTCGGCAGGGGAATAGAGCTTGTTTGTGCTGACAGTGGGGGGAAAACGCACTCGGGAGAGGTCCACAAGCAATTAATACTCTGTTAAATATCCTCAAACAAAATCTCCACGATTGAAGTCCGAGGGGAAAAAAAATGCTTTGTGGAGTCCAGAACAAAGACAAAAGTATCAATTCAAAACAATTGCTGGGACATTTAGAATCTTACAGCCTGGAATGAAACATTAAAAAGCGACTTGTATTAATCATACATCATAATGGGTGCACCCTGCCTTCAACTCTGGGACCAACTCTAGTGTTACAGCCCTGTGTTGGATGAAACAATATCAGAGAATAATGAATGCAATCATGTGTTATGTAAACCTAAATGTTCAATAATAATACATATTGTATTTGAAACTTTATTTTTAAAGTCGAAGTCACTTAATTTATTCCCTTGATATTACCTATCCAAGTAATCCTAAATATCAAGAAAGACAATGGATCTGCACAATTTAAAGAAACGCTTGTGTATAAGTATCTGATGAGATGTTGAACTAGGTCCAAATATTAACCTATTAATGACATCAATGTCAAATTACTATGTTTCTTAGTTAGTGAACCCGAGTGAACCAATGTAATTACCGAACACTTAGTAGCTGTTAATTTGATGTTAAATGCCCCTGGAGGCTGTTTGGAGAGTCTGAACAGGTTCTATAGTGACACTTGGGTGGCACCTGATCTGATTTCCACCCCATATGCCCCTTAAATAGGCATTGTCTTCACTCGTTGATATCACTCAACGAGTGAAGTTTGCATCTATCTTTATATTGTAAAAAGGGAATCAAACACGGAGTATTGAAACAGGGAGTGTATACTAAGACTTACTGCTTAGGAGTCTGTCGAATAGCTTACAAAACTGAACATCCTGATCTTGACGACAAAATATCACGAAGCCAAATGCACTATAGTTACAGAGAAGTAATTGTGATTTAGTCATCAGAAGCTAAGCGCAAAAAAAATGCAAATGTAGTAATGCATCTCTGACCGCTTTTACTTTTATCAATATTGTATGCCCATCCATGTTATTTTTGGATAGTTAGTATGCCCATAGACGTAGCAAGACTATAATTGCAATATGTGTTATACTGTTGGACAAACAACAGTTCAAAACTTCACTAAGGTGGTCACTAATTTAAAGAGCACTACTTGTGCATATGCTGCGAGAGATACCTGTGATGAGATTTGTTGTATTTTACTATACACATATAACATTGGGAAAGGGCAATCACAGAAAGCTTGGAGAGGAAAAAAAAGTCCATTTGTTGCACCAGTAAAACCTCAAATGTATCCTCCACAGAGGCGTCATTGACAGAAACCCAGAAAGGCCAGAAGCAGATTGGACTGTAGAGTTGTGAGCAAAGTCAGGGAAAAAGAACAATAAAAACAGGTGGGAGAGCAGCAGCAAGGATTGCTTCAGAGATCAGTGACAATGCCAGATGCGACTGAGTTCCCTGAGCAGCGACTGTGGAACTAGCGGGAGCGCGAAACAGCGGGAATCCTTCATAGGCAAAAGAACATGCACAGAAATACAGCAGCTTTTAGAGAGACGTGCTATTTTCCAAACTCAACCCAAATAGATCTGATGGTAGAAAGTTTGTACGGGGAAAGTAATAGGAGGCTTTCCAACCAGACTGAACTAAGGGTAGTGTAAAGCTCGGAGACGGTAACATCAAAGTCTGCTCCTCTCTCTGTTATACAATGATTTAAAGCATACGAGCCGACTGCTGGAGGAACATTTTGCCCAGGAGAAGCTCAGAGTCGTAAAAATACCCTCTTAGATCCCTGACCCAAATCCCAAGAAGCTACTCTGGGATGCCATGTAGGGGGGGACAAACCCCGTCACTTTGGTGACGCTGAAGTGTGGATCAACTTAAACCTTTGCTGGCTAAAACATCAATGTCAGTTCTGTCAGCAAACACAAATAAAACATAATCAAACAGTGAGCCTTACAAAAGCCTTTTTTTTTTTTTCTCAAACACTTTTTGTCATCGTGTCTTATTTATTTGATCCCAATATCATACGATTCTTGTTGTGAACACACATCTTTGAATTAAATAATATCATGTGATTTGACAGTTTAGATTGTGCTCTAATTACATGTACATGTTTTGTTAATGTCTAAATATATTCTCATCTTGTAGTCCTAACCAGTTTACCAGTTTATATTAAATGTATAATACTTGGCAAGTTAAGCTGCAATTTGAATACCTCCCCATTCCCACCTGTGTCCATCCCTTCCCATTGTATTTAAGCCGCCCGTTCTCTGTTTTCTGTGTCTGTTAATTTCGTTAACATGTCTCGTCCACGTCCCGGCTCCCCTGTGTTACCCGATTGGTTTTTGGACTTTGAAGTTTTGGGATTTTGATTTCCTTGGATTTCCCTTTTATTTCTTAAATAAGCTCAGTTTTTGTACCACCTGGCGAGTCTGCCTTTGGGTCCACAAGCAAACCCTGACATGTTTATTTTTTGAATAAATGCTAAGCATTTACTGTCTTTTTAATTGGTAATTTAAAATTGTCTCTGCTTAAAAAGGCATTTATATTTTGTGTTTTACGCTTAATAACTGTCATTTCGAGTGTATGCATGTGCCTTGGGTGAAACAACGCGTTTCCTTTGGTCTGCTGTTTCAGTGTCTGTGCTTGTTGTGTACCTGGACCACTTGGCTACTACATCAAAGATTGTGCATGCATAATAAACTGTGATGATACCATAGTATGGATTTGGTTCTCGGCTGCTTTTGCAACACTGACATTTTTGCAATTAGATACAGATCATGAAAATTATGACAATGACACATCAGAGGCAACTGCAATCATTTCTATGTTTAATAATGCGTTCTGATAGTATAAAAATAACCTCTATAACTTCTAATGAAAAATAAATGAGCCATTCTTGCTATTTGTGTTTACATGGCTCTGAACTAGTGATTAGTTATTGTCTCACAAAATCATGGTTGGAGTACAGTACAAAGACATGACACATGGGTACAAAAATGGACTGAATTGTCGTAATCTGATGCTTAAAATGGTTGACTGTCCAAGTCGGCTTCGTAAAGCTCTATCAAGCATTCTCTATGGGTTGAGACACGGTTGGCTGAATATACTGTACCTTCTACAAACTACAGACTTGTTATGTAAGTGTTTGTGGACCTAAACTCTGACAATTTTCAGCTTTCTGTGTGTTCAGCTGTTGGTTCTTCCGCACAGTGGCCGCTGTGCCGGTAATCCAACACAAACACATGATTGCAGTTACTCTGTCTTTGCTGACAGGGAGGAACTTGTTAAGGTTGTCTGTCCTGTTGAGGTCTTGACATTTTAATAATTTGTGGATGATTCAGAGCCTCGTTATACACAAAGTTATCCTTGAATGCCTGAGGGAACAGCTGGCTTGATGGGAGCTGACTTGATGGAAGCGGGCTCCACACCTGACCTTGCTACCAACTGGGCTCTTGATTGGATCTTGCTTTTTTTTTTTTTCTCGTCTGACCGTTATTGTCCTTCTGTCCATTTGTTCTCAGGTTAACTGGGTTCCAGCTGCCTTCACCCATTGTGAGTACAGGCTCCAGGCTCACACTGTGGCTACTGTCTGACTACGCGGTCAGCGGGCAGGGATTTCAAGCTGCCTATGAAGGTAATGCTACTTCTGTGTGGATATTTATTTTAATTGGTTTCAAATAAAACTGATCATGGTGTTTTGAATTCTTACAGCATACATGTGTAAACAATCTTTTAAGATGAATTTCAATCAAGTTTATTTTTCTTATTGTGTGTGTTCTTTTCTGAGAGTAATCTATGCACACATTTTTAAATGATGGGTTCTGTTTGTGCTCACTTAATGAGACAAATCCTTCATGAATATGCTCACAGACCTAGAAGCAAACATTGAGTGAAAATAAAACATGACTTTATTCGTATTACAGTTCAAAATAAGCTGTAGACTTTGAACGAGCTCTGTTACTGCATGGTTTTATTTAGATATATGCAGTCCTTCTATTATGGGCCATTATATCTCTTTCCCACCTTTATGACTGTGATACAGAGTGCTATATGACCCATGGCAGAATCATATTAATGCAAGCAATGACAGTTACGTGCAGGAGGAACAGCCAGGCCAGAGAGGAAATGCAAACACAAGTGACTAATTAGACTAATTATCTGACAAGGGTTTGTCAGTCTTTCTGAGATATTGAGAATCGCGATTGTGGCTCATTGGAGCAACATCAAGAGGCTCGGGAGGCCCGGGACCACACTGTGTGACTCGATAAAATCAAAGACGAAAAAGAGCAGAGAGACTGTTTGTGAACTCCACTGGGAGGCAATTGGGGCATTGTGCCTTTCCTTCTCATGAGTGGAAACAAAACTGTCAAGCTTGTCTTGCGTCTGACCTTGGGTGATGTAACTGTCTCTTGCCACAAATATGTCTGCAGAACTTTGCTTGCAACTTGTAATTTAAGACTGCAAAGAATTTTACAACTTGAGTTACAACAATGCTACTATGTCAAACAAACAAGACTTCTCTCTCTCTCTCATTTTTTTGGACTGCAGTCATATCCATCACGCACATACTTCATTCTATGGCGCGCAGACACAGCACTATTGCCGAGTGTAAAGTGCTGTATTTCTCAAACCTTACGGTGACATTACTACTCACGAGGCTAGTTGAAGGATATCAAGCCTGTTGAGCCCTGGGAGAAATGAGTGCAAAGCCATAATTACCTGTCACCCACCTCGCACGACGCAGGCGAGACCCACTGCGGTGACCTGTGTCACTCGAGGAATGGAGAGAGAGTCTCTGCTGTGCTGACATGTGGAGCTGTCCTGTAGGTTAGACTGAATGTTAATTGGGGAGTGAGAAGTACTGGAGGCATTCAAAACACAGCGCCAGCTCGCTGCAAGTGAACGGATAGGAGACCACCCACAGGTGGCATTTATCACACGGGATACGCACGCAAATCTCAGCAGTTCAGTCCGTTCCTCAGATGGAAAGCTGCCACCTTCATTCACTTCTATTCTGTTTTATCCTTTGAACCTTTTTGGCAATTTCCTCAATGCCACATGCAAGCTTGCATGTGCCATTGCAGCCTTGTTAAAAAGATGAGGCATGGTGAATGTGCATGTTGTTACAAGACCTTTTTTGGGAATGAACGCGTTGCTTTAAATGCTGAAAAAGAAACGGGAACCTTTTGACATTCTCTGATGTTTTTGCATAGGTTAAAATTTCAGTAAATGGATGAAAAAATGATTTAATGTTTTAGTTTTATCTCAACCCTTAAATATCCACAGTAGTACTTGGGCACCGCGTAGCTGAGTAATGTGCCCTTACAAATCCTTTTTTTTTTTCTTTGCTATCGAAATACCCAGGTAGCCAGGAAAGGAGGAAGATGTTACAAAGGCTGACGCACAGCTTTGAGGCGGCTTTTTGTGAAGTCCCATTGACCAGGTGCCATTGGCGTCGAGCCACGGGCCTGCTTCAATTTGATTAGAACCTGCTTATAAATAGTATGGCTTGTGACGAACAAGTTGTTAAAAAGGCAGCAGCCAAAACTCACACATGGCCAGTGACGTGACCGTGCGTTATCTCGAGAGGTAGAAGGCTGCATCTTGTTTGTCAGGTGGTAATTTACAATTATACCAATGTGGATACCTGCATCCATTGTTTCATATTCACCTTTAGAGTAATTTTATTTTCTCCACTTGTCAGATTACCATTTCTTATTTGGAAATCCTCTGCTCCACAATTTTTGTTCATTTAAGCAGTTTGTTACACTCCATTTCAGTGAAATACACTTGTAAACAAATTACTTAACACATGACCGGGCTTTGTGCTCTCCGGCTACAGCGTGAGTCACCCTGTTATGTTGCTGCGAAATGTGATGGGCAAAAGCACACGTGTACATATAATGGGTTTCTACATAGTCTGCCTTTATTGTCTCAATTAAAGCATCGTTTTAGACTGTGTGTTAGCCCCTTCCTTCATATCCACTAGCTACTGCATTTAGTGACCCAAGTTAAACCATAACCAGTCTGTTATCTGATGTATTATTTTGCACTCTGGATTTTTCTTTTTGCCACCCAGTAGAACTCTGAGCTAAAGTCGTGGGTGTATTGTTTACTTCAGGGAAATCAGGCTTAAATAATATAGTTAGTGAAGAATGCCAGCTGTGTATAGGATGCATTAACCAGAGTGTACTTTAGCATGATACAGTTTTGTCAACGTTTGTATGCTACTGCTGTTCCTGTAGCCTTGTTCTATTTTCTGATGGGGACCTAATACAGTTAGTCATCTGACCCTAAAGTCGCGTGTCCCATCGAGGACAAACAAGCCTCCTGCATGAGGTAAATCGATAAAATATTATGTGGGAATTAGTTTTGGGGTCCCGTAAAGGTTCAGCTGAGTTTAGAGGAAGTTGGTGAAATATGAATGTTGGTGAGGAAGACCAAAGATTTTCTTTTGCTGAGGCATCTTTTTTCATATTCTGGCCAGAATTTCTTTTTTTTTTTTTTTACATACATGTGTATAAATTCATAGTAATGTCCAGCTGTCACTGTCTTTCAAGGGATTTTTAATCCTACAAATTAACTGGAGGGTTGCACAAAATAACATCTATGGTATGGCATTGTTGCTTGTGATACAACTTCATTCAAGTTTTTTATTTGTTTTTTAACAAAGGTATGGCCAATCCGTGCACGTTGATTCATAAAGGAATGGACTTTCCAGAACATTTTTTTTTAAACACAGTACAGTATTTTTCTGACTATAATTTGCATGTTGTTTTAGATGATTGCCTGGTCATGCAATTATATCAGGAAGGGATTTATATACAGTTACATACCATCTGGCACCACTAGATAACAACAGCATGTGGCTACAGTACCACTGAAAAACCTCCACCAGGTTTAGCTGAAAGCACAAGCAAAATGTCACCCAAAATAAAAAGCTCCACTGCAGAATGCTAACTAAAAGTTATAAAATATGCAGCAGAAAACTTTAATAAAGATATTGTTAGAAATAAAGAAAAAAAGAAAGAAAATAAAGAAGGCTAATTGTTCACTTAAAGCGCAGCGGTCAGAGCTGAAAGAGCAAATTCACAGATGGTTCTCGAACAGTGAGCTGCTGGCAGAAATTCAACTTATGCACCAGTGTGACTTGTTTTCAGTGTTTTTCCCTTCTTCATGACACACTGAATGACAGATGCAAATTATATTCTGGATTGACCTATTGTGTGGAAAACTAGTTATTGGGTGTGATGTTTAATGCTCTCACCTTATATTGAAGTTTGAGGGTGGATTAGGTTTGTGGTGCTTTTTTGTGGGTGGTTGCCACCTGCAGTCCACAATATGTCTTTGATTGTAAAGGCTCATTCTCAATTGCTTATAGGTGTGAATATGTGTGGTTTTCGTCCCCTTTTTTCCATCTTGTAATGGACCTGTCCAGTTTCTGATCCAGGCTATGAGTTCGAGAAAAGCTCTTAAATGATGGCTGGGGAGTTGTTTGGTGTTAAATTACATGATTTTCTGGATAATCCCCTTCCTTTGTTGGAAAAAAAAAAATCTATACTTTCATAGGAACAAGCTGACATGTTTTTGTTTTTGTTCCGTAAATGTTTGTGGAATTCAGCAAATTGATCGTGAAGGCCTCAGTTTTAATACCTCTTCGCCCTCAATTGCACAGAATGCCACAGAATGTCTATCTTGAGCTGTTGTTGTCCTTGATCATTACATATGGTTCAGTGGGTAGGCAAAATAGGCTACTAATGTTCTTTGTTGCTCACCGATTGTATGAGAATGTTGTAGGAGGAGATTCAGGCACCTCTTGCTGTGTTTTTACGTGTGTCCACGCATGCCCTAAAACGACAATGTCATCTCGTCCACATGTGTTGGTTTTGCTTCCTGGATGTCCTCCCTCAAATTGGATAATTTTTCTTTATTTTTTGTTTCTTTCTCAGCTTTATTGGCTTTTCTCAACACAGCTTTTTGGCAGCAAAACCCCAGTATTCTGCCGCCTCTTTTTATTAAGACTGTGCTTACCATCCACCATTTTGGTGTGAGCCCATCTCGTCTATATTAGATATCTGTTCTTTTTCAGCCCACACTGCAATAAGCCTAAGTGCTGCACAGTCCATCTCCCCAACACACTGCGTAATGGCCGAGACCACTCTGGAATCTCTCCCCTCTCGTCACCATGGCAACCAGCAGACTCATTTTTTTTTCATCTTATTCTTCTCTTTTCTCTTCTCCATCTCTTTGCAGAAGTCTGTACTCATGTTTAATCTGTAGCAATGGAGAAGGAGGGGACAGGAGTAAAAAGGAATTAGAAACATTTGCCTGGCTTCTGAAAATATCTACTGAGAATTGAGGAGAACTCTTATCTATTCATGTCTTACTGCAGTCTGTGCACTCCACCACTCGCCACTGCCTGTTTTCTTCCCATCTTTTACCCCCCCCCCCCATCATTCCCCACATATCTGCTGCACCTCAATCTTATCCCCAGTCCCTGCCTCCCTTATTTTGTCTCGTCTTCCTCAATGTTATCACTTGCTCTCATTCGCTCACTTGAATATTAAAGTACTGCGATGATTATCCAGTCATGTGTTGCCAAGATTCCTCTTCCTTCTGTGTCTTAGTTGCATAGTCAATATGCCTCCCAACTGGGTCATCAGAAGGGAGAAAAAAAATATCCAGTCCTGCTGCACGATTCAAGCAGTGTGCTTCTTCAGCAAGTCACTGCAGGTGTCTGAAATAGAAAAGAAGATGTGCATACAATATTTCTGCTCACTATAGATTGTTTTGCCAGTCAGCACCACATACATTTTTTATTTCCTCATTGTTTATCCACGATCTGGTAGTGAGTTAATTTTTAATTATGAAAGCTTTTTTAACTTTGATCATTCCATTGTAATAATAAGTCATCATAGGAAATTTCTTTGTTTTGGAAAGTATGTATTGGAGTAGCAGAGGGAGTCCTTCGAGCAGCACAGCTTTTCTTTCTGCTTCTATCAGAGTTGATCTACAGTATTGTTTCTATCTCCCTCAACCACCCTCACTCCTTCTCTTTCTTCCCTATTAGATGAGAGAGAGAGAGAGAGAGAGTAGATGAAGATGATGATGAGGAAGCAGCGAGGCGTGATGGAGTGTAGTGCCTAATTGAAAAATGAAACTCCTGACTTGAAGTCGTAGACTTGGCCAAATGAAAGTGTGATGACAGGGATGGCGGGAAGCGTATGGACCTGGATCAAATCCTGCAATGCTCATGTTCTATTTTCCCTCCCCGGGGAGTAATACACATTGTACTCAAGGGTATATTATGGCTCAGTTTGTGTGTTTGCC
Organism: Blennius ocellaris; assembly: GCF_963422515.1. Lineage (NCBI taxonomy): Eukaryota > Metazoa > Chordata > Actinopteri > Blenniiformes > Blenniidae > Blennius > Blennius ocellaris. The sequence goes on from NC_137669.1 coordinate 8,983,396, forward strand.
TCTGTAATTCCAAAAGGGGATGGGGTGGGAGGGTGTCTTTCACAACAGACTTGGCGCCTAAGAGATACTTTCCACTGATGTTGTCCCGTCCTGCTCTGTTAAAATTGGCTTTGATTAGGGGAAATGCACAAAGGCAATTGTTTGCTAACGAGCACTTTGCATTGATTGTGTGAACGATTTTGATTACATATTCAGCGTCGTTCTGCAGCCATACTTGCCGTCCTCTCTCTGTTGACGCAGACAGTCCTCACCGTATTCTCACTGTATTATCTGTTCGACTGCAAGTGGCGGCGACCGCATTTTTATTGGATGTGACCGATAGCCTGAACTAATCATAACTGCGTATGAACAAAATGAACCAAACAATAATGGCCCCATTGCAAAACATTGTCAAACATTGTAAACATGCAAGCATATCATTTGTTGATATGCATAAGAAACACGTCTATTCTAGAGATTGTATAAATATCTTGCGTTCAGTATACGTGATCGAATACACATTTTTTTCAGATATTGTGCAGTCCTTTATTTGCCTTTATTCACAATCATTATGATTGTGATGGAACTAGTGTCAGCCCACCTGTGGCTCAGTTCAGATCATACAGTATTAATGGTGAAAAAAAAAGAGACAAACCCTAATTTGTATTATAACATGTTAGTGTTGTCTGGAATTGTGTCACAGATCCAAACAGGCCATGGCTTCTTTAAAAGTCAGTGACAAGCTGCATGTGGCTGCAGTAGGCTGAGTTTGAAGTCTTTAATATTAGTGTTGAAGACATGATGATGGAAGTTTGTTAAGAATATTTGCACAATGTTGACTGCCAGGAATGGTTCCATATCTGTAAAGGTCCCATATTAGGCAGTTTTTCAACAATTCCACATAGTTGTCAGAGGTGCAACAACATTGCATTCAAAGTATATTGCCTCAAACTCGGCCTTGGTTCTAAATTTCAACCAGTCTAATAGTCCCTCTCATGAGCTCTCCTGAGAACAGTTTTTTTTTTTTCTGTGTCTGTACCTTTAAAATCTAATAAGCTGTGACTGTCCACGCCCACTCCATGTCTGTTTTCCCATCGTGTTTGCGAAGAGACAAAATGACAAGCACTCATAATTCTTGAGGGCAGAGCTCATCCAGCTGTGGACGTGTCAAAGTACAACAATTTTTATGAAGACTTAACTCTGCCCAGACCGAACTCTCAGCACAGCCTATCTCTTAAAATAGCCATAATGTGAGAATATGCTGGAATTAGGTCATACAAAACAAGCCCGATTAATACCGCACCGCTCACTCGCATCTTTTGTTTTAACTTTGGTTGTTTTTTTGTTTTTTTTTAACAGACAAGCCTTTCTGTATTTTTAGTGAAAGGATTTGGGATGTCCGTTCAGTTATATTTCAGCAGGGCCAAATGTGTACACAATGTAAATGAGACATTTTTGACTCGGCTTTGCTAATTATTTCATTGAGAAAGGGTTTATAATTTTTATTGCAAATGTTCAGTTACTGTTCATTTACAGGGATATTAACATCCTGTATTTGTCTTATAATATCTGTTCAAGTTGTGTGACTGCTGTCAAACCATGTGGGTGATAATCTGACTTGATCTTTGCTCATAGGAAACCAATGCGTGTGCTTTTTATCAATTGCCACCTGATGATCTTGAACTGGTGTTTGGAGTTTTCACAATGCAGAAATATTGTGAATATTTTTCATCCATTTTTTTTTTCTTTGGTTTCTTTTTAAAACATTTCAGCAGAACAACCTTGCAAAACGCGATTAAACCTACAGATGAAACAGTTTGCAACACATGCATGTTTATTCATAATCAAATATAACCTTGACAGGTATTATTTACTTTTCTCCAATTTCTACATGATCAAAGGCATTTTTTATTCTCCCTATAACTCTCACCTTCAGATTGTGTTTCAGAAAGCCAAACACGGCAAGACACACCCACTCTCACCGACGTATAAAAACAAGTGCCGTCACAATAACATTTGTAGATTATTTTTATCGGTAAGAAATGGTGGATTCTGGACAGTTTCGGGTGTGGTTTGTGTACTGTCAATCTAACTTTAGTCGAACCGCAATGAGTTTGTTGTGGCAGCAATGGTTTTTGGATCATTCAAGTAAACCCTTGTCGAATTTGTTTTCAATAACTACCCCCTTGTGTGCAAAACAAACAGGGACAGAAATAAATATTTAATGAAACCACTCCACAGCCACTTTGTTCAAGTAAATAGCGTGAGATGACCTGATGGAGCCAATGCACAATTGACAGAATAAAGGCAATTGTTCTGATGGGGCAATTTCAACCCACTGTGGTTGAATCCAGTGGCCCCTATCCTATTTTCCTTGGAGCCTCAACAGATCGTCTCTGTGAAAGGCTGAAGCTCCCCCTGGCCGATCTCTAATATGCCAAAATACTGAATTAAAGGAAGCAGAGAAAAGCAGGAACCTACAAAATAAATGCAACTCAAAATTGCCCTATTAATTGTGCTCTTTGACATTTGCAATTCTAATCCTTTTGATCCTCTCAGAGAGTAATTGAGAAAGAAATGCCTTGGGCCCTATAACCCCCCCCCCCCCCCCCCCCCCCCTCCAAAAAAAAAAAAAAACAACAACAAAAAAAGAACTTGGGAAGTTCATGGTTGTAAATGTATTCATCTCCCTTCACCACAATCACAAATATTCCTCATCTATCATTCTGGATATACACTTAGTAAAAGTTGGTCCCTCTTTGTATCTTCCAAATGTCATGTTTGGTTATGTGTTGGCACTCCGGGGAAAAGAGCTTCAGTAAAAACCAAGAAAGCAAGAAGCAAGGCCTGCAGCAGGTGTTTCATATGAGTTTCGAGAGACTGGGCTTAGCTCATGGTTAATGGAGGCTCAGCTATTATAGATGTAATTTTTTTTTTTTTCTCTGCATGTATTTACTAATTTTCTTGGAAAATATGGGCTGTCTGGCACGTCTGGGTAAGCAGAGCTTCCTCTCTGGCAGATTGTAGCTGTTATTAGATTCTGGCATGGGAGTCGGCCCGCCAGCGTGTCCGACCGTTAAATGCTTCTGACACTTAATTAATGGCTGATTGTTGTGTGGCAGTTCTCCGTCAGCCTAATGAAGACTGTTTCAGGATGCATGCACATGCCCGCACAGGCAATTTTCAATTTTTTTTTTAATATATACACACTTGTTCCTCTCATGCACGCTGACTTTGACAAATGTGCATGGCATCAATATTCCAAAGCAAAATGCTTTGTTGATTTGGAAGTGCTACTGGGTTTCGTCACCCACATTACCCATTGTGCATTTGAACTATAAGTTTAAGCTTTATAATCACTACAGTTATTGTTTCTATCGGAACGTGATGATGAAAATAAACACTTCTGGATATCTTCCTCTTTCTGTCCTTGTCTCATAGTGTCTCTTGAGAGAGTTAAATGCGTTTGACTTCCGAACACTCTAAATTATTTGTTCACTTGTCAAGGAAATGAGTTAAGTTATACACCAGCTCCTTCGACTTAGTTCAAGTGTAATCATGCGGCATATTTTCCCCCCACTTAAAAAGACTGGTGTGGCTGAGTTTAAGAGAGTGATGTAGTTGTTGAAATCCTTCCAGCCCTCTCTTTGCCTGTCTCACGTTGTGTTAATATTTGATAGTGAATCCCATATCTAAGCCTTTTTTGGGATTATTTTTCATACTTTCTTTATTCTTTTTTCTCTTTTTATAGAACTGACATGAGCGAAGAGAGCTCTTGACAGTTCCCATTGCCCCGCAAGTCATTGCTATACGTGTCTGCACGGCACGGCACAGCACTGCAAGACACGCTCATTTTTTTGGGGTCTCTTACTCTCATTCCTTCTTGCCCTCTATTTGTTTTCTGGGTGAATGGACAGCAAGACAGGGTTTAGTCTGTGGTCAGGACAAGTTGTTGTTTTGCTCTCCAGATAAAGGGTGGAAAACAACACACTGAAGTTAGGCTGCACGCAGACACACAAACACAGCTGTGAGCAGAGGCCCCGCAAAGGACACCCACACACACACACACACACACAACTCGACACGGGAGCACACACGCAAACATAGCATCCGCGACGCATTGGAGCATGTACAGAAAGGTCATCCTTCCATGTGAACCCACGGCTTTGGGTGGGTTTGTTTGCAGTGTCTCAGTGTGTGTGCATATGTCCACCTATAACATTAGTTTTGTGGAACTGCTTGTGTGGGTGAACACATACAGTTTTTCAGAAGTGAACAGTAAACTCACCATAGCATAAGTGTAAGAAAAAAACCCAAACAAAACTCCACTATCTTCTGTGCGTGAGCACTCCTGTCGAAAAAAGGCTTTGCTTTTTATTAGTTTTATTACTCTAGACTAAATAAATGTTTGATCGCATAATCTTGTGGATATCAGACTCAGTTTTTACCTCTTATTGTAGAGCCAATAATTGTACGACTTATTTTCTCAACCTGGCAGCAAAGGCAAACTTAATCCACTTGGATGTCAGAATAAAAAATGATAGGTTTACTTACTGTTACTGCTGCAGGCACATTTAGTGATTATTTCCGTAAATATGAACAAATTCAGAGACCAGAGCTTGGTCGAGGTTACTGTAGTATTATCCACACTGTATAGAGGAATTTTAGAAAGGGTTTCAGGCAAGTTAAAGGATATGTGACTTCTACTAATCCATATAGTGAGTTAAGTTTGAAACCTTTTTCCAAGGCTGTGTTTACAAAGTTTGGGGATGCACTGTGGTGTAGACAGACTTTTGGACTCCTTCTGTCTGGAGTTTGCTTATGTGCATTGGTTTTTCTTGGGTTACAAAAGTTTCCTGTCTCATTCAAAACAACTTGAGGTTAAACTTCAGGTTAATTAATGACCCTCAGTTGACAGTATGTATGACTGTGCGTGTCGGTGTTTGTCTCTCTGTGTACCCTTCCTTCGCCTGTAGTCCGCTGGGATTGGCTCCAGCATTCTGTGACCCTGAATTTGATAAAGCAGTATCGAAGATGGATGGATGTATTTTGTAGTTTGTGCGCCTGAGGAAAAAAAATAGCTAACTATAAATAGAGAAGCTTTTGCACTGTGTGGACATGCTATACTTGCAATGAGCAAAGCTATGTTTCCTTTCAAAGAGCACTATGAACCATGTCTTCTGAAGATTAGAACTTAAAAAAAATCCCTTCCGAAATGTTATTTATGTTGTGGGGATGTTGAGCTTCACTGACTGGAGCAAACTGTGTTCCCGTACCTGCGTTTCTTCTTCATGAGAGTGCATATGTACGTGCGACTTTGTGATACACTGCACACATGTAGAGGAACCATAGCGATTCCCGCAGCGGGGAAGCGACTGAACAGTGTCACAATAGCACACATCAACAAACACACCAACAGAAAGTATAAAGGCATCGGTTGATGTGCGAGGGCAACATTGTTGATTGGTATGTTTGCAATTCCATACCTGGCATGCAGACAAGGTCTACTCTGTGTATTCACACATGCCTGTCTGTATTCTAGGTCCTCTGAGCGTCCCTCTGTGACAGACTGCACACGATAGATGGGTCAGACCATCACTGCATTTCAAGCAACAGAGCAGGAGATGTGAGGAATACAGGGCAAAGGCACTTAAGATTCTGATGAGTGAGATCAGTATGGGAAATTGGTATAGGAAGATAGTTGATGGAATGTATCCCAGGAAGTGAAAGTAAGAGCCTTTGGTGGAACATTTTATTTCCACCATGATGATGTATAATAATAATAATAATCACAAGCAGTGCCACACAGTACATTTGCTTCACCGTTACTCAAGCACGACGTCCAGCCTCTTCCACAGCCATGCATTTTTTAGTTAGTGAGCTCATCCCCTCTGAAAAAGCTCAGGAATCCTAAACTGCCCTTGCTTATTCAGACATAGTACCTTTTTCTTTGACATTATTAACTGTCACCGAAAACACTTCATCCAGTTTTGTTTGACTTCTACAAAAGGTTGCCGGTGTTGTTATCGCACTGTTTGTGTGTAGAACCAGACTGGCACACGTTCTGCTGCTTTATGAAAGTGTGTAATTAAGCGCCTCAATTGGCCCCTTGTAAATGTCATCTGCTCAGTCCACTGGATTGGAGACTTTGATGTAATTAATTCCAGCCTGAGATAACCCCCATTAAGTAACTTGTTGATGTGATTGAGGTTGATAGTTCACAATTTGACCCCCCCCCCCCCCTCATAAATTCATCGTTATGTATCACGTGCACTGCAAGTCAGACATATTTCCCTCTACAAACATCAGTTTGCAGAACCTCGTGTTGGAGCAAATGGCATTCAGACACTATTTTGTTCTATTTCTGTTGGTTTGAAGTTTAAATTTAGGGGGGGCCATGACAGATTCTGACTCGTCTGGCCGTGACAGAAATCTTTTGGGGCTCTTCTCGCACTTGCATAAACCATATAAAGCATTTGTAAACATGGTGAAATATATGTTAATTTAGACTGCATTTGATGTTTGCCTTGGCTTCAATACAGAAAAGTAACTGAATCAACAGTGACTGTAAGCCCAAAACAGAATGCTCCATGTTGGGACGGTTTTTAACAATAGGTATGTGATATGCGGAAGTTTTCTATCATGCATTGGTAATTATTAGTCTACACTCTACACACATAGTTTGAATGAGTCTCTGATATTTCTTTCCCCCTGTTGAAATAACAGCTGTCATTTGTGTCACAGGATCCTCTTTCTTTACTATCAGTTTGAGATGTTGAGCTTTTGAACTTCAAGTTGGAAACTTGTTGTCTGGGGCTTTTTATGTTGGGTCTCATTTCGCTCTCTGCTCAAACCTCCAGTCTCCCTCTTGCTCCATCTATCCTGCCCTCCCTAACAGTAATTTATATCCTTCTCTCGCAGGCTCTATCTGTCATCAGGATTAGCCTCGTTTGCTTGTTAGCGTGCTAGCTCTTTCTTCCTCCCTCGCTCCCACGTTTGTCTCCCTGCACAATCCCTGTTTTGTGTGGATTAGTGCCCGCATTGTCCTCGGATTAGGGTGTCATTGTTTCTGAGATGGGATGAGGTGGGGACGTATTTCTGAATATGGGTGTGAGTGTGCACAGTATTTTCAAGTGCGTATCTGCATTTGAGACTGAGTTGATGAATCGTCTATTGTACTTGGGAGCTTCTTTTTTTCAACATCATGCCAGCAGCACAAAGAAGAAAGCTTTGTAGAGCTTGATGGAAAGCTCTGTGACTTATACACCCTTCTCTTGTCTATCTAATTGGCATATTTCTTCTTCACTGCCAATTGTCGAAGTATGTTCTAGGCGTAAGCAATATGGCTGCAAAAGCTCTAGTACTTGCAGTGAATTACTGTCCACTTATGCCGAGGTAATTGAATGGTCAGCCGAGCAAGAAAGGAAACCCTGGAAGGGCAAGGATATGGAGGGTGGAGGTGTGACCGGGGTGTCATGTTTTCATGTCATGTTCAGTCACTCACAACACAGACAGGGAAAAAAAATGGTTAGGGATTATTAAAGGCGGTACCTGTATCGATCGCATAGCAGGAGTTTCGCGTCGCCTCTGTGTGACAGCGTGATGCCCAGCAGGTGGGAAACAAGTGAGGTCCGCTGATGTACTGCAACTATCTAAACATAGCAGGCAGCATTTTCCCCAACACTCAATCTATTGTGTTTGATGGTGTGGTGTTTAGTTTCCAGGTAACTGACTTTACTTGTTGTTAAAACGTTATTCACTCCCTAATACAGGTGACTGGATGGGCGGATTCTGTCATTTGGAATGTCTTTGGTTCTCCTCAGTAGCTTCTTCTCCTCAATTGGTCTGATTGGAATTAAACTTTAATTGTGTATTTACTGAAGCCTCCAGTATAGGCCACTTGGCTGAGCCTACATTTATCATTGCGCAGCTGTGCAACATAATACATCATTAAGATTGCCTCGCATGCATGTTACCATCCATGATGAAATACCCCGAGATAGTTATGAAAAGTAACTGGTGCATTCTCTCTCATTGTTTTAATTGATGCCAACCAAGCGGCTCCTTCTTGGCCACTGTTTAATCATTTCTTCGTTTACTATCCCCCTCTAATGTGCAGCCATTCATCAGCCCAGATGCATCGATCTGCCATTGCCAATTCTCTCTACTCATCCCTTTCAGACCTTATCGACAACTAATATTCACTTGTTAGCCACACAAAACATCAAAGGTCAAATTTAAGTCCTGTCGCATTTTCTTTTATTTTTATTTTCTGGAACATTTGGTTGCAGTCAAGCCTTTGTTTGTTAATTCTTCATGTCAGTCTTTTTGCATTATATTTTAAAATTGTGTAAATGTAATGGAATTACTATGGCTGTAATGCTGGAACAGTATGTTCAGTGTCATGGTCACTGATTAGATATAGGATTTGCTGATTGTTCTGTATTGGATTGTGAATAATTCAGTCCATAGTGTGATAAATCGCAGTGCTGAATCTCTGCAAAAGGCACACATGCACAGACACATAAACCAGGAACACAGTGTAGACAAACATTCGGAGACCCAGAGGCACCGAATGATACAACTGTCCCCACGCCATCACATAGACCCAAGCTTTGTTTGTTCTTGTCTTCCTTCACTCATGGAGAATCAATGTTTGTCCTACTAGGTTGCATTTCCGCTATTTTAACGCTGACAGCGAAGGAGCAGCCGAGGCTGTTTCAGGATGATTTACTGGAGGGAGGAGAGACAACAGGAAGGTGTCACGGGTAAATAAACCTTCCCTCACAGGCCGCGTTGAAGTGGACAAATATCTTCACGGGTCTTTTAGAGACTGGGATTTTAGTTGATTTGTGTTTATCCTTGTGTTGATTTGTGTCCCTCGCTGACTGTCTGCCTGCTGCTTGATCCCCCAGCGCAAATGTGACACCACTGAAGCATAACGTGAAGGCACACCTGTTTGTTTTGTGATCGTCTCTTCCCCATCATTTGGCATTACTGCGTGGTCTATTTGAGGCCTTCATTCAAAGCTGCTATGCAGTGTTATTGAGGCAAACACGGGGAACAAGCCGGGGCGTTGTGTCAAAGGGAAGTGGCGCTGGTTATTACAGGGAGTGCTGTCTTTTGAGAGTGGGTGGGAAATAAAATTGACATCGTTTATGTGAATTCAAGTCGGGGTGGGAACACTTCCGAAGTTTTCACAGATGAGCAGTCACACATTTTCAAAAGACACAAATATCTGATATTGTATTGCCAGAGGCAGAATGTTGTACAGGATTGATAAAATAGGAAAATTACATAATTCTCAAACTGAACAAAGAAGCAATTGCATGAATTTGTTAAACTCCTGGTTGAATTGTAGGCTGCGTCAAACAATAAAATTCACTCAGTTGGCAGACAAAATAATTTGTGTTTTCTACATTGCCCACCTGTTGGGTGTCATGTCAGATGGGCGTGTTGCTCAAAGGCAGTAAAGATGCATGCATCAAAATCACTCCAAGCAGTTAAGTCTGTTAGCCAGCAGCAAGCATGAATCTTTTTTTAATTTGAAGATTTATGATATGTTAAGTATTAAGTCTTGCAGGCATAATTACTGTAAAGACAGAGTAATTGAAGTGGTGACTTGTCCAATGTGTAACCTGCTGTTAACTGAGTGAAGAACAAGTTACATCTTAGCTAAAAAGTTGAGATTGTTAAATATGAGCCACAAGTCCAATTGAAGGACAGTATATGGAAGCCGGATGCATTGAGAGTGGGGGTGCTCCTGGTGAAACAAAACATCAAATTAAATCTAAATTACCTAAATACTTGATTTGATTTCTCATATTAATAATAAATATAGGCCTTTCTTCTTTCGAGCCGAGCCTACATTTTACCAGATAACCTATCTTTAAGATGCAATTACTAACAGATTTGTAAGGGAAAACTGTCCAACATTTTTTTGCATTTTTCGCTCTTGATTGCAGAATCAAAGTATCTCAATTAGTCTCATTCTTATCTGTGAATTAGCTTTTTAAATTATTTCCAGTCACACATGACAAAGCTGTACGTATGTCCACCTACATTCTGAGGCATGCGCAATACGATGGGAGCAGGAAATAAGCAACTATCCAAATCACTCTTAAAATATAAGCTTTTGACGTAAAGTAATTTCTTAATCAAGCAGGGTGTTGAATCTCGATTTTTCATTGGAGATAGAAAATATAAGAAATTTAAAGGTGGAGGAGAGTTTATATAAATGTATTGATTAGGTAAAGCGCGGTAAAGTTAGACCCTGTTGTATTCACTTCACGTCAGATAACAAAATCTGTAAATAAGTGTGAATTGAGGAGGACATGGTTAATGAATATTGGAGTATAATAGGAGCAAAACTATTTGTCAATGCATATAGAGAGTTGTCTGTCTGTATTTCAGTCCATTTGTCCAAAGTCAGAGTTGTCAATGTGTAAAATAATTTGCCAATGTGAATCTGTAAAAGTCGTCTTGTAATTTGTCTGCCTGTACTTAGGTATTTAAATGTATACAAGTTCTGCTCATCTGTATTAGAATTTGTACATGTAATAAGATTTGTCAATGCATACAAAGAGTTGTCAATACGTACAAAGATATTTGTAATTGTAAAGTCTGTTTTCAGCTTCAAACCCTGAAAATACCAACAACTCACCAGTTGACAAGGTGCCTGTGAGCCTGAGCTCAGGGCAGCAAAACCCTGGCTTTACAACTTTGAATCCTTCAGACAGCAGAAGTGTGGCAAAAGTCGCATGTAAAAAAACGGCCAATTGTGAAGCTGCTCGACTCTTAACTGGTGAGTTGTCTGTATTTTCAGGATTTGAAGCTGAAAACAGACTTTCCAATTACAGATATCTTTGTATGTGTTGAGAAATCGTATTACATGTATTGCAAATTCTAATACAGATGAGCGGATTTTTTTAATACATTTAAATACCTAATTAAAGACAAATTCTTTGACACATTGACAGCTCTGACTTTGAACAGATGGATTGAACTACAGACAGACAACTCTCTATACGCATTGACAAATATTTTTGCTGCAATAATACCCACATAAATGAAAGGTTTGTTTCGATCAGTTGACCTGTTAAAATGATGACAAATTCTGGTGTGATTATTACAAAGATGCCTTTTCTCTCATTCATACAACACTCTAAGCATTTGGCGTGTGACTGTACAAGCGATGCCTTGATAGGTGCACAGTCACGAGGAAAGCCACATTTACATCCACTTGCAGCCCCATTCTAAGAAAAATATGCATTTGTTTTCTCATGTTATCCACAAACCTGCTCATTTACGCATCAACACTTCCTTTCCCACAGTGTCCTCTCTGGTGGGCCTCCACTGTTTCCAAGGCAACCTGCCGAGCAGGAGGGAAAGAGGATTGGCTGAGGGAATGGAAAAGCAAGACAAAATGCTGGAAAATGTAGACAGGAGGATGTCAGGCTTCCTGTTTGCCCCACCTGTAGGACATGTATACATATGCAGTGTTGGTCTGACTGTCTGCACGTCACGCCTCAGCGACTCACAGCCAGTGGTGACACCGAATGTCTGCAGCACACTGACACTTGATGTGCATATTTACTTTTTTAGGCTGTCCAACCTTTTTGTCATTCTGATATGAAAATGTCCTTTTGCAATCGATCAAAAAATGTGCACATTAACATGCAGTTAACACTTAGTTCATTCTTATATTACTCTTGGATGACAGATCTGTCATTTGTGAATATGAAAAATTGCTTATTTCCACAAATACCTAAATCACATATACACATTTCTATTTTAACCAACGTAATGATATGTCATTTAATTGTTTATACTTGTTCCCTTCAGCCACATCGAATCAAACTGCTGCAAATTTCCATGCGCTTCTGATCTTTGGTCACATGCACGTGAATTTGCCCACGCAGGCGGCATGTTGCCTCCGAACTAGCAGCTCACGCATTCGATTGATGTCAGGGAGATGGGACCATGCTAATGTCAGATAAACAAATAAACAAACCAAAAAAAAAAACTGTCACAAATGCAAAAACAAACAGGAGGTGGTGCGGCAGTCGTCAGTCACGTGGTCGCAATTGCACTTTGGTAAACCAGATGCAGATCTGAAAAGAAAAAAAAAAAAAACTATTTGCAGACGCTGCGAGAAAGATTAAAAAAGCATCACCCCAAAGGGAAATAGGACCAGCTTGATTTAATGTCTTGATTATCATGTTTTTTCCCCACAGTAGATGCTGAGAGATGCCTTTTTCAATGAAAAAGCTAAAATGCGGAAAATTACATATTTACCTTGGGGAATTTTGCGTAGATGCAGCCGGCCTTTACTAGGTGTTTTCTAACACAATCTTGTATTATAATCTTATCTTATAGTTTTAAAATAATCTATAAATGGACAATTTTCTTTTCTAATATTAGAAGGATGTAACATGTTGCAGCCTCACTTTGATATACATTGACAGATTTATTTAAGTATTACAGCATAACCACCTGATTCATAAGGACTCAGTGGCTATTGGGTAAACCAGTGCAATTTCAATTCAACATGATCTTTATAATTTTGGGTAAATTGGCTTCATGCACCTGTGTATTTGCTGTGTGCAGTTTGGACTTTTGTTTTTTTAGAACAAGGCTTTTTGGAAAGAGTTATGCCAGTGGAGAGATAAGCCATAAAAGCCAGGGGGATTTAGATGTTTCAATCCAGACAGAGTCAAGGCTGTACACAGATGTACTGATCTCTCCTCCCAGCATCCCCAGCCCTGTCTCTCATCTGTCTTCTGGCTTTCCTTGAAGTCTCTCATACTCCCTGATCCCTCTTAGTTTAGTCTCATATATACTGAATGGCTACTGAATGGCGCATTATTCCGTTTTGCAGACATTGTCGGCACCCATCAATTCTGTATGAGCTCTCCTTCACACCTCAGCGCCTCCCACACAGCAACTGGCGCTTTTCATTGCACCTGCTGTTGTGTGCGTGGGAAATGGGGATAACTGGAGTTCAGTCCAGTGCGTATTTGTATGCGCTTTTTCTCTGTGTATCTTTGATTGCGCCTGCACAGAGGTTCCAATCTCCATTCTCACGCTAGTCATTAACCCAAAACCATTCAGACGGATGACACACAGCAACACATTTAACTGTTACCCGCACAAGCAGATGTACTTTACACTAATATTCTGTTGTGATCGGAGCTGTGCTCAGTGACTTTCAAGTCAGCATTTATTATTGTATATCCAACAGACCGTTTCTCCTGAAAAAGAAGGGTTGTCTCCTATTCAGATCTGATAGTCTATCCTAAGAAACAATAGAAATGTGCCGACGTTAGATTTGATCTGCAGGCACATGACTGAACCAGTCAAACTCAGTGCACACAAACGGCAAACAGCCAATAACCGAAGTCGTTTTATATTTGGACCAATTTCATTAAATTTTTCATTTAATTGAACATAAAAGTAAATTAAATATTCTTTGACGTTCCACAACTATAATGCAACTGCTTTATTAATTTTGCATGATTGTCATCTGTCTAATCCTGTTGGATCCAACAGCAAAAATCATGTTGTTTCATCACTGTTTCCATTTTTTAAAAATTGATATCATCCCGCTGTGCACCTTTTTATCTGGTTTTAAAGCACCAACAGCTTTTTTTCATGGTTCTAAAACTTCTAATGTTTCATTACCTGCATTCCAATATGCATCCATTACTGCAACCATCATGGGTTTAATATGAAAGTTGAACACCACAACACTGGGTTATTTGAGTGTTGACAAACTGCAGGAAACATTTTGGTGGTGCAGTCGTACAAAATGAAGAAAAATAATAAAATCCTATTGTGTGCCACAAATGTTGCCAAGTTAACGAATCATGGAAAATGTTGCCTTTTAATTTTGCAGACACAGCTTTTGATTGTACAGACTGTTCACCAAACCCGGTTCTTCTTCCTTTATTGAATAATGCGCTATGAGATTTTCTGAGAATGGTAAATCATCATATTACTCTTTGACAGCTGTGAAACACAGGAAGACTATTCCCACATATTTTTCGTCGGCCACACTTCTGCACACGTGCAATAAAAGAGATATTATGTTCGAGTGAATCGGTATTACAAAGGTGCTCAATACCAATTTCTCTATCTTGAAACAATAATACTATGCGGATGAGGCATGTTGCACTTCATTTGCAGTTCAACAGTAATGTTGTCTACTTTTAAAGATCAACAGCACACACCTGATGGCTGTCACTTTAAGAAGAAAAGGAATTGTTTACCGTCTACTATTTTACATATTCATCAGGCAGGTCAAATCGCGGTGAACATACTTGGCCATCATTCGGAAATGATGACGGAAAGCACAGTGCTCTTGGATATGGTACGAGGGGAGTGAATTTCTGCATTCCTCAGCCTCTCTAACCAGAAGTGATGGGAGTTGCCAGCTTTTGTCCAGCCCATGTGTAGGGAACAGGAGGGATTGATTGAATTGCTGCTTGACAAAGCAGAAACTGCTTATTGAGCTAATGCACCTGTGTGTTGGGATCGATCTCCCAATGTCACTTCCAAATGCATAGCAGGAAGATGTAGAGTGGGGCAAGAGGCACAGAAAAATGGAACGGAAAGATGGAGGAATTTGGAAAGAGAGATGAGAGTGCAGAGGGATGTCCTCGGATGAATACAAAATTGTACATAACTCCTGAGAGGTAAAAGCAAAAAAAAAAAAAAAACACCTTTTTTTAGCAAACTGCATTTCGCCTCTGTTGGGTGAAATCTTAAAGCCTCTTAAGATTTCTGACTAATTTATTACTGAAATATCTTTGTATTATGTTGACTGAAGTACTCACAGCTGTCCACGGGTCTCCTTGGTTATTACGCCCTCTGCCCAGTATATCATGGCCTGTTATTCTTCTTGTGTGATGAGCTGACGCCTCTGACTCCAGAGGAGTTGCTGTGGTGGAGTGTTTTACTGATGCCGAAGCCAGACCTTGGGGAGATGAGATTAGGAGAGAATAGCTTCAAGAAGGGAGAACGAGGTGAGAAGGGAGTCTTGTGTGTGTCTTGTTTTGTATTCCGTATGTCCTGCAGTCGTGTGTGAGAGAGGAGCTCCTATTGCCTTTGAATCAACAACCCTTTACATCAAAGTTAATGTCTGATCATCATTCATCTTCCTGAAACCGTGCATCACCGGCAAACATCAGTTTTTCCATAACAGCCTCTGTATCCCTCATGAACATACAGCCCGAACTGTGCTGCTCTTTCTTGCTGGAAGCTAATGTAGAGCCAGGTGCTTAATGACAAAGCTGTTTTTCTAATCCCACTTCTTTCTCGAGAAAATGAGTCGTTTCAAACTATTAATGTATGTAATTATATGCTTTCCAATTTTTGTAATCAAAGGTCAGAAAATAAGTACATTCAAATGTAATCTCCTACATGTGAGGGACTGAAGCCTTGTGTGAAACGAGTGAACTCCGGAAAAGCAAAGTCTTTGCCCACCGTAGGTTTTGTTCTTCACCTCTGTAGTACCTCTCATTCTGTGTAACTCCTTCTCTTGCTGTTACACTGTCAATCACCTATCTTTTTCAATTTGATATATGAGTGATGCCCCGTCAACTGGAGTGATGTCAGTTTTCTTCTGTCTCTTTTACTGCATCTCGCCTACTTTGTCCTGACCTCTGAGTATAACTTCAGATTTATGCCTGCTTACACAACATTTCAAGTGAGAACGCAGAGGTTTGTTTTCAGAAAAGCTTTGCCTTTACATGGCAACATTTTGACAATGATCTTTTCACAAAAATGGAAGTAATGCTGAAGATGGTGTAGTGTTCATGTTGGGCCACTCGTGGATGTTGTTTGTTTTCGTAATGAAATCACACACATGCATGCAGAAAACAAAATGCAATAAACATTACAACAATGGCAAGCATGCACACATTTACACGGACAAACGACAAAGTTGTATTGCTATCACGGGTGACTCTCAACTATAAAAGGACCAAGTTCCAGGAGAATATGGGCTGAGTCTTTCCACTCTGGAGGCAAATATTGTTGGTGTCTCGCAATTGCCCATGTGCAGTAGCAGTGTTCCAGAAAAAAAGTTGTGTTTTCCTTGTTTTCAGTTGTCTTGCACTGCTGTCGTGTACACGAACGCCAAGAAAACAACTTCTGCTTTCTCACTTGAAATCTCTCTCATAACTTAGCAGACACAGTTCCTTGAGTGAGAACAAAAATGACTCCAATTAGAATCAATGCTTTTTTTTTGCCATAAACAAGATTTAAAAAAAAATAAATAAATTTAATTTTGGTTAAAGATGATTTTTGTTGTTTTGTTTTTGTTGTATTTTTCTCAACAAAAGATTAAGTGAGGTTGGGATTATACGCAGTGGTGTCATGGTCATTGTCTCTGATCCGAGTCCCGGTTGGCCTTGGGGGTCCTCCTCAGGTAGAGTATACATGTTTTACCTGGGTTTAGGTTTGATTTATCTTATAATTGGATCTGGATATGAAGTAAATTTCAGTGTCAAACAGCTTTTTCGATCTTGTATTAGGATTCCTGAATTCACATGCTTTGCGGTGATGCGTTTTTAAGCACTTTCATGACAAATGTGTCCTTCAGTACAGGAATATATAAGCATACCTATTTAGTTTTTTTTCCTTATGAAGGGGAGCATGACAAATAGAGGAACAGGCTTGAAGACACCCAGAAAGAGAGAACATCAGTCTTGTTGGGGTCAAAGGTCATTCCACAATAGACGAGTTTCATAGTACCTCCTCCTTCACTGTCCTTTGTCCTCGTCACCAGGAGTGAGAGGGAGATGAGGAGGAAAAGGGAAGGACTAAAGTAATGTAAGCAGATGATGTGAGGGGCAGATGGTGTGATGAATAGCCGGGCACCTTGCTTACGCTTGTGTATGTGCGTGCTCGTGTGCACGCACTCTCCTGTTTTCTCGTGCTTCAGCCACAGGCCAGTGTGTGTTGTAGAGTGAGCCGCGTTGATGGACGAGGAGCATCGTTTGCCGTTTCAGCAGTGGAAGTGCTTAAAGCATCCCGGCCCCAGGGACGGGCAGTGTCACAATCTCCCATCTCGGTGACTTATGGACCTGCCATGAAGAACACCTAAGGGCTGCTGTTGTCGGGGCTGGACGTGGGGGGTTGGGAGGCAGAAGTTCATGTGATGATGAAAGCCAGATATCCTGGAATGAAAGCGCCTTCCTTCTCTGAAAGAGAAACTGCCTCAGTTTCCTTATGAGCACTGTACAGGTTAAAACTTGTAAAAAATAGTCTGATATATGAAAGCTTGTGCACAGAAGGACTTTAATTGGGACTAATGTAAACTTATTTTGCAAACATTTAAAATTCAGTCTTGTTATTTTCTCACAAGCTCAATTTTTTTTTTGCGTTTCAGTTTTGTTTGTTTTGTTTTAATCCATCTCTGTCGGCATTTTTCCTCCTCATCTTCCATACATTTACGACCTAAATGGAAATGATTGTGATAAATCAATTTTAAAGGCTGCCGGCTTTCCTGAGTTTTGATTCTCATTACGTAAATATTCTGGTAAATGCTGAGTTGGTATATTTGAAGATACATTTGTGTTACACGCTATTGCATGTAAGTTGAAACCAAGTTAGTGAACAAAAATGAGTTTCCTGCCTTCAACAAATATCCGTTTTCGTGTCTGGTTCATCCGTTGGAGACAAATGCGTATTGTTGGAGAATCTCGACAATTCTCAGCCAAGTTATAAAGTGTATTTGCCAGTCCTCTGCTTCAGGCGTAGCCCTGTTCTGGGGATTGCACGAGTAATGGCACTATTAGACTTAATTTACTGCCCAAACTAATAACCTGAAATGAAGAGTGTGATGAGAATATTACACACATGCACACTTCCACGCACGCGCACACACATGCAATCGTTCCGTGCATGCATGCCTCTTACTCGAACATCCCGACTCTGACAGTGCTTTGCCCTCAATCAGTTTTAATGCAATGAAATCAGTCATCCTGTTCATTTGTTGCTCTCTCCGTCACTATTTCTCTCTCTGTCTCTCTCTCCCTCTCACACACACACACACACACACACACACACACACACACACACACACACACACACACACACACACACACACACACACACACACACACACACACACACACACACACACACACACACACACACACACACACACACACACACACACACAAACTGTCATTTTCATCAGCTGTTAAATTGTCTATTTCTCATTCCGGTCTTCCATTTTTCCCAATCCAGAAATAGGACAATCTCTCAGTTATTTGGACTTTTCATCACTGGAAAAGCACAGGTGTAATTAATAACATTCATGAGGGCCTCATTTCATTTAGACATGCCGGCAATTCATGCCAGTAAGCCAGCATGTACAATATCACGGTGTTGAGACTAAATGGACTACGGCTAGTTTTAATATATTTAGTCACACTTGGCTGAAAGTATTCGCAGTGAGAAAGTCCTATATGCCTATAGGCTCCTCCACTTCTGCGTACTTCCTTTCCTCCCCATATGCTGCACACCATGGTGGTGTCTAACCTTACATAGTCACAACCACGGGGATGAGGGACTTACATGCTTGCTAACAGGGCCCCCCACAGCCAAGCCGCTGCATTGAAGCCTCGATATGAGCAGTGAATATGCTAATCAGATGGAGTCCTTGTGCGTATGCTAATCTGGTAGTGATGGAAGGGAAGCTGTAATAACATAGCCTTGACTGGTCAAAATAAAGGCTATGGCACAGTGGAGCCTGAAAATGACAAGTCAGTCTGTCGAGTATGCCATTAGGCCAGTGGGAGAGCGCCCAAGTGCTAACTAGTTATATGAAAGGTAAATATGAGTCGGTTCGCACATCCTTAGTGTGCGAGCAGGTGTTCTGCCTTCAACAGATGATGAAAACACCTGCTATGAAATCAGTGATTGAAATGTACGGTGCCGCCTCGGTATTCCGACCTAAGTGAGTCACTACTGAGTTTAATCATTTGTTCACCTCTTTTGAAACGCATGGGGTTGCTGAAGGCAATGGCTTTTGGCCATTGGGTCCAAAACGGTCCACGAAACCATAAAACTAATTGTAAAAATTCCAAAGAAAACACTGCTTTCTTAAGAGTAGCGGGCGCAAGTTTTTGGGACATTTCACTGTATTTTGCATGAGAAGGATTCCATTAAAATTTGCTATATGTTGAGATTGTAGTCATTTTTCCATAGGAATTCTTTAGTTTTGTGAAAATATAGACATTTCCATCAGGTATACTCTGCATCACACCCAACAAAAACGTATAAGCTTAAATTTAAAGGTAATTATAGTACTACTTGACCTGTCAGGCCCAATTGGGCTACATGGATTCATGCATTCTGCTGTTTCTTTTAAAAAGAGGTTATAGGACGGGTTTGCTTTGTATTGTCGTATTTTTTTATTTTTTATTTTTACTCTGTCACTGAGGTTTACCTTTTTCCAAATCATGAAGACTGACATTGAAACAGCAGTATCTTGCCTTTGTTTTGGAAATTCTCAGTCAACACGCAAACCTTTCACCTTCTCCTCCATGGACACACAGTGCAAATATGAGCACAAGGAGTCAGAATTCATTTCAAACTGTGATATAGCGTCATTCTTTCTCGCACCGCATCTGTGATTATACTGTGGGACACACACACACACACACACACACACACACACACACACACACACACACACACACACACACACACACACACACACACACACACACACACACACACACACACACACACACACACACACACACGCATGTTTTAAATCAAGAACGTAGAGGTCATGTTTGTTGTCTGATGGGTAAACTGGTCACAAACTGTTTGCAGTCTGTTTATTTACCAGCCAGTTAATTCTATGGCTCAAGCTCTGTGGAAAGCACTGTTGGGTAAAATGATTGAGCTGTCCTTGTCAGACCTTGCTGTAAGGAA
This sequence comes from Blennius ocellaris, assembly GCF_963422515.1. Classification (NCBI taxonomy): domain Eukaryota; kingdom Metazoa; phylum Chordata; class Actinopteri; order Blenniiformes; family Blenniidae; genus Blennius; species Blennius ocellaris. The sequence continues at coordinate 9,003,331 of NC_137669.1, forward strand.
GTTTTAGCTGTTTTAGAAGGGGGTTGGGGCAACAAACAGAAATTCTGTGAATCATTTATTGGCACTTTTCTATCATATTATGGCTGTGTCAAACATGTTTGTTAATATTGTGCCTTATCTGAACATAAGCAAAGGAAAAAAAATGCATAAATGTATGAACATCTATGGTGGCTTTTGAAATATTTTCTTCCATGATGAACCGAGAGACACCTGATAAGGTAGAAATGGGAATATGGATTGAATGTGATGGAGATGTGCCAGTAGGCCTGTGTGGCTGTGCAGGAGCCATTCTGTCCTCGCCAGAGTTCATCCCAGTCCCTGCGGAGGCACTGAGATTCATCCAAAGTCCAACACATGCCCTGGCCAGGTCCCATGCTGCGTGGGAGTGTGCGACTGGGACTGTGAGCTGGATTGGAAGCAAGTGTGTATCTGTGTTCTCGTGACACACGTTTGGTCACTGCCCATGTTTGCATACTCTGAGGATTTATTATCTGAAATGTAGCGTGAAGAAGGCCATCTTCTGCCACACATTTTGTTTTGCAGCCAGAATGCTGTAGGTTTTACCCCTTTTATACACCGTTATTGTATATCAACAAGGATAGAATGAGTATTCTGTCTTGTCATTTATTAATATGAAACAACTAAATCAAGAGCTTTCAGATACCAGTCATTGGCGAAACTCTATTTGAACTTGATTTGCATAACACAATTAGACAAGGTTCTAACATCAGTGAAGCTGGTCTATTTGTATGCATGTACATCACTGCACTGGCACTGATGTCCAACCTGGCATCTGTGAATAACTGATCTGACTAGCATGATCTGAATCTTATCGTTGCATTCATTGTGTGGTGTTTTATTGACTATGTTATGGATTGTCACACTCTATCTGCAGCTCTGCCACCACACAGAAATATTTGTACAAATCTATAAAGATAAGATTTTTATCTGTGTATATTTGAAAGACAGCCTGGGTCACGAATGGCTCTCTGTGCATTGTTATCGGCTCTTTCCATATCCTATGACTTGTTCAAGTCTCTTGGCAATGCAAACGTGACGAAATGCCGCAGGCTTTACCGCATACTGCCTCATTAACTGCCCCTTTCCACTTTCCCTTTGTTTCTATCCTTCCATCTCTCTCTCTATCTTCCCAGCTCTGCCCAGCTACACTTGTGGTAATCCTGGACAGCTTCACAATGGCCACCAGCAGGGGTCCACCTTCAACATCGGGGACAAAATCCGCTACAGTTGCAGCCCAGGCTTTGTGCTGGAGGGACACACCACCCTGTCCTGCCTTGCCACTTCAGCTGGTACTGCTGCCTGGGATTTCCCCCTCCCTTACTGCAGAGGTATGTAAGAGGAAGCAGGCTTTTGGGCTAAACTTCAGCATGATTTGGTAAACAGACTAAACATTTCTCTGATCTTTCATACCAGTGGTTTTCTAAGAACAATTTTAGTCCACAGGGGTTTGACGGGCAGCACAGGGATGTGTCGCAGATAGTAACAGTTTGTTTTGATGGGCTGTTTTAAAATAAATCATTGATCATATTTAAAAATAGAAGAAGGAAAAAAAGAATCCATCTGGGAAATATCAGTTGACAATAATGCCATTGCAGGGTGAAAACAAACATGTCTGTTTGTTGTCTGTAAAGTCCTTGGAAACCTTTCAGTGATTTAGCTGCTTTTGAAATAGATTATTATTATTTTCACAAGTGAATAACATTGAACACACGTGCACATATTTACACATGCCTCCACATGACCTGACAAGGTTTTCTGTGGTTATGCTGATATCTTATTTACCATGGCAGGACCTCATGTGTTTGCTCCCAGTCAGGTGCTTGTGCCAGTTGTCCTTCCCTCAGAGTTAGCAAGCACCCCCGCGGCAGTGACACCTGCCAGTGTGTGCTGTCTGACCCAAGATGACAGTTCTTGAAAATGGTTCACTCGAGGCAAAAGTCCCACTGTGGTAAAATATTTTTATATTTTCTTTCTCAAGGTTAACGTAAGTTCTTGCGTAAGTAAAACACATTTACACGTTCCAGAGATATGCATTCGTGGACTTGTGTGATCGAGTCTGTTTATTTGTGTTTGTGTGGCCAATGGTCTGTGTCAGCGGGCCTGCTGAGCACACCACTGAGACACTATGCCATCTGCAGCCAGGCCGGGAGTCAGGAAGCCCACATAGGAGCACACATGGCTGGGCTTCATGCGCCAGCACAGTCCCTCCCCACCCAGTCACATGCAGGCACATGCACATGCTTGTGCTCTACATCCGAATAGGAACTTGTTAGTGTGACAATTTCCTAACTCCTTCTTTGTACCAGATTGTGATTCAGATGAGAAACTGAATGTCATGTCACTTCCATGTGTTTTCTATCTTTATTATCCATTAACAAATGGACCTAAACCTATCTCTGTTATTTTCCTCTCTCAAAACCACCCAGTCTTTATCCTGAAATAGAAAAGAAAAACGCTCAAGCACTCAAGGGTGTGATTATGCCACCTTTTTTTCTGTAGAAATTACACGCCAACAAGTTTTAGAAACTAGCAATTTCCCCCTGTGATTAATTGAGGTCTCCTCATGCCACATAAAACTCAATGTGTACACCTGAGTGCCCCTTCATAATGCACAAGTGTATTGTTAATGTCACTCCAATTATAGATCCTGCCCGCATGTGCAAGAGCAGGACTTGCGGTATACTCTGGGAGCAGGCAGACCATTTTGGCAAGTTCACCCTTCTGGACTCAGGAGCATGCAAATGTGCCAGTCCTGTTGGGACAGAGATGAAAGCGAGCCCTCAATGGCACAGATATTGTTTCACATTTCCTGTCATCATACTCAATTTGTTTTCTTAGCCCATAATCAAAAGAAGTACATCACTTATCATCCGGTGAGTGGAGCAATTCTTCCGAGTTTCAGACTACTCATAGTATAAACTCAAGTCATTTCTGAAATGATACCTTTTCTTTTTGCAGCTGCATATTTTTCCATAAAGTGGTTTATTGCTGACAAGTTAAAATGCTATTTCGGATGTATACTGCATCACACTCTGACACAAAAATTTGTGGGTTTTTTGATTGTGCACCCAAGATTGTAATTCAGTTTGGTTTTATGTATATGGCACCAGTTGCAACATTGCCATCTCATGGCACTTTTACAGAGGAAGGCACATGATCTCACATGGGAAAGCACAGGAGACGGAGAATAGGAACAAAAAAAACAAACAAAAAAAAGACCTTTGAACAGGAAGAAACATGTGCACATCCAGGCTCAGAGGTGGAGGCTTTCTGGTGCAACCGGTTCGCAATTGGGGATTGTCTGAGACGGAAAGCAACAAACACGGTGACATCAGAGAGCAAGCTAATCCATTTGCTGCAGACTTGATGGAGACAGTATTGGCACGGATCATGAACTTCCAGTGTCAGAGATGGTGCAGGAAGGTACAGAGAGGAGGAAGTAGACACTACAGGAAAAAGAAACATTGTTAGTGACATTTTACTTATGCTTGCTGTGGATATTGGTGAAAACGAACATGCATGTATATTTAAAACGCATGTGCGTTGCCTGGATTTCCCATGTCTGAGTTACCATGACAATGAGAGGCTTCGGAGCCTCTCCTTACACTTTATGAGACACCATGACATCCTAAGTGACAGCCTAAAAATATGTCCCATTGAACCATGGGAAGATGTCTGACATCCATGATTGAGTGAAAAAAAAAAGGAACGAGTTTCTGCACTTTTCAGTATATTAAAGTGTCGCACAGTTGTTTGGGTTCATATCGTCTACGGTGCAGCCGGTTTTAGCTCGGTTGTCGTTACAGCGCTCGCCTCGGCCAGCCAACGCAGGGAGTGATGGAGACAGCCAAGGTGAGCGAGGGAGTTAGGAGTCAGAGACTTCCCTTCAAGTGTGAAGAAATGGTCCTGTGTGGAATATCAATGCACTTCCTCATCCTTTTTTCAGTCCACATCCCACTTCCTGTCACTCCCAGTGCAACATTCACCTGTCACCCCGCTCGCCATCTCTTTCTTTTCTGCAGTGTCCACCCTCCCTCCGCACTTTTTCTCTGTCGTCCTCACATGTCACCTGTCATCCTCTTCATCTCCTTCTCCTCACCCCTCTGTCGTGGTTTCCTTCCTATTTGAAGTTCACACCTCACAGGTTTCTGCTCGTCTGTACACTCCCCTGCCCTCCCTCTGGGGGGTTGCTGTGGTGACGACTAGATGGATGATAGACAAGATGGGGGTTTTTTTTTTCTGAAATCGCCCCTTCCTCTTTTGAACTCCGCACACAGGTGGCTAGCAACTCATAGTGTAATTCCCCACACAAGCTCACACTTCCGCATAATGCAATCATGTTGCAATGTCATTAAAAATCATCTCTTGATGCGTATCTCCATCCAGCGGCATGTAGAATGTATTGTTCAGTTCACTAATAAACTTATCAGTAGCAAGGCAATTATTCTAACAACACATTAAATGCATGCTTTATTATTTGATGGTCTCTTTAAAGCAATCTTTGAGAGGGAAGAGTAGCTTTGATTACCACAAATCCGAATTAATCAGAATTAAGTCACTTCCCTCCACGTTGCATGAGGTTGCATCATGAGTCCTACCCCGACTCCTGCCGACTGTAAAAGCACTGTAGGGTATTTTAAAATCCAGTGACTGCTGTCTGGCTGGCCCATGGCAAAAACCTTAGACAACGGAACAATATGGTGTAATTCAGTGCACAATTCCATGCCTCTTAGTTCAACAGTTTGTAATTTGGTGCGCAGCGAAGGGATAAATGCTGAATCAGTTTGTCCATGTTATAGGTCTTCATGCTTCATGCATTTCTGGGATCTCATATTCAATGGGGTCTGCAGTTCATGAGACGTTTTGTCAACCCATAGTATTATGTAGTATTAGACAATTACATTGTATTGTATTACATTTTTGTTTTAAAAGTATATCTTATAGAGGACATTTTCTTGACATTGTAGGAGTTATGGAATAAGGTTGACCTCATACTTTATGAGACTTAGATGTTTTTTGCAACAATTTCCTATAGTATTGAAGCTATCCATAATGTCAGGCAGAAGAATGGTATATCATGTCTGTTTTTTTGAATTTCACTTGATTTATATTGTATATTTATAATTTGTTCCTAACTAGTGCAGCATCTCCACTAGACAAATATACAGAAATGAGCTAAGTACAACAATGTTGTATTGAATCATGGGCAATCCTGCAAAAAAACAACAAATCTTGAACTTTAAAAAAAAAGACAGCTTAACAGTATCCAACAGAAAAGTATATGAATATTTGAATACCATCTATCTTCAAAACAGTATCTGAAGTAGTTGTCATCGTGTTACATTTGTTCAAATACACTACTCATTTTAAAAACAGCAGCCAGCTTGGATTCTACATGACGCATTCATACTCTGTTGGGTCACAAATGACTGTTTAAAAATTGCCTGTAAATATTCAATCATCTCGACACTGAATATGCGTTCATCTGTGTTGCTTAAACATTCCTCGTGCAATTTTGTTTTTCTTTACTGTGTACCCTGCAGCGGATGATGGATGTGGAGGGACACTGCGGGGCCAGAGCGGGGTGATCACCACTCCCAATTACCCCACCGAGTATAACAACTACGCTGATTGCACCTGGACTGTGCTGGCGGAGCCGGGAGACACCATTGCCCTGGTTTTCTCTGACTTTCAGCTGGAGGACGACTATGACCTGCTGGAGGTCAGCGGCACTGAGGGCTCTTCACAGTGGTGAGTAGTGAGCATTTTGTCTACAGGGAAATGAAGGGGGGGAGCAGTATTGCAGGATTTGCACATATAAACTTGATCAGAGGAAAGACTTAGACAGAATGAAGTACTGCTGGAAGCGTACAGCCTTCGTAAAGGTCCCGAGCAGCGGGATCATCGCGATCGCAGAAGTGTTACTGTTCGTGTCCTCCAACAGCAAATCGACAGATAACAGTAACTCATCTGACAGGCTTTGTCGCACTCTGCTTCGGTGTATCATATGCTCTGTGGCTTTAAAGTGTAATTTGAACACTCGATCTTGGTCACCCACTCTCGCTCTTTCTCTCAATTACTCAGTCTCACACAAACACACATGCTCAGCTCTAATGATGAAGAGGTAGGATATCCTGGCGTCAGTGTGGGTCTCTCACCATCTGTGGCAGCTCCTCCTCTCTCTGACAACTCTCTCAGCCCAGGAAGTAATTAGTGAGCTCGATTACCACCACCAGCCGTATCGTGTCGTTTCACCTACACTCGCATGCAATCGCGCAAACAGAGCGGCGTCCATATGGGCACAAATGGCTATACATACTTTCATCCAGACTATATACTTGCACCGGTGCTTTAAGAAGTTTTTGGCACTTTTTCCTCTTTAAGTGGACAGATTCATTATTTTTATGTCAGGAAATTTTTTTTTTACCATTTGTGAATAGTAAAAAATAAATAAATTGATGTTTGACAGTTCAGGAGAAAATATACAAACAAACATAAACAAAATAAGGCCTTGGAGTTTGATCTACAGGCTGTAAGTAAGAATGGACAAGTGGTGACCTCGCTTAACCTGTTAAACACTCAAGGCAGGAAGATGGAGATTGAGGTAGAGAACTCTTGATAAAGAGAACGGGTTAAGAAAAAAATATGTATTCAGTCATCTCAGAGCAAGACGGCCCTTGGAAATAACATGTCGCTTTCACTTATTCATTGTTTAGTTATGCTGAAGCACGTTCTGATAAGAACTTGATTGACTGTCTCAAAATGGAGATTTCTGCACTGTAGCCTGTTATTAGCCTCGTTGAATCTCCTCTTAGCCAGCGGGAAGTTGATCACTTCCCAAACTCCTTGAAATCGCAGCCTGACTATGCTTGTTTTGCACATTTCACAATGTCATCAGCTTGTTGTCCCACACTTAGTTGGCTCTGTTGGCATGTTGGGTGGCCAAATATCGCTACAGATTTTCAATCGTTGTAATTGTTGCCGGAGGTACGCAGAGTTGTGCACCTGAGGCACAGCTGAACTGTCGGAGAAAAGAAAAAAGGGAAAACAGTGGAAGGTAAGTGAGTTGAAAGGAGAAAGAAGGGCTGTTGGCAAGCGATACAGCATGCCAGTCACAGTTGATCATGCACATTGGAAGGAAAAGGCAGCACAGGGGACAGAGGACACCGTGCAGACGTGTTGGCTCGCCTCTATTCTTTCAGTTTTGTTCTTATGCTGGCTTGAGTTTCAACCACTTACCACAACTTCAAACATCTTGTCCCAACACTAGACACACTCACCAGCTAGTTTTCAGCAGAGATATTTTTGCTCTAAGGTGTACAGGTGGCTTGAAACAGAGAATTTCAAAGAGAGCAGGACATAGTAAGAACAGCATATGAAAAAGAAAAAGTGTGGTGGAATTACTATATCCAAGCTTGTGGCCAAATATTGTGCTCATTGAAAGTTTAATCTGTTGAATGACTAACTAGTGTTTAATGGCTGTGGATTACTTTTTTTTCCTCTTGTGGCTTTTAAACACTTGTCTGTGTTACAAAAAAAAGTACAAGTCAGTGCAATTAAGTTCATTATGCCTTTAGTTTGTTCATTAGTATGTTGCTTTATTATTCTTTCAAGCAAGCAGGTTTTAAAACATACATTTGATTTTGTAAAAGCCTACTTGCATTAAAAGAGGAAAGCAAATTATTAATATTCAGGTCAGTTGTTACTTATAAAGGAAGTTGTATTTTATTGTATTATTTTTATTATATTTTAGGATACATTTATATATTTAATCATGTGGTTTTACATTTAAACAGTGGTGCACAATTCAAATACATTTGGTACTTTTTCATTGCTTTGGGAACTCATTAAGTGGCTTGGACAAAATGTCAATGTGGTTTTGTGTGATTGCTACAGATTTCTGTCACAAGGGCTTTCCCACCACCATTCTAGCTATTTGGTCATTGCTGTTTTAGTTTTAGGGAATGTATTGATTATGACCTGACAGATAATTTGAGTGGTACATAAGGCAATATAGGGCAAGGTTACATGCTTTTGTTGTGTTTGTGTCTTTCAAAAAACACCCCAAAATTTACTGATCTTAGTTGTTTTCAGTTTAGTTCACTTTACCGACCAGAGCTTTGACTGGAAGTGTTTCAGTATGAGCTTTGAGGAAATGCAGTGGGGGAAAAAAGCCATAAAGACTGGTTTGAAGGAATGTGGTGGAGGGAAAGCTTGGTGAAAATGCAGAGTGAATTGAGCCTCCGCTTGGCAGCATCCTGACATGAGCTCTCCGGTATTGCCTACACAAGGGAACACATTACCATTAGAGTGTTTGTAGCCGCATTGATTTTTATCCTCATCAGCATCCACTATGAGGCAATGTAAATAACATCTGATAAATGCCAAATCTTCATTCACCGACTTGCTACTAAGTGGAATTCACAGCTATTTGACTTGTAATTGTCTTGTAATTGTCAATTGTTTTACATAGCATGACATTACATTTTCATCCAAACAAGTTCTTCAACACTAGGAAAACTGTAAGTCGAAATATTGCCATTATTTGATTGCACTATTTTACAGAAAGTGTTCAACAACAATATATGGGTCTTCATTATCCATCATGATAACTTTTCCAAAGTCTATAAAACTGTATTACCTTGAGGTTTTTATTCCGCACCTTACATTTTTTTTTTTTTTTTTCCATGTATCCAACTCTGACAACACAAAGCTCCCTGGATAAATGCAACTCAGTTCTTTCAGTTAGAAGATATAAGAGCCCAATGAGTTTTGATCCCTGTAGGTCGCTTTGTGTGCTTTCTTCTTTCTTTTAACCCTACACCCTGTGGACTCGAGACACTGACATTTCGGGAGTGTCTGGATTATCCCTGCAGTGCTGATGTGTGTCAGTCTGTTCCAGCCCGTCTGTGTGTATGTTTATATGAGCGAGACAGAAAGAGAAAAAAGGAGCTGTTGGAGGAGAGGAGAGAACACTGGATTTATATTGATTGGCTGTTAGGTTAGCTCACCTGAGAGTGAGTGAATGGTCTTTGGAAAAGCGTTTTAAGTCCAGAGGCTGTTTTCTGTGGTTTCCAATGGGAGCTACAGCAATATGAGTGTTTCGTGTTTGTGGGGATAAACGCCTTAACTTTTGTTTTGTGTTTTCAAAGACGCAGGGGAAGTTTTCTCCCACATCAGATATCAGTCAGGATTAATGGCTCTCCACATTCAGTTTTAATATGCCTCCAAATGATTCTTTTCCAGACTGTTGTCGATATTGGCATGCATGTAAATAATGCAACAGGAGCATGTTTATATTTACACCTGTATGCAAATATGTTGTGTGCTTGCCAATTGCTGTTCACCATGGGGGTGACACATCCGTCCCTCATACTCTCTCAGTGGGACTTCACAGCAGCTTGTGTCACATCAAGCTGTTGCCTGTCAGGTGTACTTTCCTCTCCAGTTATAAAGCAGGAGCAGTCAAAGTGTGGGTCGAGGTGGATGGGAGCGAAGAATTTTTTATGACCATTTTATTGCATGGTAGCAGAAGAATAAGCAGTTGTCCACTTATGATCCCTTCACGTTTATTGCTTGAAAATGTAATTTAATGTACGTTCCGGTGCAAAGGCAGTCATTTTCAGCATGAGAATACAGAGTATTGGTAGAGTATGCCGGGGCATTTTTGCATGGATGCGTTTTAAATAGGCTTTGCAAGATGGTTGAGTGGGTGTCAGTGTGAATTCTGAATACATTTTTATCCATTTATTATGCTGTGGCCTGTTTCTCACAACACGGACTGTTGGGAGTAAAGAAAGCATTTTGCTCTGGAGCTTTAGCCGTAATTCACCAGGACATCACTAGTCTGGTCACGTCACTTCGGCATTTCTTTCCCCTTCTCTGTCTCTCCCTGTCGTTCTTCGCCCGTGTCTGTTTCTCTCCTTCTGCTGTGTAGGTGCCATCGAGCACAAGTGGATAGTTTGGTCTAATGATGGTCTATAGGCTTTACTCATTTACTGTAAGTGGTATGCTTATCATAAAACCCATATATAAATCTTCCAAAACATACGTAAGCTAAGAATAATGACAAACATGCAGTGCATTTTGACATTAGTGTGTGAGATGCAGCTCAAAGTATCAGAGCAGTTCGTGTCGGAGGATTTGCTTTCGAATTGTGCATTAACAAACACTGGTGACTGTTGACGCATGTGTTTCTCTAACTTTACACATCTGCTACAAAAAGATTACTGAGCGAGCTCATGTAGAGATAAACACTGACTGAGATAGAAATGTCTCGAGGCTGATGTGAAGAATGGTAATGAAGCTGTGACGCTTGTCAAGGATCATCACGTCAAAGTCCCTCATATCGTGCTCCGAGGGGTTTTATATGCATGTACGTCCATCGCACCTTCTCATGTTCTCATGCAGCTTCACCTTTGAACGGATCAGGGTTCAGACGCACCAACCTTTTAACCTTTTGTTACTTCGCCCCCCCGTGGACACATCTACATAAAGTTGCTTTGCTGTGGTTCTATACACCTGCAGTAGAAGTTTCTGAAATGCAATATTGTATTGGTTTGTTATGGTGCTGCCTTTGTATTATCATTGCGTTGGGCTTTCTATGAAACACAGAGACAGAGGTATTTGTATTCCGGTCATGTTTGCTTTATACACACGCTGACATTTTCACCATCACACCTAATGATGCAAACATAGAAACACAAGGTGCTTTGACATATATTGTGCTTCTTAACTCCCAGAATAACTATGTGTTGAGCGTAATACAACCCAATGAATCACACTAACCAGGACCATTGGAAATAGTCCCTAAAAGTCGCATTGAATCCCTCCTCCACCTCCTCTCTCTATAGCAAACTGGAAAGCTGTGTCAACCACATCCCTATATAACGTCACAATTAAAAACAATAGAGTTCTACACCAAGAGAGTCTTCTAAGCATTTGCCTGTGACATTCTCTCACCTTTGCTGGCGTCTCGCCTCGCTACTTTGATGTAAAGCCATTGTGTTCATGTAAAGCCATTGTGTTGTGTGGTAGCTCATAGGACAGACTTAAAACTTTCACGAGAGAGGGCAACATCCCCTTGACCTGGCAGTTTTAAAATAGCTTTAGCGATCTTGAAAGAACTGTCTCCAAAACCCAATGTGTCAATTTTCAGTTTTCATTCAGTCTCTCAGTTGTCAAAAAACTTTTTCCCCAATTTGTACTTTTTTTTTTCTTTTTGTATTGCTCACTGTATGCTTTACACAGCGGCTGTTGGCTTATTAGTCTTGGCTTGACCAGTGGATCAATAGCCCTCGTTGCCAGTCGTTCCACTATGATCCTGCAAAGTCTTGTTTGTCTGAGTCAGGATTTATTAACAGCAGCACTTGGTTGACGACTCAATCTGGTACGTGTCATCGATCAAAACAGCATTGATGATGAACTTTGCACCACCCGCCAAGAAATTCTTCAGTGGAACATTATCTCCAACACCTGGTGCCATGCTGCAGATTGCTCCCCCCAGCACTCAATGCCACAATACTCACTCTGTCACGTCGCCGAGGCTGAGAGCTTAGAGGAGAAGAGCGCAAGGTTAACAAAAATGGGCCAAAGCTTGCCTGTGTGTGCGTGTGTGTTTTTGTTTGTGTGTTTTCTCAAGGTGAAGCCTATTTCAGCTGCATTGTCAATGCCATGCCACAGCAAATGGGGAGTATTATATTTTTTGTTGATTATATATCATTAATTGTCATTGATCGTCTGTGTTATGTTGGGAAAACAGCAGGTGCTGCAGTTTACTTGCCAATATTTAGTCTAACCTATAAACCAGCTCCCCTGAGGCAGGCAGCCTGGATAGCAATGTGTTTGTGTAAGCATGTCTAGCCATGTGTTACCTCACCCCTCCTCTTCCAGTGACACCAGAGAACACGCAGAGGTTGGAGGTAATGGGCCACAACAGTGTGTCCCGACTGGGTGTCTTTTTAGTTGTTTTTACTAAGCACTGCACCATTGGGATCCAATCTGTCGCTTTTAACAGTCCCACAGATGCACTAATGGCTTATGATTTGTACACAGAGACATAGTTTAAGTTAGGCACATTGGTGCCTCAGACCTGCAAATGGATTTGGAGCTTTTTTGAGATGCATTATTCTATTTATGCTACCAAATAAGTGAATAAATACAATAATAAAACGCTTGTCATTATATCCTATTAGGGGAATTGAAAACTGGATTCATGTCTCCAGCTTAGTCACAACTTTACTGTGGTACATTTATGACAATAACAACATTTGTTTGTGAATAATCCGCTTATCCAAGGGTTTTTTTTTCTTTATCTGTAATCCCCCAAACATTACGAAGCCTCTTTGCCCAACAGTCTTCTTACTTATTTTCTAATTATTTTGTATTATTAAAAGTAATTCTGTAGATGCCCCATAATCAGTATTGTTAAAAATGTTGTTGATTTCTGTATTTTTCATTATCTCTCTTGCCTGTGACAAATATTTTCCACTGTTTTGTCATTTCACAGCTTGAATCACTTCATGTCTCAAGTGTGGCTAACAAAGAAAAAAAAAACTCTTATGTTTAAAAAATATCTATCTATCTATCTATCTATCTATGTATCTATCTATCTATCTATCTATCTATCTATCTATCTATCTATCTATCTATCTATCTATCTATCTATCTATCTATCTATCTATCTATCTATCTATCTATCTATCTATCTATCTATCTATCTATCTATCTATCTATCTATCTATCTATCTATCTATCTATCTATCTGATTAAAGATGACTGGAAATTGCAGTTGACTCCGACTTTAGTCAGCACTTTCATTTCATGCCAGATTTTTTTTTTATTTACCTCAGCCTCCCTGCAGGATTCAAAGAATGGCCTGGTCCATTTCCCTCGTTTCCCTTCTTTTTTTTAATACTGCCCTCTTTCAAAATGACAACAAAACGACGCTGACCTCTTTCACCCTTTCTCTAAGTATGTGATTGGGTCAGAACACAAAGTGTCACATGGGGTCGAAGGCTGTCACACTGGCCCATTAATCAGTCACAATAAATAGCCCAGGTAAAGCAGACGGGAGAGGGACGCACAAGACACCATTCTTTGGAAGAAAGAAACGCATAAGATGGGTTCGCTGTGACAGAGCAGTCAGTGGATTGTTGAAGAGCAGAAGTGTCAAACACATTTTAGTTGAGGGGCCACATACAACAGAGTTTCATTTTGAGCTGGCTCGACCGATAAAATAGTGCCTTAATAACCTTTAAAAGCAGAGTATATGTGATGAAAATGACAATATTTTCACAACCAACAAACAATTACTACATAAAACAACTATAATCTCAACATAAAGCCAATTTTATTGATAGCCTCTGGTGTAAAAATACAGTGAAATGTCAAAAAACAAAAAAAAAGAACAACAAAGAAATTCACCTGCAGCTGATGAATTATGCATGTTTGAGAAAAAAACATTGCCTGTAATGAGGTAGCTCACTTTCATGGCAGCATTACCTCTCAGTATCTCTGTTTAGGTCTTAGTGTTGTGTCTTAAGAAATGTGTTAAAATAGCCCATGTTTCCTGTGACATATTTACAATTTGCTGGGTGGTTTAACGGGCTGGACACGAGCCTATTGCATGACAGTTTTGCCCAATGAACCTTATGTTTGACACCTATGTTGTAGAGGATATTGGGTGCAGCAATTATTGGTTGTAATGGCAGGGCACTAAAAGTACAGGAAGCATCATTTTAATGCTTTAATCATTTCCTTGCTTCCGATCACAGTGGCAAACACACACATGAACTTGATTGGGTTCAGCCACTCGGTAAACTTACCCAACGGGTAATGACAAGCTGTAGGAAGTCTCAAGATTCATAATATTTGTAGGCAGGGGGATCATGCGTTTTAAGCAAAAGAGATTCAGAGAAGTGACGAGACTAGTAGGGGGGTGGGTTTTTTATTTTTTTTTACAAACCAGATTACCATATCTTTTAACCCTTTTTGTTTTAAGTCCTTTTTACTGCAATTACTTTTCAAATCGAGACAGCGATGGCAAGGGAATCTAGTTCCTTTAAACATTTAAATTGAAAGCAGGCAATCAGAATTTTATTGATGACCAAAAGGACAGTAATGTCTTTATGTGGGGAGTGACCATACTGCAATGAAAGCAGAGCAACTTGTCCCACAGCATCTCTTGAGAGAATGGAGATGTCTGATCTGGGTCAATATTCAACCACAAAATATCCCATCTCAGTCTGTAATCTTGCCTGTTCACAGATGCAAATATAACATCAAAGAGTACAAATACATACATTGCCTTCGCCATGAAAAAAGGGGGCCTTCTCAATGAGTAATTTGACATGATAACATTAGCCGCGGGCGCCACACAATTTCCTGTATTACCAATGCAAATGTGGTTGTTTTTGTTGAATCAAGCACGGCTGTGATGACACGAGTAGAGCAATCAGCTGTTTGTAGACAATGATGCTTGTATTTAATAAATACATAAAACACTCAAACCTGCATTGGTAAATAGTAAAAAAAACAAAAACAAACCATGAATCATTGCCAGTCTACATTTAGTCCCTCACACCCTCCTTATTTTGGACATTTTGCCAGATATAGAAAAAAAGACAGCAAATAGGGCCCCTTTGGAAGAATGACCCCTCAGACAACTCATGAAATACTCCTATGCTTTTGGGGTGGACACTTCATTACTTGTAATGAAAGGAGAAAATAGGAATTGCTTGAGGAAAATGAGCCAACCTGCAGGTGAAATAATTCAAGGACTTCATCATATGACTGTTATGTCTTCGTTTCCTTTGGGACAGTGTGACAGGATACCTGTGCGGTATGAGATTTAGTCTAGTCACTATGAAATCACTTCTCATCTGGTTCTGCTGTTTGAGTTTGAGAGAGGCTATGAAATTCCCTTCCTCTTCCCATTCATGAGAGACCATCTATTTTTTCTTTTTTTTCTTTTACTTCAGGTGACGCGAGGTCAACCTGAATGTATTTACAGAGGAACTTTTTATGAACTCTAGTGAACGTGCCTTGACCAGCAATTACAGGCCGCAGGACAGCGTGCCGACATAAAAACTCTCCTCAAGCGCATCAATAAAGACAGGGAGGCAGTAGGTGACAGGAAATGTTAGATTCGACCATAAGAAAGCTTCAGCTGCTGTGGGGAACCTATGGAGGGAAAGTCAATGACTTCATTTAATACTTGTTGGAATTCATCATGGTGATTGTATCAGAAGTATTGATCCCACACAGTTTTTTGTTGGTTTGTTTTCAAGCTCTACAGAAAAGATTACTCTTTTGAGAGCAGAACATGATGAAAAAAAGGCAAAAACACACAAAAAAGCAATTGCTTCAGAGTTTTTCACAACTACTCTGCAATTTTGGAATCATTATTCTGGTAATGTATTGCAATGAGTTAAAGTTGTCACTTCATTAATGTTTTCAGTTTTCACTTGAAAACGTTGTGTAAACAGAGCCAAAAATAGTCTCCAATTCTCCAGTTTTTTTTTCCCCCAGGTTCAGTGAGATATATTTTAGATGTTCTTCTTTCCCCCTCCCTTTAATAACTGGTTATACTCGCTGCAGATGTGGCTTTTCCCTCCTCAGGGGTTAAGTAACGCGCTAAAGCGATACGGCGGTTATATGATCCATTAGCCCCCCTCTGTAAGTGGGTTTTTGCTTGGTGGAGATTTTTGGAGAGTGCCAGAGAGGTGTCAGTATCATATTGATCCCACAGTGCCGCAATCTTTCTTAATCCCACTCTCCCCACAGACAGAAATGAGACGGAGGCAAAGACAGAGAGACATGAGTGGAGGGGAAAAAAAAGAAAAAGTTTTATCCCTTCACAACTCTGATAAAATATGACTTTGGTTGCGCGACATGCACTTTTCAAGTAATTCTCGCAATCAAAGTGAAAACATATCCTTTCTCTTATCGTTCATAGTTAATAGTTGATTACTGCAATTAATGAGTGGACATATACATGCACCTACATGCTGAACACGGAATCACTCCACTGTGTCGAGTGTGCTCATTGCACCATTCTGTCTCTTTCAACACAGAAGCTACGTGCCCGCCAAGGGTGGCGGGTGCCTGTTTTTTTTTTTTTTCTTTTTTAATTAGATGTTCTGATTAGAAAGCAATGACGTGGCTTGCAAAGAGGAAGAGAGAAAAAAAAATTAAAATAGGGATTAGTCTGGTCTGGGACTCATGTAGACAGAATTAACGGCTAGTGTTGCCTGCCTCTATCAGCTGCAGATCAGTGTTGCTAATATCACTGTGTTATTAGCTGCACTATCCTTCCCAACTGTGTGATAACGGAGGATTATGGAAGGTGCTGTGGTCAGTGAACCAGGAAAAAGCTGTGTGGTTTGTCTTAGCATGGCTAATTGTTTGCATGGATGATATGAATCAGGGATTTGGGATAAAGCTGATCCTTTGACAGAGGGCCAACTTTTGGGGCCTATGCTGTAGTTGAATAAAAAAAAATAAAAGCATGCATGAACCTACATACAATTTGATGTTGTTTGGAGACGTACAGATTTTACCTCCAAACATGAGACACACGTTGGCATGGGTTTTGCCATTTGGGTCACGTTTGGTGTTGCAGGTCTTTCTGTGCATAAAGCACGTTCTCCCTGTGCACATGTGACTTGTTTCTCCCGTCTAATACCAGTATTAGGTGGATCGGTGTCTCTCGATTGCACTCGGCCTGTCTGTGTGTGTCTGTGTTTGCCCTGTGAATGATTGGTGACCTGTCCAAGTGTGTCCTGCTTTCACCCACAGTCAGCTGAGTTCGGTTCGCAACCCTGAGTCATACTGTCGAGGTACAAAATATCAATCGATTGATCCAAACACTGAGCAGACACAATAATTGGCTGTTCTTCTATGCTGTTTTGTACGCATGCACGTCATTAGGATGTTCTGTGAATTAGCGTGTTGTTTGATACTGTCGTTTGCTTCTTGATGTGTTTTTAAACGGTGACCAGCTTCTATCCACTCTTAAAACAAATTCTCATGGGATGTGGTAATGAACTCTCCATCTCTTTCATCTGTTCTGTATGTCCTCTAGATGTACAGTTTTCAAACAAGTTCCCTTAATAATGCATGGAAATATTAATTGTTTAATATGCAGTCCTTGATTAGGAAGTGGCCTTTTTAACTGCAGAAGACTTAACAGATTGCATGTAGGACAAGGATATCTCAGTGATGTATTATTGGCTAATTTCTGCATTGAAAAAAGTGCTGTTATGAATTTACTAGGTCAGCATAAATTGGCGTTGGCACTCTTGCATTACATCTGTTGGATTAATAAATAAAGCTGTAGGCTAATTATCTGCAATACAGGGAGAAACTTTCTGATTTCCTTTTATATGCTTGCAAATTCTATTAGCAATGTAAAATTCAAATAAAAAGCCCTGGACTTAAATGTGCCTCCCCGAATAATGTGGAAAATGTCAGATATTATTCAAGAAATATATATCTTGGTAACCCTTTGCTCCAAAAACAGTTTCTCCCTTTCTTGCGTTAAATAGCCCTTTGCTTCAACCTATTATCCTGTTATTAGAGTTTTATCTTTAAATGGTATCCATTGGTATTTGAGATGAGAAACGAAGCATTCCTACCCCTCTAATGTTGCATAAATAGCACCATTAGTGTAAAGCAGATAAATAGTGTTGGTGTGGGCCTGTTGTGCCTCGTTTTGTCTTTTTGTGGAAGCCAAATGGAGAGAAAGAAAGGGTTAGCTGTCGGCTGAATGGCAACTAAAACTTAATCCATTACCTGCTATTCATTCTTTAGACGTTTGCCTTCATTCTTCATCATTTGTCAACTTGGGTGTATCTGTTCCTTTGTGTTCTTCAGTGTTTGCTTCACAGCTGCTGCTTCTCCTTGGATTTCCTAATTAGCCTTCTGTAAGCCATCCTATTTTATGCACTGTAGTTCAAAAATAAAGTACTTCTAAATTCTGGATTGGATATTGGGGGTTTGATTTTGTGCACAATCCTGTTTGTCTGTATTTGGGATTTTCTGTTGGATTCTTGAAAGGAAAAATGTTGAAGCTCTTGAATTAATCTTTCCTCTACTTTCCTCTACTCGACAGTTGCCAATTCAATCCCATTTGGGAGATTCTGTAAGAGTCCATATCCTGTGAAAAACAAAGTTAACATGTAAAGGTGCTCGCAAAAGGAAATCTTACAGTATTATTCTCTTACCATTCTTTTTTCTTTTTGTCTTTCTGCCCCTGTGCCATGTTCTCGATTCCAATCCTTGGCCTGGTTCGGGCTCAGAAAGCCCCACAGCAGATTAGCTCAGGCTTTAGTTGTGGTCCTGACATCAAAGGTGCATGAAGAGAGAGAGAGGAAACTGCAGAGAGGCAGAGACGTGGGACAGCAAACCTTGGCACCAGTATGGAAGGGGTGAGGGGAGGACATGGAGCGAGGCCGAGGATGGAGAGACAGTGAAACAGCTGCTAAAACATAGACATTGAGAAGAGGGACAGCAACCTAATGAACATATGGAAAATATTCATATAGTGTGATTATACTTTTATCACACCTTGTCTATAACGAGATGGGGTTGAATTCCAATCTGAATCATATAAACAATAGCATGTTTTTTTTTTTAGGTTATGCAGTGTTTTGCTACTTTTAAAAGGAAAACAGACTACTAATTCTGAAGTATGTCTCCTGTTTAATGTACATTTTCTGAATGTTTTGGAAAACAGTGTCTACACAGAAATCACAAAAATAATGTAGTTGACATGCCTGGCCACAAGTGAGCACTATTGATTGTTTTTGTAATAAATCCACAGAATAGCGCACTATTAACATTAACAACGGTGAGTGTATGGCAGAACTATTTAGTATTTTAAGATATGTGAGATATATTTAAGATGTAATACTGTCATTTCTGGACAATTGCGTGCACCGGAATATAAGCCGCACCCACCAAATTTAAAAAGGACAACAGAAAAAGAAATATCGGAGTTACATGATGCGCCTGAACGCATCACCCACAGCTGCATGAAGCCCGTTAACTCTTAAAAAGCTGAGTCTTAGTAGTGGCTTATCGTACGGAAAGTACAGTATATATATATTTACGAAGATATAACATTACCCTCCCACAGACAATATACTGCAAGACATACTGACAAACAAACTTGCATTTTTTTTTTTACTTTATTGGGTCCCCAGTTGCATTAAAGGTGCTCTGCTTTTGAAGTGGCACTTTTAGTTGCAACCACAGTCAAGCGAGGTTAAACCTTTTATAGATAGCGTTCAGTAAAACATACTTCCTTATGAGTCAGAATTGAATGCATTTTTTTTTCTTCAACTTTTCATTTTTTTTCACATTTTGAGATTGTCCAGCTAGTCTTGTAATTAAATTGATTTGTTGTGTCCAGGGACTGTTGTGCGGCAGAACACATGATGCTCCATGTAAAACAGTTGAGACGTGTGGCAGAGGAGAGACTGAGCCCACGTTTAAGATACACTGGTTTCCATGGTAACCTTCCGCAGATGGCGTTGGTGGTTGCTGCTCATTACTGTTTGTTGTCTATTTGAGTGAATGTGACTTATAAAAACAAAACAAAACATGAAAACGGCACATGTAAGCTGTTTGAATAAGAAAGTCTAAATGGCATTTTTGTAATTGTTTTTTTCTTCTTGAGTTATAAGTTACATGAATGTCCTCTCAGTTACAGCTCAGATACATTGAGCAAAGCACACACAACTTTGGAAAAAGCTTTATATAGTGCATAAAATGAGTTTTTCAGGATGGAGATTAAGACTTTTTTTCTGAAAGAAACAATGTTTTCATCATCTTTCCATTCAGTGCATTAAACAAACAGGATTTTAAAAAGTTTCACAAGTCAAGTTATAAAAATATTAAAGTATCAAAACATGAGGACATTATTTTTTTTTTAACATTTATTTATTAGTCTGTAAAACAATCTGTCCCTCAGCCAAGCTTGAAAAGTGAATATTGCACTGTCCTTCATTCAACCATTTGTCAAGCTTTAGGATGGCAGGATTTTAAATTTGACTTTTTTTTTTTTTTAACTTGCAATATGAATTTTACGTAGAATTTCTACTGTTTGCTTTTGAGTTTCTTCTGAAATAACAAATCTTGGTGTTGGAAACTGCTATGGAACCTGTCCAGGAATGTAAATGTAATGAGTTATATTTTTTTCAATATTTAATAGAACTTCTGACTTCATCATGTGAGAAGAAATTAATGATTCAGCAAACAAAATAGGAGCTAATTAATATTAAAAAAGAAAATTCCAGGTTTGAAAAAAATACATCTTTATTTCGGTTCCAATGCAATTGAAACCAGTAATAAATAGATAAAACTGAATCCTTTCACCAGGCCACAGCCAGACTCTTTAATTTGTGTGTTATTGCCTTGTCGATCTATTAACAAAACGGCAATTTAAGTCCTTCACCCAGAGATTAGCACAGTATTTTGCCGAACAGGTTACATCGACCAGCACCCAGCTGGTGGGGGATGTGACAGTCGCTCCTCCATGTGTAAATCAGGCTGGTATTAGAAGTATATTTTTGGGACTCAACACACTGGCGTCGCTGTATGAGGATCAACAGAGGGCTGAAGGATGCATTTTTAAATCTACATTTCAAATGTGAAGCTGCTTTTCTTGCAATTTTTTTTTTTTTTCCTAATGTAACTGAGCCATGATGGAAACTCAGGATTTGAAAGGGTTGGACATAATGATTTCTACTCAATTATCACTATCTCCTGTCTTGCACATGCTCATAATCAATTCCAGGGATACATAAATACAGAGTCCTGAATTGAATCAGTATTCCCTGGATATATGACTGTCACTCATTCATCCTTCTCTGAGGCAGACGTGTGTTCACAGAAGTGGTGATTTTGAGGATAATAATCAAGCACACACTTCTGCTCAGGGAGCTTTGTGGCAGATCTCAGGACAGGAAACGTGTGAACATAAACACACACGCGCACGCACGCACGCACGCACGCACGCACGCACGCACACACACACACACACACACACACACACACACACACACACACACACACACACACACACACACACACACACACACACACACACACACTCTTGCACTCCTGCCTACAGTGCCAGTGATATATCTGGAGCAAGATGATATTTGGGTGCTCATAAAAGTCACACCATTTATTCAACTGTGGCTAATTGAGTCCAGTGGGGTTGTTTGTTGTGAGGTTTTTCTGTGTGAGAGAAGTAAAAAAAAGAAATTGGACAAAGCTTCAAATATATGCTCATATGATTTATATGATATTCACAGTATCTTTTCCTCACTCCGTTCTGGGTCGTAACATCTATGTTGGTCCTATTGTAGCAAGAAATCAATGTTTTCTTTAACACAACATTGTATTATATTACAATGCACTGACATATTTGAATTCTTAAGAAATGTTTGCACTTCTGCCAAGTGAATGCCATTGATTTTATTTTTAACCTGAGATTGCAAAGCATATCCTTGTTACTGTAGTGCGGTGTCTGCCTGTGCTGGCTAATGATCTCAATTGGGTATTACTTCTGGGATGTCATATCACTTAGAGATGCAACGTTAGTCATTGTTTAGACAGCGCGGACTGTCATGTTGTGCTCAAAGTGATAAAACACAGTTTGATTACCTTGGCTAAAACAAATGGGCTGGCATTGTTCTGGTGGCTTGTTTACAGACAATGCTTGTTTCTTGTGGGACGATGTCTCACAAATATGAGTGAGGCATACTGCAGGTTCCTATGCAAGAAAAATAGGACAATTGCGCCAAAAAAACTGAACCTGTGAAATGGTAGTTGCTTTTTTTTGTTTTTTTGCTTGCTATATATCATCTAATGGATCCATCTTTTTGAGAAAACAAAACAAAACCCAATGGGCTCTGCCCTTTTGTAATTACATTTTATTTGAGCACTGAGAAATTTATCTTTACTACTTCTGAGAAGCACTATGTCTCGCCATGTTCTGTTTGAACAGTAAATTCAAGAGCAATGCCTTTTGGAAAAACAAGTTTAAATTAACTTGAAAGAAAAAAAAATAACTTAAGTAAATCTTAAAGCAAGTTTGATCTGTATCTCGGTGATTTGTCCCTTTTACTGAACATGGCAACATATGTGACTTAAGCCTAAGTAAATGGATTGAAGGTTTTTTTTTTCCTTCCCTTCTTAATACTTTAAATAAGTGCATTGCATTTAACCATGCGCAATAAAACCACCTCAGTAAAGTATTGTAATGAGATGGACTACAAAGTGGATTTTCTTGGTATACCAGCGGGGAGCAGCCAGGGGCAGATGTGAAGAAAACCTTGACCTTGACCAGAAAAAAATCAAAAAACAAAACATCTAGCATCTAACAAATTAAATTAATTGCTTACCGACCAGTACTACCTTCAACTTTCAACTTAGATCGATGCAATGCATGTATGGTGTGAGTATATGACTAACAATGTGATTTTTCTTTTTTTTCTCCATGGAGGAGGCGTGATTGAGATTTTAAAAAAGTGAGAATTGCAGGTTCCTGTTTGAGTGAATGTGTCACACCTATGGAGGTCACAGTAATCAAGAAGCTAGTCACCAGCTAAGCAATCTGTATATTTAGTGTTTTCAGTAATCTATTTGACTTTTCCAATTCAGCTTTCTGAGCTAATTTCAGTAAACAACAGTCCAAATGTGTCCATATGAAAATGAGAGCTATCAGCATTCTGTGAACATATAAAGCCACACTAATGTCAAATTCACCTCTGATTACTATTTCATAAACAAATATGCAATGAGATAATATGTTGAATTCAATATACATTAATTAAAAATGTACAACATTTACATTTACATGTACAGCGTATTACATATGCTGCTAAATTACGGATACTTGGCTTGGAGGTGAAATTTCAGGATTAACCTAAAATGCACTATAACTCATACATGTGAACTTAATGTGGCCTTTTGAAGGCGCATGTCCAACTGTTCAGTGTTTCAGTACTTTTTGCACAACTTTCTGTTCTCTGACAAGGAGCTTAAGGCAAAATACACAATATGAGTTTAATCCATGAATTTCGTGGAATTAGTATTTAAAGGGTCTTCATCATAATGCTGTTCACATTTTGACATCATGACATAAAGGCGACATCTAATGATCGATCAAAAGTCCCTTGCTCTTATAAAATTGCTGGAGCATGAACTTCTTTTACATTTTCCATAAATCTCACAGGAAAGTGACATTTTTTGGGGAGTAGTGCAAATATATAGATTAGATATAAAAAGGTTTTCTCTGTATGAATGCTGTAATGAAAATGTTTTAAATTGTTAACAACTTAAACACTTGGTTTCTTTACAAGAGTTTGAATGGTCCTCTGATTAACAGCATCTACATAAATAGATAAATTGTAATAGATACTGATTTCTTTCAATAATATATTGTGTTCACAGCATTTTCCTTATTGCACAGCCCTAATTGGAGAAGATGGATTAAAAGCATTTTTTGGGGCCATATTTGTCCTCTGTAGCTCCCTCAATGTTTTTACCTGGACTAAGTCAAATGTTTGACCTTGTTTTTAAATCATACATTCGTATCGTACATTTGTCAGCAGGCTTTTCCTGCATAAGGTTAATACACGTGCATATTTTATACAGAAAATAAAGTGTCAGCTCAAGAAGTTGGTATTCCTTTTTATTATTTTGCTAAACTTCCTGCAGAATACTGATTTGGCTGTTGTCAGAGCCACTGACTTCACACATCCACCCCCGCAACCTATTTGATTCCTCTTAAGTGCCTCCTGCTCGGGGCTTCAGTATTAATGAGAGAGAAATTAACGACAGTTCCACCATTGTGTTGCCATTAGAATACTCTTTTCCCAATTACTTGATGTTACTGCTGTCAATCTCATTACTGTGCATGGGCACTTTTGAATCTGGGGGTTGCAGTGGATATCATTTGCTGAGCACTTTCAGCTGAGTTATTTTCCAACAGCCAGATAAAGTTTTGTTTGTTGAGCAGATGACTTTACAGCACTCAGGAAAAAAATAAATAAATAAATAAAAGTGATGAGAATAAATGTTGAGTGATACTGTGCACAGCAGGCAGACAGCTGTCACCACACAGCCAAGCAAACATCTTCAGCTGTACCTGTGCATGCATATAAATGTTTGCAACGTCTGATGTTTGGGACATGTCTATGCATATGGCGTTCACATAAATAGACAGGTTCCTGGGGGATTTTGTTGCTTAAAATAGCCGGATCAGGGTGGAGGGCAGACTCAGTACAGAGGCCTGATAAATGGATTTAAGTCAGAGCTGTCGTCTGTTACATTTCTGCATTTCTAGTCGTCACATTTACAGTCCAGTCGAAATGTTTGCTCCTCTGAAGAAGGGAAAAAAAAAAGTATTTGCCTCACTTTGAGCTCCCTGGGATGATTCTGCTTTTGTTTGCATCTTTTCATTCAAATGTGTCTGTTTATGTTAAGTCTTAATAACACGTTCTGTTGTGAAATACAAAAAAAAAAAAAGTCCTTTGTTGCATCTGCGACAGAAATTGTGTTTTATGGACAATGTCCATCTTTTGTAGTTATTCAGTTCAACATTATGCAGAAAAAGAAATGCCACTTTAAATCTCAAGTCAACCAAACTGTAACAACTAAAGAGCAGACTGCGCCGATGCTGGTTCAACAAAGGTTGTCTTGAATTTTCTCCATGCACATCAATTTGACAGCCAGGATTTTGTCATTACCGTTTTTTTTATAAAGACTGTTCTATAATATAATAGGGCAGATTTAACTTTCACACAGTCATTTTGTGTTTTATATTCAACCTACCAAACTTTTGAAGTGGGTATTATTAGAGCATGAACAAATTGGACCAAGACCTCTTTTTAGTCTTATGTCATCACCACTTAAGTGGAAACTTTTTTCTTTAACAGTGACAGCAGAAGTCCCTGAAAACTGCTGTGGCCTGAACTCAAATCTTACTCTTGGTCCATTGCTCTTTTTTTTTTTTTTTTTCACAAGTTAATCACTGGAGACTGACATTAGAACAAGTCCTTAATAATGCAAGCACTCACATTAGCCCCATCAATGTTCTCTTTAGAAGACACAGCTTTTAAAATGATTTTTCTATTGTATGTATTAATCTATTTTAACAGTTTTAATGATATTGTGTTTTTACCTTTTGTTGCTCTGAGTTTGGGGGTGGGCACTCATAAGCTTGTTGCTTCAGCCCACTCCTTTTGAGCAGAATGTGTACTGCTCAAATAAATAAATAAATAAAATAAAAAATAAATAACAGGGAATTTATCTTTTGTATGGCTCCTTTATTATTATTATTATTCAGATTAAATCCCACAGGCTGTCCTTGCTCTGCATTGATTGAAAACACTTATATTTGGACTGCACTTGGACATTTCCAATCTGCAACTTCCACATTATGAAACCCAGACAGCAAAATGTGGATGGCAGTAATGCTCACATGGTTTAAAACATTTACCCGATTTGACAAGATTTGATATTTCTTGCCTGGTGGACCATGGCAGGCATGCCGATTTGATGTGTTGCGAAGAACCAACAACAACTTGCTGCTGCATAACGAAGCAGTCCCCATGCATATATTTCTTCCTATTACATTCTTCTCACCGCTTGGGGTGGCTTCACATTTGTTTTTGTCATAGGATAGAAAAGCCCAAAACCGTCCCCAGTGTGTTTATCTCTCTCCTTGCACCTATCTCATTATTCTCCATTTCTTCATCTGCCTTGTGCTCACTTCCAGCTGGCAGACACACTGTTGACTAATGTGTTCATAATCACCACATGGGCAAAGAAAGGTGATTAATACTAGTCGTTTAACATAGTTAGACCTGCCACAGAGAGTGTTTGCCTTATATTGAAGTGTATTTGCATACTGTCGTGTCTCTTGGTTCTTGCCCATGGATGTTTATGTGGGTGTGTTTACTGTGATGTTCACGGGGGGGGCATATTGTACATGTCAAAGGAATGATTTATGTATTTCCGCTCTAATGACTCCCTGATAATTGTTGTGAACTGAAGGCATGTCTGCACCTTCTTTTTGACTATTATTATATGAGCAGCACACAGACTTTGAATGGCAATGGAATTAAGCAGTGACAAGACAGCGCTTGATATCACTGTCTGGAAATTTCCACTTGGACTGACAGACGTCAGCTGTGAATAGACAGTTCCATTAGAACATAATAGAATAGTGCTTGTATGCTATCAGCATCCGGGGATCACTCTCTGCTTCATGTCTGCATAATGGCCCACAGTGTAATATTATGAAATAATCTTCTGGGCTTTGCAGTCTAGCCAGTAACCGCCCAGCCCGATGGCTTCAGCTATTAAGGCATCATTTCTCCACTCAGCGAGGCAATGAGGATGGGGACAGTGAGTCTGTCTACATTCTGCGACTCCAGCAATGTCCTTCAATACCCAATGTGACAGAAGAGCATTATGTTTCACTTTGAGACAGTTAAAAGTAAGGAGGCTGTATACACAGCATGCAAACATAAAGAGACACAAATGCACTGCAATTACCGTCATCAGCAACAGCGATAGTGGCAAAGCAATCTGGAGAAAAATTCCGCCTAAAGTCAAAAGTGAATTCAGCCGGGGGGGGGGGGGTAAAGTCTGTGCACTCTTTAGATTATGTAAAGGTTTTGTTTTCTACTTACTTTTAAACAGAATCGATTACAGTTGGGAACATCAAGCATTGTTTTCTAAAAGACTCTCTGTTTACCGCATAAGTGGAATTTGTCTTTCACCACCATACATTAATTAAGAAAGATCAATGGACTATTTATCTTTCCTCTTTTTCATAGTCTGTGGAGCAACTGTTGGCGGGTGCCGTATCAAAAAGCGACTCAGATGTTTTCCCATTCTGTGTTGTTTTTTTTTTTTTTTACCTTGCATAAACCTCTTATGTTTACCCCTTGCGGGTGGTCACTCTCCTGTGTGGTGAGGTGTTTTGAGTTTATCTCTGAGTGGGTAATTCATCTTTGGTATAAAAAAGAGTGACAGTGAAAGGCAGCATTAACGGCTGACATTGCACCTATTTTTTTTTTTCTTTTTCTTCCTTTAAATCACCGCAAGGTTGAAAATTACACAACTCTCCTTGGCTGAACTGCAGTTGCACTTTTTTTTTTTTTTTTTGCTCGGGGCAAAACGTTTTTCAGCTTGAAACTGGTGAAGATGGATTTTAATGGAAAAGGGAAAAATGACATGTCCCAGAAAATGTTCAAGAGCAGCACAGTGACCCGCAGTCAAAGCTGTGCCTGTGCTTTCCGTACAGGCAATGTGCTGTTAACTCATACAAAACTAGATTTATCCACTCAAGAAAAACAAAACAACTGTAATAGAGCCAGACAAGGAGCTTTTAGGGTTGTTGAATGGTTGTTTTGGTTGCATGTGCCTGTTTTAAGAACACAGATAACATGGTTTTTAATCCTAGTTTTTCTTTTTAATTATCTACCCACCTTTTGTCGACATGTCCATCAAACACATGAGCAAACAACAAAGCCAGGTTGTTAATCAGTGCTCTCTGTTGTATGTGTTTGTTAGTCGTGGTGAACTCAGGTAGAGAATATATCACGGTGAAGTCGAAGAGTGGGTAAAAGGTCAATGCCGACTCAGCAGGGAACAGATGGAGAGTCCTCTTTTAATTGAATGGTGGTTTTATAAAAAATCAGTCATGAATGTCCGTGATGTATATCAGCAAGCGCCTGTCTTCTACCTCAAGGTGTTTTCTATCCATCCTTCCTTTTTTTTCCCCTTTGCCTTGATTGATGACAATAATATTTACCTGCAATACACCGTCTCTCAACATTGGGTGGAACGGTGAAAGACAGGCGAGAAAAAACAGTTGGAACTCGTGAACTGGATAAATATATTTTAAAGCAGAATAAAGTATCGCGCCATAAAATACTATACGAGTGCGTGTTATCTCCCTCAAATGGTTTTAGACTGGAAGACCA
This sequence comes from Blennius ocellaris, assembly GCF_963422515.1. Lineage (NCBI taxonomy): Eukaryota > Metazoa > Chordata > Actinopteri > Blenniiformes > Blenniidae > Blennius > Blennius ocellaris. The sequence continues at coordinate 9,031,368 of NC_137669.1, forward strand.
ATAAAAGCTAATGGAAAAAGAGATCAGGGCCCATGAGCAAGGGTGAATATTGGCTCATCTCTGTTGTATAATGGAGGAGAATTTTGGCCCACTTCCATTTCTACAAGACAACTTGCATACAAAGGTTTAGTTTTACCATGTGGGAGGAGGATGAAACATCGCTTTGAACAGGCCAAAAACACACCACCAAGCCCAACTTGGCCATGATGGGACATCTTTCAACGATTACTCGAGTGCTTCCGTCTCCCGTTTGTGCATCTGTTGTGTGACCGCGCCTGTCCGTGTTTTGTCACGAATGGGTGTGCTCACCTTGATGAGCTTTCTAATCTTGATTTAATCCAATATAAAAGGCTGTCATCAAAGCTCATATCTTGGTCACCTGCCAGCCTGCTGTAGTTATTTGAATACTTCCACCGTTGGTGGCTCAGCAGCGGCAGCCATCTGGATTAGCAGTTGACGTTTCCCCTCGGTCCACCTGTCTGGGGAAACTTCAGCAGTCCCCTCGGTCTGTCTCAGAAACAACGCTCACTGTAAATCATCCATGGCTCTCAGACATAGGACATAGCTGGCACATTCTCCACGACCGTTTTGTTCACATCTTTGTTTCCTTTCTTGTGATTTTGAAAGGAGGAGACAGAGTAGATAAGACAGACTGTAGCGTCTATTTGCATCGCGTATTGTCCCACCAGTGGGCATGGAGCAGCAGAGTAAGGCAGAAGGTGGGATTACAGCAAGCGACGGCATAAAAAGAGAGAACAGACCTTAATCTTTCTTTTTTTTTTTTAAAGAAAGCAAGAAAACAAACTGTGGAAAGCAGACAAAAGGCCAGTGAACAGGACTGTAGAAAAAGGCTGCCTCTATCTTTTCGCATTCTGTACATTTCAGTTCATGCATTAGCAAGAGTCTCTGAATAGGTGAACAAAAGAAAGGCTTTGTCAGCGACCCTCAAACTAATTAAAAGGAAACAAATACATGGAGCTCCCGAGGAGAAAAAAAAAATTACTGTGGGTGGACAGTAGAAAGAAGAATGCACTCAAACTTGAGGATGTGGTTGATTTTAGTGCCTGGATGACTCACTCTCTGTGTCCTCTGGAAGCTACTCAGCTCTCCTCTGTTTACTTCAATGCTTCCTTTCACCACAAAGACAATTTAGTCACAGATTAGCCATTCTTCACTCGTGGAAATTTTTAGATTTTCCATCACTCCACAGGTAAAGTTATTTGGGGTCTGCAAAACCTCGACAAACGCTACATTTGCATATTATCTAAAGGCGAGAAAGCGCGAGCTGCACTGTCATATGGCAGGACACTGAACATGCGAACACTGCCACGAGGGACAGACGAGTTTTGGATGAGATGAAAGTGGCAAGCAACTGGGACACCAGCTGTCCATTTGGGGTTCATCAAATATCCCTTTTCAGTTTGCCTCTGTGGTTCATCATCTCATGCAGGAAGTGGCAGTGTGGCAACATGTGGCTTCTCAATTAGAAAAGAAGTGTAATTTTTCTTTCTTTCTTTCTTTCTTTTTTAATTAAAACCGTGAAGGATTATCGCATAAAAGGGAGGTCATGTGCTATTGGAATTACCCAAGGAATATAAAGGGTTGTACAACATTTTGATCTATTTGTGAAGTAGAATGATTTGTCACATTTCATGTGATTTGTTTTTTTTTTCCATCTGCAATATGTAGGGTGTGATTTTCGAGAGGGATCGACCACCAGAGGGATGGTATCTCAGAAATGACCTCAAAGTAACTCCACTTATGCTGACTTCGAGAAATACCCCCCCTCACCCCCGCCGATAGCGATTAAACCAACAGACGAGATAAGACAGATCAAACCCTTGGATTTTCAAGCTTGGAATCAATTCCAACACCTACAGGTTGAGACTGCCATTCAATTAACACAGTTTACTCCACAATTTATTCCGCACTCACAGTTTCAGTGGCAATTTTTGGATTAAGTCTGGCAACTTTCTGTATTTTCACCATTGTGAATGGCTGTTGGGATCCATCTCTTATATATTGTTTTATCCAAGTCAGGGTTGTGTGAGGCGACCCCAGCTGATGGGGTGAGCACATGTGACCAGGAGACAGAACATGCCAACTCAACACAAGGTTCTAAAGCCTGTTCTAAAACTGGACAACTTGTCTGTGTGAGTTGAGCATTGTAACCACCATAACACCAAGCAGTCCACCGACTGGGACTCAAAGACACAAAAAAAATCCACCTCAGGAGCAAGTATGGCTGTAAAGAACCTTTTGGGAAAGAAGCAATGGTGTCCTATGCATACTCATATCACACTCGGACTGCTGGTTGTCAAACCAAACGGATGTGTGAACATCTGCATTATCTTCCTAAACTGCCAGGAGCACTTGGTGTTGGTGCTATAAGTATCAGCAAAGGTTACAGGAACAACGATGCAAATGCTACACCGACACCCCTATAGTTGGTTGTGCAAGTTGGGCTGTTGTGTTGTAGAGATGTGTTCTCCGAACTCTTGACAGTGCCACAGGCATTGGAGATATTTTGAGAGAATTTCCAAAGTATATATTTACTTTTTATGTCATTATAATGATGATGGATCAAATTCTAACAAACTTCATATTACAAGCATTCTCTGACCACTGCAGTCACTTGATTTGATTTAGATGGAGACTTTCTGGAGGGATTTACAGGAAAAAATGTGATGGCACCAGAAGTAAAACACAAGTAATACTTCTGTGTTTTAGCATGGAGACAGATTTGAGGAGGAACTACTGAAACTATATTGGAAACCATAAGTGTCAAGAAATAATTTTTCAAATGCCAAATCTGACACTCAAACACTTTGATTTATCTCTCTTCTTTGTGGAGAAGTACATATAGAACCCTTTTCCACTTACTTATATCAGGTGCCATCAGTTGAGTTACTCCGATTGGTAGAAGCATACAAAAAATCTGGAATTTCAAGCACACCTGCACGGCAGAAACTCATAATAATAAGTATAGAGGACCTGGTCGAGTTCAGGAGCTTAGCATTGTAGTAAACAGGACAGGATTATGAGCCTCAAATCAAATCTACTCTTATGTGGTTCAACAACAGAAGTTAGTCCCCTAATGAGGTGGAAGACAAAAAAAAAGATTCTATCCTCACAGGCAGAGTTGTGAGACACTAATAGGCAACTTTACTGTTCCTCCAGGAGTTGATAATGTCTCTTTTGCAAGTTGAATGTAACTTATAAAAAGACTACAATTTAATGACTCTGATGATCAAAGTGTATAAATCGTTGAGGTTATGGCAGTCCATACAATTATATGGTGCATTTACCAAATCAAAGACTCAAAGAGGAAGTGAGAGTTGGCCGGATTTAATAGACGGAAGGAATCATCGGAGGGAAGCCAAGCCTGGATAAGACACATGCTGAAAAAGCCTGAACATGTACCTATGTAGTCGAGATGTAGACTTGTGCCCGTGTCATTAAAAGCTGCACTGCACCAGCTGATCTACATAGTCACTGCCTCGATTGCTCTATGAAGCTCAGGCAAACATATGGATTCAAGAAAAGTTGAGAACACAAAATGTGGCCTTGACTTACTTTTTAATATGTTCATGCTGTCGCTATTGGCAAGTCAGAGTTCTGTATATGACTCAGTGTGGGTTTTGATTCCTCTTTTCAGAGAACCCTTTCAGAGTCCACCTGAAAAGCTGCCAGACTAAGCAGTGCAGTTGAAAATCAGTGATAACTAACGATAGTAAAAAAGATAAGGACACCATTGGAGGATATGTTACCGCTAAAGTAACAGAAGTATTTTGGAGTGGGAGATTTAGAGCAGCACTGAAGTACTTGGGCAGGACATACTGAATCCCAAAAAGTGACACAGAAATATAGACAAGGTAGAAGCCTCCTCCTCCCTCTCTCTTTCCAAGCACAGCGGTAAGTTAAAATGTCCTGTTTCATTTATGCTCTCCCATTTTTTTCTCAGTCTCACTCACTGCTTATTGATGCAGACTATATAAGTATGTAGAGGTCGCCAACTGGGCTCCAAAAAAAAATGTCGGGGAAACATAATTTTTAACCTTTAAACACCTTAGCAATAACCCTTCAAAATAATCATAAATGGTAGTTATTGTTGATTAATGTTGATTAATACTTTAGTTTTCCCACTTGTAGATAATTAGTTCATTTTATACTTTCTTTCTGCCTTTCTGTCTGTATGTACTTTGTGACCCTTAAATACCTGGGTGCCTTGGGGTGGGGGTGGGGGGGGGGGGGTTATTGTTTTAAGGCAAGAATTCTGACTCTGCACTATTCTATGCCTTCATTATAAAAAGTGCACAGGGGCAGATTGCTTTGCAATATAGGTTTATACGCCATTTAGTTTTATGAATGCCAGTAAGTTGCTGTTGCTAATGGACTGCTGTTAAATCATGCATGCATTTAATGGCCACATGAACCTCTAAAATAATAAAATAATGATGCATTTATTTAGTATTTACTGAAACATTAAGGATTTGAGCCTGCAGACTCTGCACATATTTCAATGAGTTACAATGCCTGAGTAGAAAAATATTATTAGCACAAAGACATAGGATACGAGCTGAAAGCTTTCCAGTTCAAACCTTCAACTGCAGCAGATCTCTCAGTATTGTATGAACATGATCGTTGCCAAAGTAAGGGCTTGTATCTGACATTGATTGTTTCGGCTGCTCAAAGACATTAAGTTGCAGACACACTGCACAGACAGTTATTGCACATGTGCAAATATCCAAATGCAGATGCACACACACTCCCAGATGCTATTCCCCTAAGTTAACAATGTAGCTATTTCAGGATGCCATGGTATCAGGGGAATGCAGTGTGCCGACTGTTTATGTGGGGATTCGACAGTGTTGCCACGTTCAGTGTAATTAGCGTAGTTTCACCTGTGTCTCACATATTGCGTCGTATTTGACTTACTTTGAAAATTAATAGTCAGCATGCACAAGCCACAAGAGGAGATGAAGAGATTGAAATAAGGGCCAAAGAAGTGAGGCAGAACAATTGTCCACCAGCATAGTATATAGGTCTCTATATAACAATTATTGTGAAAGTTCTCTGGTACTGACTCCTCAGTATTTCAAATTATCCAAAAAAGATCACTGTGACATTTTATGTTCCTCTTGAACGACGCATTGATGCAATCACTCTTTGTTTCTTTACCCGCTGCAATGCATTATTGGTGATTGTGAATGGATATTAATTGAATATGGGGAGTGCTCCTGTCACCTTCTTTCACTTGGCTTTGATTTGTAGTGGAGGGCATGGTGTTTGCATCAGAAGTGTGAAAGTACCTTCTCCACCTTCATCCATGCATCTTCTCTACCCTTTTTCCAAGTTTGGGTCATGGTGCTGAAGCTTGATTCCATCACAGTTGACCCTGGACATGTTGCCAATCCACTGCAGGGCAAAGACTCCTGCCTCACGCTGGCAACCAATTAAGAGTCTCCATGTCTTTGAATTCCGAGAGGAGGCCAGAATGCCTGGATAAAAATATGCAGTCAACACACACATAAGCATGTATTAAACATGCTGTGAGGCTTATGAAACTTTCATAGTCCATACTCTATATCGCTTCATCCAAGTGAAGGTCCATGGGACACTGATCTCAAATGGCTAAGGCCTGAGTCAAGATACGTTGTGAATATGTTTCCAGACAACATAGAGGTTAACAATCAAACACACAAGGGGGAATTAAAAATCACCAATTAACCTGGAGATAACACTACGTGTGTATAGGCTTCCTGCATCCTAAACCGGACTTTTAACCTGTCACATGAAACCTCACTATGAGGTGCTAACCACTACCCCACTGAACAACCCACCATCAGTTTCACTAACAATTTGCTTCCTAATTTATTGTTAACCATCTACTCATTCATAGTCTGCCACAGTCTGAATGTTCCCTATTCACCTCTATGACAAAATCTACATCCTCGAGCCTCTTGTAGAAGAGAAGGATCACGTCTCTGTAATCCACCTAAGGATATTATTGGCATGTGTTTATTGTTGTGTTTGATAGACCCACGGGGAGGACTCAATTATCACTGCCGCTTTTAAGAATGACCTTGGAAACTCATTTCTGTTCCTCCCGTTAACCATAGATTCAATACTGCCTGCTGATGATTATACCTGCTGTGAAGTGCACACATAGTTCTGTCATGTGATTGATGGTATGCAATTGTGTGGGCATGTGTGGGTGTGTGTTTCTGTCTCGAGCAACCTTCTTTGGTCACTATGGTAAAGTGTTGTGTTTTCCGGGTTTGACAGGGAGGGGAGAAGTTGACAAAATAGCCCCCCCCCCCCTCCACTCCATGAATAGTGTCTGTATTTGTCTTTGGCTTTATCTTAGTCAAGCAATTTGTGCCTCTGGGTCATTTTGTTGAAGTCAAACATTCAATAATCTAACTCATTAGACTGTGTATGGTTTCATCAGCACTGTTCCCCAGTTCATTCACTGGCTCCCTGTGACTTTACCTACTTCCACCTTGACTTTCTGAGCTTGAGTAATTTATCATGCTGATGTCTGGATCAATTGTGCTACAAGTGGCCCTTTTTTTTACTTCATCTTCTCCAAGAATTGAGTTTATGCTTTTTGCCCCAGTTTATCTTCTTGTCTCCGTGCCTTTTCAGCTGTTTAGAAAAAAAGTACATCTCAAAAAGTTTGTAAGCAGTGGAAAAGGTCACACTGCAAGAAACTGATTAAGTTTTTATACTCATGGACTCAAAATTGACTTTGGTGGAGAAATTAATGGGGTCAGACTCAGCTTCTCCTGAGTTTTTGGATCCTGTAACTTTTTAATGCTTTGGCCTAAGAAAAGGCACTTAGTGTTATTCCATGAAATGTAAAATCATAGTGAATAAGACACAACAAATCTTAATCATGGTATGTTAATGAGTAATAAAAGCTGTCAATATAAGTTGTAGTTTATATAAACAACTTCCAACAATACATATTGGGACAAGGGTCATTCACCTTCGTGAGGATGAGCCCTGATAGCATTGACATATTCTTCTAAGATATACACAGCGATCCTAATTATGCGCACACGTTTAACATGATGTTTTAACATTAGATCAGTGTATCCTCGAAATACTGAACCTCTCATGTAGTTCCAGCTCTTGAAAGGGAAATCTGTGTCACGTGGCAGGCTTCCACATCGAGTCACTACTTTGAGATTGTTTTTTAACAACAGCTGTAATTCCAACAGTTAAAACGAATTAAACACTGCTTTGCATATGTAGACGTTTTTCATATGTGCTCAAAATTATATAAAATGGTGTGGAAAAAAAATAGCAGAGAGGAAAGGGCGTAAAGATGAAGGGTGGTGCGTTGTTCTTCCCAAAAGGAAATTTCTTTCACTCAGTGTCCATATTATATGTTCTGTGAGGGCAGAAGATGAGTTGTGGGAAGAGGAAGAAAGGATTCCTCAGAAGATTTAACAAGGCTTTCCGATGGGGCCAGAGGTCTAACCATGAATAATACATTAGGGCTGAAAAGGGAGGAAGAACAGACATATTGCCTCTGCTGGTCCAGGAAGTCTATGGGTTGAGTATGTTTGTGTGTTCGGATTGGTCTGCACCTCACTGGTGTGGTTAGTGGATGTTGTCTGCCTCTTCTGCAATACTTTTTTTTTTCTTCTTCTTTCAATGCCCATGAGAGAAAAGTGCCTTGGAGGCCTCCTTTTATACTTTGGCCCAACTTGTAATGTAAGGTTGATGTTCTTTACTGCCTGGGTGGTTGTTCTCTGAAGAAATGAATGAACGGTGTTGAGGGCAATGTGTTCAAAACGGGATTGGTTCATTTAAATCCCCAATGTATGTCTGGTCTTGGTTACATGAAGGTCACAGCTACAGCTTGGCGGCATGAGCTTTAATACTGCCACTCTGAACTTGAGGGTCTTCTACACTGATTAGTTCTACCTCACAAAGCTGATGTGTGTGTGTGTGTGTGTGTCTGTGAGTCTGAGAGATGGATAGAGAGAGCGAGAGAGAGAGAGAGAGAGAGAGAGAGAGAGAGAGAGAGAGATGGTGGGGTATTTATTAATATCCATGCACGTGTTTGTGACCGTGAAAGATTGTTCTTACCACTGTCTGCATGCGTTGCTGCATGTTCGTCTGGACAGGCGGCCACATATCCTCATTAAAATGCTGGAAGTTTTGGCTTTAAAGTCACTGTGACCCTCAGTTTGCTGTAAGCACCGGGCCCTGCATACTGAGCAGAGCTCTGATTGATCTGCCTAAGTAGGTGCAATTAATGGGAACGTTCTTTCACAAGAATCTGATCTTTCCCCACCGCAGGCACACACACACACACACACACACACACACACACACACACACACACACACACACACACACACACACACACACACACACACACACACACACACACACACACACACACAGTCATTAGATGCTATATCACAGCAAACTCAAGCCCTATATGGGCTTCAGCATTTGATAGTGTTGTGGAGCCAGTGACCCTTGACACAAAACTCCACCCATTACTGATTGTGCATAAAATAATTTGACACCTTGCCCTTTGAACAGAAAACAGATGACATGAAACAATGAATAGAAAATAGAAAAAAAAAATGACCTGCTCCAATGGGAAAGGTTGCTGAATTGCTTGACGGCGATGACCTTTTGTTTAAAAAATCCTGAAAGGCATTAACAATTTAATAAGTCACATCACATCAGTATGGAAAGTACCCTTGTGCTCAGTGTTATGTAATTGGATTTGACTGGTCTTGCATTTTTCTAAAGCAATCACTCATAATATAATCGGAAAAAGGCAAGCCAAGGCAACAGGGATCTGTGAATGTGACTTCAGATGTTGCTTATAAAGGTTGCATAGCCATGAAAGCATTTAGATCAGGGGTGTCAAACACATTTTAGTTCACGGGCCATATAAAGCTCAATTTCATCTTGAGTGAGCCAGACTGGTAAAATAGAGCCACAATAACCTTTAAATTTCAACTTTAACGTTTTTCTTTGTTGTGGTGCAGAGTATATATGATGGGAATGTTGATTACTATGGAAAAAGGACTACAATCTCAACAGAAAACCAATTTTAGTTATTCACTCTGGTGCAAAATACATTGAAGTGTCCGAAAAACTTCTCCTACCATCATGCAGGTTTTTTTTTTTTACAAACTTACCCAAACAGCTTGGCTTTGAGGTTACTGCTTGTTTTGAAGAACTAACAAGCATCAATATTTTCTTGGATCCCAGAGCATTGTAGAGAATATAGCATTTTGGGTCAATGTTTTCCCTACTTCAATCTGGACTATCATTACTTTCTTAGTTTAACTGGTTGGCCAAGGCCAATGGGACTAGACATCCTTATGTGTTTGCAGAAAAAAGAAATGGTATGATGCAGCAAAACAGTTTTGTAGTAACCATTCAGTCATTCTTGCAAATCATTTCATTTTGTGTAATAGTATCTTTCAAACAGTCACAACACAGTTTACCACAATGAAGACATCGTAGCAATGCCCTGATAATACTGGAATGACATCGCACACAGATCATATTGTTATATATTTTGTCAAGGACATGCAGTCAACAGAAAGTATGTGAAATAAGCTCCAGTGAAACCCGCCGTTTTTCTCAACCGTCTGTGCGTCGATGTTTGGTTCACAACTTAGTCCCCACACTTAACTGCCTCCATCACCTTCCCTGGCCCAAAATACATTTCTTGGGCAATCATCAAAAACTTTGAGTTGGACTGAGGAGCTTTGGGGCCCAGAAATGGAAACTTATTTAGCTCTGCTCTCTCAAGACAATTCCGCATAAAATCTAATATGGCCAGCCAGACGGAGAGAGAGAGCAAAAGGGTGAGGTGAAAAGGAGATGTAGAAGTAGCCGTATTGCCCTTCAGGAGACCTCCATCGGCCTGCTCAGGACTTTTTCTGTTGCTCTCTGCGGTCACTTTCATCATAAAATCTAAAGGGTCTGAACAAAGCTCGCGACAAGAGTCAGACACAGGGAACCAGCAGGTGTAATATTAGATCGGAGGAGTATTTATGGCGGACTATGTCATGTTTACTATTCAACAAATCAGTCAGTTTGTAATAAAATTGAAGCACTTAAAGGAAGTTTTCATTTGTCCCTTTAGTAAAAAGTGCAGTGAAACCTTGTAATGTAACAGAGTAGTCTGCATTAAACTCTTGGCAGTGGTGTTTGGAGACTTTTGTGTGATCATATACTATAATTTATCCGTGTGAAATTTAGCACCCAGGATGCTTTAGAACCAAGTTAAGAGCTGCGAGTGATTTGGCACTCGGCTGCTTGTTGGTGCTGTTGTTGCTGCATGTGCCAGACACTATATGAACCCCCTACAGTGCTTTATCTTCCACCCTTTTCTTATGTGATAAAACATCCCCTGAGGTGTCTGGAGTGCCTTTTTCAGTCTTGCACTTGTGTTAAATCAAGACCAGTGTCATACAACATGGCTTCACTTTTTCTCTTTTCCACCAAGTCGAGTTCAATTTACATCCAAAATGAAGTTACAATCCTATTAGATGAACCTAATTATGATTACATTTTGAAAAGAAAAGGTGTTGTCTGTGCTATAATGATGGAGGGAGGATGTAACAGAATCTGGTGGAGCATTTCTCATCAGTCGGTTTACCTGTCCATTCTGCTTCAGATGAAGGGCAGAGGTTGTCTGAGCTGCTGAGTGTTCGGAGGAGGAAATAACAAAGACCTTAATCATGCATTAACCCTTGCTGGGTTGCTTGGCCTTCAGGTCGGCTTCAGAGGTGTTTAAGGCTCTGAAAAAAACACTGTGGAGTTTTATATCAGAGTGTTGAAGAAAAGGCAACCCCTTTTATCAACATCTATAAAAATTGAGCGAAAAGAAAAGTTTCTGTCTCTCTGTTGTTGGATCTTTTGGGGGCTATTTAGAGTATCCTTTGAATGAACACATTTGTTTTCATTGGAACGTTTGAAGTCTCTTTCTTTCAGAGTTTGACTCCGAATGTTATGCAGTATTCTGGTACATCATGTATCAGAGAGGATCCACTGCTTGTCTTAGACCAAGCGTGTCAAATACATTTCAGTTCAGCCACATACAGCAAGAGTTCATCTTGAGTGGGCTGGACGGGAGAAATTAGTGATTTAAAGTTTTTCTTTGTTGTACTGCAGCGTATACGCGTTGAACATGTCTATATTTTCACAAACACTTGAAACCAAAATTGACTACAATCTCAACATAAAGCTGATTTTAATGAAACCTTCTGGTGCAAAATCAAAGTGAATTATTCCCAAAACTCTAGGTATTTGATTATACATGTTTTACAAAACCTGCCCTGACAGTGTGGCTTTGGAATCACCAATATCTCAGGTCAGGACTCAGTGTTGTGTCATGTCCACTATTCTTAAGAGATTTGCTTGAAAGACCAATGTTTTATTCGCCATTTTTCACAATTTGTTTGGTGGTTTGACAGGCCAGATTTAGAGCCACTTGTGGGCCGGTTTTGGGACACAGGCCTTGTGTTTGACACCTCCGTCATCGTGGGAATCTGCTGCTTCGGGGAAAACAAAGGTTGGGGGCCAGTGATGTAAAACACCAAATTTTAATTACTCATTCTGGTCACCACCAACCTTTACACACCCACGCACACACTCCTCACCTTCTCCAGTCTTTAATAATCAGCATGCTCCTAAGTGTCTGCTGTAGTTGGTATAAAACAGAGCCAACCACTAACATGCTCACGGCCCTCACTTCAACCTTTGGTGACGCGGTTATAACTGTTTGATTAGTGAAGCTCTCCTCGGTGAGTCTTTTAACTAAGGATTGAGGTCACTGACTTACAAACTAGTGAATGCTGAATGCCGCCTTGGAGGGGAAGGGGTTAAACAGGGACATTTTGCCACTCTTGTTTCAAATTTGTTGCCGTCTGCCTGCAGTGTGGCTGAAGAAAAGTCAAATCACTGTCTGATGCCATCCCTCTTTTTCTCATTGTCTCATGTGTCCCTTGTGGTTTGTCCTGCCTGCTGCCCAGAAAACTCATAAAGAAAAGACTAAAACTAAAAATCTTTTTCACTTTGTTTTCTGTCTTTCTCATTCAGTTCTCAAGGTGAGATTGTGTTCAGCTTAAGAAAGACAGTGAGCTACTTGTGGAGCACTGCAGCAAAAAGCTTACCTTTGCAGCAGGCTGCGCTCCAGCATCATCAAAAACAAGGCTAATTCTGTCTAGAAACCAACGTGGTTTTAATTAAACCGAAGAGAGTTCTATAGTGCAGTCAGTCTTACATCTGCACTAACACCCTCAATAGACTTAATCTCTCTTTATAGTCACTCGTTGCCCCTTTTGAATGGAGCTGTTTTTCCTCTTTTGTTTCTTTTGTTCATGCTGAATCATCACACACGCATGTTTATAAATCCACAGAAGATTAGTTAATAGCATGAGGAATATGTCTTCACTCTATTTACCTGTCTTTCTCTTGGTTTTTCAGTAATTACTTATTGTATACTTTTTTTCTGCCCCCCCATTGGTGTTAATGAGAGCTGGATGGAAGCAAGCAGAATTCAGAACGCATCTCCTGTGTGCATCTAGTATCTGAGTCGGTGTGATGAGGTGGACACAGCTGGGGAAATGTATTTTGCAGTTGGGAAATTGGAATTTATGCGTACACTTGTTTGAACGTATGCCTCGGTGTATTAGTGAACACACACTGGAAGTGTGGGCAGGTGTGCATGAGCGCTTGTGTTCGTGTGCCTCAAGATAAAACATGATGTGCTCTCAAATAACTTCGGCTTTAACAACTAAAGAAGTAGTGCCTGGTAAGCACAAGTGCTCATTAGCATAACATTTGAGAGGCACTGAGTGTTTGTGAAGTATAATTCACTATTGCTTTTCCCAAGCAATATATTAAAAAAAATGTTTCTCCACTCATCCCCTTCCATTTACTTATTTATTGCAGTATTTTACTGTGGTACAGTTGGGCTAAGAGTTGTTGAAATTACAGCTTCTGTTAAGTACCAAACATAACCTTTTTAATTGGTTCTAGGTGTAATATTTTAATGTCTCTCAGCATGGCATTCATTTTGAAAGATTAACATAATAAATTGAGAAAAAGCAAGACAATCACAGGGAGGATTGGCAAGTTCTACAAGCATGTGCGATATACTCTGCTGTCGGAAGCATTATGGATGGATAATTACTTAGAGAAACTTTCTTTTCACTGTTGGATAATATAGAAATTAGTTTCTATTTATTTAGGCTCAGAAAATCCTTTGGCACAATACTGCCAATGATAATTTCTTCAATAATCACAGTAATTAGTCAAGAAGGATTTACATTTGTACAAAGAGCTTACAAAATACATTTGCTGGGATGGAAATATCTAAACAGATGCAACAACTGGGTTCACGGGTTAAAGCTGGGGTGTGAAACACATTTTAGTTCAGGGGCAACATGCAGCCCAATTTAATCTTGAATGGGCCTGACTGGTAAAATAGTGCCATAAACATCTTTAAATTTAAAGTTGTTGGGTTTTTTTTCCCTTTCACAAAAATGAACAATTACTAATGAAAATAACTACAATCTTAACATAAAACCAACTTTAGTGAAACCTTCTATTGCGAAATGCAGTGAAAATGTCAACAAATATTCTATAGTTATTGCAAAGCACCTGTTACAAGCTCATTTTGACAACATGATTTTGAGCAGCAAGGTAGCAAGCTTTCATGCCGGTCGCTCAGCTTCAGGTCTTAGTGTAGCATTTGCATTAGGAACCAAAATTGTTGCGGGACATTTTGGTCATCAGCTTTTCTCGGTCTGCGAGTTAACAAAAGGCTGCTTGTTTCAATTGCCTTGAATGATCATGTTTTCAAATCATGTAGTGGGTTCTGACCACCGTTTTTCAAACAAACCCTGCAGGTTACTCATAAGCACCCTGTAGGCTACCAGGCGCCCGCGGCTGCGGCTGCTGTAAATGCAGGCACATACCTACGCTTGAAGCTAGAATTGATTCAGGAAGTGCGCGGGATATGTCAACCTTTACTTCAATCTCCATATTTTGATATGTTAGCAATCCCTGACATGTTGCTCTCTGATACCATTCGCAGGTTTACTGGCCCCAACCTTCCCTCACCGATCATCAGCAGCAAGAACTGGCTGCGACTGCACTTCACCTCGGATGGTAACCACAAGTTGAGAGGTTTCAGCGCCCAGTACCAAGGTGAGATCAAAAACAGTTTCATCTTGTAAATGATGAACTCTAATAATCTGCCATAATTGAGTCTTATTGAGCTTTATTTTGTGTTTTTCTTTTCCGTAAATATCTATAGGATGCAGTAATAAAGTAGCCATTTGAAGTTTTTTTTAATCACCGCAGGGAAATGTGTTAACAGCATCTTTGACTGCTCAGCTCTGAATGTCTTTTCTGGGCTTGATTAGAGGTTTATCTGAAATGAAATCCAAAATCAAAATATTTAAGAAATCAGTTTTCACCCTGAAATGTCTCATTCTGTTCAAATTTTAACAAGCTCTATGATTTTCATGCATTTTAACAAAAAGCTTTCTGAAGTTGCAGCAGTGACAGCTAATTCTCATTCTGCAGTAACAGTCGATACAAACTGTAAAACCAAGAATTCCTGTCATCCTTCATCCATGTTGGGAGATTTTGCAATTGTAAAGTAAGATATTGCAGATGAAGCTCTCTATTGATGCAATTCTTAACTGAAGCAATTTGCTTCTTCACCCCATCTGTATTGGGGAAATTATAGAGGGAAACCTGCTTCCCAGAATTTACTATAGTCTTTTAAGGTTTACAAGCTTTCTTTTCAGATCTGCATCAAAAACAAATAAATCATAGGCAAATACAGCATTTATTTGTGGTTTATTTATGGCATTCAAAATTACATATGCAACAACCTCCTCATATGGCTTTTAACAATAATCTTCTACCATTCAGGTATCTGTCTGATCTGTCTGAATGGTCAAGCCGGATGACTTCCATGTCATTGACATGAGATTAATATTTTGACTTGAGAGTCACGAGGAGAGATGCATTCAAACATCTTACTTGACATCCTGAAGTTGTGGTTGAACTCTGTGTCAGTGAATCCCCTCACGTCACAATCCTACCACTCCTGAGTCCGACTATGCATCCACTCATCCCTCTGTATGGCGGTAGAAGCCGTTGCTCCGCTAAAGGTCATCGTTGAAAGCTGTGCTCTCTTTTTTTCCCTCAATCTCCATTTCGTTTCCCTCATCATTTTAATTAGACTTTGTTGGCTCTTATTGCACGACCGCTTGAAAATGGATATACAGTATATGTACTGACATGTGGAGAATCAATATTTACTTCTGTAAACAGCATACTTGGTGCGATATAATGCTTTCTTCTATGCATGCAAGTCACTTTGGTAATTCACATGACGTTCAGACTGCACTCTGATAGAGGTTACGGTAAATATATAGTGTTAATGAACACGCAAAGCAATCAAATCCCAGCAAGAAATTGGAATTGAGCATCAAGACCCACAGTGGGAACGTAGCCATAGCCACAACATTTAAAATAAAACCTGGTGATGTTCTTGCTGTGACGCAAGTGGAGTGACCATTACATAACAGTGCTACCCCAATTTCAACATGTGGATTGTATTTAGAAAGACATCACAAAATATGCATGGATATCACTGGATTGTCACAATCCCCTAAAGAAACAATAATCAAACTTATAGGAACCACAGAACAAACATTTACTACAAAAATCACGAGTAGTTGTCATTCACAATTGGTAAACTCCTCATATGTAGAACCCTTCATGGGATTCTCATTTAATATGTAGTCAATAGAGTTGGTTTCATATCAGCAGCAAGTGAAAATATTTCTTCTTTTTTTTTTTACTCCATTCATGCAGGATTGTTTTGACTGCTCTAAAAAAAAATGAAATTCCAGGACCATTATTAGAGTCAGATGACTACGCACGCACACACACACACACACACACACACACACACACACACAAACACACACACACACACACACACACACACACACACACACACACACACACACGCACGCACACAATCCTCCATGTACCATCTATCCATTTCCTGTCCCATTACTCTTAGAGGTGAGGTTCAGGGGTCACCTTTGAGAAGGGATGAGCAGGGAAAAAAGGATTAGTTTGTCCACAAAAAAAGGCGATGTCTACAGATCTCACCTCCAGCTCTCCGGTTAAAATTTCAAAGATTGTAGGATGAGGAAAAATAAGAACATAAAGTAAGAAAAGAAGAAAAAAGAGAGCGGGAGAGACAGATGGGAGAGGAATATGGGAAAGATAGGCAGTGAGCCCATGGGATTACAGGTTCAATCTTAGATAAATATGTTTGGAATATCTGAGTAAACAGAGAGACTAATACTTTAATTAGATTAAAGACTGACTCTGGTTGTGCACACCCACTCTCTATACGAGCTATTCTCATCATGACAGTTCTAATGATTTCACAGCCACAGCTTGTGAGAGTGATGAGCTTATTTAATATTTACATCTGCCTTTTTTTATTTTTATTTTTTTACCAGCATCCTTTTTATGCAACAAAAGAAACAGCCACTCCCAAACACAGCACTCACCTCATAGCTTCTTCCTTTTTCCTCCATGTGGGATCATGGCGGCCATTCTAAAAGAGTAATTCTTTGTTGTCATTTTTTTTCCAGACACATAATAAACAAGCTTTTTTGACACATGATTCAGATTAGCTTTGAATTACAATACAGCTGAACGAGAGCAACAAAAAAGGATGAAAACCAGATCGCAAAAACAAGTAAAACTTTTGTTGTCAGGAGTGTCAAAGTAATTGGACAGGATGAGTGTGAAAGGGAGAACAGATAATGTTGATAATGCTTGTGGAATGGGCGAACAAATATGCATTCAAACGAGCCTCTTGTTTGACTGAGATGACTTTAGTTTTTTATTTGTGCTGCCATTATCACCACACTCAGTCATTTATAGCTCATTTTTTTATTGTTGTATATAAATGAGTGGGTTGCTCCTGACAAACCTTGTCTTCTAAACCTATTAATCGAACAATGTTGTTGTGCTCAGGACCCTTCATTACACATGAGGGCAAGGCAAATTGCACATTGTTGAGTCCACTTCCTCTGTGTAAACTAAATATTTGACTTTTATAGAATAACATAAAACAAATATATGCTCTCGATCCCTGTAAACTAAAAAAAAAAAAAAAAAAGTTTTATTGCTGTAGAAAGTTATGTCTTTCTATTTTCTCCTTTGGCAGAAGTTTCTCGTCAGTTCTTTAGGCTTCGGTACAATCCACTGTGGCATGTGGCACCACATAGGCAGGATTCTTTTATGTTACTGTGATATATATTTTGGATGAGCAATAGAGGTGAAATCACAAAACTGTGCAAGGGAAACTTATTTCAGGAAAAACAAAGAGAGTAGATGTATACATTTATCCACTGGTAGACTCTGTATGTGTCATGATTGTATTTTGTCATGTCCTATATGTCTCTGCTTTGTTTTTGGCCTACAGTGAAGAAGATGACTGAACTGAAGTCCCGAGGTGTTAAAATGTTGCCAAGCAAAGACAACCACCACAAGATTTCAGTGTGTAAGTCACAAAGTCTCATTCTCTTACTCTAAAAAGCAAGAGTCTCGAACACATTTTAGTTCAGGGGACACATCCAGCCCAATTTCATCTTGAGTCGGCCAGACTGGTGAAATAGTGTCATGATAACCTTTGAATTGAAAGTTTTTCTTTATTGTGGGTCAGAGTATACATCATGAAAGTGTGCCTTGCATGTGACACCCCTAGTTTTTCTCGGTTATCTAAGAGCTTAAAGGCACAACTTCCTGAAAGAGTATTCATATTAAAGTAACCATGTTGAATGAACTGAAGACTGAAGCACTCATTGCAGTCTTTTTATGGGATTAATAGCAGTGTTGAGGAATGATGAATCTCAAGAAAGTCAGTGCACATGAGACAATGCAACTGCTTTGCTTATTTTAAAGATGGGAGCTTTATTTTCCTGTATTCTTTGCTCGTCGTAACTCAAATATTATGTTTTGAATAACCATTATCATGCAAAAAAATGCAACGAAATGCCAGGTTTTGACTGATGCAGAGCAGCAACAGTGGCTTATCAAAACAGTTTAATATACTGTTTCATATTAGGGAATATATTCATATTTATAAGAATTGAGTTGAACCATTCCATAGTCGTCCGAGTTTCTCATATGGCCCCTTCGGGAAAAAGATTGTTCCTGCCGCTGACCCAGCGATTACTAAACAGGCTCTACTGTAGCTCACTACTTGACAAAAGGAACTTATGACGCCTTCATTTAACCTTTCGTTTGAGTGCTTTGATGAATGGAAGAGGGCCAACATGAGAGGGAATTCCTAATGAGGGCCAACAAACACTCAGATTTCTTTCAACAAGAACTTGGAGCCCAGATTTCCTGAATGAGATGCTGCGGGAGTTTTATGTTTCTACCCTGCCATCAAAACAGGAAACAAAGCGCAGGCTTTGCAAGCCTCACAAGTTTAAAGGCTGGCATCAACGGATACCTAACTGCCTTCACCTTAATTGCCCACACCAGGTTCCACTCATCAAATCCAGTTTTAGAATCCGTAATAAAAATTTAAAAAAAGCCACAGAAGAAGTGAGAACAATCCAACTTCAATCTCATTAAGAATTCACCTGCGCTGCCACATAAATACAGCTGAGGGTCTTGTCTATAAGGGCTGATTTGATGCCCTGCTATGTTTGGTCTAGAGAGTCAGAGAGAGAAACCTGGCGCTCGAGTGCTTGTTTGCTTCGGGCCTGAATAATTCGTCAATCATTTAATCCTGAAACCTTGAGTGAGAGTTGAAAATCCCATTGGCGTTTAATGTTTTCATGTCAGCTCATCTGCATCTCTGTGTTCTCTCGATGCTAAATCTCTTATCTGTATCGGTACAACCCAATCTGAGAGCTCGACACCTTGTGAAACTGGCGAATCAGTTAAAACAAAAGTTATGACAGGATGCTCATTAGTGTTTGAAAGCATCGTCGTCGACACCGTCTGCTGTTCACGGTTGGATGTTTGACGCACATCAACACTGTTTTGTGTGAAAGAGTGACCTCTCTCTTTTCTGATGCCTGCCAAGGAAGCAGACAAATTGTGTCTGTGCATGGTTGTTGCGACTGAAATCGCCTCAGGAATAACTGAGCTCCGTCTGTTCGGGAAAGAGAAGCATGGAGACACATTTTATTCACACGACATAGCCCCCAAATTTTTCCTACGGTCAATTATTTCAATGTATTCTGGCCAATGAAAATGTTTGGTTCATGTATCGTTACCAGTACATCTTCATTCCTGTCTATATAAAACCTTGTATCGTGTGATAATCTGCTGTTAATTATGATTGTCAATTATTTCTGGGAAGTCTATAATTACACTAATTCCTGTTGTCATCATGGCACCTAGATGTTACCTAATTTATTTACCTGCTTATTTACCTATTTATTTCTTTGTATTTCTATGTTATTATAAAGATGGCCAAAGGGGGAAAATACATAATGGATAATTAGTTGGCATTTTTGTGTTATTTCATTTCACAATCTTTATGAAAACATCAAGAAAACTAAAGTTTTTGTCAGTAGAACCACTTTAAATTTGATGCTTTGAGGTAAATTATTGAGTGTTGTGCTCACTGGTTATCATTTCTATTTTGACTAAATGAACGCTTTAATTAGTTAATTTAATTAATTAGCAGTTTGTATTTGTATGTATTTTTGTAATCAGAGGCTATATGCTAATTCCTTATCATTTTCTAGATGAATTTACTACCAAAGCTTGTTTAAAAAAGAAAAAAGAAAAAAAAAGTGTCATGACTGTGGTGATGGGCAAATAATTGTTCAGCCTTTCACATCAATGCTGATTTCTGGTGCCAAGGGAGCTGTCTTCTTAAAAATAACTAAAAGGAAACTATATTGTCTCCAAACCACTTGTGTTTGCGGAACATGACAGCTTCTGGGTTTTATTTCCAATTTTTTTTTTTTTTATCAAAGTCATCTGAAAGTTTTTCTACCTCTCCTTGTTGACCATAGAAAAGGGTATCTGCTGACTGGCGAGAGGTGCAGACACAAAGGACGGACAGTCTGTGCGAGAGATGCGCCCCTAATAGCAAATGGACAGCAGTAATTGCATTGGTCGCTCTTTTCACCACGTCTTCCTTGCCCTTGTCCTCCTGCATCCTCTGTTTGAGTTCACTGTTCATTACCCCCTTCGGCTTCATCTGAACATTTGTAACATGAGCAACTTGGCGGCTCTGAGTCACCGGAGTGGAGTGACACGAGAGATGGATGTTGAAGGGTTTAAGAACAACCAGCCGAACAAAAAGAGCTGCCTTGAGGCAGTAATTGCAAAACTGCCTCGAGGACATTTCCAATTCACTTTATCCGCTCCTGTCTCTAACTTTGCTTTTTAACACTTCTGTCACTCAGAAAAATCACCCTTTTTTTTTTTTTACTTTAAATTTGCATTGATTTAATCCTTTTATGTCCGCTTTACCTCACTCAACTTTTCTGTTCATTGTGTATCCCTGCCTTTTTTAGTACCTGTGACCCCTAAAAGAACGACAAGGAAATTATGGTAATTTGTTTCAAGTGTAAATTGTAAAGTTCACTTGTATTTAGAAAAAAAAAAAAAAAAGAAGTACCCAAAAGTTAATGCTTGCCATTACTTAGCTGCAAAGTCTTCTGTGAGGTGTTTTCACTTATGTTTTCACATGTTCAGCAATGTTTACACAAAAGCTTCTCTCGAAAACTTTGAGCCCCTCCAGAAAAGTGAGCAAGCCTGACGTTAATCACATCTGTCTCTTCCTCCTCGTTTGTCCAATCGTTACTCGTCATTAACGTATTTTCTTTACCTTGGCTGACACCGCTGAGCCTTGCTTTAAATTCATTGCCCTCGCCTAACGGAGGGACCCCAGGCAGGTGTCACACTGAACGAACCCCTCGCACACTTTTGACCCCGTCCAGGCACCCAGGCGTCTGCAGATGGCCAAGTTTGTTTGACCCCCCATCTGGCAGATTGGTTTCCATTGTTTTGTACTGAGTGACACGACTTAACAGAGCGCCACGGGAATGTGTTCAAGGATTATGTGATTTTGATAATGTTAGAGATGTCAAGGTGTATGATAAATGAGCTGACGTACGAGACGCCAGTGCAGCACAAATGTCACAAACTTTTCCCGTAACAATACCAAAAGGCCACAGCAGCTGTTACCTCTTGTTAAACTTCCCTCATCAACCTTTTAATCTGTAATCTTTCATGATTAAATTTGTTCCCAGGGGTGGAGAGTTTAAAGTCATTACAAGAATGCTGAAAAAAATGTTAAATATCTTGCTTTTTATGTCTATAGGGTGTCGGTTTGACTATGAAAGGCATGACTTGGCACCAATACATGTTTTATATGTGCAGATGAGCTTTATTGATGTTTCTTTCTGTTTCCATCCTTCAGTGTCTCAGATGGGCGTAGCACAAGGACACAACATGTGTCCAGATCCAGGGATCCCAGATCGGGGAAAAAGAAAAGGTTCTGACTTCAGGTAAAAACCAGCAGTCAACAGTATTTAATCACATGGTGACTGAAATGAAGCAAGTCTGCTGGGTATGAGTTTGGACTAAATGACATTATAAGTGTTAGCCATAGAATAGCCAAAGAATTCATAGATATTCTTTGGAAGGGATTTTAATTTTGTAATCATGATGCATTCATCAAACTTTATTTATATAGTACTTTTGGTACGATAACATGCAACAAACCTCAATCATATAGCTTTTTTTTTTATATAGATTGGTACAATTCAAGAGTCAATGTATTGTCTTTTCGACATATTAAAAACCCAAAGGAAAAACATTTGTTTCGCTGACAAAACAATGAAGAAGAATTAATAGGAAAATACATTTTAAAAGTCATAGTGACGATTACTGACAAAAGAGAAATGGATTAAAAATACCTTTAAAGAGACAAACAAAATATAATATTTAACTGACAAAATTTAGACATAGCTAATCTTAGAAACCCGATAAAACAAATTTTAAATCACATAAAGTATTAATACAGCGGTAAGGTAAAACATGTATAAATGGATAATATCGAAGGTAAGGAATCATACAATTTATCAAATATATGAAAGTAGTTAATAAGGAAAGATACAATGAAATTGATAAAAAAAAAAGTGATACTATGAATGAAGAATCAATTAAAATCCAAGCTGAAGAGATATGTAAATAGTTTTTAACATGTCTAACTTATTTTAACAGATTCTTACACATACTTACCAAGTTTCTTTAAACTGGATTCATTTACTTTTCGCACCAATTCACTTCAAGTCCTTGTCCCCAATAGTTAATGAATGTCAAAATCCACGGCTGGGGCAATATTAATTTCCTGTTTTGTTTTTTTCCCTTCCCATTAAATTTTGTTTCAGCTTTATTCTACACACTGGTGATTTCACTTAATTCACAGTTTAATTTTAATCTGCAGTAAGTTATTGAGGAGGATCCTCGGTGCTGTCAACAGATCGGGGATTGCATAATAAGATGTGCTCTACTATACAGCACATTTGATATCTTCAAGCCACATACAACCCCCGCAAAAAACACAAGCATAGAAAATTTGAAAGCTAAAACGGACCCTCTCCTGTATGTGCCATTGTGCACTAATAGGCTGCCTCAGTGAAGTGCTGCTGGTACCTGTGGGATCCTGCAGTTTTCTTCCCAGCACAGCTAGTGTCTCTATCATTGGTCAGCTGCAACACAGACAAATGGGTAACATCTGTCTTCCACCATGCAGTGTTTCCAGTAAGGCAAAGACATTTTCTTCTGGCTCTTACCTCGTCTCGACCCCACAGCTAAGTAGTGTTTTTTTTGTCTGGGGAGATGAGTGGCGCTGATATGTTTTTCCCCACTTGCGATCCACCTGCAGACGCGGAGCCACGGTGCATTTCTCCTGTGATGAGGGTTATGAACTCCAGGGCTCAAAGAGCATCAGTTGTCTCAGGGTGACAGACAGCTACGTGGGCTGGAGTGACGACCGGCCCATCTGCAGAGGTAAGGACTGGCATGTCTTGTCCATCTAAGCATGCGTAATGGAGGAGCACGTCATGACCTCTCTCTGTATATTGTCAGGTGCTCTGCTCGCATTTGCTTGTGGGTCTGCTGTCATCTTCTGTTGTTGCCAAGTATCCTCTCTTCTTTTGCCAATAAACTCTGCATTTAACTTGTTCTCTGGCTTGACACTGACCTTTGACCTCTTCTTTTCTTTTGTTTAATGTTGTTCAGTCATGCTGGCACAGTGCTGCCCATCAGTCACATCTTCCTCACTTCACTTGTGACCATTATATGACAGGCAGGGAACATTTTCCAGTTTTCTGTTTCACCAGCCATTCCACTCAAATAAGTTTAATCAGAATAGATTACATTTTGTCCCTTTTGCTGGATGAGGATTGATTAAATGAAGAGTCTTTCTTTCATTTGAGCCATTCCTATGAATGTCTTACTTTAAACCTGATGGCACTCTTCAATGCTTCATTCCCCATTATCCAAAATCCTCAGCACACTGATTTGAAGATTTCAGTTTTACTTGGGAGACTTTAAACATAAACATACGAAGCAAAGTGATTTGTGTCCTCCTGGTGCTCCTTTTAGATTTGATTTTTATTAAAGTTACCATTGTCAGTAGCAGTCTGAATAAACTAAGGAGCAAAGAATGTTTGACCATTCCAAAACCGTCACCATTTTTATAAATTTTTTTTAACATTTTCTGACAGTTTCACATTTTATTGTTCTTCTGACTCTCTGCTTCACCGCGGCCTATTTGACACAAGATATAGGATGTTATATCACATCTGATATTATCTGATTTTACTTGAGAAGAGGTTTTACCTCAATCCTGAGAATGGTCATTAACTGAGTTCAATAACGGTTGGGAGTCATTAAACATTGGACGTTTAAAAAAAAAAAGTAAAAAAGGCAATACGAGCTCGGAGAAATAATAATGCATGCAAGTCCTATGATCACACCAGTTCTGAATCTCTTCAGTGCATGTTGCATATTACCTAAGGTTGGTTGGTCCACGGAGCCACAGAAACTGTTCATCTTCAAAGTGGGGGAGCTCTGTGACCCCATCACTGTGGAACAGACGTCAGGCTGGTTTTAATCCGGAGAGGAAATACCATTGAAAATCCAAAAGTTCAATGACGGATAACACAGTGTGTTAGATAGCAGACCTTTCAACTCACGCTGCCCATCTGACCAGGGTTCATTGGTAATTGGACACTTGGCTTGTAAAGGGACGGATATCTGCCGCTTCTCGGATATTGGCGAACAAGTTCACACATAGCACAGAGAAAACTCAGAGCTGTGATTTCGATTGATGTGTAATTGTCAATATAAGGTGGGAAAAGATGATTAAGACAGTGCAAAAAGCTTTAAAAAGTGTTAAATGGTCCCTTGAAGTGAAGAGTTCATATCGTGGTGATGAATAGAAAAATAATGTGACTGCACAGTATATCAATAATTATTTCCAATATGTGGGTGTGCTGGTTTTCTTGGTAACAACCAAGATTGGATTTAACTTGAACACAAAGTTCATGTTACAGCAAAATAAAAAAATATATATAATAAAAGCCCTGAAAGTTCTTGAAACAAAGTTTACAGACTGATGCAGCACGAACAAATTTAGTAAACATTGTAAAGAGAGGAAAAAAAAACATGGCCCAACTTATAGACACTTTACTACAATTTAAATTATATATCACTGATTTTACTGCTGATTGATTACAATAGCTTGGATTGGTTGTCATAGTTTGTTTTCTGTTTACTAAAAATCAACTATTTTCCTGCTTTCGTTTGGTTTCTAAACTAAAAGAACAAACAATGCAATCCATCTCCCCGAGTGTTTGTAGCAGAGGAAGCCTAAAATACCACTTTATTCTCAGCTTTCTCTCACATGTAGAGACATTTAGATCCAAGTAACCACTGTGTCAGCAAAGCTGCCCTTTAAAGACATTACCTCCCATCACCCTCATTTAACCTTTGATGCTGCTCCTTTATTCTGCCTCATCATGTTTAAATAAAGATTAAACATCATGCAGAGATAAATGAAGATCTGTTACCTAAAATAGCATTAGTCATCATTAAGTCGAACGACACTATCATTAGCACAGAGGTACAAAAAAGAAAAAGAAAAAAAAAGAAAAACTTCATCGTTGGCAGCAAATTCCTTTCTCTTGATATAAAATTCATGGCTTCATTTTCATTTCCACCCTTTTTTTTGGTTCACACCGAGCTTCATTATGCATTTGTCTGCTACACTTTCATGTCTGTCACTAAACAAGGTGGGGAGTATCAGACATAATGATGGCAATGATTAAAAGAGAAAAAAGAAGAGAGCGTTTGATAGCTTCTGTGGACCTCCTTTCAGCAGTGTTTTTTTTTTTTGTTAAGGTCACCCTCACTGTCTGCACAACTCACATTAATTACTCTTTTCTCCCCTTAACTTCAACGAACTTCATTTTATATTTTAATAGGGGTGATTTGGTGGGATGAAGGGTGGGGCGCATGGAGCCTCTGAGCGGGGCTCAAGCACCCGGAGGACCGCTCTCAGACGCAATTCATTAAGACCAAGGTTCAGGTCCTTTCAAATACCTCAGGTTTTCTTTGACTTGTGTACACACTGAAGTACCCATTAGAAACCCTGCCCTAATTTGAAGGAGTGGTAAAGAGCTCCACCACCCCGACACCCGTGGGCATCTATAAGAAAAGTCACCTTGTCCTTTCAAGCTGCTATAACTACTTACGGGCTCTTTTATATGAGCGATTTAATTTGTAATTAGTTGTTTGTACAATTTTTTTTTATCATATAAATGCAGTGCCCAAGTGTGCTTAACCCACTTTCAGAATGGCAGAGGATTATAAAGATTGTCTTGTTTGTTTTACCGTCGTTATAAACTACACAGCTTGACAGTTTTTCCAAAAACAAACCTTCTCGAGTATATTTCAGACCAACAAGTGCGATTCATGCGCTTGATTGAATCTTCCAGTCCATTCAGTTTTTTTGTGTTTTTGTTGTTTTTTCAATACCGCCCCACTAAATCTTCAAGTCAAGCATTTGAACAAATCTGCAGTTTGTTTGATGGCTCCTTTGTTTAAAATGTGATTTTTTTTTTTGTTTGAATACAGCCGTTACCATTACCAACCACTTCCCAAAATGACTCTTTGTCTCAAAAGTGATGTTTGCTCAGTCTTTATGTAAGAGGCAAGGTTTTTACAGAGCAGCGGTGCTTCATCACATCATGTGTTCGTTCAGGCACAGCGTCGAAAGTAGGTCACCTGTATTTTAGTAGATCTCGACACCCACTAACTGTAGTTACACTTGTAAAATGTCAGAGAATCTGTTTGGAGAGTGAATACACGCATGCTTGCCGAGCCGCTGTGCGTCATGTATAAATAGCTGTATTGATTCAAACGGATTCTTTGTGAGACATGAACTGGAAAATGTGGAGACTTTTCACCACAGTATAATCAATAACAGGTAACAAACAAACCGCCAGAGAGATGACACTCAGAAAATGGCACAAATATGGAGATAATAACACATTTTATCACTTGAAATATGATACCTGCCATGTTGTTTATTTTTTCTTGAATGAAACTTTGTATTGGAACTTTTATCGATCCTCCCTTTGTTCCTTTGTGTAGCACCGATGTGCGGCGGTCAGCTGAGAGGATCCAGTGGCGTCATCACATCACCAAACTACCCAGTCCAGTATGACAACAATGCTAACTGCACTTGGGTCATCACAGCGACAGACATATCAAAGGTAAAAGGCTCCAGACATGTAGGTTTTTCATCCTTTTTCAACCAGGCAACTAAAACATTGTGACCTCTGTACAGTTGTCCTCTTCAACAGCCCAATGTGCAGAAGCAGCAATGTCCTTATAATGTGAACATTTTCTGAAAACGGTCTGAACGGGTCTCATACAAAACCGCCAAAGCCGAAATGAGGCTGAGGATGTGTCTGGGGTGTGCGTCAGTGCATGTGACAGAATAATAGCAACGGCAGCTTAATCTGATGCCTCTTTTCGTCACTGAAGCCGATTAGTAGCTGTATGTCAACATGTGAACACATCATCATCAAGCCATCATCTATTTCTGGCAGGTTAAACACAGAACATTTGAAAATCTGTGTCCAGAAAAAGGCTGTTTTCTTTCACCATGCAGATTTGTTTTCATTTTACTGACCCAAAATGTAATTTGCACTGAAGACCAAACTGCATGGAAGACATGTGTTTTTAAAAAGCATCTGCACACTTATGGAGTACGTCTCGGGCAACCGTGTGTAGTGTTAATATAGACTTTGTTGTTGTTTTTTTTTTGTTATTGTTGTAATCACCAGCCTCCACTGGCGTGTTAAGTGGCATCTTCAGCTGCCAGGAAAGTGTAAAGCAGCTGACTGATGTTGCTTGCTCCTGTTTGTGAGGAACTCCAGAGGAAGCGTGTCTCTTGACACACCCGACTCATTTTATGATTTTGATAATTGTGACAGGACACGTAGGGGGCGGTTCAACACACTACGTGACAGAGGCTCTCCCATTGAAAAATGTACAAGATAAAGGAAGTGAAAGGAGAGACTGGAAGTGAGCCAGTGTAAGACAAAGTGAGTTGTTAAAACACCTGTGGTGAGGAAGAGAAGAAGAGAGTGAAATGGACAGCAGAGTAATGGAGAGGGTTTGAGGGCGTGCTTGGAGGAGATCATGAAAGTGTCAAATTTCCGTTCACACCATTGACTTTGGAGTTGTGTTCAAGGGTACATGACTGCTTTATCGCCAAATATCAGTGGTGGAACTCGCAACAGAATGGGTTTCACAAATCTGCTATCTTATGGCGCCGTGTTAACGAGGCCATGCAAGGTTAGAGGCATTGCAAGGGAACGTGGTCCGATACACCCAAAGAACTGTACCCTTCGCTTGCAAACACAAACACACACAGACACCCTCGGGTATGCCCAGCGGGCAGCCTGTCTCCTGCGCCGTGTCTGGACGAGATGAAGATGGAGCGAGGCTGTTCTTTCTGTTTAGAGGTGTAATGGGCTTCTATTCTTGCCTGTCCGCTTTGGCCCAGCCAGAGGAGATGTTAGGTCAGGCAGGAGACTGAGGCGGGACAGCAAAGGAAGGCAGGTGAGAAATGACAAAGCTCTTCCACACCTAAATCCAACCTCCTGACACGATGACTAATGTGGGTTTACTTGACAAGTGCTGCTGCTTCACGATGTCCTGAAGAGACCGAACGCAGCCTGTTTTTAGTTGACATTCTCTCAAGTGTTTATCCACGAGCATTGAGGACACTGCATTCTCTTGTCCGGAAATGTCAAACCCGCCCTCAGAGACCACAAATAATACAAAGTACACCATGCTGTATAAACGTTTGAGACACTTGCTTATCCATCAGAGTATTTCTAGGAAGGGACCCATATTTCCTTTACAGTGACAATGGCCCATAACATGCCAAACTTATTTCTGGCCATTGATGTCTTTTTACTTCAAATCAGCCTGGTATTATTTGAGGAGACAGAAGTGACTAAAGGTCTGTGAATATGCTACATGAGTTATGCTACATGAGTCAATCTGTTTTTGCAGCCCCGGTTTGGGGAGTTCTTATAGCTTTTTCACAACATATCTTCTGGAGAGAACATTGTTCTCATTTGTTGTCAAACAACCAATGTGTGATTGATCAGAAACATGAAAGTGCCCATTATTAATGCAGAAAATTGAACACACCATCAATGGGTCATCTGTGTTTTAACCAGAATTAACAATTTGCCACTTTGTGCAGTAGCATCATTTCAGAAAAGTTCTATTTTCCACTATTTACACAGAGATGGAGTTGGAACGTTTTCAAAACCTTGTGTTTTCCCCTCCGTTTCCATGGATACATAGTGTATGCCTTTTCAAAACATTGTGTTTTCATAAACACAACAAAAGTTTTCCATGCTCACTTGAACACATCCTCGTGTAAACGGGACCTAAAAGTGTTACCTAGTCTTTCTAAAATTCCTAAATTTGCTGCACATCAATAATGCCGAGAGTCGAAATGCAAATTAAATAACCGGAAGAACAGTCGGACACCTTTTCCCATGGTACTTGTACAGTTCTTTAGGTAAACTCTGCTATGAAGTTGTTTCAAACATAATTTCAACAAAAGTAAATGAACCACAGATCTGTGGTCTATAGGCTCAGAGAAATCCCTCGACTGTATCGCCTCCTAAAACTCCAGACAGACCCCACCCTGTTGAGAGATTCCATCCACAGCGGCCACTATCACTTTCAAGACCCTCTGTTCTGTAGAATAATGACAGTTCTTGGTTGTTCTCTGTTGCTTTGACACCGAGCACATGCCTGCCTACTGCTATTGCTTGAAGGCAAGGTGGCACTTCCCCCCCACCCCCCTACACGGCAAATCAAGTTTGACTCTATATACTGCTTTGATGTTAATCTGATCATTTACAATATTTTTAAGGTAATTGATGCAATAAATCTCCACAGTTTGATATAAATTTGTACTCTATGTGTAAGGTTTATAATGGAAAGAACACCACTGAGTGTGGCAGTAGGTACAAGGGACACCAAATTACAGAATCGAGACTTCAAAACATTTCCAGACTTCTGGTGTCTTTATTGAAGTCGTAGCAGCAGACTCTCAAGTGGTTTCCACCAGACACGACACAAATGGCCTCACGGGCTATTTCTTGTTGAAACAGATGAAAGGTTGCCTCCAGCCCATAAACAAACAATGTCCTCCCTGAATAATGTTTAATTCAACCGTGCACTATTTATATATAGACTTTATTGGCACAGCTTACTTACTCAGAACTTTGTTAGAAGTTGGGTGAGAGCGTTATCACTTACGACTGTACCACATTAGCGGTGCCCCATGCCAACTGGAAGAAGGACTTAAAAAGAGAGGAAATGGAAAAAACATGGCCATAAATAAACTGCCAACAACAAAAGCCATTGATGGTTTGATCTTGTATGATTATGGGATTAGTGACTCTTGAAATGAATGGACATATTCTTATCAAACCTCCTCAGTAGGAGAGATTTTTCACAGCTCACATCCAATGTAGTGACTTTTTCTTTTCATCCATCCTGAGCCCCACCTGTTGGCTTGCAGATAGGAGATGAGTTTGCAGTATGAAAGTCTATTTTTTGAACGATCTGACCTATTTTGCCTACACACCATCAATCTCTTCTCTCCACCTTGACAATTTTCATTAGACACGAGGGTTTAACATAGGACAGAATGCAATTTGCATTTATATAAGCTTTTTCATTAGCCCTTGCTCTCTCGGCCCTCTAAAAACATTAAGATTTTGGCAGAAATCTGTTGGAGCCAATTTGAAGTGGAAAGCAAAAACGGCCTATACTTTGCTTTTTTTATTAATGAAAAATACAGTCTCCGACATTACTTAAGATTTGGCACTTATTAACATTCTCTAGTATTGTAATTAAAACTCATTTAGATGTCTTTTTTTAGAGTTGACCACTGTGCGTTGGGCTCGCTCATATTTTTTGTCAGCACAGGTTCAATCCAACCTGCAGTATAGCAGTGTTATCCTATGAAAACGGGTATTAAATTCCTCCCTTTCATAGCTCTTGTGGGTTTTTTTTTTACCATGTATATATTCACGTGTTAGACTTTCTCCAGTCCCTCACCTTGATTTGCCAGACAATCAAGTATTTGATTAGTGGGGCAGAGTCCATAATCAACAGGCATTAGAAAGTTTGATCAACAAAAACCAAATGCTCTTGTAGATTGTAGAATGTAGATTGTTATTGTATTCGCTTGAGTGTAGATTCTGAATATAAAATGTAATTAATACATGTTCTTTGCAGGTTATGTTGTGGGTGGCTCATATGTACATTTGTGCGCGCATATCTTTCTTCATTGCTATCATTACTGTTACACAATGTCTATTTGTCAGTATGAATTAATGAACTTATGATTATTAATTACACAATTCACAATTCAAGTCCAATCATCATTTTATTCAGAAGGTAAATAATTACCAATCGGAATGATTTTATTATAGACATTGAAATACATAACAAGCCAGTTTGAAAGATTAGGAACATAGAAAGTCTCTATATTTCTGCTCAGATGTAGGGAGCAAAAGTAGAAGCAGCAGCAGAGGACATCATTTAATAACAGAAATCCAGATTTTGCTTACAATAGACACAGCTGCAGCGTAGGCGCCAGCTGAAATGGGTCCTGCTGATATGATGATGACTGATGGACTGTAGGTAGACGGACAGAGAGGGACAGAGGGGTCTCCTCTCTGCACCTGGCTTCTGCAGAATATGAGCATCTGTTGTTCACGGTCGTCTTGGTGATGTCGTCCCCCCCCTACTGTTGTCTAGGTGATCAAGCTGACATTTGAGGATTTTGACCTGGAGCGAGGTTACGACACCCTGACTGTGGGAGACGGTGAGATGGTGGGCGATCAGAAGACCATATTCCACGTGTGAGTGACTTCTCTGACCTCGATCATTTTTTCCCCCTTTAATCTTTTCTCTCTGCTTCATTGCACTCCTTTTATTTAAAATTTCTTTCTGAGAAGCCTCTAATCACTCTTTCACTTGCAACTATGTTTTCCTTCCTCTGCTCCCTTGTGACTGGAAGCAGCCCTTCCTCATCTCTTTGCTTGTTTCCTGGTTGTACAGTTTCTCTTTTATTTCATCACCGCCTGACGATGCAGGAGTGAATCAAAAATAGATGTCGCGCCACACTGCCGATCATTCCTCTCATCCCTCTTCCTGGGGTTAAAAATCATATCATAGCCTTACGGCGCCGCATTACAAACTGCATATCGATGCCCGTTAATGAAGTTTGTGCTAGCAGATGCTCCATAACAATTCACAGGATGTTGTTATTAATTGTGCTGAAATTTACCACCTTAATAAAGTTTTTATAGATCGATTTTTATGCGATGCTGTCTTGCCCGGGTGGGAACTGGGGGGTGGTGGTGGAGATAAATGAGATAAAGGTTTGTGGAACGATGCTCTGCTGATGTGAGATTTCCTGTCTTACTTTAATAGCGTCGGATGCATGCACATAGACTCACACCACACTAAAGTTGTGCACACCACAAACGCTAAAAAATGACTTAATCCCTTCAATTAAGAGCTTCCTTTCCTGTTACGGGCTTCTTTATGGTGTAAAAAGTAGAGTGAGTAATTCAGTTTGCGCACTGGTGGTTACAAACAAACTAGAACAATTTAGGGCCAGGGAATATATCACTGCTATCAGCGCTGTTACCTCAAGACTATATTTTTGTGAATCAGTCGTGCGGACAAGTGGTGGAGTGTAGAGAGTAATTTTTGTAACTACAAGGTCAGAAGCTCGTAACCTTATCATAGCAGCACAGTCGTAAATGTGTACAACCAATCACATCCTCTCTTTTATTAACTTGAATGATAGAGTGATGGCAGTTTGACAATAGAGAGGAACTATTTGGTGTAAGTAAAAATGTTTTTTCTTACATTGAACTACATCTCTCAGATTGGATTTCGGCAGCACAATGCCACAGACAATATTCAAGATAGTTGAAAGACGCTTTTCAACTTATTTGCTGCCAGCATATGTGGCTCAGAGAGATGAGATGTCTGAGCGATTAGTAGAATAATGATTAAAACAAGGAAAGGGCACATCTTACCCTTAAAATCCATAATCTTTGTCTCTTCTGCTCCTTTGGATCCAATACATAATGTATCTTTCCTCCAGTGGGTCCATCAAGGTTAACAGAAACCTGATAAATTAGCAAAAGGCTGCAAAAGGACAAAAAACACAAGCCCAATTTATCCAGACACTACTACTTCTTCCACTGTTCTCCTTGTTCCTTCACTAAAATTAGAACCTTTAATCACTTACTCTGCAGTTATACACTTCCTAATTAGAGTTGGGGCAAATTACTATTCAAATAGGATTAAATTACTTCTGTGGCATTGACTGATCTCGCCTTCATTTTCCACTTTCCATGTTCCCAGCTGTTTGGAATTAAAGGGTTAGCATTAAAAATACTTTCTGAGGCTAGAATTGCTTACAACAGTTATAATGTGCTTTTATTTGATGAGAAAAGTCGAAAAGTTCAATATAAAACTTCACGTATTGTTTTCAGGTCTCAGAGTTGTGTTTAATTTATTCAAACAAAGCAGAGGAAGTGTATCTTTTGTCTGGGGAAGTGGCGGCAACTCGATTGTGCAGAACGTGCAGACTTGGCTTAATATGACTCAGACCACTCTCGTGGATTTCACCTTTGACTTATCCTCTCACAACCGTTTTTAAATAGATAAATGCTCAGCAAAGTGTATTTTCTTGTAGTTTGTCCGGCACCACAACCCCAGACCTCGTGGTGAGCACCAGTCATCAGATGTGGCTCAACTTCAAAACAGACGACACCAGTGGCTCCCTGGGCTTCAAGGTGTCATATGAAGGTAAGGATGCATCAAGTCATGCAGCATTTTCATTTTTGTTGTTGTTGTTGTTGTTTTAAAACATGGGTTTGCCTTTTAAACATGGCACTATGTCAACTTTAAGCCGTGCCACCACTATTTGGGGTGGCTTGAGTGTCTGTCCTTGGCCATCACTTCAAAGTTTTAATGCAAGTTTTTGATGGCATTGAGGAAGATTTTCAAGTGAAAATACAACATTTCTGTTACATTTTGAATGTCTTTTTCCACGAGAACAGTGCTCCGTGCCACTGAACTTTTTGAAAATGTCTGCTTCCTCATCATTGTTAGTGTTAATGTTCACAACATATTGTTCTCTGTGTTCGGGTGTGTGACAAAAACAGTCAATATCGTTAACATTAGCCTGGCATGTCAACAACAGGATTTTTGCTGATTAATTGATTTAAATGGACATTGTTTAAAAAAAAAAAAAAATCACTATCTAAATATGAAACTTTTCTGAAACAAACACAAAAGCAATGCGTTTTCAGTTAGAATGTTGTCATTTAAGCAGGACCTGAGGCTTGACCCTTCATCCGACCTTGACATTACTTTTACATTACTTGGGTTACCTCAGAAAGTTTTACCCTAAAACACTTACAAACTACCCACTTGTTTTCTTACTGCTTCTTACAGTAACACATTGCACCCTCTTATGGTGTTAAGTTGTAGAGCTCAGCTGGAGCGAGTAAGATAACGTTCTTATTATATGTTTTTCAGTGGCAAATCACAAAAGAGTCTAAAATACATCATCGTAGACTTTGCCGCGTCTCATTCATCAGACTATTTCTTAGACTAAGTTATTTTAATTTACAAAAAGCTAAAACATTTTGATGAACTAGTTCATCAAAACCATGATTTAACATTAGTAAATAAATATAACCAAAAAAAAATGATCTTTATAGTTTTTACTCTATATCAGAATATTTTTTGTTTCTGTCACTCTGTAAATCGCTGCTCCATGATTTGTCTTCCCCGTCTGGTTTGCAGTCTTTCGAGCCGGGCCGTAACAATCATAACGGGTGGGGAGGGCTCGAAGCTGGGGCGGGCTCGAAGACACACATTGCGATTGCAAATTATATACATTTTACAAAGAATAGAAATGTAAATAGAGCAGGTACTTTTGTAAGTTGTTTTATTTAATGTAATAGCCAATCAAATGGCCACTTAAAGTTCACTGCAAGGGATAGTCGTATGATATTTGGTAAATACTGATTTGTTAGCACAATACGGGTACTTCTTTTGAGTGAGCCTTAAATTAATTGAAAGTTATTTTTAATATTCCTGAGTGCCGAGTTGCATATGTCTTTGAACATTGAGAGATCCATATACATACATATATATATATATATATATATATATGCATTTGCATGCATGTGTTGCAGGGAAGGATTAATGTGTGAGTCTGTTACTGTTCCTCTGGATTGTCTCTAAGATGCACAGGAAGTCTTCCATCTTGCCCACAGATGCTTATTTTTCATCAGTAAGAATAACAGAGAAAGTGGAGCAGCATGCTGAACCGAAGTGTAATTAAAACAATGAGTTCTACTTAATGAAGGGGAAGAAACGCTTTGAACCACTTCACCTCCCAGATTGGAGCGCCCAAAATCTAATTTGCATTCTCAATTACTTGTATTTTGAGCCCGATCATCAAGTGTAATTGCCAACACAGTCACACCACTACACACACTCCCACCATACGCATACATTTCAACATGGGCTGCATACACACTTCCATAGCCTATGTCTTTCTGAAACTGTTGTGCTTGCGCACAAAAAAAACTGCATTAATGCAAATGACTTTAAAACCCCATGACTGCGGTGCCGAATTCTGCATTCTAATGCTCCTGTCTGATTCACAGAAATCATATCCGTTTTCACTTATTTGTCACATACGCACCAAGAAGTGCTGCTAATAGTGACTCAGTTTCCTGTCAACACAATAAATACTGTATTTTAATTATCGTTTGACTCGTCTAAATTTGGAAAAATGCCTCGAAAATATATTGATGATATATTGAGTATTTTAACTACTGTCGCCCAGTAATTACTTTATGAATTCTTAATCACAATCTTCAACAACCATATCAAACTTTTACTGCTGCTAATGTGGGAGGTGGTCTGTAGGCGTATACATGCTGTGTCGGTTTTACTTTCCATGAAAACAAGGTCACTGTTGAAATGATCTGTTTACATCGGACAGGCTCACAGTATCTCTGCTTAGATTATATCACATTGGCATGATTGAGGCCAGTGACTATTTGACTAAATTTCGGTGGTGTCAAACCCTGGTCCTACATGGTTTGTGTCTCTGCAACACACCTGAATGCAATGAAGGGCTCTTTATTGGACTTTCTTAGGAGATGAACAACTGGCCTATGTACAATGTAATTCAATTGTGTTTCTATAGCACCCGATACAACTCAGTCATTCAAAGGCACGTTTACAGAGAGTGAGCAAGACGAGGAGACGTCAGGAAAACGTCAGTTCTAACAGGGAAAAACCTGCTGAATCACACTGCTTATTGGGGTTGGAGGTCAGAAGGAGAGAACAGACATGTGGGGAAAGATTGAAACCATGGTTTGGTTAGAGGGTATGGATTCTTCCAGCTTGATTTCATATCCTGGATAAAAGTTTGGATAAACTGCTCTCTCTCAAACATTGCATCAGGGAAAGCACCCGCTGTCCGACGTCATTGCAGCTCCAACTCGTGGTATGCGCTTGCATAACAATTAAGCGACCCTGTACGTGAATGAAACACTAATTGGTTTAACCAACTAATGCTTCAGGTGCCGCCAAGTGAGGGGGCAGACGTTTAATCGTTTTAGCAGCTAATCATGTGCATCCCTAGTACCAACAGGGTTTGGCTTTAAGGATTTATTCTTTACTTTCCCCAGAGTGAAGGTTTTAGGTCCCAGTCAGATACTCAACATGTACAATAGAAGCCTATGCTTGTGCCAGATGTGTGTTGAAAAAAGCATCACCAAAGTTGAAATCTTCAGATAAGTATAGCTTTGGACTCTTACGGCTGTGCAGGGTTGCTATTCAGAATCGGTATTAATCTGTCTTTACGGCCATCTATTCTTATATGAAGTTGTTTGATGTGATTATGGCACTGTGCAACTCTTTGACTACTGTATGCACTACTGTGTTATGGCAGTAATCTTAATGAGTTTGTGGTGTAGTTGTTGATGGCAATTTCCAGTGTTTCACACAGAGAAGTTGGAAAAATATCTCTTCTCTTATTCATAAGAAGCATCAGCTGGTGTTTTGACTTCTGCCTCTGCAGCTGTTATGTAGAACAAACTGTCAAACACATCGCACACATGTAGACATGCAGTGAGATACCATCCATGGAACATAAAGGTTTCAATTTATTACCTAGGTTTTCCCTGAAGTTCTAATCATCAGGCAGAGACGACTGTAGGGATACACAAATATATGTGTGATTTTGTGCATTGACAGCAGCATGCAGTTGTGCTGTGATCAGATGAGATTTCTGTTGGATCTTGCACATCCATGTGGTTGATTGTCGCTTTGATTCTCTGTCTGGCTCTCACCAACCTCCCCCGTCCTCCCGTTAAAGGTGACTTCCACGCAAACAAGATCAATGAGTTGTCTTGTGAACGAGGCAGCCTCGGGACAGCCATGCATCCAAACAGCAGTGAGCTCTAAATATGTGTTCTAAATGATGATCATCATTAGGGCTGAGTATGGATTTATACCCAGCATCACCCCTGGTGCGATTTAAAATCGTATTAGGCCCTGCCATCATTTCCTGGATGGATGAGCTTATTCGCTCTTAGTGCCCCCCCCCCACCCCCACCCAATCCAGATGCCCCAATAGAATGCCTCAGCATTCACATCAGCTGTCTTCAACCTCAGAAAAGTGGAAAGAAGAGTGGGAGAAGGAAGCATAAATCTTGAGATAATGAAATTGCCATGTGTGGTTTTAACCAAAAAAGGGTGGTCATGGAGGTGTGGCTGTGTTAGTGTGTCAGTCTGAAAGTGCTTGCATCAGCTTCCAGCACGAGTGAGGGCAATTTGTTATGCAGTAATGGGAGGGATACACTGGCAGTGGGACAGCGGGAGATGCAAACAAATAAGAGATTTGCAAGAATAGAGAGAAACAGTGGTGCAATGTAGAAAAAAAAATTGTGTTGATTTAATTTCTTGTAAAAATCAGTCTCTCTTTGTTATGAATTCTATTTCATAGATTCAGTATAAACTAATTTACCTGTAATTTTGATCTCTGAAAAGAACACTCACTGTTTGTACTAGTTTGTCTTACATATCCAAAAGCAGGTATAGCTCATATTCATAAGGTTATCTAAGATTACAAAATGAAATGACAATAATAACATCGTTTTTGGCAATACCAATAATACAGCAGCAATAATAATATCTTCTATGGAACGAAGCTGTGGGAGCAAGTGTGAGAGACTTGAATTTCAAAAAACGATTTAACACCTATAATAAGAGCAACAGAATAAAGGCACAATTTGATGCTGTGAAGCATTTTATTGCTTAAATATTATCTATAGTTTTTTTCACTTGTCACAACCCTAAATGCACAGTTTGAATCCATATTGATCTGCCATTCAGCGAACAATCGTTTCCCATAACAACACTCCTGCATTAACATTCCGTGCGCATATTGCAGAGTGCGTCCCATTATCTACCTATTGTGCTTTTCACTGTTTCCCACCAATCAGACGGCACTATTACTAAGATAAATGGTAGAATGAACCTGCAGTTGGGACAATAAAGCTGAAAGTTTGAGCATTATATGGTTATGGAGCATTTTCTTTTCAGCAATATGACAGTGCAGTTTGAGATGGCATGGCTCCGTTGGTAGAGCAGTTGTCTCTCAAATGGAAGGTTGCAGGTTTAATTCCCATCTCTGCCTGTCTACATGCTGAAGTGTCCTTGGGCAAGACGCGTATCCCCAAATTCCCTGCGTGATTGCAGTGTGAGAGTGATTGGTGATGGTCAGAGGGGCCGATGTTGCAGTTTGGCAGCCTTGCTTCCGTCAGCCCCCCACCGCCTAAACACTTATCTGAGTAATGATTAACAAGCTTAGATTGCAATTTCTATTGAGTATGAGTTTGTTTAACCAAAATTCTACTGTCGATATTTCCAATCTTCCAAGGGCCATATATGCAAAATGTACTTTCTAATGGCTTTCCAACAGTAATATGCCTTCCTATACCAGGGAATGATGCCCCGGAAGTGAAGAACATGTGTTATGTCTTTCCCTGGCCTGTTACAATTTTTTTTTAATTGTATGGTCCATTGAGTGAATCGGTAATCAAACCCTATATAGTGTCCTCAGGGGTTTAACCAATCCCAATCTAAGTAGATCCTTAGGCAGCTCTGCTCTGGCACTTGGCACCACAAAAGGAAGCATTTCCTCCTCTTTCCAAGATGGGCGTGTGTGGGCGTAGACTCGCACAGACACAGCAGATTCTAAATGCAGCTCATATTATTGAAATTGCTAAAAATCAAGGAAAACCTGGATTTGGGGCAATACATTTTGAAAACAATGATTTTGTACCTGCGAGACCCATGTGAAAGCGTTGAAAAAGCTATGTAATATGACCCCTTTAATGTTCTTTGTTCTCTTCTACCTGCATAGAAATTGACCAAGGCAGTTGTGGAGACCCTGGGATCCCAGCTTATGGTAAACGTGAGGGGACAGGCTTTCGCCATGGGGACAGGCTGTACTTCGAGTGTCTGCCGGCCTTTGAGCTGGTGGGGAAGAAGAACATCACCTGCCAGAAGAACAATCAGTGGTCGGCCAAGAAGCCCAGCTGTGTTTGTAAGCTCTTGAATTAGTGAATGCATGCGCTGATATGACTTTTCTGAAATGGGTGCATTAATAGGTATGGGGTTTTTTTTGGAGACAGAGCACAGGGTGAGCCGCATAATAAATGGCCAGATTAGCCATGCAGTTTGCCTTTCAGAGGATTCTGTGGAT
Source organism: Blennius ocellaris (assembly GCF_963422515.1). NCBI lineage: Eukaryota > Metazoa > Chordata > Actinopteri > Blenniiformes > Blenniidae > Blennius > Blennius ocellaris. The sequence goes on from NC_137669.1 coordinate 9,070,915, forward strand.
TTTAGCATAATTGGAGGGATTATTAGCTAATGAATGCAATGAGAGACAAACACAGAAAATGAAAGGGTAAGGGGGAAAGAAAGGGATTGCTGACCGTGCAGATAATGGCCTCTGTAGTAGTTTTGATAAGACCATAGTGTGGAAAAAAAGGCTGCAGTGTCGAGTTAAATATAACAGAGATGAATGACAAAAGCCTCTTTTGCTGCATAATTCTGGGAAACCTTGCTATTTTTTTATTTCCCGCTCCCGTTGTTGATTAATTTATATGTCCTCTATGTTCAGATGAGGTGGCGTCGTAGATCAGTCCAGGATCTTATTATATTAATTTAGAAGAAGTGATTAAAACAAAATGTGTCATATGAGAACCTCCATCTGACCAACTAATAAAGTGAATCCTTTCACAGTCCTTAGTCAATGTAACAAGGCAACTTTTATTTTCCACCTCAGTTCCAAACTTCTTTTGTTTTTGTGCTTATTAACCCTATTCCTATTTTCCTCCTAAATAAGATTTATCCCGTCAGATAACAGTTGAGTATTTGCAGCCAGCCTTATTCAGGCTTGTCTACATTGCTTCACTTGGCAAGTTGACAAATTGATAGATTCCTCTCTTCATTTCCATTGAGATATTGCACGTCTAAAGGTTTCTGTCATTGTCTGTGCGCCTATGCGACAAGATAATAAATTGGTGATTATAGGAGCGTCTTCCAAAATGTGATTTGTTTTTTTCTGATCTGTCTAGAGTGAGGGGGACTTGTGGTAGATTTCTACAGATCCAATAAAATGCATCAAAACATGTAGTCAGCAAAAGTAAATAGAATTTGCTCCATTCTTCTGGTCTCCCAAATAAGACTCATTTTTATGTTTGTGTTCTCTGTTTCCCCCTCTCTGTCTTTCAATCTCTTTATGACTGCTATAGTTTCCTGTTTCTTCAACTTTACTACTCCATCCGGGGTGCTGCTGTCTCCCAACTACCCTCAGGAGTACGGAAACAATATGCACTGTGTGTGGCTCATCATCTCCAACCCTGAGAGCAGAATCAATCTGGCCTTCAACGACCTCAGCATGGAGAAACAGTTTGACTTCCTCTCCATCAAAGACGGGGGAAAGGTTGTATACAATTAGAAGCCTGTTGTCCTCAGTTATTTTGAATTGCTCTATGTGCAACTCCCTCTACTGACCTGTCCATCAGTCGCCACATGAGAAGTCTCCTGTGTAATTATGTCTATTAGCCAAGCAGCTTCTCTGTTTGCGTTCGCCGACCTCACCGCAAGAGATGTTTACTCGTGACTTCTTGAGATCGTTATACCTGAGATCTCGTCAGAGTATCTTTATTTATTTTTTTTGTCCTCACTCAGGCTGAATCTCCCATCCTTGGCACTTTCTCCGGCGACGTCCTACCTCCGCCGATAACAACGAGTGCTCACGTGGCCCGGCTGGAGTTCCTCACTGACCACACCTACACGGACAGAGGCTTCAACATTACTTTTACAAGTGAGTATTTGGATGTTATCGAGAAGTGCATCCTTATTAAAGGTGTGCAGCCAAATCATGAGCCATCTTTTTTATCTATGTACATGAGCTGCTCACTCATATGCCGCACATTTGTTCCACACACTCTCAGAAAAATTAAAACACTCCTGTCTTTGTCTAAATAGAGACTTGACATCTAAATTAAACCCAAACAGAGATGTAGCTTCCTTACCTGACGGATACATTGCGGCATTGCTCATTATATTCTATTCTGGGTAACTGCTGACTTCTTAGGAAATTCCACACAGGTTTTTAGACTCTGACGCAGTGCACGCTGGCTGCATGCTGGTAAACCCTTTTCATGGATATACTGTACCGTGAGGGCTCAGTGGCAGGATTATTGCAGTCTTTGCATATGCTCTATTGTGCAGTGGGAGTGATGTTTTTTCTTTCATATCCTAAAATAAATATCTTTGTACAGAGAGTCTCGCGTTGACCCTATAAAGCAAGAAAAGTATTTCATGCTATTTGGGGACTGAATTTAATTAAGGCAATAAACTGCTATTTTTATAGTTTGTTAGTATTCTGAATATTCAATATGAAGACTTGCTCTGTTTAGTCGAAGACATAGCTACACAATTTATTTGTCTTCCGATATTCAGCCCACACAGATTATAAAGTTTCCTACAAACTGTGTGGTTTTTAGCTATCTCCAAAGTTTAAAAGATGCTGCACTGTGCAACATGGAGCTCATAAACTCAAGTACGAAGTCGGGTTTGACTGCAAAGGTGACTCAAAGGTGACGATCGCTACAGGGGACATCAAGAGAGAGAACAACAACATCGTGTGTCGTCTGTGTACGCCACCAGTGTCATCAAGAGATAAACCATAAGGGAAACTTATAAAAGATAATGCTGTTTACCTCTTTCCAGAAATGTCAAAACATACAAAAACACCTTGGAAATAAATGCATATAAATAAATATATATGTAATGTACACACACCTTCCTAGACATATATATGTATTATACATAGAAATACACATATAACACATGTGTCGAGTTCAGCATGTCTGATGTTTGATCAACTTTTATCAGTCAAATGTTGCACTATTTTCCCTTCTCATGGCCTCTGAAGATGCAGGAAGTATACGAAATTGTGTAAACTGTCTGACAAAAGCATAAGCTGCTCCCTTTTAAAGCTGATCCTGTAAACAAAGGATTTGATATTCATCCTGAGATGCCCATTAAAAAGAAATGGTCTAATTTTCTCTATCAGACAAAGTTATAGTATCCCACGTTAATGTCTGCTGTAGGGCCCCTTGCAGGTTTTCAAAGAGGAGCAGGTATTGTTATTATTATTATTTCTTAACCTCTTTACAAGGTAAGCTTATCTCTGCTCAGATTTCTGTTTGGCCTCCGGCTCAGCTCATTTGCAGACATGTCATCAACTGAACCAGGTGCCTCTGAAAAAGCCTCCATGTGGACAACACATGGTGACTAACTCATTAATTAGAAAGTTAGATAAATAAATGAATATACTATGCAGCACGGTGAATGAATATCAAGTGCAGCTAATTGAAGATGACGCTCGGTTCCTGAGAACAGTGTCATTTCAGTGTGGGACTTTCCTTTTGTTTTAGTTGGTTTGTGTGGCTGAACGCGCAACTTCCATCCTTCATGTTAATTAAGGACATGCCAAACTATATTGAAGCAATTTCTGGCACGTTAATAAATAAGATATTTGTGATGGATGAGGTGGAGCTTGCACTCTGTTTGGGTCCGACGGTTCCAGAAAAAGGATTCATCAACACCTACACGTGTCACCGACCCGCATGTGTGCACAAGAGTGAGAGAAATAGTGGCGCAGGTGATGTATTTGTTTACGCTCCCTGTTCCAGGGTTATGACTCTTCGTGTTGCTACTGCATTTCTCCGTGGTTCTTTTTTAAACTGTTTTGTACTTGGGATTTAATTGCGGCGGCCTGATTGATAAAGTTGCGACTGTGTATGAAAACAATTTTCTGCATTTGTTTACAGCATGGCTGTTTGACACTGATTTTCTGCACAGAGTTTTCTTTTTTATACCCTTATTTTTGCAGGCCACCCTCCAGAATTACTGCAGCAGTTTGAATCGATGTGGCGAAGTGAAACAAATTTCTCCTGGTTTTGAGCTGGCATTCTATACTGCTGACTGACACAGTGAAACAAAAGTAGTTTTTTTTCAAACAACTTAGGTTTAATGAATTAACTATGCAATCTCCACAGGGATTACTACTATATTGATATAATATGTGAAATGGTTTTATTTAGAGTTTGATTTGATTTCAGTATGTTCACTGCACTCAGCCTCATCCCCATCTATGTATCTTCTAAAGCTTTTCGCCACAATGAGTGCCCGGACCCCGGCGTGCCAGTTAACGGGAAGCGCTTTGGCGAGAGTCTTCAGCTGGGCAGTTCCATCTCATTCCTGTGTGAAGAGGGCTTTGTGAAGACCCACGGCTCGCAAACCATCTCCTGCATCCTCAAGGATGGCAACGTGGTGTGGGACAACGCCGTCCCTCGATGTGAAGGTAAGTAACAAAGATTTCTCGTGTCTCATGAAAGTCTATGCAAGTACAATTGTGTTAGTCAGTGTGGGGCGGACCTTCACAGGTTTGATTCCCACAGTAAACAGGTCACCAATGTAAGTGTCTGAGAGGATGACCCTTGACCCCCCCCCCATTAGCTCCCCGAACCGCTATATTGAGACATATGGGTAAATGGGAGAAAAAAAATAATAATAATGAAGTTTTGAAAAAAACTGGAATGAAATTGTTGCTGCAGAAAGAGATAAAATGTAACATGGGTTGTAAACATTAGATCATGTGCTTCTTTTCACATTTCTTCTGTTTTTAAATGTCTTCTTAACCATATTTAGGAAGATAAACCTGATACTCATTCAGTTTTAATGAGCATGTTGGGGTCTTTTTTTTACATTTTCAAATATAACATCTAATATTTATATTTAATTTAAAATTAATGAAATGTGTCAGAAAAAATAATGACCTTTGTGATCATTTTATTCAAATGTTCATATATGTTTCACAAGAAAAATTAAAATTTTCATTCATAGATGTCTCTTCTTGTCATATTAAAAAAAAACAAACATCTGCTGGTCACACTGAGAGGCAACAGAAAATAATAGTATTGCCCACTCTGAGTATATTTAGTTACAGTTGTAAACATTGTGAGCAAATGTATCCCCTCTTCTTTCCTATCCTCTGGTAGTGACAATATATAGAGTTGTGATTACATTACACTTGACTAATAGATTGTTTCAGCAAGCTCTCTGATGATACATAAAGTTTTTTAAAAGGTTTAAAACCAGAAATCAGCTTAATCTCCTTTAATAACACACATAAATATATTAGCAATAGTTAATAACATTGCCAACCACTCAGACCAGAACTGTGGCTGTTGAGGATCCAGAGGCTTTGTTCTCTTGGCTATTCGATGCAGCAGTCATGCTGTGCGCCCATACATACTGCTGAGCAATCCATTTTTATCTCCCGAACTCAGTATTATAAAAATCTCTTTCCGACCAATCAAAAAAGTCCAGTGTAGCACCCGAGCGTAGATAAAGCCAGGCATTTAACCAGCTGAGGGTTTTGGACACCAGCAGCGAAGACATGGCTACAACTCTTAAGGAGCCTAATCAGGTTTACTCTTTGTGATACGCAAAGAAGAAGCCATTATTAAAACATGTCACCCCACCCCTCCGGTGTGCCACAGCAGCTTTGTACTCCTCTGAGACCATCTATCATACCCCTGCGTTTGTAGCGTAATGCGTTTTATAGATGTCCTTCAGTATGCTGAGTTGGCTGATTAAATCATTCCACTTCAAAGGGAGCGAGGAGCTGGCACTGTAACGGAGCCCTCCACTGTGCCTGTGTGTTCTGGTTAAGGATAGGCAGTTAAAGAGATGCACGGCAAAGTGAGCCGTAACGGATATGGCGGGGGGGGGGGGGGGGGGGGGTGCTCAAGTGTCTTTTTGTGTTAGCGATCAAAGATGTTCTGTTTTATTCCCTTCGTTTATTGCACCTTTTCATGAGGGGGTTTGATATTCCATTTAAAACAACCGGTGTTTCCTGAAAGAATAATAAGCATACAGTATATTCATGGATACACACGCTTGTGTGGGTGCAGATGACATGAGCAGTGACAAGCCCGTTCCAAGGAGAAATGGTTAACCTTGAAGTGCGCTGTCACCAATTTACATCAGATAGACCCTGGTAGTGTAAGAAATGGGATGGGGCCCTGACTGATGCATGGGATCGTCCATGAGCATTGTCATACATCAGCTGGGAAAGACTGCATAATTCAGTCTCTTTGACTGTTCTGTCTGTTCTCTCTCCTTCTCCTCTTCTTCTCTCCTTCCGTCAGCCCCATGTGGGGGGGATCTGAAGGCTCCCAGTGGGATCATCCTCTCCCCCGGCTGGCCAGAGTTATATAAAGAGGCCCTTAACTGTGAATGGATCATTGAGGCTCCTCCAGGCTACCCCATCAAGATCATCTTCGACAAGTGAGTCACCCACATAGCAACGGCTGCTGTACCAACATTTTATTCCAGAATTCTTTCCTACATCTTCATTTCAAACTTATTCAGTATCCTCATTTCTGATATAATGCAGCACATCGTAACGCATCACAACGTTTACCCCCACCAGTGCGACGCTATGTTTTATTTAGGGAGCTCTTCAGGAAATGCTTGGATCTGTTTGTTTGACACCCTCTCCCCGATCAACAGCCAGCTTTCAGGTTCACAAACACATGCATGGAGATACAGAAGCAGATCTGCGAGTATGCAAATACACATGCATGTTGTGTCAAGGGGGATCTTAGAAATCAGAGAAGTGGTAATGTGTCCTATTGTTTTGCAAAAGAGAAAAAGAGTCACAGAGAGACAGTTGTAGGATCAAATGTAACTCGTGGACCCATCTCATCCCGCATCGCTGCCGCGATAGCGCGCCATGCAAAATGAATGCAGCGTAAATGTTTGTTGCTCTTTAATTTTTATGTAACATCAATAAAATATCACAGACCGCTTCATTTAGATGACATGGTTCTGAAGCAAAGCAATTTATTCATGGCTCTGGCAACAAAAGACAGAAATGCACACAAATACAAACATGCACACATGCAGAAACACAGACACACAACGCCAATGCAACCATATCAAACCAAGTGTAGAAACTTTTTCAGAAGTATATCTCACTTAAATGTTGTTAAATGTGCATCTTTTCAATTCATACAAAAGCTTGATCTCTCTATAAACTGAAGATAATTTTTTACTGGAGGATCAAATGCAGCTGTTCTTTCAATATGTTCTGTGTGTCACAGATTTCGCACTGAGGTCAACTATGACGTCCTTGAGGTGCGCGACGGACGCTTTCCCTCCTCTCCACTGATCGGGAGCTACCAGGGCACCCAGGTGCCCCAGTTCCTCATCAGCACCTCCAACTTCCTGTACCTCCTCTTCTCCACGGACAAGAGCCACTCTGACATTGGGTTCCGCATACGTTACGAGAGTAAGACCCTGTGAACTTGATGCAAAGCATACAAATTTATTTTAAAAAAGATGCGATTCATACACACCTTTGCCTCCAAAAATGTATTTATTGAATTTGCTCAGTTTGAAGTTTGAGTGGTTTCCACAGATTTTTCATTTCAAAGCAAAGCAACACTTAATAACACCCCATGTAATCACCATTTAATTGGGTTGAGAATTTTCGGTCAGATGTTTTTGACACTTACTGTATTGAAAAAAGCCTGCACCGTTAAATCCATGCAAATGCATGCACACCACTTTTACCCACACTTTCAGCCTTTTGGCAACTTGTCTAAGAGTAAATAAAATGCACATTTAATGAGCACATTTTCACATAAAATGATGCACGGACAGCTTTAGAATTTGTACCATTAATAAAAGATTAGTTTTTCCAGATTGTGTTATTACAAACAACCTGCCTTTGACTTTCCTCAGCCTCCACCAACCCTGCTGATGTTTTTAAATAATGAAACTGCCAGCAGGTGGTTTTCCGAGGGTGTGAGCCTCTGCCTTTGATAGGTGTGTTGATGCCTTTTCGCTCTTTGTTCTCGCCCTTCCTCTCCAGCTCTGCAGTTGCAATCAGATCACTGTGTGGATCCGGGAATACCTGTGAATGGCCAGCGACACGGCAATGACTTCTATGTGGGCGCACTGGTGACATTTAGCTGCGAAGCGGGGTACACGCTCAGCGATGCCGAGCCTCTTGAATGCGAACCCAATTTTCAGTGGAGTCGCCCCCTGCCTAGCTGTGATGGTACGTTCCATAATATTGACCTAGAAATGAGTAGTCGTCTGCCAGATTTCTCCCTCTCTCTTAAATGGGATTAAAGCTCCCGCTCATTGTTGTGTGTTGTTACAGATGAAACATGAGAAATCATTTTGAGCACTTTGCTTCTTATTGCATCACGATCAAATTGCCATATATTCCGGAGTTATTATAAAATCCATGTAAGATGATAGGGTTTTTTTATTTTTTTTCAAAAAATGTCTCTTGTTTTCAGACTTTAAAAGTTTCTGCTTCCTTTCATCAGAAATGTTTTATATGTACAGCAGTAAGCATACCCTTTGATGTTTCCCTTCTTCCTCATTTGTAAAATGCTTTTATATTTAAGGACAGTATCGATTCCTGCCTACTCTGTAATGATATTGATAATACCACTCCCTCCTTGAAGGGCACCTCTTGTGAAATACATTCACCGCATTGTAAATGCACAGACAAATCACACTTTTAATTTTCTCTCATGCCCTCTCTGACTCTGCCTCTCTTCTTTCATTCTTCTGTCGGTCTTCCCTCTCCCCAGCACTGTGTGGAGGTTACATCCAGGGCAACGTCGGCACCATCTTGTCTCCCGGCTTCCCGGACTTTTACCCGCATAACCTGAACTGCACGTGGATAATCGAGACCTCCCATGGCAAAGGTGAGCAAAGAAACTCCATGTCAACACATGCAGCAGTCAAATTCAATTTCCCTTACAGAGTCATTTCCTACCGCGTGGCCTTTTTATTTTGCCGAACAAGCTGTCTTTGTGAGCGTGCAGCGCTGAGAGGCTGGCCTAAGGCTACGGCGCCAAGGGATGGCTCTCCAGTCATGTCACCTTTGGTTGAGCGCTCCCATCAAATCGGCGCAGCCTTATTTGCAGATGCTTGTTGTGCGTGGGTGCAACACGTTTGATAAGTCAGAGGGGAGGAAGACAGGGAATTGATGCTGTGTGCTGTATGAAAGAAACTATTGCTTCAACTGAAAGACTCAGTCGCTTTTTTTCTTTTTCTTAATGATCTAACTTTTTAAAAACAACACATTTCTTTATTCTCTGCTTTAGGCGTACAGTTCACCTTCCACACCTTCCACCTGGAGAGTCCCCACGATCACTTGTTGGTGACAGAGAACAGCAGCTTCTCACAGCCACTGTGGAGATTAACGGGATCCACGCTGCCTCCGCCCCTCAGCGCCGGCCTGTTTGGAAACTACACCGCACAGATCCGCTTTCTCTCCGACTTTTCGGTGTCCTACGAGGGCTTCAACATCACTTTCTCTGGTGAGAGTGAGCGCAGTCGCTCGCCAAAAGCATAAGAGGGATTGTGTTTGGCCATGCCCACCATTCAGGAAAGACTAAGATACGAGTCTGCTATATTGTATCATCTGTGTACTGATGTAATTCCGACTTGTAATAATGGCTGTATGCCAGATTCCTTGATGTTCCGCCAGCACACTAGTTCCTGTCTTTACTGCATGATATTGCGTGTGCTGAGGTGTGGATGAAATGAGGGTTTGCTCTGTCAGTATTGCTGTTTTTCATCAAATAAGCAGAACGATCTTTTGCTGAGAGTTTGCACCACATGTTGTTATTAAGTGTGATTAACTTATTTTGACCATCTGAACTATTCAAGCAAGGACACCTTGAAGAGGTGTTGAAGCACAGTTCAGAGTGTTGGTCATCCACAATTTGGGCAGTTTGCAGTAGGTGTTTGGTCATCAGCATTAGAAAAAAAATAAATCTAGAAAATTGACTCACTACCTAAGAGAAGTAAATTAAAAATGGATGGATCAATATGACAGTCACGCCATACACTTTGAGAGTCAAACATGTTTTAGTTCAGGACTTCCATCCAGCACAATGTCATCTTGAGTCAGTCAGACTGTTAAATTAAGTCCTAATAACCTTGATTACATTTTTTTCTTTGTTGTGGTGGAGAGTATACACCATGAAAATGCCTGTATTTTTGCAAAACAAAGCAATTACTTCCCACAAGTACTACAATGTACACATAATGGTAATATTATTGATACCTTCTAGTGCAACATATAGTGAAATGTCAAAAGAAAAAGTTACATTTTGCATGTTTTACAAACTCCCCCTGACAGCTTGGCTTTGAGACAAGTTTGCTTGCAACAAGTTAACTGGCTTTCATGGCAGCATCACTGATCTCTCAGCTCAGGTCTCAGTGTTATGTTGGCTACACTTAAGAAATCTGTTTAAAAATAAATAGATAACTTTTTGCCATTTTCCTGGTAGTTTGACCAGCTAGTTTGGATCCTCTTGCAGGTTGATTATGTCACTTATTTATGTTTGACACCCCTGATTTAAAGTTATTGCTGATGAGGAAACATATGCACCTTTTTAAGAACAAGTGTCTATATATCTAAAAGATAACATAAACAGGAATGTGCTAAAAGAAAGAGAACGACAACAGCAAAGTATTCAGTTAAAAAAAGTGTAAAAACTGATTGATTTAATGTCTGTAATCTAAAAGATGCACGTATACAGGCCTTTTTTTCAGTTTTCGCAAAAACAAAGACAGAATGAAAAGAAGTTGATAAAAAAAAGGATTAAATTGTTATTGACAGTTTAAAATATCAAACGCCACCTTTCTCAGTTGGAGCTCAGTGGCTGAATAATGTGTTTGATGGAGTCCTTTTAAGAGCTCGGCTTTGATAACTTTAATGGATGACGTGGTGTTTTGATGCTTTGATGGTCAACTTATTTACTTTTTTTTATATCTGACCAACATAGAGAAATGTCCTAATAAATTCAATGTACACCTTTTCACAAATCACAGATGGCTATATAGGACAAACAATGGGATATTTTCTGAGTGAAAGAAACAAATACTGAACATGATTGTCCATTCACACATTATCTTTTCATTCTCTTTCTGTTTCTATAGAGTATGACCTGGAACCATGCGAGGATCCAGGGATCCCACCTTACAGCACCAGGAAAGGCCTGCAGTACGGCGTGGGGGACCCCCTTATCTTCTCCTGTTTCCCAGGTTACCGACTGGAGGGTCCTGCGAGGGTGGTGTGCTTAGGGGGCAGGAGGCGGGTGTGGAGCTCCCCTCTGCCAAGGTGTGTTGGTAGGTGGTCACATATTTTATTTTTGGCTTTTGTCACCCCTCCCTCACCACCCTCTTCCTCTCTGCCAATCCTCTACACTCACACTCCTACCAATTAAGAGATGTGTAAAACTGTCAGTCGTAATGGAAAATGAGGCCGTTCCCTTTTAATTCTCTTCATTATCCCTCCACCCCCCCATACACCAACATGATGGCCCTTTATTGGATGGTTTCCCAGAAACGGGTTTTTTTGTTTTTTTTTAATTTGTCCAAATTATATATTGCAGCAGTTCTAATGAGGATGACATTGAAATGGGAAGATACGTTAATTACTGATGCCGCCTGTTGTTTATGCATGGGAAACATAAAAGGTCAAACTGCAGAGATTGGGGTCACAATGTTGAGTCGTGCAGCAGTTACACGTGCAGAAATCTTTTTTTTTTTTATCTAAATGCTTTTAATGGTATTTTGCAGCGTCATGTTAATTATTGACCTACTTTTTTTTGGTATCATTTTATTTGAACTATTGCAATGTGAATGTGAAACAAATTCGGCTTAAGCCAACTTAGTGGATTGCTGTGATTTGACTCCAGCTGACTATGAGTGATACAACTGGGTAGACAAGAGTGTCAGTCCATCACAGGGTCAACATGGAGAGAATTAGTCATACACACTAAAATTCACACTTGGCAATCAAGAGTCACCAGTCTTGCTTTTTCAAATGTGGGAGGAAACATACACAAGGACGTCCACCCCAAACCTAGACTAGTTCATTTCTATCATTCATAGTCTGACTTTATTCTTAGCATTTATTCTGTGTGTTTATGTTTGTGAAAGTAGGCCAAGGAATTTGCGGACTGAAACTTTTGAGCATTTACTTTACTGCCTGCCCTGCTCATGCTTAGTTGTCTGTAGCTTTAAGCTGCTATTTCTTAGTTTGTTGGTCGTTTTCTGCCTGTGGGTATATTGAGGTGGGCTGAGAGAGAGAAGGCCTATTTATTCTTTTTATTTTTATTTCTATTCATTTTTTTTTTTTTTTTTAATATTCAGCCCTATTTTGGAAATTTGATACTTTCCTGCATGCCTCGTCAGTCCCATCACCTTACCTTATCTTACCTCGCTGCATTCACAAAGTCGAGGTACATTTGCGGTCATTTATAATACGGCAGCTATTTTTCTCCTGGAAACTTTACCACCCCCCTGCAACACGCACACACACACACACATACACACACACCTCGTTTCTTTCATTTATTCCTGATGTGATTCAGAAAAAGCAATTTTCAAATAGAGCTGAAATTACTGTTAATCATATTCAGATTGCAGCACGATTATGATGATGTGTCATTCAACATTCAGGTATAGTCAGTGACCACATTCCCCTCCTCATCACCCCTCCCATCTTCCTGCGCATGACAGCATGAATAAATACAGGCTGAGTTTCAAGCATATAGCGATTGACATGTCCTCTGCTCTCTCCAACACCACTGCCCTCTCCGTCTCTCCTCCTCCGCTGCCCTCCTCTCCGCTCCCTCTCTTTTCTCTAGCTGAATGCGGCTCATCCGTGACTGGCATGCAAGGGGTGCTGCTCTCACCCAACTACCCCGGTTACTACAGCAACAACCACGAATGCATCTACTCCATCCAGACGCAGCCCGGCAAAGGCATTCAGCTGCGAGCACGGGACTTTCGGCTGGAGGAGGATGACATCGTCAAAGTGAGGGGGCGGTGGGAGTTTCTCATCCTCCCGCTTTTTGTGTGAACACCTTGTTTAGCATATCAGCCGCACGCACTCCCGATCACCTTAATTCAGATGCTTCCTTCCACTCTCGCTCTCGTCTCCCCTCGTCCAGGTCTTTGATGGCAGCAGTAATAAGGCTCGCCTGCTGGGGGTGTTTACAGGCAACGAGCTGCTAGACACAACCCTGAACTCCACCTCCAGCTCCATGTGGTTAGAGTTCATCAGCAATGCGGATAACACCAGTAAAGGCTTTGAACTGCATTTCACAAGTGAGTTACACACTCTTCCTCGCACACCAGCACACTGTGCATCTATGAATAATTAGCAGTTACATTTTAGCCCGGGTTGTGAATGCTATTTTCATTTCTTTTTTTTTTTCACCTTATATATTGCATTTACTGAGCCGTTTCCATCACCTTTTTGTGCCGGTTGAAGGTTTTGAGCTGGTGAAATGTGAAGATCCAGGTGTCCCTCAATTTGGCTACAAGCGAGAGGACAAAGGCCATTTTGCAGGGAGCACTGTGTCTTACAGCTGTGACCCCGGCTACACACTCAAAGGCCCCGAGGTGCTGACGTGCCTCAGGGGGGAAAGGAGGTCGTGGGACAGCCCCCTTCCACTCTGTTTTGGTGAGTTACACAACAACGTAATTAATCTTGACTTCATATCTCCCATTAGTCAATCAGTACCATTTGAATGCTTAAAAATATTCATAAGCAAATTAAATTAGGTCTGACATTTGCATCACATTCCACTCTCATCTTCACTGAATGGGTGTGCACGCATCAACTAAGTGAGTCAAAAGTCTCTCAAGAGGCAACATGTATTATCTCAAACTTCAAATTCCAAAAGTGCAACTATAGTTGTAGAATACACCCATTGCAAACAATGCACAATACTACATATTGTCATGTTATCACATTATTTTGTATGTATATCTTGCCTTCTGATTGTCTGAAATATCACAAAAAATACAATCAAACAGCATTGTGTTGTGTCATATCTTACAGTATTTATCTCTTGTTTTCACTGGCACATTTCTTAGTCTTAGTTGGCTGATGTATGACCCAGTTCCTCATCCAAATAACAATGTGAATATACCATTGCAGGTCTGGAAATGCTCTGCGGTCTGTTTTAGCTCTGCTATTTTGGGGCATCCATTTGGTTGCTTTCCCAGCACCTCATTCAGTGCATTATCTCATCCTGAAATGACTGTGCTCCATTTAGCTCGCCGTATTCGTATTGCATCACGATTGCGGATTCCTCCTTTCAATATTTTCTTTTTTTTTTAACTCACTATATTAACTGTGCCTGCCGTACAGAAGGCAAGTTTTTTGTTGTTGTTGTTGTTGTTGTTAACCCTGGCTTCTCAGGTTTGATTTCACAGGCTGATCGCAATGTTTGCACAGTTCATCCGCAATTCATCTGTCATTTGATGCCAGCCGACACAATTTCTGCTATGTTATGGTATATTTTCCACAACTATTAAGGTGCTATTTATACACACACACACACACACACACACACACACACACACACACACACACACACACACACACACACACACACACACACACACACACACACACACACACACACACACACACACACACACACACACACTTTTTAGACCTCCTCTGAGGTAGCATTTTGACAGTGCCTCAGAAACCAGGCTGAAACTCACCAAGAGGAGAAAAAAAAAAAAACAGGCAGGCAGGTGCTTTTTTTTTTTGACATCAGCCAAGGTGATTAGAATAGTATTCCTCAGCTTCCCTTCTCAGACCAAACTGACAGGTAATTTCATGTCTGGGTATAAACAACATTCAGAAAACTGTATATCCCTGCGCACGTTTGTCCTCCCCATGCTCCTTTCACAGCAGATGATAGCTTAACAGCCAGAGTGAATTTAGGAGCAGATGAGGGACTGTTTCTGTTTGTAATGGTGAGATTATTTCCTGAAAGCGAGGACAGACTGAACATAGATGAGACACAGACGGGAAATAGGTAGCAGGGCGGGGAGCGGGGAGAGAGAGAAACTGAGGTGAAGATAGTGGGCAGAGTTTGTGTTCTGAAAGTCAACAGAAAGAAAAAAAGTTTCAGAGGTGGACACTGAGGCATCACAAGCTTGGACATTTATTATATTCAAAGTTTGAACTTATTGTTTCCAGTTCATCCGTTTCATATTAGGAACGTGTTTCTAATATTGTGATCACTCTGATTAATAAACACGTCGTGAGTATATTTGTACATATGCGCAACAGTCAAGCAAATATATACTTGTATCCTTTCCATTTGATTCGTTGGGGTTTCTGTGGATGTTTCATCCCCTTGTTAGGAAACAAACCACATCTTTGGAATCTATATGATCACCTGTAGACACACTTCTCATTCAGAGAGCAATTTCAAGCCGCTTTGAGGAGAAAGTGAGACGAAGACAGAGAACCTGAGTTGGTTTTAGAAAGAGGTATCTGGAGACAGAGATTGAAGGGTTAGAGTAGCTGGGGGAGTTATACTGCCATGGCAGCATTGAACAGTAGTTTCTTAGGTCATAAGGCAAGAAGAAAGAGATGGCTTTGTCTTACTGTGATAGATCACCACCTTCTCTTCTCACTCCATGAAACGGCAAGTTTTCTTCAATAAAAAAAAATACGGTTGGGAAAGCTGGAGAAGTGGAAAGATTAGTGTGTTCAGTTTGAACTCTCCTTCTAATCTTCTTGTGTCATTCCCTCCTGAGCAGAATGACAACTAACTGGCAAATATGTATTTTTATGAGAAGGTGCATGGTGCGACAGTTCACCTAAACAAGTTTTGCTTGTGATTTGTTATATATGGTGATTATTGCAAAATTCACAGTAGAATGTGGGATTAAGACAATTTCTATATTGCCCAATGTAAAGTCACAATGGTTCTCAATGATATTCATGGGGAAACCTCAGTTTGTTCAGACCCATGCTGGTGAATCGAGGTGATTTCCGTCTGCCCGTTCACAGTTTTACTCTCTGTTGTTACTGTAGGTTTCAGATTTCACAACAGTTTTCATCATCGTTTTCATCACTATGATTCTTAGACCTCCATTTCCCTCCTGTTTAAAGGAGCTGTTTTTTTCCCTCTCGGGGGGGGGGGGGGGCAAAGAAATAACACGCAAAACTTTTAACATCCTCTTGTCAGTTAAGATTACTTCCAAAAAAAAAAAAAGTGAACAAAAACACTTTAAATCTGATGTTGTTGGAGGAGATTTTTTCAGTCGGAGTAGGAGGTGGTAATTGAAGGAAGTCTGGAAATTGCTTTTCAGTCACCAAGCGTTTCTGATAGCAATTCATTACATGAGGGAGGAGAAGAAGAAAAAAAAACAATCTCAATTCTTCCCACTGTTCTTGACAAAATGTTTTGGCCTGCGAGTTAGTTCTGTAGTTCCATAACTGTGTGCTTCAGTGTTGTCAGTTTATTGAGAGACTGATCGTATGCTGCCTTGTTAGAAAATCCACACTGGCTGGGACCACCGCTCTCACATACGCTCGTATGATTGACACACGTCTAATGAACTTGTGGTTCTTGACAACTCTCCCCCTCGTTTTCTGTGATCTACCTATCACGTCGTTCTGTGATACTTTAATTTGACAGTCACGCATCCGCTTTGCTCATGGATACTCAGTTTCCCCCCCCTTGATTGATGCCTAAAAATAACTTGAAATATTTGCCATATCAATCAAAGTACATTTTATGAAAGTTGAGATTGAACTGCTGTCGGATAAATTGAATATCATGGTGTTCAGTCAACAAGTCTATGAGATCATGGTGGAGGTGGTGGATTGCCTTCGTCGAGCCAAAGAGACACATTGAGTATATTGAGTTGGCTGCTCTCCCTCCTATCATTCAAATTGCGTGCGAGATGATAGACTACGTCACATTTGACTGCTTTGTCAATAATTAATAATGATGAGAGGAAAGTGATGAGATGCACTTTCCTGAAAGTAGGGTCATGCGGTTTCTGGGATGAGCATTGTTTCCTTTTTTGAATGTTGTGATTCTTTCTCTCCTTGCAGCGGAGTGTGGGGGCACCCTGAAGGAAGAGCCCTCTGGTCGTATCCTGTCCCCGGGCTACCCGGCGCCGTACGAGCACAACCTGCACTGCATGTGGACCATTGAGGCGGCCCCTGGAAGCACGATTAGGTTTGAGCAGTACACTTTGATTTCCTTTTCTTTTTCCGCGTGCGTTCGACTTTTCTGATTACATTGCTCTTTTGCGGGCTTTCTTTCAATCTAGCACCTTTCAATATACTTTCAATTTACCCCTCCCTTCACTTCCCTCCTTTTTTTTGCAGTGGTATTCATCACTTTCTCAGGCCGCTGTGTAATCAATCTTCAGTGAGCTGCTGTTGGCCAATAGCTGAGTTACAACAAGCCGAGGAAACGCTATCTCAGAGAATTCAGGTTTCAGAGTAGGCAAAACGAAAGTTCTACGGTACATGTGAAATTCATGAATTTGATTAAATTCAAACAAGTGAAATACTGCCGTTTGTTTTGAATGCACTAGTTATTTTTAAGAAATGTTTTTTTGTTTTTTTATGGATTTACAGTTCTGTGTATAATTTCTAGGGTTGTATAATGTTACTTATCCGCCATATTATAACAGCAAAACATGTCTGATTAACTAAACATTTTGCACAGAAAAACAACACCACACATACAACCAGTGTGTAGTAGTGAAGTAGGGACTAAAATCTCTGTGGACTAAACATACATTGAGACTGACCCGTATGAAGAAAAAGACATTTTGAAAAGAGTTCAAATTTCAAAGTTACATGATTCAGCTCAGGCATGTTTGTCGTTGTGATGAGCTTTATCACAATGATTTCCGGGTAAAATATGTCAACGTGACCCAAGTGTGGTCAGCAATTCCAGCAGCAGCAGTTGTTCTTTGCAGGTAAATATCAGTTACATTGATTGAGCATTTGCTGCATTGGAATAGTTCTATACATTTTGCCCCAACTCGTTGCAGGCAGCTCGTTGATGATTCGGCAGGTTACATTAATAAAATAGTCATTGTTTTATGCTGCTGATTTGAGAAGCAGTGGACACATTTTATACCATTGTAAACCTCGGCGACCTGATAACACACTATATACATGAAATAAAGTTTCTTTGCTATATTATATATTGATGATTGACTTTTCTCTGAGGATAAACGCTTTAGGTTTAGACACCGTCGGTGTGTTTGGTGGACCGGTGCCGCTTCAGCTTGCACAGTTTCAAACTTTGATTTGTCGCTTTTTTTACTTTATGTAACTCTTAGTACACTCTATATTTATTTATATTTTTTTAAATTTCAGACAGATTAAAGTTTCTCTTTAACCTTCCACACTGCCATTTTGTTTCTCCCGCTGCTCAATTTCTAAGCTGTGTGTTTATTGCAGACAGTTTTGAATAGCCTTTTAATAAATACATTTTGTAATGAATGATACACTTTTAATAAACGCTTAAACTGAGTTTTGTGACACAATTCAGTTAAATACTGACTCATCTATTTTTGAAACAATAAAGAAAAATTATACCCCTTAAAATCAAGAGGGTCTTGAAACCCCCCATGAATCAACCTGTCTGGGAATCACTTGATGACAAATTGATAACATCCCTACTAAATCGTGGAAAGGATGGTTTCTCACCCATAATTCCATGATCTCAACATAATCAAGTCTGTCTCGGTTTACAGGAAGAAAGAAAAGGGTCCAAATTAAGCTAGTTGTAAAAATAAAGTATTAACACTTTATTCTTAAAGGCAGTCTTGCACCCCCCCCCCCCCCCCCCCCCCACACACACACACACACACACACACACACACACACCAACCCACAGCATATATTGCATTTGCTTGATAGATATCGCCTCGTGTGTTATTTTGTTTTCTCTCTCTCTCACTCTCTCTCTCTCTCTCTCTCCTTCAATTCTTCTCCTGCTATTGTCAGTCTATTCATGAAACAGTTATTTTCCTCACCTCATTTCACCTCCCCTCACCTCGACCCACCCTGGTAATTCAAAGCGCTGGTATTACCCTCGCCCTCAAACACAAAAAGAACACCTTGTGGCTTTTGTGTGTGTAATCATCCCATTTGGTCTCCTTATACATACAGGTGTGAGTAATGCATGGCTTTGCAGAATTCTTTACACCAAAGCACAGTATCATAGTTGCACCTTATACATTTTTAACAACATGATGTCCTTGGGCCTTTTTAAGCCCCCCCCGCTGCTGTTTGCTTTAGCGTGAATCCATTTAGGTACTTAGGACTTTCAACTTGTTAAATCCAGTGTCCATTATACGTCATCATGCCTCTGATAACTTCCATGTTTGACAACATGAAAATGAGAAACCATTTTGGAACATCAGAATATTAGCAGTGTTTATGCGCCGTCACGAAGCAGCAGTGCCAACTAATGTAATATTCCTGTAAGCCTCAATACTTGAGGGGAAAGGCGCTCGGGGCATGGCACTCTTCAGAGAGAATACCGTTAAATCCATAAGTACATGTGTATGTGAAGGAACATACAGAAGAGGCAGAGGAGACAATAGAGGGTTTAAAGTGGAATGGCTATAATCTCTCATCTCATAAATTGGATCAAGCGTTCCTATAAAAAAAAAAAAGAATCACATGCACGTCATAATAGAACATTATATATCCCAGATTCTTGTATATGAAATCAAATGCTCTATGCATGATAGAGTAACATATTTGAAAATGAAAATATGCATGCACTGTAGTAAAGAGTAATTATATGTAATTTGGCTAACTCGTGTTGTTTTTAATTTAACCATGCATGGGATTTGGTTGCAAATACAGACTGAAACCTGATGATCTATTCTTTAAAATGTGCTTGACATGTGAGATTAACATGAGCGTGTGGTTTACGATTTCCATAATGTTATCAAAAGTCTTCGTCATTCCAAGTCCTTGTTGTTTAAATGGTAGAAGTAATAGTTTTAGATTTTAGTGTCAGCTTTGGGCCACTTTCTCAAATAACCCAATAGTAACAGTGCAGTAGTAAATGGCGTTTGGGTCACTCAGTTCCATTGTGCAGCAGGGCAACATGAACATTTTCTAATGATTAAAGGAAGCACTGCTTATATTTTTTTATTTTTTTATTTTTTATTCATTGTACTGTTACTAATCTTTTTCGCACAACATACACGCGAACCGCCTTCATGGATTCCGTTGTGCATGCGTGTTCTCCCACAGCATGAACATCTGACATTCCCTGGTCCCTCATGATTGCTCAGTTAGGTTCATTAGTACCTTCACTTGGAGTCCCTGGCATTCCACTGCATGGTATGCTCCATATCCATTCCTTTGATCCTACGCATGCAATTCATTATTGAGAGGAATTTGCAATGCATTAGCCCAAGGAATCCTTGTATATTAGATGGTGCAGCTGAAGGTAGCACACTAATCAAACTGTGCTGAGTTTATGTGGAACCGAATGTTGGATTGAGTGACAGCAGACATCTTCATAGCCCCAAGACCAATTTGCCAATTGTTATTGAATGAAGGAGAATGTAGGCATGAACCAGTGAGTGGAGTACAGGCATAAACTGATAATAACAAGATCAAACATATAGCTGAGCTAACGGAGCAAATGAGCCATTTCACTGATGTAACATCCAGTGATTACTGCTGCTCGGATGAAATCACAGATCTAGGCCACATAGTATACAGAACAATGATGCACATAAGTTTTTGTCTCAAATTAGTGTCCAGTTTTTGACAATAACCATGTCTTATAATATGATCCTCACAATGTAAAAATATGCTCCATGTGGTTGTTCTCTGTTCTTAATTCCCACTCCTGACGTCTTTGCTTCACTCGCTTAGTGCATTAAATAAAGTATCCACTAAGACCATTTGGATAGTACACTATAATTAAAGAATTTGAGATTATACAAGGCTTTTACTACAGATGAAAGCAATGTGCAGCATTGACAAATGTCATCTTCAAAAGCAGCATCTACTTAATGTGGAAGTGTTCATGTTATTGCTGTAACTTCATCGTGCCATTTTATGTTTGACGGAGGAAAACCCCAAGCTCACAGTACAGAGGTGTGTCACCCGTTTTTAACCATGATACTATTTGTGGAGCCACAGCATCACTGTTGAGTATCGTTTTTAGCCTTGTGAATGTTGGTTGATTAAACTTTTATATTTTGATACTAAGCCACATAGAACACGTTTTTTTAGTACAATGCAGAGAAACAGACTTAATTATGGCCTTGAGTGCATTTGTTTGTGTGTGTGGTCTTGTATTAATCAAACCAGGTTACACTCAGGGCACGTCAACATTCCATTACTGGGCAGACACAGACACAGTAGGCACACTTTTGAATCTTTCAGATGCTAAATGGAACATTTGTGTTTTCCAGTTGTGGGAGGAAGCTGAACCAAGACAGAGAAACGCCATTATAGCACAGGCAGAACATGCAAACTGACCACAATGAATGGCCATTCTGTGCAACGAGAGTGCCAACCACAACTCCCAAACCTTCATGCAGAAGAAGAAAGTGTAATTTATGAATCCCCTAATCATTCATCTGCATTCAACCTATTCCTTCATAGTTAACCTGAACGACACATTCTAAGGGCAGTGTGATGTCATAGTGCAATGCAGTCAAGGGTCTAGATCTGGGAACCACAGTGGTTGCCTCGGCAGTGGGAATCAAACCTGTGGACTCCGATCTCAAGTCTGCTTCTCTAAACTATGGGCTACCACTGCTTACCCAATGGATACTCCTATGGACTGGACGAGGAGCCAGAAAATTGAAGAAGTATATGTGGGGCCTTTACTGCAATGTGTCGTGTGATGCAATGGGGTTGGATTCATACAACAGTAGTTGTTTTCAAAACATACAATTTGCATAGATGTTTCTTTGCAATGATTTCTTTTTTTATAATGCCTCTTTTGTTCAATTCCGTCTTCGCTCACAGTAACTCACTGAACACAGCTTGGTTCAAATGTCAATTCAACACGGGCGTGATGGTCACCGAGTCTATTCAATGTGTTTTTAAAGTCTATAGTGCGTATATATGGTTTCCATCCTGATAAGTGATCCCACAGAGTTCGCAGCCTCACATTCTGAGGAGGTGAGCGCTCACCGTGCATCGCCTTCATAGAAACCATCTCAATTAGGTTTAAGTAAGCAGGCGGTTGCAGGAGTCTGTTTGCTCTACATCCCTCTTCTTCCTCATTCCCTCATACCACACACATCCATACACACTCCCACATACTTACTTATTTATCATCTTCATGCACACATACACCTACTCTGAAGACTCCCCACAGGAGTCGTGATTGCAGCTAGACTGTTTTGTATTCATATGAGAGCAGCGTAGCACTCTCTATTTCTCTCGCTATCTCTCTCATATGAATACAAAACAGTAAAGGCAGAATCAAAAGAGACCTGAGAAATCTCTTCCATCCTTCTCTTCTCCATCTCATCTGCTCGCGGCGATTCCTCTGACACTTGATTGAACTATTTTATCTTGTTAAGAGGGGACCGAGTGTAAAGGAGAGCCCTCAGCTGTAAACTTCAAAACACGGTTTTCTATGATTCGTCAAAATGTTAAGTGCAGACAGAGACCCAAATTTCCTTTTCCTTAGCAACTCACACAGTCATTTTACTTATTTCAATCTGTGCTTTTCCACACACACTCTTACCAATTTCACCTTACCCCTCTGAAGCATTTGTCTCAAGTGGAGAAGTCTCTAAATGGACTCTTGTCACTGGAAAACGAGCACAACAACAACTTTATCTGACTGCAGTGAAGCCTTTTAACAAGTGTGAACTTTAAGACACATGGACTAAAGAAATGAAAAGAATTGAAGCCAGCCAAGTGGACTGGCCAATTAAATGAAAAGTGCAATTCCACACACCTTGACTGGGAAAACACAAGAGTTTTATTTTTTTTACAGGCCAATATCAACATATTTCTTTGTAACCTTTTGGTAGAACTCTGATCCTTTTCCCATCTTTCCTCTACCCCATCTCTTTATTATACCCCGCAGCTGTCACTCGGGGTAACAAGGAGAGACCCTCATTTAAACGTTGCATTAAAGGAGCTAATCATCATAACATGCAGCCCACGTCTATCCAATCCGTCCAGCAGCGCAGCACAATACCTACATCCCTCAGCTCCCCCTGCTCTCCATCAACCTCTTATCCTCCTGCCATCATCCACCTCTTCCAGCCGGCTTGCAATGATTAACGTTAGTCCTGTTTTCGCTCCTACTTCACCAGCACCACCACCCCTTTCCCACCTCACCTTCTGCGTTTCGTCAAAGCAGTACTCCCTCTCCACCCACATCTCAATCTTCCTCCGACCACATAAATCTGGAAAGGACACATGATGCCGTTGGGTTCTTGACAGTCCTGAAGGTTGAGTTAGAACAGGAAACCCTTCAGCGCAGGAGCATCGATCCAACATGTGACTCGTGCTTGATTCTCGCAGTGCTCATGCAAATCCCCAGAACGATCATAAAGATCACGATAGACGCAGAAGGTCTGCACTCATACATGTATATCACATGTGTCTTCAGTGATGAGCGTGTTTTGCATTTGACATCCATTTTGTTGGTCTTTAGACTGCTGCCAATCTAACCAGAAAGGCATCTTTCTCGACTGTACCTTACAGCATTTGATTTTCTATGTACCAGAAGAAAACAGACTTGTACCCTCTAATTTAAGTTTGGCAGCCACACAGTCACAATTGATCCTTGTCGAGGCCCCAGGAGCAGGGAATCGTTTTAACTCGAATCTCATACATATTACTCATGTGTTTTCTTTTTTTTTTTTTCCACCATATGACTTTTCATTGAGCTTTGAATGATTACTGTTCTGTATATCACACGGTATTATCTCCGCCTCAGTGAGTATTAGCAAGAGGAGTGTGACTAAAAAGAATAGGATTAATATATATGCCAGTGCTCAGATAATGAAAGTTGGAGATGTGATATGTTGCGTGGCAGAGATATGGAGGTTAATGTGTGAACGGTATGTATGCACGAGTCCACTTGTATATGTGTTTGCAGGGCGTGGATGTTCATGTATGTGCGTGTAATGTAGCATACATTTAAAAGCACCTATCAGTGCGCATTTGTGTGACTACACTGGCGCGCCTGTCTGCCTCTGTTTGTATAATGCGCGTTTCTTTCCACAAGCCTTGCAACAAAGACTTGTCGTGTGGGTTATGTACAGTATCCACACAGACACACACACACACACACACACACACACACACACACACGGCACATGGTTGAGTAGCCTCTGGCTGCTTCTCACACATCAGACAGTACGGGAATCTGAGTCTGACACCAATTATGCAGAAACGGTAGGAACTTGTTGCTAAACCCGACATACCAGTGGGTTGCTGGCCCTCCTCTGCATCATCCATAGCTTAAGGGGTGTGTGTGTGTGTGTGTGTGTGTGTGTGTGTGTGTGTGTGTGTGTGTGTGTGTGTGTGTGTGTGTGTGTGTGTGTGTGTGTGTGTGTGTGTGTGCGTGTGCGTATAAAAGGATAAAGGTACCAAAATGCATAATGTGGCATGATTTACTCTGGTTGACTGAAAATGTGATTACAATGCGTCTCGTAAAATAAAATAAAAATTTGATTTTTGACTTAATGACTTGTACAGATATTTATGGAAGAGCTTAAGCTTCTCAAGCAAAGAAGAAAAAAATGGCTAAACAGCTCTGCAGACTTAGTTTTTAAAAGATGATCACAAGTGGTGCATAAATATATTTTAATAATGTACCGGCTTTGCCATAAAACAGAATGGATGCAATTTTGTTGAACAGTTTTGAGAAAGTGTTCATAGGTCCAAAGTCCAAATAGTGTGTTAATATTTTCCATGATAGAGCTATATATTTAATTACAGTGGATCCATCAATCTTTTTCCAATGTCTTATCCAACTCGGTGTCACAAGTTGCTGGAGTCGATCCACGATGACAAATGCAAGAGACAGTCTGGACAGGAGCTCACAGAGACAGCCAGTCGCACACTTGCAAATCAGAAAACTCATAAAAGCTTCTGAGCTCAGCCTGCATGGACTCAAACCAAGGCTCTCCTCACTATGAAAGTAGGCACCCCCAGTGAGCTGACGTATCTCTCTGAGATCTATTGAAAGTGTGACAACATCCAAATAATGCAATTGAAGCTAAATCAGCTGAATGAAGCTCAATACAGGTTGAATGAAAGTGTCACTGCATCTCTATTATAATATTTTGAAATAATCGGAACCTGCAATTTGGATAAGCTGGCATAATGGAATATTTTTTTTCAACATATTCTTGCAAAATAGTGGTCCCGAAAGCACAAAAAAAAAAAGTCCTTTGTATTGAGCATCCCATGTCAATATCGTCAACTCTTTTTCATTTGTTTCTTTTAATTGTTGTTTACTACCTATTTAGTCCTGGTGAGCCTGTCCAAAACATGAACTTACTCATGCTCGTGCACAAAACTCCAAATGCTATATTAATATGAGTCCACTGTATTGAGACTTTCACAGTGAGACAAACAGGCACACACATACATACACACATCTCCCATCCATTGGACCACCAGCTGGATGACAGCTGTCTATGCCAAAGTGAAGGGTTGATATTTTGACAGCATCATCTTTCTGATGTCTAGACTCAAACTATTAAATGCTGTGGCAGACGTATCTGCTTGACTGGCATTGTGGAACATCCATTGAATGCTCCGCTTCTCCCGCCTGTGATTCACTTTAAATTGTTATTTGTTTCCCTCTTTTACACTTGGCTTTATCTGCGTCTTCATTTTCCTCTGTTCGTATTGTCTCTTTTAATCACATCATTACGTGTCGATTCTTTTAAATAAACTGTTTGGAGTAATCCTTTAATTATAGTTTTGACTCATCACGTTTAAGAAATTGTGATTCTGCTACAAGCCCATATTTTTTTGTAATCGTTCCTTTCTGCTTTAAATTGAGGTATTTCAGTTACGGTTACTGATGAAGGTTTGTTAAACGTATTTGTTAGAGATGCAAAGAGAAGCTAGCTGGTTTTTAATGTCACTTAATTTTTTAGATTCTGCGGCATAAGTCATCAATGAATGTCATTTATCTACTTGAAACTATTTGCCCTTCTGCAGTCTGCATTTCCTGGTCTTCCACACGGAGGAGGTCCACGATGTGCTTCGGATCTGGGATGGGCCGCAGGACGGCGGGGTTCTGCTGAGAGAGTTGAGTGGCTCGGTGCTACCCCCAGACGCCCACAGCACCTTCAACACCGTCAGCCTGCAGTTCACCACAGACTTCTTCACCAGCAAGCAGGGCTTCGCTCTTCAGTTCTCCGGTGAGAATAGAGGATGATGGAAACGTTCGATGAAAAGAACTGATGAGAGCGGGTGCAGAACTCTCGGCTTTCGCTGTGAACAATGCCAATAATACACCCTTATTCATCTTGTGACCAAGGCCCATTCACATTGCACTGATAAAGCTTCCGTTCGCCCCTTCAGTCTCTACTGCAACATCCTGCAATGACCCGGGCATGCCGACTAATGGGACCCGGGGCGGCGACAGCAAGGAGCCAGGGGACCATGTGGTGTTCCAGTGTGATCCTGGTTACATTCTGCAGGGCGCCAACAGGATCACCTGCACAGAGATCAGCGGGCGCTTCTTCTGGCAACCGGACCCTCCCACATGCACAGGTACTCGCAGGCTGATTTAAGTATTCCGAGCTCTTGTATTGATTAACTTTCACACTAATCCAAGTGTTGACACATATCCACACTGTAGCACATAATACAGCTTCCTTCCAGGCTTTTCACTACTGCTTGGTTTTTTTTTTCTCACTCTAAAGACTTAATTTTGTGATCATATACTTTTAAAACACTTTTTTATGCTTGAGTGGCTTGCTTTTTATTGTAATGTAGCACCAATGTTTTGCTGTAAACCCTCTGTGGTTATAGGAATTCATGTTATAATCCGTATAAAGAGAAGGAAACTGTATGAAAACAATACCATCCACTGTCTAGCTTTTCTGACTGCTCTGACTTTTGTTGAACAGGTAGACAACAGAGGTTCCTAACTCAATTACCTAACAGACTCCTTAAGTGAATTTTAAGTGGCAAACTAAATTCCCATGTCCCCCAGACATTTGCTGAAGGCACTGCAGCAGACAGAGATGAGATTATCCCGTTCCTCAATAGCCACAGAGACCTCTCGGTTGTACCTGTACTCTTTCGATAGTCTTTTTTTTTAAATTATTATTAAGCCATGAGCACATGTGGTCCCCTGTTCAACAACCAAACAATGCTAAGTAATTAACAATAGTAATTAAGATCACGTAATTAGCTTCAATATTTAATTAATGCTGAGTTTAATGAGATCTTTTTTGGGTTAGGGGTCAAGCAGTTCTGTCTCACTTACAGGTGAGAGCAAAGTAAGCCGGTGTCGATACGCATTAGCTACTCACTTATCTCAAGGCATGCCTGCGATTACTGGAGTAATGTGGTACATTTGTGGATGTGTGAACACGACCATCTGAATCATGGCATGCACCAAGCAAATGGAATTGGCCATTTTCATATGGACAGTGGGATTCTAAATGCAGTACAGGCTCAAACTCGGTTGTTTTAAAATGAACCATATACTTAGAACACATCACAATTGTTCAGGGAATGAACACTTTTAAATATTGTATAGGAGGGGTGTGAAACACATTTCACCTTAAGGGCTGGCTACAGCTCGAGTAGGCTGTACCAGTAGAATAGTACCATAATAACATTTATATTTAACCTTTAAAAATGTTCTCTGTTGTGGCACAGAGTACAGTATACGTGATGAAAATGTCCACATTTTCACAAAACCAAACAGTTACTCACAAAAATGACTACATTCTCAACAAAAAGCCAATTTTAGCAATAGTTTCTCGAAATAAATGAATTCTATAGCTGTTGTATTAGGCATGTTTTTACAAACCCACCCTGATGGTATTGGCTTTGAGGCTTATGCTGGTTTGCAGTTTTAAAACGAGGTTGCCATCTTTCATGGCAGCATCACATATACAGTACCTCAGCTCAGGTCTTACTTTTGTGTTGGCTCCTCCTAAAGAAATTTGTTGCACAGTCACAACTCTACAACACGCAGTATTTACCAAGAAATGATTTATATTTGGCCTTCAGCCTACAATTATGTGCTTGAGTCACATATTAATAGAACCATCACGTGCAAGATTTTCTTCAACTTTTGACACCAGTAAAATAAATACTCCACAGATGTGTGCAGCTTTTCAGTTTTTTCTTGGAGCATTATCCAGTAGCTCAACAAAGGAAAAAAAGAATAGCTGTAGTTTACACAGAAATAGCAGGACATGGAGATGCCATGCTGTGCCAACCGATACTGAATACCATCGCTATAGCAACCTTTGAGTTGGTGACCTCAGATGATGGTCATCGAGTTAATCAACAGCTTCCTAGCTTTCTGTGCTGTTTATAAATTCCTCACTTCAAACAGGTCTCAGTGTATTGAACTGCTGTTTATACCAATTCAATACTGTTATGAAATGCATGGGATTTATGTCAGTGGCTCGCTAAATCTGTTTGATTTACACCAATGTATGTACTGTGTGTTGTTTTTTTTCTTTTTCTTTTTTAAATCTTTTTTCTTAGCTCCTTGTGGTGGGAACCTGACGGGTCCTAGTGGCCTCATTCTATCTCCGGACTATCCTGAACCATACCCTCATGGACGGGAGTGCGACTGGACGGTTACAGTAACACAGGACTACGTCATCTCTCTGGGCTTCAACCAGTAAGCTTCAATCACTTAGGAAATGTGTCCTGATACATCTCGATACAGACATTGTTCATTCTTCATTGTTTTACCCTATAAAGTCAAAATAATTGTTCTTGCTTAGGTTACTTGCAGGATATATCAGCAGCAAACATCATGAACCTGTTTAAATCTGTGTAACCAGGTTCAGCTTGGAGCCTAGCTATGACTTCCTACATATCTACGATGGTCCAGACTCCCTCAGCCCCTTGTTGGGAAGTTTTTACGGCACAGATGTTCCAGATCGAATCGAGAGCAGCTCCAACATGCTCTTCTTGGCTTTCCGTAGCGACGCCTCCCTCAGCAGCAATGGATTCGTGCTGCAGTACACAGGTGTGCACTCTCCATTTGGGAAATGACAATATGGCTTGTTGTGTGCTGGTGCAAACTCTGATTTTATTCTCTGTGCTTCTTGAGTTCTTCTAATGAGATTTTCTCAATTTTTAACGTGTTATGATTCTGAACAAAATAACAAGTCTTCAATAAGATGTGTGACTTTATCCCCTAAACAATTGATGTTTTAAAATTCTTCCTCTGGCAGGGTGAGAATGGATTTATCCTCTGCTGCTTATCGACCTTGCAGATTGTTTCTTTTTTAACTTTCTCTTGTGTCTGGTCCAAAGCGAGTGAGATTAGTGGTGTGAAAAATGCGCTGGTGAAAGAATGGGTTCTCTGTGCGGCAGCATCCTGATCGCCACCTTCCCATTTGTGCTGTAGTCTGCCTGGGTGTTCTTATTGATGTGCACCTCCCCTAGTAGCCCACTAACACAAAGAATTATGAAAATAAAAAGCTGACAGCATGCAAGCTTAAGCTCTTTTTGATCAGTACAGCTGCACGAAAGGCTTCTGGTGAATTGGAGCAAACAGCGTTCTGTTTTTCTCGCGCCTTAAGCTTGGCTGACCGCAGCAAATTGTTTTTCGGGGGGACCCAAATTTCATTTGCTCACATTAGACACTCGGCACATGGCACAGAGGGATCACAGATGTCCAGTTCTTTAGAAGACGGCTCAACATGTAAATGTTTTCTACACATGTTTCCCCTTCATGAAACACCGCTGGATGTTAAAGCCCTTTAACAAATACACGATAAGCTCTAAATTAGATGGAGCTTCCTTTGTTAAGAGCTTTGCTTGAGAGAACAGTATTAAATGGTCCAAAATGTTGAAGTCTCAATTAGATCTGTTTATGGTAGAAGACATATAACCTGTGAGCTGGCTTTTTCTTGGCTGGCTTTCAGGTGAGTTTTCATTTATATGAGCGTGTCAGCTGTTATCAGAACACTTCCCATTAATGCAAACTATACATGAGCGGTGTGAAACACGTTACAGAGCCTGAGTCTTAACTCACTCCCAGCAATATTCACTGGAGTGAGTGATACAGTGCGTGATGTTGTATGGCCAATCTGGTAGAGCAGATGGACCCAGTGTGTGGCTCAGAAAATCTCCCTCACCCCACTTCCAATTCTCCACACTAATGAACCATAACCAAATAATACATAAATTACCTCCTCAGTTTCAGACAAACAACATGGCACTAAAGCATGTTTGGCTGCAAGTTTAGCCCTATTTGGTGAGGAAGAGGCGAGTTGACGAGCTGGCCCAGCCGGTATTTGGTCAGCTCGCCACTGAAAATTGCATTACAAGATCTGCCCGAGGTGCTGTCAGCCCTTTTTACCAAGCAGTTTTCATGTCTTTCTCCGTCCATGGCCATGTTTGATTGGGCTCTCTGGGGAAATATACGGGCTAAAAACTCCCCATGCCTGAGCCACATTTGAATAACACTCGCAGACACGGACAAGGGCATTTATACGCAAAAAACACGCACATACAAGCACCCTCATCCTCGCAACGGTCTTTTCCGATACCTGCACCAAGTCCGACGCTCATTTTCACTTCACATCACATCACCTAAGCCCCTTTATGTATTTCTCAAAATAGATGATGCCTCTCTTACATTTTCCTTCACACCTACAAAGCTCCTGGAGCGAGGGCTGTTAAATCGGTCATCTTCATTGCCACAGCCGACCTTCTTTCAAAAAGCTTGCGCCCAGGTCCAGTGCATACGCAATGTATGCTGTCTATCACGCCTACACTTTCTGTTTTCAGGTGTGGTAGTTTAATTGGAGAAGCAGCGAGGGAAGGTTCAGCTAATAAAAGGGCTCAGCTTGTCTAAAACAGGTGTCGTGACTGACAGGCAAAACCCTTCGCTCTTGTTAAGCCCTGAAATGCAGCATCTTGTTTGCTCAGCAAGTCCCCCTGGTTTCATCATCCAAACCGAGCTTAAAATCCATCTGCTAACAATAACTTAGTTATTGTTAGAAAAATAAATAAATTAATAATAAGTGAAGGCTGTTTAAAAATAATTCCTAAGAAATTTTTAACTAAATTTTTTTAATACTGGTTCCTTTCAGTGAAGCAAGATGCCAAACAAACACATAAAAGGAATGTGAACTTTCGGGGACCTTCACAATCTCACCTCTGAGTCACATTAGAATGTGGCTTTTGTAAATGCCTTTGGAATGAAAGAAAGCATATTTCTCTTTGATGGCATCTCAGTGAACCTTTACAGATAAATACTCTTGCTATATGAGTGTTGTTAAAAATGTTTCATATTTTAGGTTTGGCATTGTCAAAGCAGTTCAGTTTTTTCTTTTTTTACTACAGTCACTGAATTATCAGTTGAATTGTCTTTCCTGACAAGAGATAACATTTGACTCACCTTCCTTTTTGTTTGTTAAGTCATCAAATATTGAAGTTTTGCTGTACGAGTACAGTGGACTGTGTTTGTGATTGAGTTAAATTGCTTTGGGCAGGTTTCCGATGTTTACTTTTGCGGCGAGGGTGTGAAGTGTGCCAAATTGACAGGCCTCCTCTCACATGCACGTTTTCGTCCTAAGACTGGTGCGATGGTAAATTGAGCGGGACATATTTCTTGAGACCTCAGGAGTGGTGATTGATATGGGGCTGGATTCAGAGTGTTGGTGAGTGAGGGGTTGGCAGGGCGCGTGCGTGTGTGTGTGTGCGTGCGTGTGCGTGTGCGTGTGTGTGTGCGTGTGTGTGTGTGTGTGTGTGTGTGTGTGTGTGTGTGTGTGTGTGTGTGTGTGTGTGTGTGTGTGTGTGTGTGTGTGTGTGTGTGTGACAAAGAAAGCTTGCGTATGTGCATTGTCTGCTCTAGTTGACTGCACAGTGAAGTGCTGTTCGAGAGGCGGTTGTGTGTAGTCAGCAGACCTTGGGCCAGAGCCACGCCACTCTCAATCAGCTGGCTGTCTGTCTCCACAGCCATACATACCCCAGCAGCCACAGATGAGAGGCCACCGTCAAGGGCTGGAGAGAAAAGTGGCAGCCGACGAGATATATATACCGAGAGACGAAAGCTCAGACTTGCAGGAAATGGGGAAAAGAGTAAATGCGGCCACAGAGAAAGAAAGTTAGAAATCAAAGTATATCAGTAACCCCAGGCAGAAAACAATGTCTGCTCCAGAGTCGCCGCTGCTGCAGGACGCAAAACTCCTTTTATTGAATAACGTCACTTGCCGCCTTCTGTCACAGATTTTCCACCGTGTTACCTCTCTCTGCAGAGAACCCCCGGGAGTCTTGCTTCGAGCCGGGCTCGGTGCGCAACGGGACACGGGTGGGCACCGATCTCAAGCTGGGCTCCACTGTCACCTACCACTGCGGCAGCGGCTACACGCTGGAGGGAGACCCAACGCTCACATGCATCATGGGGGTAGACGGCAAGCCGAGCTGGAACAAGCCCAAACCCATCTGCATTGGTAAACACTGACATCTGGAGTCGGTTGTTAGAACAAAAAACCACATCAGCGCTCATAGATTTATTCCATGTAAACATGCATGTATGATTATGTTGCTTCCACACACAGTCATGTCCTACAGGTATGTGCGGGGAGCTGTGTGGGTTTTGCAAATATTAATAGATGCAAGAATCCAGCTTAACTTTAATCTGCAATTTGAAGAGCGAGCTGCTTCGTTTGCATATCTTCTCTTCACACTCGTAGCAGAACTAGCAACCCTCTCTCACTGTTCTCTGATATTCCTATGACACACGCTGTGCATGTAACCCTGGAAAGCTGGTAACAGATCTCACAACTCTGCAGAACCGGGCTCTCACAGCAGGTTTCATCGGTTCACTGTCAGGTGGAAGATGTGTCCTACCACACACATTGTCACACCAGCAAACACACGCCCTCACATACATGGAATTCTCAGATACAAGCATACCTTTTCAAAAGGCTTTAGCCAGGAGAGACGGTTCAGCCTTCACAGCAGCCAAGCTAACCCAACACGATAGTTGGAAAACATTGCAATTTCACTGTTGCAAACGCTGGGGACATCTCCTACCTTCAGCCCAATCAGACACGAAAAGTAATTTAGGAGTGAAGAACTGGGCTAGGAACGTAGTCTCCCACTATTGGCTGTACACCTTGCATTTATGTCCTCTTTATGGAAGTCCCTTCATGTCTCATCAACGTCTTTCTCTGCAGCACCATGTGGCGGGCAGTACTCTGGGTTAGACGGAGTGGTCCTGTCTCCTGGATACCCTGGAAACTACAGCAGTGCACGGACCTGTTTGTACTCTGTAGTTGTGCCTAAAGATTACGGTAAGCTGTTGCTGGCATATTTTCCTTGACAAATTTTGAAAACATTAAGACATTAAAGACATTAATATGCAATATAAAATCATTTCCATGTTACATTTGTTTCTCTTTCAATGTTGGTAAAAGGTGCTTTTCAGGATACAGTATTTTCTTTAGCATGTGTCATGGTCTGGCTTTGTTACCATCTGCCTTTCAATATTCAATGTCTGAGTTGCTTGACTCCTGCTGAAAATAATAAAATTAGGTTGTTTTGTTGATTGACTGAATATCATTTGTGATAAGAAAGCAAATTTGTTTTAAAGCTGCAAAAGCTCAGAAACTTATTGTCTTTTTAAATTACAGATGAGGTTATTTAGTGATTTTTTTTTAGAGTTTCACTTGAATGCATTTTTCATCTTCTTTTTTTTTTTGCACATAGTAAAATTGCACAGTGATTGATAGTCCTCATATCAGTCTGTCCGCTATACACATTTTCGCATTACTTTCCTAGAGCAATTTAATCTCAATATTACACACTAGGCATCCAATATTTCTATCAGACTCGCACACACAAGCCAAGAAGTAATTGGTGTCTAGCACATCCAGAGTTCTTGGAGTTTCACTACTTTTTGACATTTCCATCTTAAAGGTCACAGTTTGCTTCCAATATGTGATCTGATACTGTAGGAGCGGCAAATTATTCAGAAAGCAAAACAATGTGGGAGTGTGACATAATTCAGACACAGAAATTCACAGGCACACATGTTTCACTTACTTTCTGTCTTGTCTGCGTCTGCATTTATCTCCTGCTTCATTTTCCTCTCCCTCTGGCTCTTTCAATGAATTATGAGGAGCACGTTTCTCTCGCGGAAAGCTCAAATCCTATCATTGTTCAATTACACCAAAAAGCAGTGCCGGGCATGTTTGACTTTGGGGTGCTTCACCCCAGTATTTCTCAATGTTGAGGTCATGACGCCTATAAAGAGGTCCAAGTGATGTTCCAAAAGGACTTAGCACAAATCCCTCTTGAACCCTGTTGGCAGTGTATTTCACTCAATGGACTCGGAAGTATGAGAAGAAATTGAAATAATTAGAGTCTACATTAGCATTTTCCTGGAAAATGACGTGGCCCAAGGCATATCACTTTGTCGTGCAAGGCCACAAATGCTCTCGCCTCTCTACTTGCCGCTTCTCATTAGACTGATGCAGCAGTCCTAACGATTGGCTATTTCCTCCGGTGCAGAGGACAGGGTGTGTGTCACTGCAATATGTCCAAATAAAGATGAGCGACTTGGTACAGATGCAGAGTCGTTTTGACCAAGCGTAACTCAGGCGACGAGGCTGTGCCTTCACACCTGATGGAGAGCACTTGCCTTCTGTCCCCCGCTGCCCTTCCCCTGTCTCCTCGTCCTTTTGCTTTGACCTCTAATGTTTTCCACGAGCAAACTCGACATAGAATAAATGTGAAAGGGTTCAATGTGTTTGTGCTATGGCAGGAGAAATGGATGGGTGGAAAGGATGAAAGCTCTATACAGGAGCTTTAGCTGTGCATTGTACAACAGATTGGCTGTCATTGCGAAGCCTTTCATGTACTGACAAGCCATCAAGCCCAGGCAGCATTGCTGATCTCGCTTGTAATATCAGTTTTGGGTTGTGTTGTCACAACTGGTGGTATTATCCGCCCTGCTTTAAATAACACATTTTGATTGAAATTGGTGTTGATGATATTCTTTTGCATGCATACACCACTTTCTGTGGGGCTGTTGCTGTCAATAATTTTCGCTAATTTCAGGGCTCTGATGTCATTTTTTTTCCCAAAATCTTTTTCAGTGGTCTTCAGTCAATTCGCCTTCTTCCAGACAGCTCTGAATGACATTGTGGAGGTTTATGATGGAGCAACACAACACTCCCGAGTCCTCAGCTCATTGTCTGGAGCACACACAGGTATTTCAACAGAAACGCACTCATCCAAACACTCAAATACCCATAAATATGCAGAGCTTTCTAAAGCTGCTGATGATAGTTTTGAAGCAGGCATCAAACCACAGAGAATTAAAGGAAGAGCTTTTTACTGAAAACTTTGCTCAAGCATGATATTGATCCATCGATCAGTCAATCAACCTATTTACCTACCTAACTACCCACCTACCTACCAATCAACTCACATTAGCTTCAAAATAAATTCAACAAAAAGTAAATAAATCTGATATTTGTACTTGAGACACTCAAGAAACACTAGAGCCAGCGTGAAGAATTAAGAGGATCGGAAACCAAATATATTGTAATGAAACATGAATGTATGAATGAATGAAATAAATCTATAAATAACAATGAAAATTGTCAACACCACTAATCAAATATAAGAAAAAGAAAATATATAGTTTAAACCAGTCTCTGCAAAAATCAGTAAAACCAGAGTTATCAAATAAGTAAATAGAAATCAAAAGCCTGGTTTCAAAAGGTATGTTTTAAGTTTACTTTTGAGCATGTTGACATTACAGACTGCCCACAGATCGACGTGGGCTGCGGTAATAAAAGGATGTCTCATCGTGGGCTTTTGTTCCAACTATAGTGATGACTAACAGGCCTCTACCTGAAGACCTGAGAGCTCCAGAAGGCTCCATGTTTTATAAAAGCATGTTTGAAGAACAATTTTTGACCAAGGCCATTGACATTTTTTCAAACTAATAGAGGAATCTTCAAATTAATTCAGAGATCTTTACCCTATACAGAGCAATCCTTGAATCTCCCTGGAAAATCAGTGTCAACCTGACCAAAATCAGAGACATTGCAGTATTTCAAGCTAAAAAGGCGATGGATTGAACCAAATGTTACCACATATATCAGTTGTCCTCATGATTGATTTGAAATGTAACTTTCACTCTTTCTGGTTCTGCAAGGATTCATGTACACCTGCCTGCTTTTTTATGTTTTTATATGTTTCCACACCAACTTATGTCATATAAGCAAATGCAATTTGTCTACTGGATCTCCCGGGCATTACGTCTGACATGCAAGCACTAAATTAATTGTTGTTTTGGCCTTTTCTCCTTCATAAGCATCCACTTAAACTCAGAGACAAATTGCTGACACAGGCAGAGCTGTCAGAGCTGCAGGTGGGCTTCAGTGAGCTGTGACACAATCCAATAGTGACAACAACTACTTAAAGAGTCACTGGGATGACAAAGCAGCAGACAGACTGGGGGAGCATGTACCTACATTTAAATTGGTATTACCTTAACGCTCCTGCCAAAAGTCGAGATATCGGCACATGGAGTTTCATAGACAAGCAACCGCATTCATCAGCATAAAGTCATTTATCCATGCGGCACTCTCAACTCCCTACTTCTGAAATCACTGAAACAGCTGGATGGGCCCTGTGCACGCATGGATCATCTTTTTAGTTTTTATGACACAACAGGCAGTAATTATCTCAAATAGGCTCAGAAAAGATGGCCTCTTACTGTCACAAATTGCTGGAATGTTTTTTTTTTGTGTGTGTAGCTAATCAATGCTATGTAACAACAGCATTCATGGTGCATTTTTATGAAATGAGAGGATGTAGAATGGTGAGGAAAAGTATGCAAACACTGTTAAGGCTAAAGTTTATTTAGGTTTGTTACCTGATTTATCACATTTCTGCTGATTTCAATCCGATACTTGCTTGAACACTTGGATAGTTTATCTCAAAACAACGATCAAGTTGTACTTTGTATGAACATTGGACTACTTTTAAAGGCATATTTCTTTATACACATATATGAATAGTACAGCATATATAACCACATATAGAAAATGTGAATGGGAAAGAAGGTTAGCAAGCAGGAAGCAAAAATATGGATCCATAATTTATGTTGCGTTATGTTGAGTGGTGAATATAATATCTACTAGGGAAGGAAAAGCTCGTTTCGGTTAGGTTCAACCTTGGAACGAAAAGGGCTGTGAGTTTCGGGCAGTCTTCCATCTCGGCCCGTCTCGGCCCCGTGGCTCGACAAAAGCAAAATGATTACTTTGGTTTGTGTCCAGAGCAGCCCGAGAAAACCCCGTTTACAGCTCAATAAACAGGACGTTATATTAGCTGCGGACACCTGGCTGTAGGTTCACAGGCCGGTCTAACCAGGCGTTGCGGAGTGTTTGAACCCACAAAGTGCCTAACTAGTGCACAACCAGCAGGAATTGGGCTCAACCAGATTATTCTACCAAATAGTACTAATCCACATTTAGAGAACATTATATGATTATGCTGTTGTATTTGCAGAAATTCTCCATTGTGTGTTAAATAAAATCTATCATTGTCTCATTTTGACAAGAATATGGCCCATCCTGTCTAAATTACTGTCATCATGTACAGTAAATCTACTGTCAGGTAATAAGCGTTTTACTTACTGCCAGGATAATATTTGCAATGCATGGTAAATCACAGTTGTCAACACACAAGGCAGTTTGCTGTGATTATGCTGACCTTGAAAAGAACATCACATTAACCCCGTCTCAGGAAGACATTTGACAGTATGTTTTTTATTACTGTCATGTCTAGTGAGGGAAATCGCGCTTTCTGGGAAGAAAACGCAATGAATGTGAAATATTAGATGCAGTGGTGACAAACTGGATGGAATAAGTAAGGCAGAGGAAAGTAGGTGAACGATAAAATGTGGGAATTAGAAAAGAGACATAATGCAGACAAGAACATTATTAGAGAATCCCAAAATCTTGGAGGGTTATCTAAATGCTAATTTCTTAACTGATTTGAGAAAAAGGAGGCTGAAGAAAGCAATTGTCCCTCCAGTGACCATCATTTTAAGTGTGACCTGGAAGTCCATTAAAGTTTGACCACTTTTATTGCTAATAAGCATTTGCTACTTCTTTTTTTTTTTGACCACCGACATGCTGTACATGTATCCATAAAGCATAAAATTCACTTCTTGTCTCGCTCCAGGGTGGTTAACTCCTTTTAACTTGAAACTTGTTGCAGTCATCATTTAACAGCGGGGGCATTCAACTTTGACATTGTTCCCCACGACTGCTGTAACCGAACCAACTACTTCCACTGAAATGTAACCGCTGACCTCCAGCCGAACACTAATCTGTCCTTGTGAGTCCCCCGTGTGCCGGCGTAGAAGATCATTTTAAGGGCAAAGTAGTTTGGAGCTGGAAAAAGGCCAAAGACTTGATAAGTTGCATGCTGACACATGTTTGATCTATCTGGATGAAAACCTGCCCTGCACTGCAAATTATGAAACACTGTCACCATGGCAGCACACAGCTAGTGCTTCCTTTAATAAACTACCCAGCAGGTCTTTGGGGGCCCCGACAGTGGAACTCGAACAATCGTGATGACGACGCATTAGAAAAACTGCGCTATTGGATGCCGTGTATTTAAAGGTACAGAAATCCTCCTTCAGAGTGGGGGGGGTAGATAGCCAGAAGAGTCTAACAAACACTCACACACAGATGTTGCCTCTGGGGTTAAGCACGTCTGCCTCCCACGACAGTGTGACAGCAAGCAGACACAGAGTAATGAGACTCACTGCAGAGAGTCAGTCAGCAGCACTACTGGGAAAAAAAACAAAAAACAAAACCCAGAGGCAGAGACAAAGATGCACACACATTGTATCATGTTCTGTGTCAGTCAACAAATGCTCCACCACAGTGGAGATATCATGGGGGTTGTCCTTGGGTGTAATTACAGAATGCGCTGATGAGGAAAGTAAGAGACTGGCTGTTATTGTAGCCAGAGGCATCACAACGGGGTAGGCAACACAGGCAATTGCCGAGGGCCCCGAGCTAAAGGGGGCCCAGAGGGACAGCTGACATTAGTCAACTTCAATGACAAAATAGTGCTTTCGATACTGCAACGACAGCGCATTGAAAATCCCCCGCATGGGGCCCTTTCAGAGTTGTCACTGGCTAGTTTCCAGCAGGGGGCCCCGACAGACGGCAGATATCAGCGACACAACTTGAAACCCCTGGACACATGTCAATGACACATCGGGAACCTCCCTAATGGGGCCCCACTACTACCTGTGTCAGGGTGCAGTCCTTGTTGTCAAACAAACCGAAAAAATTAAGCAGACAAATCTCTCAGGGCACATGAAACAAAAAGAAAAGAAAAACAAGAAGAGCATGATAAGAAAAAAAACATGATAGTGGTAAGTGAGGGTGTGTAAGCTATGTGTGTTACATTATAAAAAAGTTAGTCCCAGACACTTTGTCCCAAACGCCCAGTCATCCACCAAGCACCAGAAAAAAAAGTGGAGTGAATTAAATTTTTTCTAGACACATTCAGAAAGTGTGTGTGTTCATTAATTATTTGATACATATTTCAAATGTTGAGTATTTATGTTTTTTTTTTTTTTTGCTTGGTTGCATTTTTATCATCCTTAAAATTTTGCATATTTCAGTTGTGTTTGTTTTTCTGGCCTTTATATATTTAATGTAAATTTTGCTTTCAGTTTAGATAGTTATTCATTATTTATCTCATATGCTAATTATTTAATAAAGTATTTCTTTACTGATCCGTCGTCCTGGGCTTCATCCATCATAATTCTGGGGTTGGGAGGCCCCATAGTCCTTTTTGCACAGGGCCCCCGGGGGGTCTCGAAACGCCAATGATTGTAGCAATGGTGTACAACGTCTTCTCAACTTGGAAGAAAGCCCAGGCGGCATATTTAAACCGAAATGTTTGAAAACTTTTGAGGCCCTGTTTACGTGCAACACCTAATCCGTTAAAAAACAACAACAAAAAGGAGTGTGTTTTCACTGCAGCAGCGGACCCAGGAACAAAAATGTAGTTAGTTTGCCGGGCCATGGGAGGGCGCGTTGCTTGATTTTGTAATGAAACCACACAGACATGTGTGCAGAGAAGAATATGCTATAAATATGGGGAAAATGGTGAGCACCCGACATCCGCATGGACTGATGACGCATCAGATGCTATTAGAAGTGAGTCTCAACTATAAAACTACTGATATGGACGATAAAACTACAATACTAACCGCGAGTCATACCACTGCGGGTCGCCATTTTTGTTAACAATGGATGGAAGGGGAAGGGAGGGGGAGAGACGCTCACGCGCAGTAACACGCTAAATAGCCTCCAGCTGGATTAGCCGCCGTGAAAGAAACTTTCCACCTTGGGAGCGGGATTAAAAAAGCTGCGGATACAGTGCATCCGCACACTGGTGCGGTGTAAACGAACCCCCCAAACGTGAAGAAAGTTTTGCGGATAGACTCGTAATCGTTGTCTTGTAAACAGGGCCTGAGTTACAAGAAAGCTTGGTTACCTTTGGTCTTGGATTTTTGACAGCTGATCCGAGAGTCCTGCTTCTCACAGTATCCTGCAATAATTCGATTGTAGTCGGGCCTTACACAGCAGGCAAGGAATTTGCTTCTGTATTTCTCACCCAGCTGTCGTCGGTGTGGGAAGCATGGTCTCTGCAGCTGGTTTTTATGGCATTTGAAGATCTTGCAGCATGATTTTAAACCAGCTGCAGATTCTCCAGCAAGTTAATTGGAGGACTGTTGTGAGCTACAATTTTCAATGAGAGTTGGAAAAGTGAAGCTGGGAAAGGGCACAGAGATTAACCCGACTTTGTAAATACTTCAAATCAAACTTATTGCGGGGGGGACAAGATATGACGGAGTGAGACTTGCGTGCTGATGGGAAGTGGTTTGGAAGCTCTCAGGACAGCGGTCAGTCGAGGCAGACTGCAGTCTGAGGCTCAGCTGTGCCCACAACATGATGCTCTCAGTGATAATATTCACATCATACCTGATGCAAAGCATTGTAAATCCCACAAGCACTGAAGATAAACATGAGGCTAAAATATTAGACTAATCTAAATAACTGAAATGCATCACAGATGGTGGTAATCCTAAGAGTGCTTTAGGTTCTGCGGAAATATGACGTCAACGAGCAGGTTTCAGCCAGATTGAGTTCACGCCTATTTTGCACTTACCTGCAATGCAGTGCATGAACAACACGTATAAATATGTCCATATTCACAAATTTACAATGTGTCCACTTCCATCCAATCGGCTCTTGATGTTCAAGAGATAGTTCCAGGGATGCACATTAAAGAAAGTAGTAATATGCTTGTTCACGCCGTGGGTGATTAGATGGCAATTAGGTACCGAGAAACATCTGTATGTACCCACACAGAAATAAACTGAAGGCACAACTTGGCTGAAAACATTTCAAACTGTGTCTCTAACTGGTTTATCTGTTTTTAACTGCCTCCTTCTCAGGCGAGTCCTTGCCATTGGCAACCTCCAACCAAATCCTGATCCGCTTTACCTCCAAAGGCCAATCCAGCTCCAGAGGATTCCATCTGGTTTACCAGGGTGAGTGCGAAGCACACACACACACACACACACACACACACACACACACACACACACACACACACACACACACACACACACACACACACACACACACACACACACACACGTCCACTGCCTACTTTCTTTTGGAATCCCTCAGTTCGAACAGCCCCAGTCTCCCTTCATAATAGATGACTTGCTGAGTGATTTCGGAAGGATTCACCTTCAGCCGTGGTTTCAGCTGTGCGTACGTGCGTGTGTGTTGTGCTCTCATGAAGAGGTTGCGTTTAAGCTCTCCTGTTCTTCTCTATAACTTGTACTGTGAATTGTAGCTTTCCTTGAACAATGCACTGTATCATTGATGACAGTTGCTTCAGATATATATATATATATATTTTTTTTTTTCCGTTTCTTTATTGTAAGTAACCTGAAGGACTTCTAAGGTGTAACTTTTGAAGCACTTTGATCACACTGGCACACCTCATGTCTTCACTCAACTGATCAAGTGGCACGATTCACCGTGGGAAAGTCATTCGTTGTCAGTTCTTTATGTACGCTTTAAAACTTTCAGAGGTCAAAAACTGTGATTTCCCTGGAAATTCACAGATTATTGACCCACCATCATGCGGTGATC
Organism: Blennius ocellaris; assembly: GCF_963422515.1. NCBI lineage: Eukaryota > Metazoa > Chordata > Actinopteri > Blenniiformes > Blenniidae > Blennius > Blennius ocellaris. The sequence goes on from NC_137669.1 coordinate 9,112,929, forward strand.
ACCGGTAATGACACACACCACCCCACCCCCTATCACCCCTCTCTCTCTATCTCCACAGCTGTCCCACGGACCAGTGCCACCCAGTGCAGCTCGGTCCCGGAGCCCCGCAATGGCCGCCGCATGGGTAGCAACTTTGCAGTGGGTGCAGTGGTCCGCTTCGAGTGCAGCCCGGGTTACGTGCTCGAGGGGCCAAGTGCCATTGAATGTTTAACAGTTCCCAATGCCCTGGCACAGTGGAACAGCTCTATACCCAGCTGTATAGGTAAGGCGTGAAAAAGTCTTATACACACACTGCTTGGAAGCTTTTTCTTGTCTGGCGTTCTCTTTCTTGGTTTTTATTAGTTTGTGGTTTCACTCGTATTCCTTCCAAGCCTGCCTCTGTTGCTCCTCCACTTGAGTCCTTGAGTGTCAAACTTCCGTCTTGACACAGATGTGGGCTGTCAGCCGTCGGCGGCAGCGATACAGTGAGATTCAGCCATGCAGTACCGCAGGTGGCTGGAACTGCTCAGGGTCGCAAATACACACACACACACACACACACACACACACACACACACACACACACACACACACAGACATGGAGATTTCAACATGTATATACAAAGACATATTCTCTCACACACGGTATACAGCTGAAGCAGATGTTCCTCTGCTGTCACCAGATGTGAACTGCACATGACAAGCTGGGAAGAGAATATGTGAAGTCTGGGAACGTTCTCCTCGTTATGGATGCTGTAATGTTTGTTTGTGTACTCGCACGGCCAGATGGACGGTGATGGGTGTTTTTTTTTTTCATTCAGGTCTTGATTTGAATTTCTTGAATCTGAAAATTTGATCACGTGGAAATAAAACGGAGAGACCCTGAGCATCTTTAAAACTTGAATTTGTATCTCTGGTACTTTGTGTACATGATGAATGTGAATGAGCATTCAGCCTTTTTTCTTTTTATTCCACAGTTCCATGTGGAGGTAATCTGACTCATCGGATTGGCACCATCCTTTCTCCTGGCTTTCCCGAGCCTTACCTTAACAGCCTCAACTGTGTGTGGAAGATCACCGTTCCTGAAGGATCAGGAATCCAGGTTGGTGGAACAGTTGCTGCTTTCAACATGTCGGTTGGATGTCTGATTTGTAAAATCAAAGGCAGGTTCAAGAAAAAGAACATCCTGTTCTCAGTTTCACTACAACCAGGGAAAGAATCGTTTTGTCCCACATATGTACAGACTATTAAATTGTGTTTCTTGTTTTAAAACCTCCTGACGTTAGAGATATTCATTAAAGGTCGATGGAGAATGTGGATGGATTTCAACATTTTACCTCCTATAATTCTGATTCTAGTGTTGCTATGATGTTTTCATCTTTTCTTGCTTTGCTATTGGTTCTTTGTAGCCGTTCTTCTTCCCAAAAATCACACTGCGTCTGCAAAACCTTCTTATTGTAAGACACAGTACCACATAAGACCAGCTTTTTGGCCCTTTCAGCTCCTCTTACATGCTTAACAGGAGAAAATAAGAGCTGATTGAAGACATTTATTTCACTGTTGTTTATTTTTTTCTTAATAATCTGTCTTATTATTTTTATCGTCACTCTTCAAGGCTGTGCCATAATATTCCCCTTCATGTAAAGCTGATTAGACTCTATAGCCGTTTTGTGTCGGCTCTTCGTGTTTTGATAATAAGCTTTGTGTTGTAAGTTTTCAGTTTAATTAATAGAGCTACCTTGTACTATGTCAAGCTATCGTGTTTATACTTCTCTCAGTACAGGGGGAGCAGCTAAGTGATTTTCTGTTGACTTTACAGAAGCTCAAAATTTAATTTCCCAGATTAACGTAAAAGAAACTTAAGATTTTACAACCCTAAATCAATTTGTATGTAATTGCTTTTTCAATTATTTTACTTGTCTTTCTTGGAAATGAATTTCTTTTGCATACTCTTGTCCGCTGATGCGTGTGTTGTGAAACGTCTCGGAGCATTGTTGGGGTCCCTGCGGATGTTGCCTGACAGAAAGTTTTTAGGCTTATGCTTCAGCCTCCCTGGTTAATGACTTCAGTGGCGTCCCTCAGCTATTAGCTCCCCCACCTCAGCTGACTGTCCTTGCAGGTCAAATACACAGGATGGCCCACAAGCACACTTAGCATGCTGTTCGTCACACTAACAGTACAATAGCTGGCGGGTTGAGTAAACCTCGGGCCGACTGTATGTAATTCCCCTGGAAATCAAACAGCATCACCCTCAGCAGTATATAATTCTAACTGTGACAGTTTATGTCCTTTGGATCACAGATGTAAGCTTGTGTTGACAACGCCACTGAGTCACTGCCAGTGTTAACGAAACGCAAAGTGTACACGACAGAGATTTTCCTGCTGTGTGTCTAAAAGTGTACAATCACCCCCATCACTTCTTCTCACTTTTTTTCCCACCGTCATCTTGTTTCGCTGGTCTCTCTTGCACACTCACCGTTGCTCCCTTGTACCAGCAACCAGAAACACTTTAGATTGGAGTGTCACGATCTCGGAGAGAACTTAAAGGAGCGAGGTGCCTCGCTGGCACATTTGCCGCGGCCCTCTAATGAAAGATCAATCTGTGATCTGCCTCGTCTCCCCAGGAGCCCAGTGCACCAGAGCCCCTACAGCCCCTTTAATTGGCACATATCCGATCTATAACCATGAGAGGCGGAGGAGAGGGCAGAGGAATGAATGTGAGAGGGAACAGTGAAGGAGGTGCAGCTAGAGAATGGGGAAAAAATATGGAGGAAACAGAATGCTGCATGATTGAATAGATTTCAGACAAGACTATTTTGGAGAAATGTCAAGTAGATGATGCCATGTAATTCAGAAATATTCTGGCAATGTGACTTTGTTTTTTTATGAGGATATTTTTTGGGGGGTCAGAATTAAAGAGCAAATCTGTGACATGGCCAACTGTGTTGATGTGAATAACTATTTATGTATTTTGAAGGTTGTGTTTCCCTTCCCCCACCCAGAGTCTCCTGTTAACAGTAGACAAATTCTACTCAACTGTTGGTCTGTTACAATAGAGGATTAGGTATAAAGCTACCCCAAAAAATGAAAAGAAATGCCTCCGAGAATAAAGTGGACTTTAAAATCCAAATACTGACTTTCTGATTTTAAATAAAAATGGATACCCTTTTTTAAGATGGCTCTGATGGTCATAATTTTTAAAATATGAAATGCAGTACTCATCAGTGAACCAGTGTATTTCCAGTGAACCTTTGAAAACAAGTTAAAATTTTAGTTAAAGTCCTATTCAATTTTGTTTTAAGGTAGTTTTGCCATCTTTAAATCTCCCCTTTTATAAACTTCAAGTAAAATGTGTAATTTTGTATTGTTATCTTTTTTCTTGGGTGAAACTCATTTGATATAAGTATTTTTGATTATGTGGTTTTGTTTTGCCCACAAGAGCCTTTGTTTTCTAAAAACAGAAGTATCAGTGCCTGCCACATGTAAGCTGAGATCATTCGGCAGCCAAAGCACCATGCCTTGTAGTCTTTCACTGTTCCATTTACCGATAAATCTTTTTAATGTCCTCTCCAAGTCATTAATCTCATTAAAAGCACATTTTGATTTGCAGCCGACCAACTTTTCTTGACCCCAACATCAATGATGGGTTTCCTCAGCTCTGTCCTTCTTTTTGTAGGTTTTATTTGTCCTTTTCATTAACTGTGTTCTCCTGCCCCGTCCACTGTTGCTGCCCCGTCTCAGATCCAGGTAATCAGCTTTGTCACTGAGCAGAACTGGGACTCGCTGGAGGTATTCGATGGAGGAGACAACACAGACACCATGCTTGGCAGCTTCTCAGGTATTGCTGGATACCGTGTGTGTGTGTGTGTATGTGCGTGTGTCTTCTACTTTCGTGCATCTTGGATGTGAAACGGTTCATTCAGACATGTGCACCTGCCAAAAGCCAGCACATTCGTCTTAACAACTTTCACAGAGCAGAAACTACAACTTGGAACGGTTCTTGTTTTTGTTAACCGAACAATTAAAGTACTAAAAATAGGTGATTAATTTGGCTCAGTTTGTGTTGTAACTTTGCGAGATTCAATTTAGTAAACACAAAAGCACCTGGCCTCAGTTGTGGGAAAAATCTCATGTGATCCTCCCTGGGCAGGATCTTATTATATTTGTACAAAGGTTTTTTTTTTTTTTTTTTTCTTTCTCAGTGCAGTGTATGTTTGTGTTTGTGCTTGGTACAAGACAGGTAAATGTTAGATGTGCCCTGAAGTAAAGACATGAGAGAGAAATGTCAGACTCGTGAATCTGAGCTTTAAGAACAAACAAACAAACAAAAATGCTGTTGGTCACATCTAAAGAAAAAAAAATGCACCTGTTAGTGCTTATTTTTTGATTTCATTCAGCTTTCTATCACTATAATACATATCAAAATGCTCATCCATCACACAACTGCTTTCTGAATATTGTAATGCATCTATATTCATCGGTTGACATTCTCCACCCTTCTCAAACGCACTGAGACACACGCACACACACACACACACACACACACACACACACACACACACACACACACACACACACACACACACACACACACACACACACACACACACACACAGAAACTGAAGTCAGCGGATGGTAAAAAGAAGTGGCTTTTCAGTGATTTGCCGTTGGCTTATGCTGTTAGTTCTGGTCGGCCTATCGAGGAGATACCATTGCTAAACTCCACTGTTAATCTTTTCCCCAAAGGCACAACAGTCCCAGCTCTGCTCAACAGCACCTCCAACCAGCTCTACCTCCACTTCTTCTCAGATATTAGCGTGTCAGCTGCCGGATTCAGACTGGAGTATAAAAGTAAGTGAGAAAATTGCGCCCCCCCCCCCCCCCCCCCCCCTCCCATGCCTCCAATCACACACAGGTTCAAGTTTTAGGATTTTCTCTGTTCTTTTTCCGTAGCCGTTTCTCTAACTAGCTGTCCCGAGCCTGTTGTTCCTATGAACGGTATCAAGGTCGGGGAGCGACTTCAGATGAATAATGTGGTGTCTTTCCACTGTGAACCTGGATACACACTACAGGTAACATACCCTTCAGATATGTTTAGCCTTAAATGACAATAAGAAACTGCATGAATATTTTAGTGTTCCACTGTAAGCCACTGCCTTCGTTCAGAGATCTGTACCAGGCAACTTGATAAAGCCAAATGTCAGGGAACAGAAACTGAGATTGACTACATGGACTGCATCATGTTGACATTTTACTGCACTTTAGGTTTGTTTGTAAAAGGATGTGGTTTATTTATTATGATGATGTGATGTACAGTCTAAATCTTTAATACAAAAGCATAGGTAATATGGGATTTGCGCTAGGTTGAGCTTACCTTTCTTCAGGTAAATATATCAAGCATGCATAGCCTTCAGAAATTAAAATAGGAATTCCGGAAGATAGCCTATGGATTTGTTGCCGGTGAATTGTCATTATGCGATAAAAATACTACCCAGAGCATTTTACAACCGGCTGTCACTTGAGGGTCTCAAACTGTGAACAACAAGGACAAAAAATAAAATATATATATATATAGAAACTTTCAATGACTTCGTTAAATACTCCCCAATAAGTGACAAAAATATTCCACTGAGTTTTCTTGCAAATAAACACAAGTTAAAGCTGGCACTTTTGGTTGTTTACCAACCGCACTGCATATCCTTGAGATCTTGCAATCTGAGCATATCTCTAATCTCATAAAACATTCACATGGCATTTTTTTTTTCTTCATCTTGAATTGTTAAAATCATGTTTACCAGTTAGTAGTAGCCTTTCTCTGCCTTTTCCAGCATCTTGCTGCACAGAAGGTATGAGTAGACTGGATAAAGAGGACATGGTTGCTTACTGGAACAAGTGTGGGGAATTATATACCAGGCTATTATATGGTTCAGAGGGTCCAAGCCCCTCTCGGCACACTCGTGTCAGCCAGTGATGATTACCTGAAGAGGTCTCACCAGGTAACACGTGGATTGTGACACTCACTTATGCTAATCAGAGAACTACAGTTATGCAAATATCCTGACATAATTTGACTCTGACTCTGACTATAGACACATTTCCTGAAAGGTCATCTGCATCAGTCCTTGTAGATTCTTCCTAAATGCTGATGGTGAGTGTTTAAAAACTGAACTGAAAAAGAGGAGAGCTTAGTTTGGCATCGCAACAGTAAATATCTGTAATCTTTCCCTCTATGTTTTTTGTTGGGTTTTTTTCGTTTTTTTTGTCTCTGTGTGATCATTTGAATCTGTCTCTGAAGCTGCCTCTCTGTTGTCCTCTGTCACTTCAGATGGATTTACTCATTTAGTCTCCACATGAAGTCATGTGGAGACAGGCAGCAGGTTCAAATAATTGGAGCAACAGATGAGAGACAGTTAGGAAAACAAGCTAATTCATCTTTGCTATTCTTTTGGGCTCTTTTGTCTTTGTGTTTTTGTGCACACACGTTGGGGCTTGGCTGCGCCTTGCAGGGGAACTCGCACATCACCTGTATGCCAGGAACCGTCAGAAGATGGAACTACCCTCCTCCTCTCTGCATAGGTAAAAATAACTTTCTTTTCTACTTGATGTGCTCTCCATGTCCTGCCCTCTCTCTTTTCCTTTTACATCTCTTCTGAGTCTTTTCAAAATTCCTGGGACTCTTTGCTTCACATCTATTCCGGATCTTCCACATCGACAGGAATGTAGGAGACAAAGACAGAATGTTCATTTCATTGCTGTTTCTTTAAGTGCAGCTACAATCGAATTGATCCGAGTGTCAAACATATTTTATTTCAGATGCCAAATACAGCCAAATAGCATCTTGAATGGGCCTGACCAATAATCTAGTGCCAGAATAATGTTTGACAACATATTTTGATAACATTTATTTTTAAATCCATGTTTTATTTGACTTTTTATTTATAATTTCCTTGATATTTGGTCAGACAGGATTGGAATTTCTTACTTTCCTGTTTTGGCCCACGGGCACCCCTGCCATAGTTGATCTTGCTGGAGTCTATTGGTTTATATAATAATTACACGTGAATGCACCATCTCAATACATCAGATTCGTTCTGCCCTTTTCTCAAAACGTTACTCCGTGAGAATGCCTCGACAAACAAGTTGCACTCATTGGAACAACCTACTATTGCCTAATTAGTTCCATCTCACACCCTGATTGGTTGAAGTCAGTGGAAGATTCATCGCGTTTACAGGCATCAGCAGTTTCCTGATTACCTTCAGGCTTTTTCTGCGACAACAGAATAACATTTAACCCTTCACTCAGTGGTTACAGAGCACAATGGTGTAGCACTCCGTGCTCTGTCTCTCCACTGACTTGTATAGACTATTTGTCTCATTTATATCTCAATCTTTTCCCCGTTTGCTATTTTTTCCCTTTGCGCTCCCTTTTTTTTTATTGAGTCAGCTAATTCCTTACCATTAGTCGCAATGTCCTTTCATCTTTCTAATTCTTGTCTGAGGATCTCATGCTCTTTTCATCTTTTTTTTTTTGATCCCATCACCTTTTTCAGTCAGTATTTCCATTCCTTTTTCAATTTTTTATTTTTTTTTCGATTCCGCCTCTTCTCTTTTTTGAGTTTAGGCTTGGATTTCACCCAGATGCATTTATCTATCAGTGGTTCAACATGAAAGGAAAAGGGTGAAGAGCAGAACCTTGATGTCCTGTACCTTGAATAATATATATGTGATATAAGTAGGAAGCAGAGAGCTTCAAAGTTACTTAATGGTGAGATAAAATGACCTATTTGATGAGACACTTCATCTCAATATATTTAAACTGCTGATTTTCACATTATTGATATTTGATTTTTATCATGTCAGGTCCTTCCTAATATCTGTGAAAAGAAACGTCTTATGTCCTAGTTTTCATATGATTTTGAAATGTTCTTGGTGTGCAGTGTCTGATTATTTGCATTTCTGGGAAACGGACCAAACAGGACAAATTAATGTTTTGGTTTCAATAAATATGAAACTTCTGCATTAGCTTTAGTATTTAAGTTAACAAATGCAAATTATTTCTCCACCAGCTTTATACTCACAAAAAAAAAGTGTTGTCTTGTATATTATGATAGTCAACTTACTTTTCAGAGAAACACGTGCACAATGTGATCATCCATCTTGCATTTGCACTCTTCTACAGTGTTAAATATTTATAACATGCTTTTAACTTGCTTACAATACAACATGTCTCTATGCTGAATCGATATTTCAGCGAATAACAAGGTGTATTCACTCGTGGTTACATATGAACCTCACTCAAATAAAAGCAAAGCTCGCCAATTGCCCCAGATTTAAACATGTTTTTGTCCTTGTAAGAACTCAACAATAACATCATTACATATCCAGGCTGTTACAGAAGCCATAATGTTCTGACAAGGTGCATCTTCACTTCTGATTTTGTCATCTGATCTCACTTCTGGAAATTTCATAAAGACATCACAACAAAATATGACCAGAAAACAAGTATGTAGTTCACCATTAACAGAACAAGAGCATGATGCCTTTGTTGTAATGTATTCAAAGACCATCTTAAAGAAGTGATGGAGACTCAAGATTCTGCAAAAATATTCATGCCTGGTCTTTCTTGTCAAGTTCAGGTCTGAATAAGTTTACTGAAAGTACATTTTAGCTGTATTTAAACTGGTTAAATCGTAAGGTGTGTTTCAACTCAGCTTACACGGTTTAACAAGTTTGACTGTGACATCTAAACAAACCCAAAAATGTCTCTCACACAGGCGGATGGTATGACCTTAACAGGAAAGCACATGGAGATTCTCTCCCCCAGGCTCGTGCTGCTGCACCATAACAGGCTCGGCGTTTATGTATAGAATCAAAGAATTGATCTGAACCAGATCCATAATGGCTCGTTGTGGGTGAATTCAGTGTTTGCTCTGTCTTGTACTCTGCCAGCTCAATGTGGAGGTATCCGTGAGGAGATGGAGGGCATGATTCTCAGTCCTGGTTTCCCTGGTAACTACCCTAGCAACAGCGACTGCACCTGGAGAATCTACCTGCCAGTCGGTTACGGTGAGCGACACGAGAGGCTCTCACAGCACATAAACGCTGGTGTTTTCACACCGAAGAGGGTTTGATTACTCCAGATTGTGGAGTGACCGAGTTTGTACCTGTCAATACAACAATGAACCATAACATTATGACCCCTTTCTTGATAATAACTTGGTCCGTCCATGGATTGGACATCCCACAGATACTCCATTGGATTGGTATTTATTGGATTCGTGAACTTGTGGCAGATCATTGTGAATGAGAGACTCCAGAGATCAGTGGGAAAGACATTTCTCTTCAAAGTTCAACACCATTTCTTTGTCTTCAGGAGCCCACATACAGTTCCTAAACTTCTCCACTGAGGCCAACCACGATTTCCTCGAGATCCGCAATGGACCCCTTGAGACGAGCGCCGTGATTGGCCGATTCAGCGGTCAGGACGTCCCTTCCCCACTTCTCACCACCTCCCACGAGACGACCGTATACTTTCACAGTGACCACTCGCAGAACAAACCAGGTTTCCAGTTTGAGTATCAGGGTAAGTATATGATTGGAACAGAAAGTCAAATGATAAAATTATTACTTGTCACATAAAGAGATAGACACAAGTAAGTAATAAATACTTTTACAAATAAGCATAATCGGCCCAGGCTAAATGTGCTAATTGCAGAGCTGAGCCAGTAGCAGTATTATGAGTTACTTTCTCCTGATCTGGTGTAACTGGTAATTACTGCAGTGCGGGTGGTGCTTTTTGGCTGATTTAGATAGCCTCTGCTGTCACTGAGATGTGGCTCTGCAGAAGTATGTTGAATACAGTCATCAGAGCTAATATAATGCAAGGATTATCAGAGCGCTTTAGTGTCATAATTACAAAATTGGTGTAAAAAGTCAAAGATTAATTATATTCCATATAATAAAATGTCACTCACCATGCAGTACATTTCTGCTACTACAATGTTACTAATGTGCTATTAGCATCACTCCTGTGCAAGGTGAATTCATGTAAAGCCATAACATTTCTGAGTTAGCCTTAAAATGGGCTCCATGACACTCGAGATCTATAAATCCCCTCTCCATAAAAACAAAGTGAAAACTGTTGATCACTTAAAAGATTGCTTCGCCATGTGCCAACAAAATGCCTCACTGCAGATCTGCATGCCTGTAAGCAATACATTTACAAATGCAACAGGCACACAGACTTTAAATGTATTTTCTTTTTTTGATTCAACAAGCAAGGCAGCGAATCAAAAAAGTAACATTGTGCATTTACATAATTATGTAAAAATTAGCATATGAATCAACCATTATATTTGCAAATACACAACGTTCAGCAGTATTTGCATGAGTTATCTTCTACAAAGGGAAAGTTGTGATCCAAAGAAATAAATTCCTTTAGTTATATTTATATCACCGCTCTAAAATGGCTCGCGCTCTGCTTTTTTTCAGTATCCAAGAGTGGGATAAAAGTCAGAACTATTTACCCGTACTACTTTTTACGACTGTGGCATAGTTTTCGTGTGGTACGAGTCAAACCTGCCTCTAGCTGCTTCAGATTTTCTTTCCTCTCGAAACCTCTGAGAAGGCAGATTGAGTGGGAGGTTGAGCCCAAGGAGCAAGGAGGATTTTGCACTGCTGTTGTCTGGAACCAGAGTATTTGCATGTTGAAACAAACCTCAAATCCTTGAACTGACTGGTTCTGAATCTTTAAACCAAACAATGTAAAGCAGGGCAGTTGCCAGTCTTACCATTAAAAAATGAAATGACATGTTTTCATTGCTTTGGTCCAATATTAGTCTTATTTACACACTCCATACAAGGCAGCTGACCTCCATTGGGAGCACTTTAGGGTTTAGTCGACATAGACACGTCAAGTTGCAATTAAAGTGGCAACTTTTGGATAAGCCCAGCCAAATCTAAATCACTACAATTATCTTTTTTTTTTAATTGTTAGATCTGATAAATAAAACGTTTCCCCTCAGCCTATGAACTGCAGGAGTGTCCCGATCCGGAGCCTTTCCGCTACGGAGTGGTAGTCGGTGCTGGCTTCAATGTGGGCCAGTCCATCTCTTTCGAGTGTCTTCCCGGGTACCAGCTGATGGGACACTCCATCCTCACCTGTGAGCATGGCACAACGCGCAACTGGGACCACCCTTTCCCTCGCTGCGAAGGTGAGAGACCAAACACGTCCTGCACATTTTAATACGCATATATTGAATAGCCAAACTACAATAACAACATGGTTGTTTCTGATATTGAGCTATTACACCATTATGGTAAAACGCAACCATGGAGATAATGATTATCTATTGTGAATAATGTAATTAAGCTGAATTATTATCACCTATTAATGAAGCAAAGTACTCCTCAATGAAAATCAATATGGTGCTAAAGAGGAGTGGAGTCAAATAAAAGATGAATAAAAGGAGCTGAGGTGAAAAGAAAAGTAATGGATGCCCTTTCTTTAGCCTCGTCCTTGACCCACATTCTCACGCTTCATCTGTCAATTATTCAATAAGGCCGCCAACATTACAGAGCGAGTTGATGGCCATGACACTGGAACTTTGAATGGGCAAGTGGGGAGATAAATGAGGGTGGGAGAAGGAGCAATGGAGTGAAAACTCACAGAGGACAGGTTTTTCTGTGACTGTTTTTTTTCCTTCTACATGGGTCTTTGTGTATGTTATACACAGGCTTCAAAATTTTGTATTTCTCTGACAACCATAATAAAATGTTACCTCTATGGAAATGACATAATGGGATTTTCACCATTCTTAATATTGAAATCATTCATACCCCCACATGGATTTTCCTCAAAATAGTTTTTGATATACTCACCAGTATAATGTAGTAGTTGCACATAAACCACATTAATTTAGTGGTATTTGGCACATTTTGAGATTTTCAATAGAATATAAAAAAATGTGACGTCACAGATTTTAACACCAAATTTAATCGATTGGACGACATCGATCTTCAGTAATAATTTTGGGGCAAATTCCCTCCCAAACAAATTGACATTTTAAGTATGCGCGTTAAATTAAGAAAACTTTGTGAGATGTTTTTTTGCAGATGCAAGTCTTGTAACATTGGAAAGCTGGATTATTTCCCTTTCGAACGGAGCTACATTTCTAAGTAATTTGCATTTGCGGGATGAACAGTAGAGCTCAGTATGTGGGTTGGGCCAAGGAATATGTGTTTTCTTCAAGTTTTCCGGTTTAGCCGATAACACACATTTGAAGTTGTTTCACATCTTCAAATGACATATCATGTCCAGGATAGTTAGATTTGATCAACTCCAGCACTTTGTGACACTAAGCTGGATAAAGCCATGTAAAATATACGTGGTTGTATGTATATGTTTCAGCATTGTGCTATATTCACAGGATTTCCCTCATATTATACCTGAGATTACATGTATTTGTTGTAGTTTCAATTCACTGTAACCAGAAGTTAACTAAAGTGGCTTTGATGCCATTTTAACCTGACATGAGCAGGTAATAAAAAGAAAAAGTAAATATGTCTTTCTTAATGTGATTGATTTAGCTGAACTCAAGTGGCTAGAGTGACTCCAACAAGTTCAGCATCTGTTTTCCACTCACAGGGACAAAAACTTTTAGTAGTGCAATAGGAAGCAGACTTATGTAGAAATCCATGCAGCGCTGCTTTTATTGGCACAGTTAATGTATTGAGCATTGTAGTGCATCCTCTCCAGCTAATACATAACCATGATGGTGTGCTACCAAATCATGCTTTAACAACTACACTTGACCTCGGAGCAGTGCAATCTGCTCTCCAACCTCTTTGTCACTCCAGTATTTGCATAGATTTCCTGGGCAAGATGAGAGACACAAGCAGATTGATTTTTGTTACTTTGTCTGCGCTCTTGTCTTGGCATTAAAATCGTACCCCGCTACATCTCTGCACTTGACCTTTGTTGTCTCATCTCCTCCCCACTCATCATCTCTTTTCCAATGTCGGCCTTTTTTTATATGATTGTGTATATAAGCGTGTTTTCTGAGGAATAAATCCACTTTTCATTTTAATAGTCTGCAGGAAAAAAGTAAATTGCACTTTGAGAACAAGTAAAGGAAGTAAGTTAACATTTTATTTTCAGGTCTTGGAGAAAAACCCACCATATTTCCAAATTTTATGACTAGTTTAATGCAACCAAGGCGTCTGTAGTGCTGCTCAGTGAAATGTTTCAATGCAACTTACCAAAATTATTGCAATTCATTAAAGATGAAGAGATGTTGGAGATAAAGTTATGCAGTTTTATTACCGCTACCCTCATGAGGAACAATTAAAAGGTCAATATTCTGCAGCAACGAAACCACTCCACTTCCCTGCTCGCTTTTTTTTTTTTTTTTTTTTTTTTTTTTAGTTTAACAGTCCCCATGCTTTTTCCTTATTTCATAACCCCTGAAGCAAACACATACTCTTTCACATATAATGCTTAAGTAGCTTGCCAGTGCATCTGCCAGAGATGCAGCTCTATAGAGTGGCCGGGCTTTAATCAATGCATCCGATCGATAGCTCATTTAACAGGTGAGACAGCAGCAGAGGGCCTTCTCAACCAGAGGGCTGAAGCTGTAAGACAACAACACAAACATTACCAGAGAGAGACACCGTGGGATAAAACATGCAATTTCTTCTTTGGGAGTCATATTGGACCCAGAGGCATCCAACGGTGTGCATTTTAGGGCAAATTCCTCATCTGTGTAGTTTGAAATGCTGGCGGTGGAGCTCCCTCCTGGATTTCCCTGCTCAGCCCCGGTGAATATTAGATTTCTCTGAGGAAGTAGAAAATTAAAATGGGTAAGTTAGTAAGGGACTCCTTAGTTCCAGAGGAATATTTCAAAGATAATTACAAGCTTTGGGCATCTTGATTTGCTGGGTAAAGAGGTGCATTGATTCAGTTGTGTGTGCATGTTTTCACTCATCGAGATGCTGGTTTGTATAGAAGCTGCAGCTCGACTTTCTGCCTTCCTTTCAGTTCAGGCATGTCAAACTCATTTTAGTTCAGGGGCCACATACAGCCCAATAGTGGCATAATAACCTAAACATTTACACGGTAGCATTTTTCTTTCTTGTAGTTCAGAGTATATCTGATGATTTATTTATTTTTTTCCAAATCTGAACAATTAGTAGCAGAACTTATTACATAAAGCTAATTTTAGTGATGCAAACTTTTTGTAGCGTTTTACATGCATGTTTGTTTACAAACTTACTCTGACACCCTGGCTTTCAGGCTAGTGCTCATTTGGTAGCAACAAGGGAGCTGTCTTTCATGGCATCGTCACATATGTCTCAGGTCAGGTGTCAGTATTGCATTATGTCAGCTATTGCTAAGAAACTGTTAGAAATCCAATCATTTATTTAATTTGTTTTATCATTTCTGCTGGTCAGTTATATATTGTATATATATGTATATTGTATGTTTAGGAGTGCTGTGTACTGTGGCAAATACACATGTTGAGTGTGTTTTCCTACCTCTAGTCTGTCAGGACTTGCAAAGTCTCTTTTTTTACTTTTCCTCTCCCAAGAATTTAACACTCATTTATATGTACTTCTTGTACACTTACTGTACAAACACACACACATACCTCAATGGCCCAGACCACACTAACCCCACTGCCTCATCTCTGCATTTCGGCTCTTCTGCCTCAGCAGGGAAGGGTTGAGGCCTTATCTGAGCAAAACACTCCGTCCAAGTCCCCACTTACTAACAGGCTTTACCGGCTAATCTTTAACTCAGACAAGCGCCTGGGTAATAGACGTAGAGTGAAGGAGAGGGGGTAAAGAGACTGAGAGTAGAAGGAGAAGAAGCCAGGGATTAAGAATCCCCTTTTTTCTCACTGATTGGAGCCAAATTATCTGCCCTGTTATATTCCTGGCCCACTGATATTAATACATATTTAGATACAGTGGGCCTCATTTTTCTCCGCCCCCTTCCTTCTCAGTACCCTGCGGTGGAAACATCACATCAGAGAATGGGACCATCTTCTCTCCGGGTTACCCAGAGGAGTACCCCAGCTCGGCTGACTGCTCCTGGCTGATTACTGTGGCTCCTGGCTTTGGCATCAAGCTCAATTTCACTCTGCTTCAGGTTCACGGGCCGCATGACTTCATCACCGTCTGGTAAGTCATGTCTCTTTTTCAGACTTTCCATTCAGAAAATTCTGGATAAATCTGTGAGATTTCTACCAAAATCCCAAAGATTGTACAACAATAATTTGTGATTTAATAAGGTAAATATTGAGCGTTTCTGCTATGGCTCTGGCCACAAATTCTATGAAGTGTCAAATGATAAGTTGTAGGGTTTTTGCTTGTTTTCTTGTAATCATTTAATCCTGCAAGCCAAAACATTACACTGTGTTAAAACAACAACGTTGTCGTTTGTCCAAACATTGTTAATGTTTATGGCGTATTGCTGTCGATGAGCAATTGTGTGTGATTTCATTACATAAACAGCAGCCACTAGTGGCCCAACATGAATACATCATAATTTTCAGTGTTTCTGTCATTTCCGTGGAAAAGAGACATCATTTTCAAAATTTTACCATGTAAACTTCTTAAACAAAAATGCAAAAAATATGTTGACACCTGAAGCGCTACAGAGAAATTGGACCAAGTGCAGCATATTCATAGTCCTGTAATGCATTAAAATGACATCTTCAATAAGAAAACATTTATCTTTACAGTCATTTCGTCAACTTTCATCATTATGATATTATCATAGTGATTTCCAGCATTTAATTGTAGTTTTCAGCTTGCTGAGATACTCTCTTTTATTTTTTAACTGCTGAAATCGAAACCTCAAACACGTATTGCACACACTTTTCCGTGACACTAATGTAAGCAATAAAATTTCAGTTATGTTTTATATATATATATTTGTTTTTCTCTTTTAGCGACAATTTCAAATACAGGAAAAACAAATATAATGATCTGCTATTTAATCAAACACAAGTATGAATTAAATGAAATCATTCATGGAAGAGTGATCAGAGAAGTAGGATGTAGGAATTGTGTGTGAGACATCACAGAAGCATATCATTTTGGCTGTGGAAGAAGTGTGTGTGCTTTCTACGTGTGTGTTTGTGTCAGAACATTTATGTGGTCGTAATGTGTCAATATGCCTCTCTCAGTATCAAGGAGAAAAGCCTCCTTTCATCACTGTCATAATGCACGGTTGGATCTGCCATATGTAGCACCAATGACAGGATTTTGCATGCATGGTGGTTGCCAGTCCTGGTTGATCCCCTCTCCCTGAGACCAGCTCGAAAGGTCCCAGCTCTCAGTGACACCGGAGATCCGACTGCCGGCCAACCTGGCAACGTGGCGACCACACGAGAAGTCCACATGGTGCAGGATGGCATCTATGTGTCACCAGTTTCTGTTGCTTTTACAAACTGTGAAAATGATCAGACTGCGCAAAGAGTTTAAGTCAACGAAAGTAAAGTGGGCCAAAATGTCCACTTTTTATCGCAACGTTTCTCCTCCTAAAATGGCCCCCACTGAGTTGATCTTTCCAAACTGGCTCCCTCCAAGCCAAGATGGGGACTGTCATGTCCCCCCGTTTCCAGTTACCACTGCTGTGTATCTATCCACTGAACTACTGCGCCAAGGAAATGGGCCCCGTAATGGCGGCTTGGCTAGAGTGCTGTCAGGCGGCAGTCCCCAGCCAGCCGTTTCCAGAGCTGCTTGTAATCTCCCATGCCCAGTCTGACAGCCAAAGACAGATGGTTTTTAAGCTGAATGGTTGTGGCAGGAATCTGGGAGCTGGCTTAGTCGGCCATGCCCACACCAGGGGACTGCCAAGGCTGGGCCAAAGCTTCCAGAGACACTCCCACTGAATGGCTGTTAGCAGGAGCAGCGCAATCTAGACCTGTCACTCCACCCCTTATCTGTAATTTCTACCTTATTTTAACATAATCGCCCAAAGCAGGCCAGAGTAATTGCTTTGGGTTTGGTGAAGTGCGAGCAGCTTGATTAAACTCCACTGCTGGAGTCTGCTTGACAATAATCTGGCATGTGGCGTACTCTCGTTTGCAGCACAGAAGCTCCAGGTGCTTTATGGTTGGTGAGCAAAGGAGCTTTTGAGAGGAGGCGGTTGTCTCTTGTGTTGTGTTGTTTGAAGACACAGTTGACCTGTGGTGGTTTGTCTCCTTTCAGGGATGGTCCTCAAGAGACAGCCAGGAAACTGGGTGTGTTCACTGATGGAGAGCCCAATGAACCTCCCAGTAGTACATCCAATCAGGTGCTGATACGCTTCCGTAGTAACACAGAAAAGGGCGGATTGTTCCACATCAACTATCAAGGTATGTACATTTCCCCGCTTGATTTATTAATTTTTTTCCAGATGACTCACAATTATTCTTTTTGATGCCATTTTTTTTTTCCTTTGATGCTCCCCATGAAGCTTACAGACTACAACACTGCCTGCCACCCTCCATCATCCCAAATGCTGAGATCCTGATGGCAAGCAAAGAATTCAAAATTGGTAAGTGGAAGTGCTACAACAAGAAAAATCACGATCACCATTATCCACAGTTGCTTTGAATTGAACAGTTATTCTCAATGTCACTTTGTCTCTGGTATTAGTAGATTACACTGCCTCAACTATACTATATATACCATAAGTCAATAGTACTGAATACAGACACATAATCTATGCACGTGGTAGCAAACCTGGGATTTGGGACCTTTATTGGCCAAAGCCGATGGTCAAAGGAGAGCCTGAGACTGTTATTAGAGTTGTCCATCAAAGAATACCAAAATGTCCAAGATTTGAGACTTTGTGGGAATGGGCATGTCTAGCATTTAACTTCACTGTTATGTTTTCCAGGAGAGCAAAAGAAAAGGTTGGTTGCCACTGATCTATGGCACCCAATTAGTTTTTGAAGCACCAGTATGAATGAATGCCTTCGACACAACAATCACAAAGCCTGTGGGATTTGAAGCGGATGCTCTAATTCCCTGTAGACGAATGGTGGAGATTAATTGTCTATGTGTTTATTGTGCATACCTTCCCGACCTATTATTCAGAGACGCAAAGGTAGTGACACTGACATAGCGTTTCATCTATAGGATTTCCAGCAGGGAGATATATATATATATATATATATATATATATATATATATATATATATATATCTCCCTGCTATATATATATATCCTTGTAACTTTGTCTTTCACTGAAAGAAATAATATGAATTCATCACACATAATAAAGAAAGACCGATTCGCCTCTGTGAGTTATTTTTCCCCACTGTTATAGATTTGACCTCCTTCTCTGTGTTCAGGCGATATTGTGCGATACAGATGTCTACCAGGCTACCAGTTAAGCGGAAACAGCATCCTGACTTGCAGACTAGGAACTTACTTGGAGTTTGAGGGGCCTCCACCTTCATGTGATGGTAAGCAGACTTCCGCAATTTTACAACATCCTAAACAAACACGTATACTTTGAAGCTCCAGAGATTAGCATAATGGGAGAGTTACCAAATGTAGTGATTATGCTGGTTAGGTTATCAGGTCATATCTTCTGATATGTTGTCTTAGCGAGTCTTGAGTAGTTTAATGCTGGTTTAGATTATTTGAATCCTCAACGACACCCTTTTTAGTTGTTTGGAACATGTGACTTTCTGTTTTGTCTTCATTTAAGGCGCATTTGGAAACAGTGTATATTAATTAGCAGCAGTGTCTTAAGTGGATGATATGCACACCTGATGAAGAAACACTATTAACGTAGATGACGGACATTAGAAACATATAATATATCTCTATCTATCTCAGCACCACAGCTGACACCTTTAGAAGGATGTCAATATCTCGCAAAGAGTCTATATAGTTTTTGACAAAGGTGTGAAACACAGATAAGTCCTGTGAAATGACATACATAAGATGTTCTGGTGGCCTCTCTCATGATGAGTATCTGAGAACCAGACTCTGTTTTAAGATTTTCTATATAAACAGAAGAGGAGATATGGTTGTGGGAAGTATGCATGGTTGGTGAGTGTACGTATATTAGAGTAAACAAAAACATACTACACTTTATATCTTAAGTCTCTCCTGACATGCAAAGGTAGTGTAATTGTACTCATTTAGAGTCAAGTTTTGCCCATATTCTTTTCTCTGATAACTCAATTCTGTTTTGGCCCATGTGCCAAAAACTGCACGAAAACCACCGTAATTCATTTTAAAAATTTATTTTGTGAATACCAGATGATCAAGCAGCATTGAACACACATGAACCACAACACCCTCCATAGAGCCCCGGCACAGCAGCAGTGCAATGCGCCAGTCTCAAAACTATTCTATGGCTCTGTAAAAATAATGGCTACAGCTCATGTTAAATGCACTATAAAACACATCACACTGAAGACAGTTAGCACAATATGCCACTTGAGGTGCAAAAAGTCATTTTCAGGAAGATCTGTCAAATCATGTTGTAGAACAAAATGTGGGTGAACACCGTGCCATCTGCCACGAGAGGTCCTCTGATTTTCTTCTTAGCTGGCTTACAGATAGCCTGCATCTTTGCACTCTAATCATAGACTCATGCGCTAGTTTTGAGTTTTTGCCTCATTGCCGACTCCTATGGGTCCTCTTTTGGCCTGTAGTCACAGAGTCCCACCACAATTCAGTTTGGTACCACTTTCCATCTCTGGCTGGTACCCAGGGTCCCACGAGGCAGGCGGTGGCTGCTGTGGCGCTCCCTGCGTGTGGAGATATCGTCCTCCCGGAGGATTCCTGGAGTGCACAGCTCCCCACACACTGCATTATCACCGTCATCATAATGCTTCATGTTGTGTGCAATACTTTTCCTCTGGGTAAAAGAATGGGTGCATCGCGAGGTCCCACTTGTTTCTCTTTGCTCCACAATATCATAAAGCATCTATCTTTTTAATTCAGGCTTTATTTTTTTTTTTTGTGTGTGTGCAAGCGCATGTCGCATTCTGGGTACCTGCTGGGTGAAAAAGAGGAGGAGAATTTTGATTAATGCAACTAATTCAGAGTACTAAACAGGCAAAATATGCTAATGCTCCCAGCATGAAGTACAAAAGGGAAAACAAATTAGACAAATATCTGAGGGCAGTGAAAGGGGAAGAGCTGAACCGAATACCTTGGACACCTAGTGAGAGGCAGAAAAGAGAAAAGAACAAAGGTTGAAAGTTGTGTAGGGGAAATAAACGTCATTCTCCTACCTGTATGCTGACTTTGTACCAAACATTTTTAAAACTAACACATCTTCTCTTCACGAAGGAGTGCATTTCAAATTGAACTGGAAATCCTTGAGTTTTGTATGGATTCAGACTTTAAAACTGCCGCCGTGGTCTTGCATATATCAAAGACGTTCCCCCATTTCCAGCCTACGCCTCCTTCTTACCTCTTCGTTTTGACTTCTTGTCACTTTCCTGCAGAGACAGAGGCTGTGGGTGAGCGTGAGGTCAGCTATAACAGCAGCTGGCGAAGATGAGGAGTTGAGCGAGAGAGAGTTAAAGCCAAGAGAAGTTGAAGGGAGAAAGTTATGCTAGTTTGAAAGAAGGCTAGAAGATTAGATGGGGAGGGAGGAGGGTCAAAGATGCACTGATAGGATGAGAGCAGTTTGAGATAACTCTGAATAAGCAGGATTCGTGGAAAAAGCCAATATTGGGCTGGGAAAGATGGAGGAAAAACTGCTAAATTAGCAGAAGGGTGGAGGGAGAATACCGAATAGAATTTGAGAGAGAGAGAGAGAGCGCGAGAGAGAGAGAGAGAGAGCGAGAGAGACTTAGTGGAGGACAGCAAAGAGACGAAGTGCACAGCTCATTGAAATGCAGGGGACATGCTGGCTGCAGCTGCACCTATCAAATCACCACTTCCAGTTCTGACAAGCACAACCCTCCCTGCACATCGGGCGGACCACCCAACACAGACAGACACACACACACACACACGTGCGCGCGCCAGCACGCTCAATCGCACACATTGCATGCTCCTACAGAGTCTAGATAGACATCCACACACTGGTGTAGCTTGTGTCTGGGCTCCATGAGCAGTGGACGTTGTCATTCAGTCATTCAGTGATAGTTGTCCAGAGAGCTGCACTGGTTCTGCAGTGCTGCTTGCCCTCAGCGCCAGTATCCTCCCTCATCCTCTCTCATCCTTTGCACCCCCCCCCCCCCCTTGTCTAACCAGCATCTGACTTGTGTCCTTACATAACACATGCACTCTTTGTTTCCCATTCTCTTTATTTTTGTGTCATTCTCAAAACAGAGTGCGGTGTGTTTTCCACACATTTTCCACTTCACAGGTGTCTGTCAAGACCTGAGGTCTATTTTTTTTTTTTTTTTGGCTCTGTGTTTTCCCTTTTTTCCCCCAAAACTGACACATGGGCAGAGGTATAAAATCCTCATCCAGCCACATGTAAACTCAGACAATAGTTGCCAGCCATGTGAATGGAACTAGCCTTTGCTTTTCTCCCTGCCAGTGGAGCAACCAGTTGGTTTGTTCAGCATTTGATTTGCCCTTTATTTGATTATACTGGCTTATATTGGACCCACAGCCCTTAACTACATTTGCTGTCTGCCGAGACCATGGGGAGTTGGAGCTTCACAGACACACACACACACACACACACACACACACACACACACACACACACACACACACACACACACACACACACACACACACACACACACACACACACACACACACACATACATACATACATACATACATACATACATACATCCATATGTCATCATTTGTCACAGGGGACTGTGACTGCAAACAGAAAAGAGGGACAATGAGACACACGCACACGCACACACGCGCACACACACACACACACACACACACACACACACACACACACACACACACACACACACACACACACACACACACACACACACACACACACACACACACACACACACACACACACACCACCACCACCACTACTAGCATCAGTACAAAGTGTTGTTTGAATCTATTAATGAAAACACAATGAGCTCTGATGATCCAAAGTCCCTTTGTTTATCCCCCAGACAGATTTCTGGTTAAAACCTGTGTAATCACCCATCGCATTAGTTTCCAAGCTGGTTATAGTAGCTTTCTTCATCCTACTCCCTTTGCACCTCTTCGTCTCTTCATCTGTGTCTTTTGTTGTTGTTTTTTTCTCTCGGCGAAGTTTTGTATTTTTTTGTTTCTGTCCCTTTCTCTTAGTAGTTGCTCAAAATGGATTACAGCTGTCATTTTTTTTCTCATCCTCATTGTCATCCATGACTTTTCTGTTAGGTTCTGATCATTGCGCTAATTCCTATGTTGTGGCCCATCCCCTTCAATCGGCTTGTTATCACTTCTCAGCTTATGCTAATTAAATACCAACATGAGTAAAAGGCATCTCGACAACACTACAGCAGTACCGGCTTAATATACTAAAGATTTAAACATGCGGGTTCTCCAAAGTGCACAAATTGTATGTATGAATACAGATGCGGCTGCATCTGTGCTTGTCTGCATGAAATATTTCCACCACACTTTTCATTAGGAAGCTGTTGTGTATACCACGAACAATTTACACACCCGCAGATAGAACGCTGCTCAGAGAGCCATTCTTCCTACCCGTTTATTCCATTCCAAGTCTCATTAAAATGAGATTTTATTTTGAGCCCCATCAGTGCTGTTCTCACCTTGTGCTGTGGCCACCTTTTTGGAGCTGTCAGATTTGTCCTCTAATACCCTTTTGTTTACAGCCTGAGTAATGCTTCATTTCATAGTGGATTAGTTTAATAAGTAGCAGCCTATTGATAAGAGATGCTGCCCATCTCCTTCCATCAGCTCCAAGACAAGACAACGGCACTTTTGAAGACTCGCCGGCACTTCCCGAAAGGTCACAAGACAACACACATCTCATCCTTGAGGGATTGATCGTTTAATGAACTTTACTCTTAGATTTTATTCGCTACTTCCAGGTGCAATCAGTTTCACTGCCACTGATGGATTTAAAGCCTTTGACTTGCATCCAGTGACGTGCTTGAGGTCGTAAATAATTTCTCCCACTTGTCGAATGTCGACTTGAAATTTAGAATCGGCGTAGATTACCGTCACTTAAATTTCAAAGTTAGAAGGCCAAAATATGCTGCTGATTTCTAATTTGGACATTCATGTTTGGTGGTGGAGTAGGCACTATTCCACCTGTTAAAAAGTGTAAAATAAAATTAAAAAAAAAAGTGTTTCTACTCCTTAATAGATATATAACTTATTTTGATTCAAAACAAAAATGACAACAAAAAGAAAAGTGGGGAAAAAGTAATCAACAGTAAAATGTTTTTATTTTAACGTGCCTTTCTTTGACAACGCACTTGGCTATATCTGAAGTTTCTTGAGGCGATAAACCCCACTAAGTTGACATGCCAAGCACAGTAAAACAAATGTGGAGAAATGTTTACAGATGCTGCTTTGCCAGGGCTGTTTGCCATCCTTTTCAGCAGATTTATTAATCTCTCTTTCTCTGAGCACACCAAGAGGAGGGCGAACTAGCCAAGGCATACACAGTGATGAAAACATGAGCTTGCTCAAAAAAAAAAAAAAAAAAAAAAAAGCAGGTTAATATTCACATGGTTGGTCTCTGCAAAGGGCCGCTTGAACATCATTCATAGAATTCAGTGTTTCTACCCCCCGTAATGACACGCCAAGTGCCAATTTTTGGCCAACCCTCAGGCAGAATCAGGCTTTGGCATTCAGATTGCACTCTGCAGGGGCCACCTACGCCCCCAGCAAAATTCTGTGCTGCAAAATCCACACGCAAATAAAATGTATGTGCATTAAACTTGCACTTCCTCATATAGCTCTCTGAGGTGGTTTTAATCGCATTGGTACCATTGTGCAATGGTACCAATACCAATTTAGCTTTAGCTAAATGTATGTAAATGTGTTTGAGGTTTTTATTGTAAGATTGTTAACTAGCAGAGGCTACTTTGGTTATGACGGTCAGTATTTTCAAAATACGCACATCGGATTCTGACGAACGAATTGGAAGTCAAGAAATGCAATAGAAAACACTTAACAATAGATCATTTATGGAAGTTGCATAAACGAGCTAAACGAGCATTTGCAAACAAACGGGAAAACCAAATATATTATCCTCTGTGTCTGCAGTTCAGCACACTGAGGCCTAAAAGAAGAACAAAGGAACAGTTGCATTGTGTTGCCCCAACCGCACGTTGCATCCTGTCATGTTGCGGCTTGTTTGTTTTTAGTGGGGGCTCCACTGTGCATGCAGACAGCTCTGGCAGATTATGAGGTTGTCGTCACAGCATTGCAGCGAAAACACAAAAGACAGGAGTGCTGCGTAGTGTCTGATGTCCCGAGACTGAAACCACTTGAAAATGTCAAAGGATGTCATGGAGATGTCCCACAAGAACAAGAGCGATGGAGGGTTGGAGTGGTGGGGGGGCTGCAAGATGAGCGAATGGATGTGGTCTGCCCAGACGTGCCACAGCAGTAGGGCTTTGAGGCAGATGTGAGCATCGCGTTTGTCACACAATTGGCAAAAGAGGAGTGAATACACTCATGGCAAGTCTGTAGTATTATGTAACACATAAGCTATTTTGTGGAGTGTCTTAGCATTGAAAGATTTATTTCAGAATGTCAATCAGCTTAGCTTTGGTCACACTGAGTTTCCCCAAGTTGAACCAAGTCTGTACTCAGGTAAGTTAGTTTCACTTGCATGATGGGATATACTGCTATGAAACAATACAAAAACAAGTTTTTTTTCTATCTCTTGTCTTGTCTGTCTTTCAACAGTGACCTGCCCCATGAATGAGGTCCTAACTGCTTCAACAGGCGTCATCATGAGCCAGTCACCAGGAAGTGGCTTCCCACATTTTGAGTCGTGCTCCTGGGTGGTCAAAGTCGAACCGGGCTACAACATCACTTTCACTATCGAACACTTTCAGACCATTCGGCAGTTTGATGAGCTTGAAATATTCGATGGTGAGTCACTGCATCTCATGGGAGAGTGACGAGTAGCTGCGCATGATGCAGTTATTATTTTTACAACTTTATTGCACCTTCTCCTCTCTGTGAACAAGTGTCGCTCAGATGGGACAGCCTCTATTTACCTTGCTCTACATATTAATGGAAGGAGGTTGATTGATTTTTTTTCATATTGTCCCAGTTAAAGACTGAATGGACCCTGTCTAATTTACTGGCAAATCCACTCTGGGAAAACAGTACAATCATGTAAATCATACAATCATGATTTTGATCAATACTTCAGCACCACTTATTGACTGATTTTTTTTTTTTCTCTACAATTAGAAGTCGAGCAGAATGCAAATTATGATTCCTCGCTGACTTGGAAAATAAAATTTGTACCTATATTTAGATAATTTTTTAAGTGTTGCACACATCACGGTGAGTGTATTTCTTGGAAATATGTCACATAGACTTTTCTCGGGTGAACTGTTTCAGTGATCCAGCACACTGGTTAACTTGATGAATTCTCATAATTTAACAAATGTTGAATTTATCTTTTTATTATTATTTTTCATTTTCAGGTCCATCGAGACAGAGCCCCCTCCTGATCACTCTCAGTGGAAACTATTCCAGTCCCCTGAGCATTACCAGCTCCAGCAACAAAGTCTACCTGCACTGGTCCTTCGATCACACCACCAGCCACAAAGGTTTCCGCATTCGCTATTCAGGTGAGGAATGTTGCAGGGGTTCCTTTATAGTACGAATTAGGCATTGGAGGAATGTGTGGTTTGACTTGTTGAACATTTGACCTCGTCAGTGGTTTATTTATTTGCTTCGTGATCGAGGCCAAGTCCTCACCGGCTGGCTTCACTGGAAGCATCCAGAAATATGACCCATCGCTAAGACAACCTAACGGGGGCAGCAGGCATTTGCAGCACTCACCACGAAGCAAGACATGGGAATTAGTGAATGCTGTTTGTTGTATTGCTTATTAGTGTTTCCTGCTTTGTTCCGCTCCCAAGAAGGACCTGTTGGTATGCGACACCTGCATAACTCCCTCTGAATTATGACTGTGTAAATATTTAAAAGGCTCCCTCCATTCTGTATCAACACTCCTCAGCCAGATTGACTAATTGTCCCTGTCTTCCGCTCAGTGGAGATTTCCATCTCCCTAACCGGATGTTCAGTCTTTTCTCTGCCCCTGTTTTTTGGCTCATCAAAGCTTTCTCTTTCCTTCTTCTTCATATTTTCTTGGTATGAATGGGTCTTGCCATAGCAGCTTAGGCGACAGACGGTCTAAGTGATGCCTGTGAACTTAAGACTTACCATGGTCAAAATAGAGTCGCCTTCTGTTGTACCTTGGTGGGCAGGAAGTGACAGATGGCACAGGCACATTTGGTGTTTTCAGCTGTGTTCCTCATCAATCCCATCTTTCATCTCCAAGGACAGCTCTTTCATTAATAACTTGCCAATATCTCTTCTTGCCTCCCGATCATGTCACATTTACTCATCAAACATCCATAGCCTTTCTGTCTGACACTTCTCTGACTCATCTTTTCCATTCAGTTGGCTTACAGTTGGCTTAACTCTCTCATTATCAGCCTTTTTACTTATTCATGTATAACTAGGGATGGCCCCGTATAGTTTCTGTGTCAACTAAAAAGAAGTAAAAACTAAGACGAGTCAACCTGTCAGAAAAATAATGTTTCTGTCTATTAAAATCCATTTTAATCTCTCAATCAAAATTCTTAAGAACCATATTGAAAAGAAATACTTGCTGAAGGCACTTTGTGCCATACAGCACTCTCGATCTGATGGTTTCCCCCCCCCCCCCCCCCCCCCAATCACACTGAAATAAAGCTTCCTGAAGCCTTCACCTTTAACAAAATTAAGTAGATCCATACATACACCGCGGGGTCATTGTTGTGATTTACATCTCTGAGTTAATGGTATGATATTGGTCTAAGTTTGGCTCGCACTGCTTTTCTCTGCAGGTTTATATCAAACACTTGAGCTAAATGTGATTGCATTATGCTTCAGTGGAAGCTTTATATTTGGCAGTTTTTTTTTCTGACACAGCCTACATGCTCACTTGTTTTTGTGAGAGGACATTGGTCCAACTTTCTACCCTGTCGATTTGAAACCGTAGTATACTGAAGCGCTGCTGTGTGACAGTGCTACAGTATGACAGTCAAACGGCCTGGTACATGAATAAAGCTGTAATTTAATTTAGCCGACAAGCGAGGCAGCAGATGTTCAACCAACTCTCCCTTTTTTATTGTCTCGATCGTAATCTATTCCAATCTCGTCACGTGAACTCATGTACATTTGACTCATTCTGGGTCTGATTGCACGGAGATGAGCCGTACAAATGAACTCGTAAAAGTAAGGAGGGAGCTTCTGTGACCCCACAAAGAGGAAATGACTTATCCATGGGTATTAGTAGGGATTTGAACTTGAAGGTGGCTCAAAAGCTGTCAGTCACAGTGATTGCCACGAGTGATCCTCGCCAAGAACGTATACATCAGCTACATTGTGATGATTTAAGGAGATGTGCCCATTTCTGAGCCATGCAGCCATTAAGGAGAACATTCATCCAGGTTCATTCTTGTTGACAGCGGAGACGTCAAGCAGCTCAACTTTAAGCTTAAATGCTGCTCTTGACAAATTTACGAAAGCCTGAAGTACACCTGCTCGGTATCATCCTGTAAGAAATGTAACATTTTTCTCAGTGAACCTTGGTGTCAAATTCCACATAAAGCCAGTTTTATCCAACATCTCTTCAGTGCTACACACAGGTCTTGTCAGCTCACTTCAGATGTCTTCATTCTCTGTATAATAGATTTTTTTTTTACGAGGGAGCAACATGTCATAAAAGCTGAACAGATACTAACCAGTGACATGGCTTTAAGGGAGTTTTAGCTTAATTTTTTTGAGCAGCAACAACAGAAATTGTCACTAACTTGAAAAAGAGGACAAATTCATTGCCACATGGGAAAGATCCGAGCGTGAATTAGCATTTTTATTGAAATGCTATGTAGACATTGTCATTGTCTTCCCACAGTAAGCCTTATTTTCCATGTTACATTATTGTGTCCCTTAATTTCCAAAATGTTTTCACAATCTGTGTTGTTTTACTTAAACTCCCCTCTTCTAAAGCAAATGTGCCATTGATGCTTTCTCCGTTCAACACAGAGGAGCCTTTGGACTCCTCCGCTCTTTTGATACCTTGGAACCTTTTTTTTTTTCGTTGGTTCCATGCGAGATGACAAATGATTATTGCTGCCACCAATTTAACCGACAAACAAAAACAGATACTTTGTTCCTCTTATTATGTATCCATCACGTTTATGGGCCTCCTCTGCAGTTGCTGACAAACTCCTGTTTTGCTTTGCAGAACATTATTTGCTTTTAATCAATTCTCCTCTTCTGAAGACAGTGTTTTTCCTTGGAGAAATTGTATTGTGGCACTGGTTTTAAAATATATTCTTCTTTACCTCACCAGACGTAAAAGATGCAAACGAGATGTGGCTCTCTGAGCTTTTGAAATTGCATTAATCCTTCACCTTCTCTTGAATCATCTTGCATCATTATTGGCTTTTTATGCTTGTTGCACTTAGGTGTTTATTTTTTTCAGTATGCATATTTATGTCTTTATCTATTGCTTTTCTTTTCTCTCTCATCATAGCTGCTTACTGCAGCCCTCCAAACAACCCTGTGAATGGCACAGTGCACAGTCTGACAGGCACCAAGGTGGGCAGCACGTTGCGTTTCAGCTGCGACCAGGGCTTCCGGCTCATCGGACAGAGCAGCGCCACCTGTACCCGGACCGCACTGGGGGTCTACCAGTGGAATGCCCCCGTGCCCCTTTGTCAAGGTGAGAATCAAGTCCTGATTGCTCAGGGTGTCCTTCAAGGAAGTTAAAGTCACAATTCTATAAACTTCCCTCAAAGATTAAGCTCTAGATTCATGGCATTGGGCTCAGCAGCACTAAATTGTTGAATATACGCAATAGTTTTGACTTTTTATATTACCAAATTGTGCACAAGATCTTTACTCTTTCTCACTCTTAGTAAAATATGTTCTGATGTGTTCATAAATCCAGCCTTATTAAGTGTGTCAGCTGAAGACTGAAAACAGCAGGGCAGCCATTCAGTGTCTGGTCAAGTCAGCACCAGGTGTAATCTCCACATGAATTGCATGTGCTCTCTTTCGGCTCAACAGTTTACTTTTGTGCAGATGGTGGACTATGCTAATGTTGATGTGGGCTTTTGCAACATATTTGTACCGAAAAATAACCCTGTTGTGAGCGAGACGCTGTGCATACTGGAAAATGCTCTGCTGCCCGTGTGTTCTTGTTTGTCATTTTAGTAATCAGTTTCATCCCGCTTTCTTTTCCAGTCATGTCCTGTGGGATGCCAGTGCCTCCTGTTAATGGCAGTATCGTCGGCCAGGACTTCTCTCTTGGAGCCAGGGCCACATACCAGTGTAATCCTGGATTTCGGCTTTCGGGGCCTGTCACCACATCAATGGTTTGTCAGGAATCTGGGAGGTGGAGCCCCATTGAGGCCCCGCCCAGATGTCTTCGTGAGTATTGTGACGAGAATACACTGTTAAAGTCTTCAACTCCAAATATGGTGTGCAATTGTAAAATAAAAGGATTGTTTCCCTGATCTCTGCAGCCGTCACCTGCCCAGACATCAGCCACTCTGCAGTGGAACACGGAAGATGGAGACTAATCTATGGAACTCAAAACCAATATGATGCTATAATGATGCTCATATGTGACCCAGGGTACTACTACAGGGGACAAAGAGTAATCCGCTGTCAGGCCAACAGTACGTGGAACTATCCAGATCCTCGCCCCATCTGTGAAAGTAAGTCTGAACACTGAACATTTATTGCTTTTTTTGTTTTTTTATGTCCATTGCTTCTTTATTTGTACTGAGACAGGCGGAAATCTCTGCTCGACAAATTAATTTGTGATAGCTTGAAAAAAATAAATGCTTCCCCGTGTTTCAAGGCTTCGCTGTTTCATTAAGAAAGGAACAGATATAAACAGGCTCACTTCATCTAGCCAAAACAAATTGAATAAAAGATAAACAAAAGCATTTCCCAAAGTAAGGAAATCAGCATTCTTCATTATACAGTGACCATATGGGATTGGAATACATTATATTGTTTCCTCATTTCAGTCATCTCCTGCGGGGACCTTGGGACTCCGCCAAATGGCAACAAGATTGGAACACTGATGGTGTACGGAGCCACAGCCATTTTCTCTTGTAACACCGGATATACTTTAGTGGGCTCTCGGGTACGGGAGTGTCTGTCCAACGGGCTTTGGAGTGGAACGCAGGTTCAGTGTCTCGGTAAGAGATTCAATGCCAGAAAGTGAAGATCAACTCTGACACTGTAATAATGAAGCGCTCACGACTTTCTTTTTTGCGCTTCGTTTTGTCAACAGGTGGCCATTGTGGCACACCGGAGCCGATAGTGAATGGCCAGATTATTGGGGAGAATTACAACTATCGAGGCAGTGTTGTGTACCAGTGTAATCCAGGATTCCGTCTAATTGGAGTTTCAGTGCGGATCTGTGAACAGGATCACCGGTGGTCAGGACAAACTCCCGTCTGTGTTCGTAAGTGCTCAGAGAATCCGAGGAATGTTTTAGACAAAATCTTGAGCCCCCCCCCCCCCCCCCCCCCCCCATCACCCAGGTAACTGGCAAAGCTAAAAAGGCCTCCTCTCATTTCATTTTGTCATTACAATGATTTTCAATGGTGCCAATCATCTTGCATAACTTTTACTTAGATATTTTCAAAGATGAGACATATTCTCTTGAAATAAGGCTCAATATTCCTCAATAATACAACTCATTTTCCAAGATGAAAAGGGAGATATGTTGGCAGTGTTGCTGCAATGAAATCTGTGGCTTCATGGCTTGGATCATTACCGAGCATCTCATTTATAGTTTGGTCTTCTTTTTGCTTCCTTTTCTTATCGTGCCCTTAATGGCTCAGATGTTGATGGGATTTCAGAGTTCTCCAAATGCATCACCATCACTCTATCTCTCTACTTTGGTATTCCCACAGCCATCACATGTGGTCACCCTGGAAACCCTACTTTTGGTATGACGCAAGGAACCCAGTTCAACTTGAATGACGTTGTGCGCTTTGTCTGCAACACTGGGTACGTGCTGCAAGGGGCTGTGAAATCAATGTGCCAGGCGAACGGGCAGTGGAGCAACGCCCTACCCCGGTGTAAAAGTAAGTGCATGGACACTGTACGTTATGCTCTCTGCAAAGCCTT
Organism: Blennius ocellaris; assembly: GCF_963422515.1. Taxonomy (NCBI): domain Eukaryota; kingdom Metazoa; phylum Chordata; class Actinopteri; order Blenniiformes; family Blenniidae; genus Blennius; species Blennius ocellaris. Next base: position 9,144,237 of record NC_137669.1, read on the forward strand.
TATTCCTTCAGATTTATGAATAATACAGAAAAATGCCACTATTATTGTTTATGTTGTGTGAATAAATATCACAAAAACAATGATTTTATGATGTCTGGCATACCAAAGAATTTATTTATGTCACACTGTGTTAACAAACTGTACTCCTGACCACTCTGACAGTTTCTGATATAGCCAATACTCCTTTTTTTTTGTGTATTTGCCCTCATTTGAGTCTCGGGGTATTAAATTACCTGCTGTATTGTACAAGGTCATCTCTTCTGTGACCAGAGATGACCCCAATCACAGACAGAGTGGAGATGAATCACAGGGACACCCGAAGGGAGCAAAGAGTTTAACTGGCACACATTAGGGGGAGATTGAAATGAAAGACCAAGAAGAAGCTTGGATTATTTAATTACCACAGTTTCAACCACACAGTCCGCAGAGGTTCTGGATAATATTTATGTGTGATATTTCTCCTTAGCCGAGATACCTCTGCTCTACCCCGAGGCTCACCTGCCTGTCAGTGAAAGCAACCCAGTTCATAACCATGCGGCAGCAGCTAAAATATAATCACACCATCCTTGAGTTTAAATGAAAGACGGCAGCCTTTGGAGACCTGCGTCTTGGCTTTGACTCAGAATAAGAAGTACCCCGGTTTGCTTTGAATCAACTAGGTGAGGAGTTTTTAATTTGGCGTCATTTTTGTGACAAGCTGCTGAACTTGGCTGCTTGCATCCGTCTTCAAATCCCCATTAACTGAAGGCTTCAGAAAAGATTCCGCTTGCAAGGTCTTGAATGTGACAAGACAGTGACAGAACCAGTGACTGAGTGACCTGTGAGTTTGTTTTAAATAAGGGGAGAAAGGATTTGGCTTTTTTTTTTTTTTTTTCTTTTTAAGACATGTCTGAAGGGATGGAGTTAGCGTTCTGGTCTCTAAGGAATTCTTCTTCTGTTATCTAAAAAAATGAATGAATAAGTAGAAGCTACATTTAGTTGCTGCATGCATAAGCAGGCAAGATTTTCTTCTGGACACACGATTTAAATCTCTTCACGCTAGTAGTGACATCACATTAGCATTGGCCTTGTTTCGATGCAGATGCTGACTCTGGGATGCATGCTCTGTGAACACTAAGAGTGCTCCGCTCCATGTGGGCACATGTGGGCGTCTGTTTTGATGGCCATTATCCTTGGTGTTGATGTGGAGACATAAGTAGCTTAGAGGTCTTTTTTTGTCAATCAGATTTATAACTTTAATTACAGCAATTGAGAGAGATTTAGTGAAGTGTGCACTGCCGTGTGACTTGCACATTTACTTCCTCTGAGTGTAAACACTGCCTCACAATTTCATCCTGCTAAAGCTTGGAATAAGAGGGGTAGATAGTGACGGTAGAAAAATAGTTAAAAGCAGTGCAGAAGTCAGTCAGACAAAGGTAATGATTTCCAAAGTCTCGGTTTTAGCTGTGAGAAATCCATTGGAGCCATCAATATTGCAGAAAGCATGACAGCACCCCCAGTGCAGCTGGCCTTCTTCACCCCTGTAATCACCAATTTAAGTCGCAGCAATGCCGCCTTCTTTCGATTAGTCATGTGTTTGTCTTTCAGCGATAAAAAGCAGAAAACGGGGGGGATGGGGGTACCTTCTGACAGACCACTTAGAGGGTTCTTGCTTGGCAGGATGCCAATAGAGAGACTGCGAAGAGGGTGACCAGTGTCCCCACTTTTGAGCAGAGCAGCAATGAATTACCTCAGCCCTTCTTCCTCTTTCACTTTCATTCTTCTTTTCACTTGATCCTTTCTCTTCATCTCTCTTTGTGCCTACTGGGCCACACACAAGAATCTTACCAGGAGGTCAGTTCTTTTTTTTTTGCTCAAAACTGAATTCCAAGCTTGAAAAGTCTCACAATGAAGGGATCCACTGCTTCAAATGTGCTTTGTAGTGTTCTTATGCAGTAAGTTGTAAATGATGGCACCACAGGTCAGTGCTCCACTGGAAGGAATATATTATAATAGGTATTTTGGGAGTGATTTAACCATGCTGACCGACTCAGGAGCATGACAATGAACAAGCTTTTAGGCACATTAGCTTACAATGGGTTGGCAAAGAAGCACTCATTGGGGCAAGACTGTCAAGGCGAACTGGGGCATAATGGCAACATGGGCACTCCCAGACTTGGTTTTTGAAGTTATTAGAACTTTGGCATAATAGTACACAGTTAGTCCTGGTGGCCACTATAGACCAGACAGCAACTGCTACTCACTGTGCTGACTTTGTTGAGGCTTTGTTTTGTGCGTTGTGTCAGACATAAAAGATGGATTGATGCAAGTCGCCGTCTTTGGCTGACATTCTTTTATGAATTCTAATATATTCTCTGCCATCAGGGCCTTCTTCCTCACTGCCGTCCCTCGCTCCTTACTCATTCCTCATTTCCCTCTTCCCTAACCCTCTCCATCTGGCACTAAACTGACGTGGTGCCTCTTCTCCTGTGAGCTCTCTATCCATCACCATCTCTGCACCAAGACGGCCAGCAGGAGACTGCCTCTAATGAAGCAAATGTTTATTTCCTGAGCCTGCCTCCTACTTCATTTGGATTGGGGTGGATGGATAGATGCTGGATGGGTTGAAGTGGAGGATGAGGAGAGTAATGGACGGAGTTAAAGCGACTGTCAAAACTGCGTGTATAATGGGCATCTTCTCTGAGGCACTCAGATCTGATTGAAAACAATTAAATCCTCTTTTAATCATTATTTGTTCTAGAGCCTTCAGGTTTGTTCGTAAAGTTACTAAAAATATGCATCAACTGTTAAAAAAAGATGTTTTTTTCCTAACAACTTCTCCTTCCCCTCTCCTTTTCCCCAGTTGTGAACTGCACAGAGCCGGGCCATGTAGACAACAGCATCAGGCAGGTACTGCCCAGTGGTCCACATCGTTACAGCTTCCAGACCACTGTCTCGTACCGCTGCAGCCCAGGGTACTACCTGCTGGGCACCAGCTCCATCTCCTGTCAGGGGGACGGCACCTGGGACCGATCCTTACCTAAATGCCTCTGTGAGTAGTTCACAACAAACCACACAGAAAACTACTTTTTCTTTTTGTTGTAAATTGACAAATATTTGGGGGAAAAATAAATTGTATCTTCCCATAACCCCATTGACATTTTTTTGTGTAAGAAATAGAAACAAATCTTTGGTCGTCACCTGTCAAACAGTGAATCTGCTGTTTTATTACAGAGTGTGTCACATCCCAAACATTTACATGCATTTGCACACTATGCCGTACAACTTTGGTTTCAGTGCATTTCCCAAGGACACATGGGTGTCAAACATAAGGCCCGTGGCCCAAAGTCGATCGACAAAATCCTCAAATCACCTAAAATTTGATGCATTTCAAAGAAAACATACATTTTTAACCCAAACAAAACAAAAGTAGTGTACACAACACTAAGCTGTAATGCTGCCATGAAAGCGGGCCACCTTTTAGCCTGAAAGCTACCATTAGCAACAGAGTTGTACTATTTGCTTGAGTTTAAAAAAAAAAAAAGCATAATGGTTTTTTAATTTTAATTTTACTGTATCGTATGAAGGTTAGGTTACCCATGAACTGAAATGTGTTTGACACCCTTGCTCCAGCACATAAACAAGCAACCGCTCTTGACAAATCAATATTGGTTTAAAACAAAAAACAAACTGTTGCTCTTTAGTTCAGCTCTTTAAAGTTTAGCTCTTTCGCTCAATTATTTTCTATGCTTGTTTTACCAGATTTGCTTGTATTTTACAGCCTTCTTCTAATGTTTTTGCTCTGTACAGTGGTGCTGTGCGACCGCCCCAGCATGCCTCCCTATGCCCAGATTTCTGGCGACCGGCGAACAGTCGGCTCCGTCATCCGCTACAGCTGCATCGGCCAGCGCAGCATCATCGGGAACACGACGAGAATGTGTCAGCTGGATGGGCAGTGGAGCGGCTCACCGCCACACTGCTCCGGTATGGAAATCTAGACAGATGGACTGTTTTCCCCAGATTGGGCTTGATAATATTTTGTGAAACAAGAAAAGATCAGCAGAAACAATAGGGATCTGGATACTGACAATACTCAAACGAATGAAGGGGTTAGTTGGTCACTGATGGCAAGTGAGGAGCAAAGTAGAAGCACCAACGATAGTTTCCTATTGGCTTCACAAACCTCAAGGACAACGAGAGTGTCCTCCATGAAACAGTTTTAATTTGCTGATATTAGACAGAGGCCCATCGCTGGCCATCCTTTCGCTGGCAGTATAAAGGATTGCTCCCTGTACTCCACCTCCTCTAACAACAGTGATATCATTCCTTAAGGACAAACTGGAGCCACATATGAGGGTCCAAACAGAGTTGCATAAACTAGAATACACCCGCAGACACACAAGCCATGTGACAATAAAGCCGTACTCTGACATTTTAATGTCATAATTCATGACATTCAATATATATCTCCTGGATTGCTTGTGTTGTCACAACAGGCAGTAAACAACCTTTTTATATAGATTTTACCGACATTTTTAGCCATGTACTATTAAAGTGTTGTCCATGAATCCCTTGTAAAGAAAGGAGCATGAGTGCTGCCCATTAGTACTACATTTGTAGTTGGTTTAAATGGCGGACTTGGAATTGTCAACACGTGTGTATTTTCTTGGGTTATTATTCCAGGGGAGTCTTTGGGGTTGTGTGGAGATCCAGGTGTTCCAGTGCATGGTATCCGTCTGGGAGAAGAGTTCACGGTGGGCAGTGTTGTCCGTTTCAGCTGCGAGCCCGGCTATGTGCTCAAAGGTTCACCGGAGAGAACATGTCTATCTAATGGGACCTGGCTGGGCACACAGCCCGAGTGTCACGGTAAGTGTCTTTATCCAACCTCTTAAAAACACTAGAAGTGTTGATGCGTGGTTTTTCTACGGCTGCGTTCACACCGCAGGTCTTCATGCTCAATTAAGATTTTTTTGCTTGGATCTAATTTTTTTTGCGTGATCATTTCAAATGTGACCTGCTGTGTGAACGTGATCGGACCGGGTATTTTTGGATCCCAGAACGCAGAAGACGATGTGAAGTAACGCCGAACATGTTAATAATGCATAGCACACCGGTCAGCAATCAGGGTTGCCAGATGTGACTCACTGTTTCCAGCCCAAACAACATAAAATGCCCACACCTCGATAAAAAAACAGCCTAAATCTCAGCCTGTGTAGGACTTGTGTTAAAACCCTAAAACTATTATATCTGTAATAAGGAACATGCCATAAACACAGAAATGCACAAAATAAACAAAGTTAAAAGGTAAGAGAGTTTAGCTCCCCAAATGAGGGATACCTCCATATCTGGCAACGCTGGGCAGTCAATGTAGATTCATTTTCAAGTGGTTGTTAAATGAGCCGCGAAACTCCAGACGACATGATGAGGGAGAGAATAAGGAGAATGAGGTAAAAAGAGCACAGCTTTTAACAGCTGTGAACATTTTGGCAGCGCCGTTTCCTTCAGCACTTTCCCGTGACCTCAGTCACACATCAATGACGAAGCAGTCGCATGTAGAAAATATCATATTTGGTACCACATACGAACAAGGCCTGGGTCTGTTGTGAACAAAAGGAATTGGCACTTTCACACAGCCACAAAACAGATCGGACAGGAGTCGTGGTGAGTAAAAATATCTGAATTGGGTCACAATTCCCTGCAGTGTGTACAACACCTAAGATGTACCTGACACAAACCGAAGTTGTGTATTTGGCTTGACACAAAGTCAAGTACTTCACAAACGATTATCATAGGTACTACATGCAATTGTTTTAAAGTAAATTCCAAGGCTACCCGGTTCCTGAAATATTAAGAAATATATAAATGTCAATGGTTTGGTGAAGTGAAAGCAAGACATGATCAATAGCTGGATAGCTGGATCCATGACATCCTCTAAGTTCTGGAGAAGTCAGAGCTCAACACTAACTGAAAGCGTTTTAAAGTCCCAAATCTCAAGTCCCGGGAGATTTTGCTGAGAAGCCTCGATATCACGAAAGAGCTGGAGTTAGACAAGACGCTCCCATTGAGGTTGTTCAGGAGTCTGATCACGATGTTTTCCCCGCTGTACTGTGGGAATATTCTGGACATGTCTAACTTGGCATCCTGCAGCACACCCAGAAGATGGTGGAGGGATTACATAATTCATCTGGCCTGTGAGCCAGAACAGCTGGGATTCTCTGTGTGGACACCACGGCTGTGTTGGAGGCAAAGGGTGCTCCCAGCAGATTAATTTCTCTTCATTGAAAGCAATAAAATCATTTGCAATAATTGGCCATTAATTTCTAATATATTAGAAACACCCTAAATGCTCTTAAATTAAAATATTTCTATTTGGATCTCAAACAAACTTTGGCTCACATTAGGTAGTACCAATATGAATTTCTTTCAATCGAGCAACCTTTTCTTTTGTTCATTTTTGTCAGAAATAAAATGCTGAACATAGTGTTATTGTCTCTCTAACAGAGCTGAATATCTCCTGACAATAGCCACAATTAAGGAAACTGGATTATCTATTGTCATGTTGATGAGGTTCGATCTCCTCGTGTGCCATCCCATGCTTTAGGAATGGCACTGAATAAACTTTTCTTCACTGATTGATGATCACTCAGGCTTTTCTCCGCTACTATTTTTGTGCAAGTTTGAAAGCGAAAACTTTGACTGAAATGGAAATCATGCTTTGTATCGATTTTGTAGCTCTTCCACTATTGAATTGCGATTGAATGGATGGAAAAAATCAAATGAGAAATTGTGTATTGAGAACCTACGTAACTTAGTAAATTATACTTTGTTACCTTCACCTTATTTGTTTTAAACAGCTTACTTATTTCACCTGATCACCACACGAAGCGTCACATTTTCAGTTTATCCTCATTTTGAAATCACGTTTCATATTCAGTGATTGAATTAATGCAAGAACAATCTTATTCTAGAAGTTATTTTTTCAGTGAGCAACCTTATGCAATGTCTTTATAGTTTTGATATTCCATCCAATATGCTGCAGACATCTAAAATAAAAAAAATAAAAAAATAAAAAAAGATTTTTTATCTTTTTTTCCAAGGCTGATCGATTCAGCTCAACACTATTAATGATTGTTTCCAAGACAGGACAAATACATTACACACAGTGCAAAAAAGTGAAATACTGCTCTCCTTTGTCTGATTTGATACATCAATGCAAGACAAGTAAAAGAGAAAAAAAGCTTTCATGGAAATTTTAAGTTGAGGCTATCATTGACTCAGTTAATGTCAGTAATATTCTTGTGGAACTACTCGTTGAAAGCCATCTTTTTCCTTACCAAATCTTGGCACTAATACTTTTGTACTTAATTTTAATAAGTAACAAACCCGTCACTATAATTGGTTCTGTCCTCTGCTATTTTATAATTATTTTCCTCTTTGTCTTATTTTCTCTATCAGCAACATACTTTTTCTCCTGTAATATTGTGATACGGTGTTATTTCTATCTCCCAGGCTGATTTTGTATGTGCTCTCAACACCCCCTCCACCCACTCACACAAGCCCCTCTCCTCACAACCTCCACCACCTCCTCCTCCTGCCTCACACACTGTGTCTCTGCGCCGTGTGTGGTATGCCCACAAGCCGAGGTTGCCCACCTGTTCTCAGTTGGCACAGACTTCAAGGGCCAGGCCACATCTGGTCATTATGGGAGGGTGAGGCCCACGGGGTGCTGTGAAGGCCCTGGGCAAGCTGGAGACAGTAATGAACAGAACCATTGCTTGCGGCCCAACTGACACCGAGGGATCTTCTGAGGAAAAAGGATGTGTCCATCAAAGTAGAAGAGCTTATGAAGAGAGATGCAGGGGAACATGAGGGTGGTAGTAAGGGTGGGTTGGTGGAAAACAAAGGCGAGCGAACAAAGAGAAATATCAAGTGAGGATGCATCCGACCAGAGATGATATGAAGAAGGCAAAAGTGAGAAAACAAACCCACATGAAGTTCATGTCACTTTTAGAATACTGAAGTCAATAAAGAACAGGTAGTATAGGAATATAAACCATGTCATGATTTCTTAGAAATACTAATTATAGAGAATAGGTTGATGGGTGGGTGAAGCAAATTTTTTGATCTATTCTATCAGATGATGACAAACGAGTAGCCCCAAAGCATTTTGCACTGTTGATCACATTCACTCATTCACACACCAATGGAGGCAGTTGCCATTGCAAGGCACTCAATCCATCCATTGGGAGCAATTTGGAGTTCAGTGTCTTGCTCAAGGATGCTGCGACTGGTGGACAAGGAGAGATGGGGAATCAAACTTGCAGCCTTCCGACCAAGTAATGACCACTACTAACCAAGCCGCAGTTGATGAATGTTAGCACCATGCGAATAAACACCATTTCCATTTAAACAATGACATCCTGGCTCTGTTCATGCTTGAATTGATCCGGTCAGGAGACTATCCTCTAATCCTCCTCCTCTTTCTTTTCAGTAATATCCTGTGGGAATCCGGGAACTCCAAGAAATGCCCAGATCCTCATTCATGAAGGCCTTACCTTCTCCAGATCCATCACTTACTCTTGCAGGGAGGGTTACTACTCCACTGGACTGCTCACCCGACACTGCACTGTGAACGGGACCTGGACTGGCAACATGCCCGAGTGCTCAGGTAATAATAAAAGATCTCACACAGGAAAAGCCTTTGTGAATTGATGTGTCGTGTCATGTTCAATCCCCATAGATTTGCACATTCAGGAAGATCTTGGTTGCTGCAATCATAGCAAGAGAACATGGATTCGTGTTTGTAATGGGAACTGCTTTAGCAGGGAATTAATGGTGGAGCTCCTTGGCTCAGCGAGGAGAAACTGGTTGGATTCATGGTCCATTCAAAGAGCGCCAGCCTGACTGGCAGCCCTTTATCATCATGTCTTACAAAAGACACCCAGCTACTGTACAGAGCCGGGAGACCCGAGCAAATAGAGGTCACTGAAAGAAGCTGCCCCTTCTGAATAGAGAGGATAAAACCCTAAGCAGCACCATTATATATTTCAGGACACTGTAACCCATAGGAGTGAAATGGTACATGCCGGAGCATTTTAGCACAATGCCTTCAGCAGGGAAGAGATGCGTGTGAAACAGAGTGCCACTGACTGAATCATTTCTATTGAGCTGAAAGAAAAAAGATCTGTGTGACGTGTTTGGAAAGTAGTAGGGGGTCTGGAACAGGTGTTTGTCAGTGACGATGCAAGAATATTGCTGTACAAGATTAGAAATTGTCTCTGTGTTTCCCCGCCTCGCAGGTACCATTAAAGTCATAGCTGTTTTAGGTTGCATGTGCATCACCAGCCCAGTGGGAAATCTAAGTGTTTTTTCCAGTCAAGTCAAGACTTGAGTCTTTTTTTCAACTTACTGCATTTTTTCGCCAGAACATGGTTGATGTCGATGTTTAACAATATATCTTTGTCCCAAAGCAACTTAACACAGGTAGTCATGGGGTCTGGATTTTTCTTCCAAGACATTTTCAGGGGACGAGAGCTGCTGAGTCACACGGTGGAATTTTCAGTGTTGTTACTCAATCGCACCGTTTTCCCTGCAGGATGCGAGAGTACAATCAAGGAGAAATGCAGTTCATTTCGCAGCATTGGGGAGCGACTGTAGAGGAATACTCATCACAAGATTTAGTGTCTGTGCATCCTCAAAGCTCTTTACAGGAAACTATCAAAGTACAAGGACATTTTTTCATATAAAAACTGCTGACTCATGCTATCATCGGTTTCAATTTGCATAGTAAGTAGGTTTAAACATATTCACTGCATATATATATTCTCTGAAACGGGTTGTCCATAAATTTCCAAAGCACTAATTAGCCATGACGACACATAAACTTTGTTGCTGTTTTTTTTAAGGTAGTTGTTTGTGAGGTGAACTGCTTGGGTCAAGTGCGTATAACAGTACATTAACTCTAATGTTCCACCTTTAAATAGGTTTTTACGTGTTTATCTTTCATCCCAAGAGTGTCTCTGGTTCGCCAAGCCATCACATAGGTCTCAGTCACGTGGTACAGGTGTCAAACATAAGGCCCATGTGCCAAAACCGGCCCACAAGAGTCTGCAGTCTTGCCCACGAACACACCAAACAGATTGTAAAACGATTGTAGAAGAAAGCATTACATTATAACACAACACTGAGACCCAATCTAAGATGTACTAGGATGACTAAGATGCAACCAGTTATAGATGTTTTTTGACATCTCACTGTATTGTACATTGGTAAAATTGGCTTTATGTTGAGATTGCAGTAATTAGGAAAAATGTATACTTTTTCAAGACATCTAATCTGTGCCATGACAAAGAAAAACTTAAGAGAGTAAGTTTAAAGTTCATTATGGTACTATTCTGCTGGTCTGGTCCACTCAAGAGGAGATTGGGCTGTATGTGGCCCCCGAACTCAAATGTGTTTGACCCCCCTGGCATAAATTCTCAACTTTTGTAATTTTTCATATCTGAAATTTCATTTTTGTTTTGTTCACCTTCATTTTGTTGGTTTTTTGGGGGTTTTTTTTTGCAGTAATTAACTGTGGTGATCCAGGAGTGCCAGCAAATGGGGTGAGGTTTGGAAATGACTTCACATACAATCACACCGTCAACTTCCAGTGCTCTCCAGGATTCACCATGGATGCCGACCGGGCATCGTCGCTCATCTGTACAAAGGATCGCACCTGGAACAGCACCAAACCGCTCTGTAAAGGTATAGTTGTGGGGCTTATTCTGAAGTCATAATACAGTCTCCTTTTTCACATTATTGGAAGTTTTGAAATTCTCCTCCTTGGTTTATCGATAGCAATCATTTGTGGTCCACCGCCCAACATCCCGAATGGACAAGTTGTCGGTATGGATTTCACCTGGGGCTCAAGTATTAGCTACTCATGCAACCAAGGTTACCAGCTGTCCTTGCCCACGGTGTTGACGTGTCAGGGGAACGGCAACTGGAGTGGAGAGAAGCCACAGTGTTTCCGTAAGTGACAGGATTCCAACCATATGTTACAGGCACGGCGTTTCATTCAGTGTCCAGTGTGTCGACAAAATGGTCGTTCCTCACTAGAAAACCAACACACTGTGTTCCAACTGAAGTTTTTGTTTCCTACGTTGGTCATCATTACAGCGGTGTTCTGTGGAGATCCGGGGATGCCCGCCCAGGGCAGGAGGGAGGACCGAGGCTTCACATACCTTTCCTCCGTCTCCTTTTCCTGCTACCCTCCTCTTGTCTTGGTTGGCTCACCCCGGAGATACTGTCAGTATGACGGCACCTGGAGCGGCACGCAACCCTCATGCATAGGTAGGTTGCCTTTGCACCTTCTCTTGTGGTAATTAAAGCTTGTTGTATACTGTAGTAGTAATCTCTCCACTGTGTCTCCTGACCTTCACTCATTGTTAGCAGCGATAGACTCCAAGCTACGAGCATGTATTGAAGACTGATGAATAAATGTATCATATGGCATGCAGATTGGTGTAATAAACTGGCTTTGACAGGCTACAATATGAGGCCATGATTCATAATCACTGCCTTACTTCTACATATCAGTATTTTTTTATATACTACAATAATCCAATGCTTCTATCACAATGTCAGTGTGAGTGAAGCTCTCATTTATTGAGACTTCTTGCTCTTTTCCAGTTTTGATTGCCATTTGCAGTTTACAAATGAAACATACAGAAATATTGAACCTCGTTAACCAGCTATATTGACCTACCAATTGTGACTTACTCAATCAATTAAAACAGCCCTGAACATTTTTTTAATCAAATGCAGAGTAGTAGGTATTGTTTCAGTTTAATCTTTGCGATTTACCATATTTGATTTGCGAAAACTGTTGAAATGTGACACTGCAATCATGTGCAACCAGCCACTGAGCAAAGCTTGCACAAAGCAACTGCCCCTTCCTTCACAAAACATCATACCATTGTCCTGGACGCATGCCATAAAAAAATATATTGTGTCCTGCTGCCATAAACATCCTTTAAGCATACCTAAGCGAAGAAGAGTAATGCCATTGGAAGTACAAGATTTAAATGCATATGCTGTAGTTAAAGGCACTCAAGGAAGCCGAGCACTGTGGTCACAAACAAGCTGATAATAAATCGAAGGGCATTTTGCCAGCCCCCGGGTCCGTTTTGATATTTCAAGTGCCATGAAATATGCACAACTGTAAACCTTTGACCCAGTAACATTTAGTGTAAACTTCCATTCATTATAGCCAAAGTCACCAGTGACTCCACGACCTATGCATCATTTATCAGCCACTTTGTGTAACCATGCTTCAGAGAACGTAACGCCCGGCGTGAAGGAAAGGCTAAGAACTCATACAATTTCCCATGATTTAATCAATTAAAAAAATATTAAGTGTGTATATTGGTCATAGCAGCTGCTGACTTTGCTCCTTCCTTATGTCTGTTTGTACTCTCTTGCCTCTGAATTCATTGTGAAGCCTGGCCTCTTGTGGTTTGTTTTTCAACCTATAGATTCCAAGATGACTGACAGTAACTTGTTTTCATTCAAGTTCAATTCATTATTATATTTCCTTGTGGTGATTGTCACTGCAATCTTACATCATTTTCCATTGTAACTGAGATTGAAAGACGATATATGTACAGAAAACTAGGGTCTGCTCGGGGTTGGCGGGAGCCCAAAATCATCACTAATTAAGTTGTTTATTCATGTTACTCGGCTCAAATGCTTTCCAAATAACTATACAGAAATACTTCCTTAAAACGGGGAGATTCCTTAAAAACGGACATTAACTCTTCCTCAATCACCTGCCCGAAGCGTTTCGACGCAAGTCATTATTTTTATTATCATTAATGTTCTCCAGCTCTCGGAATGCTCACATAGAAAAATCTAAATGTAAAAATCTGCTTGTAATGCTGGTTCATGCTTCAAACCTATTGTGTGGAGAAAAATTTTGAAACATAAAAAAAAAAAATGTTGCACAGTCCTGTAAAATATATGAACATTTATCCCACATTGAGCATTTCTTTCTCCATATGTGTGGAAAATAGTTGCCATGCATTGATTTTAGTGTGTTATACTGTATATGTTTTACATGGGTTAGGGTTACAAGCAAAACAGGTTTGAATTAAATAAACCTTTACAAAAATCTATTTATCAGCTGATTCATTTTCTACAACATGCGATAATTTCAACTTAAACTCATTAAGGTCAATGTGAGAACCCCATTCATGCATCTTGTGTATGAGCTGCACACAATCACATACACACCAAATGTGAAGAAACTGGAAAAACCCACTTATACACATGTAGAATGTCCCAACTGCACACTGAAAGGATGCAAAAAACAACCTACATTCAAATCGGTGAGGCATAGTTGCTTGTTTTTAAATCCCTGCGCTCGTGAAAGGCCAGTAAGATATTCGACATAAAAATGGGTCCAATGGTTTTAGATAACGTTCCACAATGTTTTTTTTTATCAATCTCAGAAAGAAACCCATGATTATGTTACAGGAAAGTTTAACTCTCTGCTCTTTTGTGTGAAGATCTATCTTTCTACCCTTTGGTATGTGTTATGTCAGAAGACCCACCTGATGAAGTGTGATGACTTTGTATCAAAGCATCTTGAGGACCTGAAACTTTTGTGCAGCACATATATAAAAGGACCTTCTTTAATGTGTGATTATTTAAAAAATGATTATATTGTGCATGTCTTTGTTTCAGACCCCAGTCACACTGCCTGTGGAGACCCTGGCATTCCACTCTTTGGAAACCAGAACAACAGTCAAGGCTACCAGGTGTGGAAATCTGCTCCCACTGGAAATTGTATTCATGTATTGAACAGAAATGTAATGATGTTCCCAAACGACTTTTATTTTTTCATTTTTTTATTTACCCACATAGTGCAATTACTGTTTTCCTTTTTATTACCATTCTTTATTTAGTCCGAGTCAATTGCAAGGTTAAATTAACTACTTATGTATATCAAATAAAGTAAAATAAAATACGCATAGCACAAATCAGTCAATTCTTTTATACCATGTTGTTGATCTCTTTTTTGTTTCATCTGGCCTCATTCGTTAAATTCTATACAGAAGTTCATGGGAAGAGCCCACATGATTTAGCCAAATGCTAAATTAAATAAATGATTAAAAAGATAATAATATTAATGATGGCTACAATTCATACAGCTGCTTCACTGTGAGTTAGCTCACATCGAGGCTTGCTAATGCACTGTCACGGCAATGGAGAACACAACAATATTATTAACACAAGCTTTTGTGTGAGTGTATGTGAGAGATGTATAAAATGATAGTAATTAGCTTCAAGGAAATAAAACCTTGGGAAATATGTGTTCCTTTCTTCTGAGTAACATACATCAATGACAACAAACTATGATGTCAATGTAGAATCTCGCTCATTTTGTGTGCCGCCTCACAGATCAGCAGCACCGTGTTCTTCAGCTGCAGAAAGGGCTACTTACTGCAGGGCTCTATTTCCCGCACATGTCTGCCCAACCTCACCTGGAGCGGATTCCAACCTGACTGCATTGGTAAGTCCATAATTAACCCGTATTATAAGGATGGATGATATTATGTTGCCTAAAACTCAAATCATGGCAATCATAAACCATCCCTTATAAGCTATAATCAGTCTATTTCTCTTGTTTTCCTCTTTCTCTCAGATTTCTTTGATCTATCGTCTGTAATTTACCTTTCTTTTCAGACATATATTTTTTATTTCTCTCTGTCTCAATGTTTCCCTCCAGCTCACCACTGCAGCCAGCCAGAGCTGCCAGCCCAGTCCGACGTGAGGGCCATTGAGCTGCCATCACTTGGTTACACCCTGATCTATACATGTCAGCCGGGCTTCTACTTGGCTGGAGGATCAGAGCACAGGACCTGCCGGTCCGACGGTAGCTGGTCAGGAAAGCAACCTCTCTGTGCAGGTAATACACACGGTTATATTTCATTGAGAGAGAGAACAGGGGAAAATGCCTGGAACTGAATTATGTAAACAAAAAGCACAAATGCAGTGGTGTTTGTTACTCTCCTGGTGAACATTTGTGAGACAACCCACATGGTTAGATGGACTAAAACTACACCTCTATACAGACACAAGCAGTTATTTAGCTTTTGGCTCCTCCCTTATGGGATCATCTACCTCTACCCTTATTCCTCTCATGTTCCTACAACCTTCTCCGTATTACTCTCCTCCTGCCTGGCAGTCCTGTCCCACCATTTGTCATATAAATGTCCAAACCATCTCAGTCAAAAGGTACACAACTAAAGACGTGTGCAGAGCCACCCATTTCCCCTTAAACACGTACAGATGTACTGAACTCTTTACAGACTGCACCCCATCATTAAACGTTCACTTTATGTAATCGGTACTTGTTGAATCCAGAATCCAGTGGTGAATCACATTGGGGAACCAGGGATTCAGCTAATGTTGATGAATAGCTCTGTTAACACTTGCCTTTTACCCAGACACATGCCAGGGTACGGTGGCCAATCCATCACACAATTACACTGTATGGGGGGTGCACACTCGGAGCCAACAATACACACACACACACGCAAATGCAACAAGCTTTGAAACATTAACAAGGGTGCAAAACTTGATTAGGCCAGTGCATCACATTGATTAGGTTAGCAGAAGTACCTCTTATAAATGGTGAGGCAGTGTTAACAAGGTGTAGCAGACAAATAGACTGCCATTAAGACACCCGCAAGCATTGACCTAAATACATATAGTGAGTGGGGGGGGGGAATGGAGTAATCGACATACAATTATCTGGGGTAGAGGAATGCTAATGGGCAAAAGATAAAAGACGAAGCAGAGGGACAGGTTTCCATGTGATAGATTCTGTGTGGAGTGGTTATTGAAATGTGATGGATATTTTAAGGCTATGCCATTAGGAGTGGAGGTAAGAAAAGGAACTGGCCTTTTGCACATACAGGATATTAACAGTGCCTCTGGGCACAGTGATAGAAAGGTAGCTCAAAAGACTGGCAGCTAATAAAGCACAAGGTTGTGTGCGTGTGTGTGCGTGCGCGCATGCATCCATATCCGTATGCATTTATATTTGTGCTCATAAACTACCATCAGTATACTTGTCTTTGTCTGTGGCTGTGAGTGGAGCCATCCTCGGTCTGTTTACCTATAGGGGTGTTATGTTTACTACTATGATGTAGTCCTGCGCCCCTGCACGAGCAGTAAGGCATAATTAAAGTGCTTCCATTGAAGCCGTGAAGTCGTGTCTCTGATTTAGCCAGCGACCCCACGGGGACACTCGGTCCACTCTCTGACAGGAGAAAAGTCCTGTCGCAGTCAGCCCTCGCTCAGGCCACCACGGACGTTATTAGTCATGGAAAAAAAAATGCTGATAGGGAGATCCTCCATCCTCCCACTGCAGCTACCTCAGAGGTGTTGTGTTTAAAGTTAAAGCAAATTTAGATCTTCTATTTTTACTTCCTCGAGGCAGACTCTGTGTTTCTGTTTACAGGATATACTTGCTCAGTGTTTTCCTCTGCTAATTTTGTTTATGCTTTCTAGCTGATAACCGCCCGAGTGGTAAAAGCCCAGTGGGGACAGTGCAGGAGCCACCTTCCAAATTACCAGGTAGGACATGTACTTCTTGAATTTAACTTCACCTTCAGAGTGAGGAAGGCTCGGAGATCACTTTAATTTCTTGATATTTATCTCAATTACAGTGTGTAACATAATAAAGGACTCTAACGCTGTTATCTGCAGTCTGCATCTGATAAAGTGCTTCTTTCATCTTTGTGCTTGAGTGTTGTGTAACACCGAAACCAAGCAGCTGGTGCTTGGGTTTATGCCCTCGGTACCTCACATCGCAAAGTCTTTGTTATTAGTTATTAGTTATTAGTTGCTGTATTTCAATCTCTGACCTCGGTCATTTACCTTCTCCTGTCTTTTAGTCCCTGGTGGTGTTTTTGCTAAGAACACCCTCTGGAGGGGCTCCTATGAGTACCTGGGAAAGAAACAGCCAGCCATGCTGAGCATCACTGCCTTTGAGCCCTTAAGCAACCGGGTTAACGGAACGCTGATCGACCACAGTGGAGTGGAGCTCAAACTTGCAGGTAAAGCCCATCAAGTCACGCTCTGAGACGTTTACATTTCAGTTTGATTCAGATGAAGGCAGAAAAGACAATGCCAACATAAAATCAATTGCTTTTGCTTTGCCGTAACATAAGTTGTTTTTGTTTTGTTTTGTTTTTTATTTTAGGAACATTAAGATTCAAATCATCGAAGAAACATTAAGACACAAATGTGGACACTATAGATATGACACAATATAGATGTTGAAGTTAATCTAATTTGTATGAATCCAACATAGTTTTAATTGAGATGTGTATGTGCTTATTACCATATGTTTGCTCCATTCTGGTTCGTAATTATGGTAATGTTTTGCAGGTTTCTTCACTCTGCGTCAAACCACCAGTAAAAAATTGTCTCTACTTACAGCTCTTTTGCATCTATCCTAAACTTTTGTGCTCACGCTTTCATTTTTGTTCATATAAACATATCACTGTAAGCCTGCTAGTAAACTGGGTTTACCAAACAGATTTATTTGATTTTACATTTACTGTGGGCTTTTTGATCAGATATACATTAAAAAATAATAAGAATAATAATTGTGTGTCTGTAAAATAATACAAAAACAGAAAATACATTTCATTATAACATTTTGTCCATTGAGGGAATTTTATCCTCAATAAATGTCCTTTAAAAAAAGAACAATGGGCAAAGAGATTGAAAACATTACTGCCTATTTCTTTACGAAGTCCCTAATTACATCATATTTTTTTTTATGTGTATATATGTCGAAGATATCCTCACTGACTCTGTTCACTTATTTATATAACTATGTTATTTCAATTATTTCCTATTACTTTAAAGTCTTTTCTGCCTTGGATCCTGTCATAACTGTGGACATTTTGTTCGTAGGTACCTATAAGAGAGAAGAAGCCCAGCTGCTGCTCCAGGTTCACCAGATAAGAGGCCCCGTGGAGATCTTTGTCAATAAGTTCAAAATAGACAACTGGGCCTTGGATGGACATGTAAGTACACGTGTGGGGTCGGGACCCTGACACAGTCTTTCTTTATTCCTGTACAGACGTTTACATGGCATCGACATGTACACCTTTGTTGTGAAATATGCACGAGCACACATACACACTAACCTTGTCACTCTGGGGAGATGGAAAGCCCACCAAGAGTTTTCTCTTTAATTAAAATGTCAGTTAAATCATTGCCTGGTAATCAGGATTTGACAGACCCCCTTCACTCTTCTCCCCCTCCCCCGTTAATATCTCCACCCAACCTCAGGCACCTCTAATGCACGCACTCCTGATTTAATAAAAAAAAAAAAAAAAGCAGGTCACCGTATATGCGCCTGTGTGTATTTTAATGTGTGCGTTTTCACAGCGTGAAATGCACAGTCTTCAACATTCCCCCTGCTTAGTGCGCGTGCAAGTGTGCGGGTGTGTTTATGTTTGTGCTCTGGAGCAGGAGGGGAGGGAAAAAAAACACCAAAAAAACCCGTCATATTAAATGTCAGCCATAAGAGTGCCTCTCAGCTCCTTTTGACATGATATTTCATTTTCTGCGTGCACCAGCTGCTGACACTTTGATGATACACTCCTTTGTAAAGCCTGGATGTGACACATAAAGTGTCTGTCTTCCATTCCCTTCTCTCCCTAGGTGTCCTACATCTCTTCATCCAACTCCTTTGTGTACCAGGGATTTGTCAGAGGAAAAGGCTTTGGCCAATTTGGTCTCCAGAGACTGGGTGAGTGAGCTGTCCACTTGGTCATAGAAACCTGTGGCCAAGCGGTCCCCTGGGAAATCCTCCTTATATTTTAGGTTTATTTTCTCTTTCTACCCCCACTTGTCTGGATTTCTTTCCCAGGAAAAGGCAAGGAGAACACTCAGAATGTATAATGTTCTAAAGCTGAGCTGCTTTCACAGTCTGCAGTAAGCGCTGCTGCATTTGACATTCATTTACTTTTACAAATGTGGGAACATTTCTGGAGATGGTGGCTCTGAAGCAGCATGAAGAGGCAAACACAGTTCACAAACATGGTTAATAGTCGGAAAATGACACACACCCTCTCACTCTGCACTCACACATTTACACACACACACACACGCGCACAAAAAAAAGTCTCCTCCGGGAGTTGTGTGTGCCTGCTGGAGTCTTTGCCAAGTGACTCGATATCTCAGAGTTTTGATACAGTAAATATCATCCATTCTTTGCTGGGCGTTGTCATTTTGGTTCCTTCAGTGAGTCGAGCTGTGCTGTCAGATGTACTGCACTTTTTCTTTTTCTTTTTTTGCTGTCTATATAATGCGCTCCATGTTTGTGACCTAGAAATCTCAGCCACGTGATCCCCCTCACTATGAGGCAAATCCTTGCATCCTCATTACTGAGCTGCGAATCCCTGCTCGAGTTAAACTGTGACATTTGTGCGCCACACAGACCTGACTCTTACGCACACACCACACTCCTTTGTTGCCATATATATATATATATATTAAAAAAAGAAAAGCAAATATAACTGAAGAAGCACATCCCACTTTCCTGAACCCGTGAAGAAGACGTGTATAGGAGACAAATCAAGCTGTTTTCCCGAAGTCTTGACAACATCTTGGTGGATCCACTTCTTTTCCCTCTTGTTTGGGTTTTGTTAGTCCACAAACATGGATTCACAGTTAATATTTGAATCTTGATTGAAACAGTAATCGCATTCATAAAATTCAATCATTCACTGCAAATTCCATGCAGTGTAACGTAATACAACAGCAAATCAATACATATTTTACATTGCAATTACAAGGAAATGCAATTTGCTCTGTTGCAGTTTTTACCAGGTCATGTGATTTATTTAAGAATCAAGTTTTATGTTGTCTGAGAATCTATAAGTAAAATGATTTGTGCTGGTTATATTAATTTTTAATTTGAAATCATAAGGTTTCATTTATAATCTGCAACTTTAGCTTTTATTTGAAATCATTGTAATGCATCTATAATAGACACATGTAACAGCCAATAATGTTACAATTGCGTCCTATTTTAATGTTACAATTGGACTGTAATGAGTTTGTCCATTTACAGAAATGATAAAACCAATACTTTAATGACAAGCCTTTGTTGTAATGATATTTTGCCAATAATCACATAATTTATTATACTGTAGTTACAGTGTAGAATAGCATATTCAAACTAATCATTTCTACATGTAAAAACTACATTATTGTCATAATGCATAAATAGAGCTGTATTTCTTGCAAACATAAGCGGTTTTGTGCAAGTTTATGTACTTAATTTAACAAATATATGTGGAGTTTTGTGGCACAGTTATCATACTTGAGGAATATTTGATTTCGTACTTGATTACATACTTGATTTATTGAGGAAACAGACTGGCAGCACTCTCTGGGGCCCCCCAGAGGCATGCCTGCCCAGAACTTTGTAAACCATTACTGTGAAATGCATGAACAAAAATATACTGCGTTCGCAAAATTTGACTGAAGTGCTCTTGATATGTGTTGATTGTTGGTGGTCACCAATATATCTACCAATCAATTTCTGGGAAGTCCTTCACTCTTTGTTACTATCTGGTGAGAAGCTGCACCACTTTTTTCTTCAATAGTCCTTGATTTGTCGAGAACTTACTGTGTTAAAAGTCTGCCAGTTCCATAAGTTGGTCATATTAAATTATAATTTTAGGATGTTCTGCAGTCCAAATGTACCACAAGCCACAGTTGACCCACAGGTTTTTGCTTTTGCTACTTTGTTTATAAACTTTGGCCTTGTCGACAAATTTTTTTTCTTTATTGGAATTTGACAGCTTTAAGCGTTGGTGTGAAGATACCCACATTATGGCTGGCAAAACAAACTACAGAGCAGACCGTATAGCTTCAAAGACTGATCAGATATGAGCAGGCATTTGGAAGAGGGAGTGAGGATACGCTGTGTTAACATAGATTAAGTGTGTTTGTGTGTCTGTGTGTGTGTGTGTGTGTGTGTGTGTGTGCACACAGTAAAAGTGGCTGTGAAAATCTGCTGTAATGAAAAAGGTGCTTGAACAGCAGGTGCAGGAGCCTCCCCTCCTCATCGCCCTGCAACAGCACCCTGATTGAGCAAAACAGCTGTCTATTAGTACAAGCGGTCTAGTTGCTGGTGCCATTGCATGCACGAGTACGTTCATTTTTGGAAAACCGTTCCACTTCACTCGACGACGTTTCACGTTTTGTTTGAATCTAGTGTTGGTGTATTGATGAGTGTCGTTTGCAAATGTGTTTGTCTGCTCGGGTTTATGCAGTGGGGGGTTGATTGGCAAACACGGCAGAACCCACTAATTGAATCCCTGCTTGTTTGTCACTCATACTTTATTGGAGCTTTTTTGGCATCGTGCGGCAAACAGGTGGGCTGTCACTCCTCCGTCGCAGATAGACACATACAGACACATACACACACCTCAGTAAATTAGAGAGTGAATGTGAAGTGAGTTAATGGCTGTCGGCCTTTGATGACAGTAATTAAGAGTCATTGTTAAGATAATGGAATTTGACATTCCCGGGGGGGGAAATAAAATTAATGCAAAGAAAAAACTTTAAAAAGTCAGTTTCGACTGCCTTGTCTGTTGTTTACAAATAGAGTGTTCTCAGTAGCCTTCAGCTAGGACAATCCATTTATTTCAGTCGTTATCCTATTTGTTTGTTTAAATTCATTCATTGGAGATAAGCGGGATGCTTCAAAGTTTGATTGTTTGACTTATTTTCTCTTGTGTTGTGAAGTAATCCTGTAGTGATGACCTGATGTCTTCTTCATTCCTCCTCCAGAGAGTTTAGATCCCAGCAGAGACAACCCCGGCTACAACTTTGCTTCCAACAGCAGTTCAGTGGCGGCAGCCATCCTAGTGCCTTTTATAGCCATGATTATTGCAGGCTTTGCTCTGTACCTCTACAAACACAGGTGAGGCTTACAGCACCACTATATTTCACACCAACACTTCATCTCCCAGCAATAAAATGACATCAAATTATTTGACATTGTGATATTTGCAGTTTCAATCAGATAATGCAACGACTTTCCCAAGGAAGCTTAACATTTTCCTCGGAAAGATTTTCATATTCATCCTCCAAACTATACCAGCTTGTTTTTTCTTCAAAACACCAAGGCACAATAAGAGAATAAGAGAAAAACCATCATGTGTGATAAAGTGATGAAGCCTTCTCGGCTGAGCAAACTAACAGATTCATAGCAATGAGACTGATTGAAGTAACACTGAGGGACTGGAACTGAGAATGAAGGAATTGTCGTGTTAATTCATCTCATTTTAGAAGAAGACCCAAAGTCCCCTTCAATGGTTACGTGGGCCACGAGAACACCAATGGACGAGCCACATTCGAGAACCCGATGTACGACCGCAACATCCAGCCCACCGACATCATGGCCAACGAAACGGAGTTCACAGTCAGCACAGTGTGCACAGCTGTATAGCAACTGCTTCCTCCAGAGGTAGGAGTCAAACCCGATCGCAAGGATTTACTGGGTTAGGAGTACGTGGATGATGTGTTCACTGTGTGAGCTGATCGCACATCTGAGAGCAGAAAACTGCTTCTGCGGGGATCCGGTTTCAAGCTGAACCTTTCTGCTTCCCTGAAGAAAACTCAGCGATTGATTTAAAAAAAAAAAAAAAAACATTTTCCCCAGCCCCCATTTGTTTTGATCCGAGTGCTCTTATTAATACACTTCATTTGGTTTGTCTACGCTTCATTTAAATGAAAAAGAGTATGTAGGAACATGTTTTTCTCCACAAATGACAATATTACATTAATGGTTCTCTCTTCTCTTCTCTTTTCTTTCCATCCATATTCTTTTTTTTTGCTTTTTTTTTTTGCTTTTCTTCTTTTTCTGTTCCAACCACCTTTTCTTGACCTCAACTTCTTGGAAATGATTTATTTTTAATTGTCCATGCCCTTCCTGTACCATATTGTCTTTTTTTCCCTACGCACCATTCCATTGCTGCATCCCTGATTCAGTTAGGAGAGGAGAGTCGCTCCACATCCTCGCCTGCCTGCCAGCAGAGGACATCTATACATCCTTTCAGCAGAGGGCAAGACAAAGATTATTTTATTTCCTGAAACATTTTCAAGAAACCTCTCCAGTGGCAAAACCCCGCGGGAGACCAGAGGGGGAAAAAAATCCATGTGAAGATAACAGCAACTTTAACAAACGCCAACAACAAAATGCTTTTTTTTTTTTTTTTTTTTCCTTTTTTTCTTTTTGTAACTTTACATGGTTTCTTGATGGATTTCCTCGAATCTTTTGACGAAAAGCTTCAAACATGAGGGGAACCACTGGGAGCCAAGCTGCAAGGACTTTACATTTTTGTTTGTTTCCACCGCCATCCACCAAAACCCAAAGGGAATTTTACCATCAACTCTTTTAGGTCAAGAAATTTTACCTGTAGCTAATGGAGATGTCAGTGCCGGTGAACTGTACGGCGGACGTCCGTGCGTTGTGAGTCAGAGAGACAGTCTGGACTGTTCCAATTCATTTTCTATTTTTATCGTTTAGGGGGTTTTTTGGTAGCCTTTTTTTTCTTTTTTTTTTGAATAGGCTTCTTGTTTTATGTGATTAGTAATCTGTTTTTCCCAAACCCGTCTGCTCCTGAGGCTGCTGAAAGGTTTCATCAGAGGCACCCCGGAGTTTCTGGCAGAGGATGAATTAAAAATTCAGTGAGTTTTGAAGGCCGTGTTCGAGACACACACTCTGTCATTACTTTTTGTGCTCAGCTCACTCCCCACTTTTTTTTTTCTTTTTGGGAGCATGGATGAGATTCTCCTTCCGGAGGCAGCCGCGTCCAGAGCAGGGGTTAAAAGGTAGCTGGAGCTGCTTGGGAAAAAAAGCACTTAGTAAGGTTGTTTAGCGAGTTCATGTGCATATGCGAGTGTGTGTGTGTGTGTGTGTGTGTGTGTGTGTGTGTGTGTGTGTGTGTGTGTGTGTGTGTGTGTGTGTGTGTGTGTGTGTGTGTGTGTGTGTGTGTGTGTGTGTGTGTGTGTGTGTGTGTGTGTGTGTCTGCACACATGTATGGTTGCATCTGCAATCCTCCCCCGAAAATATCTGTATTTCAGCCCCTAATGTGCAACCAAGCTCTTCATAATTCCTGTTATATTTTACAAAATGTTAAGTTTGGAGTGTCACTATATCTTCCATGTGGAAGCTCTGGAAACAAATATTGACAATCTACAGATACACTTGAGTTCCAAGTTAAATTTTTTCCTTTGGTTTGTGGTGATTTGCATTGAGTCACTTTACAATTTGATGTCGGAAAAGACTGAAAGCAAGTGTGGAAAAACACACACAACTGTCAACTGATGCACCTGAATTAAAAATGTTTAACGAAAAAGAAAGGAAAAAAAAAACTGCGGTGCCACTCTGAGGCACTTGAGAAGAAGACATCGGCTCAGTCAAAGCAGAGACGGCAACTGTGATTCATCTCCATGGATGTACAAGCACTTTGGGACCACATCACATCCCGGCGCGCCCTCTTCATGTCCAAATATCTAAACAAAGCTGTAGCACGAACTCGTGGTGCATTCTCTTCGGAAAAGACCGCTAATCTGGGCGGTTCGATTTCCCCACTTCTGCCTCGGCTTTTTGATCCACCTTCATAAGGTTCTCTCCAGACTGAATGTGGTACACACTGTACTCCGCTCTGAGATCAAGTTGCAGTAGTAGCTCCCCTAGACTTGGCCTCAGGAAAACAAAGATCAAAGTGCGGCCATGTTCCGAGTCTCTGGAAATGTTCAAATGAAGGCGCTCGAGTCTGAAGAATGGATGAGTCAGTGATGCTCTCCCTCTGGATTACATTCAGGTCTTTCCTCTAAGTTAACTTCTGACAGCTCCATCCCTTTGAAAAAGAATAGCGTTGCTTTGTTTTGTCTTTGCTTGTCGTAAAAATGTTGCGGGAGGCTTCCTCGGAGCCGTGACAGCAGGGGAGTTGCTGGCATACTGATTACTCCCATGCATTAAATTTGAAATGATGAATAGGATGTGGGAAAGTATTTATGCCTCTAATGCCAGCAGTCCTTATGCCTGTGACAAGCAGAGAGTAACATACAGGAAATAGAGGGTCGGCAGTGCAACATGGGAGGCGAACGTCATCAGAAAGGAACAAGCTCGGCCGGTGAATGACGTGTGATGAGAGGTGAGGGTTTGAAACATTTGTGATATTTGTGACCTTCATTACACGTGTGCGCAACATGTATGAATAGCCGGCGTAGCTCCAACAACCTGCTCCCAGTTATTTACCACTTACTGTCGCCGTACCTGTCTATCCGCTGGAGGCTGAGTGGGGTGAATAGTGCTCGAATTTCGCATGAGCAAATTGAGCCATTACATCCAATTTGCTTTAATTTAGCCATGCTTCATTGTCGAACCCATACCAAATGCTGAACTCATCTTACCATTACCACGAACAGGACAGCTCCTCAATCATGTAATCTATGTCTCCAAAAATACCCGTGTGAAGCATTGTCCACTTCTTTTTTTTTTTTTTTGTGCTGGCGTCACCACCGGCCAGGGAAATGAACTGAGCCTGCATGGATTTGTGTTCGTGCATGAAAGTATACATTATGCTGCAAAGTGGTTTTCACAGTTAAAACCAACCTTCCATACCAACAGGTTTTTTTAATGAAGTCTTTAAAGGCACCTACAGTACATAATTTCCCTTAGAAATCCCGGCCTTTGAAACCAATCACTGTATTGTTCCTTCAATCAGTTTCGCTGTGGGTCGGTAATTGCTTTTACAATTTTATTACTTTTAAAGCTCTCGTTTATCTCGACAGTACAGATAGAATATTGCCCCGTGCCCGCTCCGGTCGTGAATTGATGGAAAAGGAAACGATTGAATTACCCTGGAGATTTCACGGGGGAGAGGAGCGGTGGTGCTCGCATTATCTCGAAGGCACTGCTGCTCGGGCTCTCATAGTTTTATGCCGCTGTTTGCATGGTGCATTTCATTTATTTTTATTTTTTGAAGCCACTTCAAACATCTCGGCAAAAGCGGACCCCTTCATTACATTCCACTTAGCCCCCGTTAAGCTGCGTCGAGTTGGCATTTCTTTCTTCATTCGTCCCTCCAGTGACGACATTTAACAAACACTTTGTTCAACCTGGTTGAGTATTAAACAAATAAATGTGAGTAGCTCCGTGCAATAGGACAGAAGGCCCCCAGAGGTATCCGGTTTTCTCTGTCTGGATTTAGTCTGGATATAGATCTGGGCCAACACAACACACAAGCATAAGCTCACACAAGGATGATTGTTTTGACCAACAAGGGCTCACTCAACAAGCTCAGAAGTGGATTCAAAGGGCCAGATTACCTTTTTGTTGATATATGTTACCGCCCCTTCAGTCTCCAATAAGCACTTTATGTTTATTACAGTGCCTTGTAAGAACCTCGTGATAGCATGAGTCAGCTGTTTCTTTTTTTTTTGGGGGGGGGGGAATTCGATTGGATTTCTAAGTCAGGCCTAAGCAATTGGTCTGTTTCACTCTTTCGGTCAAGCTCTTAATGAGACCTTTTCTTGAGTAACCTGGACACACATGGGAGATGCATGTACAGCTTGGGTTTTCCTGAGAAAAGTGGCGCCTGTTAGCAGTTTGTAGCTGTCCGTTTTGAACGTCTTCTCTTCTGTCTTTCCTAAATTATAAAGGTGCTCAAAAAGCAGTGTGTAACAGATATTAACCAGGATTCCATGTGCTTGCCCGCACATTTAGGCCCTGTTTACATGACATCATTTTGAAAACAATGTCCGTTTGCACGGAAACAACAGATATGCTGAAAATGATGGGGTTTTCATGTTAGGCCACAAGAGGGTGCTGTTGTCTGTTTGTTGTTTTTGTAAGAAAACTAAACACGCGCAGGCAGAGAACAATAAGCATCCATTAACAATGGCTAGCACACAGATATTCATATTGAAACATGGCGAAGTTGGATTCCAATCATATATGACTCAACTTTAACGCTTCCAAGTCCCAAGAGGATATCTGCTGGGAGTCATGATGCTCTGGAGGCCACCATTGTTGTTATTCTCCATATACTCACGCATGTGCAGAATTTTACGATTGTCATGGTGTGCATGCGCTGTCGCAGCATTTCTGCTCTGAGATACAGCCTAAGTCTTTTCAAAAAGTTGCGTTTTCCCACATTACCATGGAGGAAATTACACCTTGGGTGCCATTTTATAGAATTTATAATTTCAGTCGTGTAAACAGACGCCCAAAATGGAACCTGTTTTTTTTTCACTTGACAACATCGCGTAAACAGAGCCTAAGATAAGTGTTTGCATTGCCTGTGTTACCTCCAACCAAAGAACTATTCCCAAAATCCAACCAAATTACATTTTAGACATTTTGTAATCTCCATTCATCAAGTTTGCACTTACTGGGCCCTGGGTTTATAGAAATGTTATGTAGAAGTGAAGCAGTGAGTTTCCCATAGAGCAGCTCTCCACCAGTGTGAATCAAGCCTCTCTTGATTACAGCGGGGTTCTTCCTGGTTCTCTTTGCATATTAAAAAAAACAAAAAACAGACTCTCTGTTGGTTCATTTGTGTTATCAGGGAGACACACACATCTCCTGTATAGTCTTTTGAGTTCACTGCAGTTTCCTCGCAGTCAGGGATTAGACCAAAAAAACTTCCTTCAGCCGCCAGAGATCTCGTTCTTTTTCTTCTTCCTTTTGAGGCACAGGCCGCAATGTACATGTATTGAAAAACCAAGCGATCCATCAGCTGTGCCGCGTCTGACATCTCCCACATCAGCTATCATTTATAATCTCCCATCTCTCACTGTCACCGCATATGAACGACAACAAAACCACTCTTGCTACTGTGTTTTCCAGGCCCATTCCATGCAATTTGCCTTCACTATTCAGCCCATATCAGTGTGTTTAGCAGACTTAAGTTTCCAGGGGAGGTAGTTTGGAGGATATATTTTGAAAAAAAAGCTGCAGAGCTTGGGTGAATTTTATTGTATAAAGGAAAATGTGAGGGAACTGGTATTTGGAGGATTTGTGAGTAGATCACAGTTCTTGCTGAAAAACTACTGAATGTATTTCATTTCGCTGAGTGCAACAGGATTTATCTGTCTATACTGTGCTCAATATCTACAATCCCACAAC
Source organism: Blennius ocellaris (assembly GCF_963422515.1). Taxonomy (NCBI): domain Eukaryota; kingdom Metazoa; phylum Chordata; class Actinopteri; order Blenniiformes; family Blenniidae; genus Blennius; species Blennius ocellaris. The sequence continues at coordinate 9,172,447 of NC_137669.1, forward strand.
TCCTCCTCAGTATGTATGCAGTAATGGGTACAAAAAAAAAGAAAGAAAAATCTTGCCGGCGCGTGTTGCGCTTGGAATAAAAGCAGAATGTCCAATTTGTCTTGATTTACGATACAGCAGGATATTTAGAGTTGCTTTTCTTAAGAGTATTTCTGTATGTTAAGTTGGTTTTCTTTCAAGCCAGCTTTCATGCCTCTGTTTTAAGGCTAAAACGTATCACAACCCAATAGCGAGCTATTGAGCGATCACTGTACACCCCCACCCCGAGCGCCATAACACAACAACAAAACAACGAAAGGCAAAGATTTCGTGTCGACATCTTGCTGTACACCAAAAGGGTTACCCTGTAAAGAAATGGACGAACCGGAGCAGACAACAGTGCAACTACAGAGGGAACGTGTCTCTATGAAAAGAGAATATGTTAATGAAATTAAAAAAACAAAAAACTTTTTTTTGTACAGAGATATATTTTTATGGAAATACATTTGTAATATAAAAAAGAAAAAAATGGATTGACATATATGTAAATGTTTTCTTTTTTTCATTATTGTAGTACAAATGCTAGTGGGGACTATATGAAAAATCTCTATATAAATATAAATATATATATAAATATATAAATATAAATATATACAAAGAGAAATAAAAACCAGACTTTTTGTATGTGTAAAAAAGATTGTACATAAAAGTTTACATACATAATGTACATATGTAAGACCCACCATGGCTTGTCTGCAATATATAAAATGTATTTTATCCGTCTGTATATGATGCTTTGCATTGTGTCTAAGCTTATTCTACTTTCTTGAACTTGAAACTTATTTTGAAGGTTTTGGAATAAAATATAAAACCTACATTTTGAGTGTTTCTTGACGTCATTGCCTCCAGTCCGTAATGATCAGCTTATAATAAGCAGCTTCCCATATTTGGCCCAGAATATTGGACTTAAATGTGCGTCCACATGGGACGAACCTTTATTCTGTTATCAGGATACTATATGTGTGTGCGTGCATGTCCCACCTGCCATGCTCACGCCCGTTATCACTTCCACACTCAGACTGATGCTGGGATGTCAGTTGACATTTGTTCACTGACACTGGAACATCACAAAAGCTATTTTGAAGGTAAAGTGGTATGACATGGTGTCGTGGTCGGCACAATTTTCTCCAGGTTAGCTGTTTTCTTTTTTCTTTTCTTTTTTCAGGCCGTGCTGCCAGGGGTTTGCATGTTCTTTCCTCAAGGTATGTTTGTTAGTTTCATTGACGGCTCTTAAGTTGCTGGGTGGAGATGGGACTTATTATATCTTAATGTGAGCCCTGTGATTTACTAATGACATATGGAGGATTTGTCCTGTTTTCAACCCAGTGTCGACTGGAGTTGGCTCCAGATCCCCACAACCGTCACGTGGAGAAAAAAAAGCTGAACACGACGAATGGATGGAACACAATGGTACATTTTTCCAGATGATGGTACATTTTTCGGATATAGCAAAATGGAAGTTGCGTTAAAGGCCTCTTTGTTCTTTGCAATATCTTAATTAAGAGCTGACTGAATATGTTGAGACCAAATTAGTTTGTTAGGAGTAACAATTCAATATCTTGAATTTGCATTTACATTCATTTTTCAGCCCAATTCTAATTATAAGCCCACTCCGTTCTGTTTGTTTAATTAAAATTTCCGTTTTCTTTACCTTTTCCTCCAGTATTTCATCTTCAATGTTATTGGAAAGACTCTGGGGAGCAAATTGCACCATGGCTATGCAACGTTTCAAATTGTGTCCCATCTTCACTTGAAATGTAGCTCGATCATTTTCATCAACGTGCAGGCTGAGGCAGATTGAAGGCAGATTAAAGTGTCAATGCGAATAATCAACCATCTGAATACGTCACACATAAAAATTTTATATTAGAATTATAATGTAATAAATATAATTAAATATAGGTAATGTAGTTGCTCATAGAGCTTCATGTAGCAACCAGGAGCAACTTCTGTAGCTTTGAATGTACTGCAATGTCTCCAAAAGTTTAACATCATTAAAACGTTACTACATTCATAATACATGAAACTGAAAAAAAGTGTGTGTATATATATATATATATATATATATATATAAAATTGGAAAGTTAGATTATTTATCCTCAATGAACTAATATGGCAACTACACCATCCATCTAATATGATAAGTAAACTGCACAAAAACTCCAATAAAAAGATTTTATTAAATTTTTTTCCCAAATCAAACTGACTTATTCATGTATTATTACAACACTGGCTGCGGTTATTACATTTCAAAAAGATCTTTTAGTGCTACCATAATTGAATAACCTAAGTGATTGGCAAGATGTTATTGGCTTTTTCATATCTAAAATGGGTGAAATGAAACCATTATTGGTCATTATTACATTATCGGTTGCTCAGTTGTTAAACTGACAAGAAATGATTTGGATTATTTCTGTTTATATAGAATAAATCTCAATAACATGGATATGTAAAAGCAATGTGAAGAATGTAAATCCTATTAAGAAGAAAAGTAACCGCATACTGCGTGTGTTGCAACTCCATGACCTTTGATACATTTACTTTAAACAGGAGCACAAATCAAATACCCTCCACACAGCAGTGATTGGATGTATTGACTAAGCACTGGAAGCGTTAATTGGGTTATATTATCCCGACGTCAACCCGAGTTTAAATGATCTTAATTAGCGGCATTCACCCTGTAGGTGCAGTAATCGACCTTCATCTTGTTGTAGCCGTACCATGAATCTTCATGTTGACACAGCACTCAGAGCATCCACTATTCAACTGGAAAACTGATCTTCACTAACAAATGGTCAACGAGCAAGCCAAATATCTGCAGTCAGTCTTTTAGCGTGATTAATATGCGGAGGCCCGGCTCCATGTTGTTGTGCTTCTGTCGATGTTTGAACTGTGGAAGAAGTCGTCCTCTTGCAAACCCAGCGGGAACCAGAAAATGGGATTTTAAAAGCCCAAAGTCTCTGCAGTTAACTTCCTAAATAATGCATTGTCGATGTCGACATTAAAGTCATGAAACTGTTTTTCTCATCCCCGTATTTCATCATTTAATGTATTGCATATTGTGGCAGTGTAGACATAAAAGCACGCCTCCAGAACTTGCGCTTGGCTCTCATTTCGACTGCAGCAAAGCCAGTAATGGCAGCACAGTAATGCCTTGCAGCTCTTTTTTTGTGGTGGTATAAAAGTACTAATAGACAGCTAGGGAAAAATGCTCTGATCTTATCTTCTATACATATGGAGGAGTGTGGCATATTGTGAGGAGGCTGATCATTTCTCATGGAACAAGACTTGATTGGTAAAAACAGAATTTACTTGCCATCTAATTTTAACTTAAATGTTCTTCTTGCTCCGGGCAAACTTATGTCTCTGTTTCTGTGAGAATGAGGAAGCATACGGGCAGGTATGTGGCTGTGTTTCGCCCAAGTATTGGCAAGGTTAGGGCCTTCTCCTGATTGATTAAATCAACAGCCATCCACGGGTCATTAGTCACTCCCCGCTCTCAATCAGGTTTTCCACAGCGATTAATCAGACTGTGTCAAGTCTCCCTGACCTGCAGGAGTGTTCCCTTCACGTCATCCTGTTAGCCCTCCATCCTCAAGTCTGGACTTTAAACAAATGTGTGCGGCACTCGTTGTTTGTGTCCCGAGTCGATGTGGAGCATTACCTTAACGACCGCTCCACTTTATCACGCACTGACGATGCGGATCAAAAAGAAGCGATCGATTTCCCTACCCGGGCAGATAAATCACACATGCCGCCGCCTTATGAACTGAAGGCAGCTCTCATCCGAATGGAATCTGATTGGACTTGGATGCTCCCGTGTGACGGTTCATCCTCATCTCGGCTTTTATTTGTAAGATCAAGCGAAACACCATGATGAGGATCAGCTCTTGTGTTTCGGGGGAGTTTCATGATTGTCTTCATCTGAATCTTTGCTTCTTTAAATATACAGAAGTTGTCATTTAGCATGGCGTAGCTCCCCAGAGAGGAAGCGGGAAGCTTGCTAAAGGTGCATGAACTCAAACGTGTCCCGGAATTGAGAAGCCAGTTTAACGTCAAAATCGGTTTTACTGTTCCTCTCTCACTGTGCCACCCCGATGTCTCCTCAGGCCTTTTAATATCAGCGTGAAAAGTTCTGAGGAGAAGAATGAAGGAAAGAGGCTTCTTTTTTTTTTTTTTTGCTCCCCAGATGTCTTTTTCTTTTTGAGTGCAGAGATGCAAGAAGACAATTAGCTTTGTCACTCTTATCAGTGTGGCAGGTCTGAAGCATCACAGTGACAGTTCTTACACGCTGCCATCCTGCCGCAGATGACGGCTTCCTCCAATTACCCAGGTGTCCGGCAGCCATGTTCCCATTGTGCCTTCCTTTAATAAGGAAAGTGTATTTTTCCACACAATCCATTGAAATTCAGACGTTGGCAGAAACATAGTACTAATTTTTCCAGGTAGCTGTACTTTAACGTCAACCTTTTTTTTTAAGTTCTAATTTTAATATCTGAAAATGAATATCTACTTGTCACTTGTTGTAAAAGGTAAACATTAATCAGTTGTGTGTATTTGGCATAAAGCAATTTAATCTAATGGCCGAACCGATTGATGGATACACACGTTTTTCACAGGACAGTCACTCCCAATTTGTTGATATGTTTAACTTTGTATTAATACGATGTTTTATGCTGATGGTTTCAACAACAAAAACTACTTAGTGGTTCTTTTGATGATAAAATGTCTTCTGCACCATTCATTTTTAATTATTCCTTTTGTTGACTGATTCACTGATTTACAGTCCAACATTACAATATTATTTTCAAAAAAGTTTATCAACTGCAAAATACTTATTGAGGCTTGCTCAAAGATGATTTATAATACCTATATTTACCTAAAATATAGATACCTATATTTTTGGTAAATATAGGTATTATAAGTCATCTTTGAATAAAAGTAAAAGTTTACTTCCTGAAATCTTCCCAGACGTGATGATAATCTTCTCAGAGGGTAATCTGTATGTCTATTCCTAACTAAAATATATGTATTCTTCGAGCAGTGGTACAAACATTACATCAAGCTCTAGAATCAAACAGTGATAAACAGATAATGCTTCAACTGTATAGAAAATCTAAATACAACAACAAAAACAAACTCTAGGTTATACTTAGCAAATATTAACATGAAATGTTTAATAATTTTTTTTTTTTAGATTTATATCTTAAAAGTCAGTTAAATTCAGATTGTTTTGTGTGACGTATGAGAAAAATGATATTTGGAGTGTTAAAATACTTCAGGTTGCAATGATACTCTGAGATGCACCTGTAGACGTTTTCAATCATATTAAACTGAACTAGATGTCATTGTTCCCAATGACATTTCGACACTCACCAGACAAACAGTCCATTCCTATGATTTTCTATACTCTGATCATACTGCATGCATGTGAAACTAAACCCAATGCTGCTATTTTTTCAATCAGTGTCGTTTCTCATTTTAAGGGTTTGTTTGTTTGTTTGACTGTCGATGTGTTTGTTTCCACACAAGGTCAGAAGGGGCATCTTCCTTCTGGATCGTCCACTCAGTTTCTCACTCTCCGTTTGTTTTACTGTGTCAAGCCGGGATATTCAAGGAAACATCAAAGCAAGAGGTTTACCCTCGCAAATCCCCCCCAGGCCTGCTGGCCGGGTCCTTGGCTAATATCAGGCAAAATCCACCCTCTGCTGTCCCAGAAGACATTGGACCAAGGATGAAGGGATTGACTGATGAGAGGAAGTATATATTTGCTCTGTCAGTTGAATTTGTCAGCGGGGGGCTGGCTTACTCTCTGCATCCAGCGCACCCTTGGCTCACAGCTCGCTGCCTGTAATTACCAGTAAGCATCACAGAGCTCAGTCACTGCTGACACTCTCTTCAGGCCGAGCTCCCTAATGTCACATTCATGTAGCTTGTCATTATCTTATAAGGATATAAAGACACACTGCAGCCATCTTAATCTCGAGAAGTCATTTTGTCAAAATTGAATTGGTGAGCTTCTCACGATGCGATCTAAGTGCTCTCAACGCATCTCTGTTTTCAGTCATTACCATGAAGTTGCAGACTTGATATGAAGACGAAAAGTTAATTATAATAATTTCCCTTTCGCTATTTTATTTGCGAGAGCGCAGTGCTTTAACGAATAAAAAAAAGTCGAGACAAAACAGACCGATAATTTGCCTGTGTCTTGGAATGAGCTAAAAATTTCTCATTATCTTAAATAATGAATGAGTAAAAAAAAAAAAAAAAAAATCCCAGCTCAGTGATAACAGTCAACAGTGAATCTCCAATTACCACCATGCTTGGCTCCTAACAATAGGACAATAACTGTCAGTGGTCTGTGGCGTGATGGGATAATAATACCCAGGGCTCATCAGGAGGATATGTGCAAACGTGGATGCGCACTTAGAAATCGTCTCGTTTACAATTCCTCCATTGTCTCTCTCGCCTCTCAGTCAACTAGAAGCAGGCAGACTTCCCATGTGTGGCACTCAAACTGATTCATTAGCACATTTGTGTAATTATCAGGGCAATTAATGTCGAATCGGTGGCTGTGGGAGATGTTATGCTGATTTATTCACACAGAATCTGAGCAGATCATTTTTTTTCACCCCCAACAGTTGGCAGAAACATGTACACAGAAGACGACGAACCCAAGTGTTGGATACATACCTCGTGACGAGGTAGAGACCAAATGATGCATTATTTGATTGGGAAAAGTCATCCATGAAACACTGAGAAGCCATGTATCATGGAATCCTTACTTAATAATCTGTAAATGGTTCTTAAATACCTCACAGCTGACTTAATTAACATAAAACATAAAATTGTAGCCAATAAATCAGAAGTCTAAATATTACTTAATAAAAATCATAATTATCGCTATTATAAATGAAACAATTGCTCAAATCTTTTTTAGTTTACAGGTTAACAGAGTAGAAATAAAAGGATAAACCATCCACTTTTTTGGGGGGGGTTCATGTAGGATTATGTCAGTTATTTTAAAAAAAACAAAAAAAAAAACCTCAGCTTATAATAATGCTGTGACTCCAATGTCATCTTCTGTTTCCATTCCACGTAACTTTATCTTGAAGTCGATCAGTGATAAAATAAGTAAAAAAAATTTTGGCAACAGTTCATTGAAAGCGGTGACCTTAAAGTCAATTTGTTTAAACTGGTGTTGGATTGAGGCTAAATGTTAATGTCTTCCTCTGAGTTTCTGGGAGCAAAAGACCTCTTTCACAGTTACACAATGAGACAGGACATTCCGATTTCTTCTATTTTTGTCTGTATAACAGACATCTGTATAGGCATGATGAAGTTGGCGTCTGCCGATAAGTTTTAATAACAGAGCCCAAATTTCCCTTGAGTTTGAATGATTTGACAAAAATCTTTTGTACTTTATGATTGAAACAAGCTTCAAGCCTCTCAGTCTGGAGACCGGTCATTAACCAGGCAAGTACAGTGTCATTGTTCCCTTCATTATAATCTGCCTGAAAATAGAAGCAGATTAAATAGCTTTGACATCACCAACTGTTAACTCACCAATGGCTTTCAGGTTACATAAGCACTGCATCACTTGAAGGCTCTGAGTGAAAACCATGCTGATCGGAATTTGCTTGACAAAAAAAAAATTGCATCTTTACACAGTCAAACATGTTTTGACTTGGCACATAATGTATTGTGTTGCTATGTCAGTGTAATGTTTGCTCTATTGGACCCTGTTTACAAGGGCATTTTGAAAACTTTTGTTGCTTTTCCGGGTCACTTTACTCGATAACAGTACTCAGACTCACTGAAAACTTTTTGAAAATGACTCCCAAGGTACAACTTTTCAAAACAGCTCCAGCTCAGTCCCTCTGGAAACACACCACGGTTGTCGTAAACAGTTCCGCATGTGTGTGTAGATTGACAATAACAGCAACAGCAGCATCCAGAGTGCTCTATGCGCTGCTCACACTTTTGGGACTTGGTAGATTTATAATTTCTAATCACCCACAATCCAACTTTATCCATAATAATGTCTGTGTACTGTGTTCATATTTATGATGTATTGTTCTCTGCGTGCGTGAGTCTGTGTGTGTGTGGTTTCATCACAAAAACAAACAACTCCACCTACGTGGAAACAACATTTTTGCATTTCTGCTCTTTACGTGTAAATGGATATCGCTTTCAAAATGTTGCCGCGTAAACAAGCAACTTTTGTCAAACAGAAATGATGCGTTTTCACTTGAATTATCATGCAAACTGGTCTTGATCATGCTCTTCTCATGGCACATTCCCACAAACCTTCAGTTTCTCTGAGGGGTTTTTGCCAGAATTGCTGAAGTCATAGTGATGTTGATCCAATCATGGTTGTTTGATCTCCATCAAGTCCCTGGAGATAAAGTCTGTACTCTCTTATCCTGAAGCTGTAGATGTGTGGTTCCTGTTCTGTGTCAATGCATCTGGATTGTGCCAAAAATATCTATTGGGCTTATGGCTAACTATCACAGATAGTAAGTAGGTTGGTCATATAAAACAATTAGGAATTAACATTAGATTTAATGTTCATGAGTTGTTGTTTGCTTTTGTTGTTGTTGTTGTTGTTGGTGGGGTTTTTTTCCTTCCTGTTTTTGTTTGTTTTTGTTTTTGTTTTGTTTTTTGTTTTGTTCTGTTTTTCTCTTTTCTTTTTTTTTCTTTCTTTGTTTTGTGTCCTTTTGTTTTTGCTTTTGTTATAATTGTTGTGATTATTTTGTTTTTTGCTCTGTTGTTGCTCAGGCTGGTTTAATCTCATGGCAGTTGGAAAATATTTAGATCACTGTGATTACTGTATTATTAAAAAGAAAAAAAAATGTATGTAGCACTAACAAGGGTATTGTATGTATCTCCCCACCAAGTCTTTCTCTGTCTTTCCTCTCCTCTCCTCTCCTCTATCCTTTCACCCCAACCGGTCCGCAGAATGCCGCCACCTCTGAGTCTGGTTTCTGCAAAGGTTTCTCCCTGTTGGGGGGAGTTTTTCCTTTCCATAGTCGCAAATACACCTGCTTGCTCATGTGGATATGTTGGGCTTTTCTATTTTCTCTATAAAAGCACATTGGAATGACTGTAATGTATTTAAAAATGTCTCTTTTTTTTTAAATTAAAATCATCCTGCAGACTCAGAGGGTCAACAGACACCACCTCTCTTCACTGTGTGCAGAGGCCTAGCCATTATTTCAAGAGAGGTTTTCTATGCTTCCATCTGCTTTCCGTCAGAAACCAGAGGGCGGCGTTGGCCTCTATGAAGGACTTTCTACATGTAATTGAACTTCTTGTATCATTCACGATAAAACCTCGAAGGTGAACGTATGTTTTAATCATGCTCGGTGCACTGCTGAAGGTCACTGAAGATACCAACTAACCTTCTCTGTTTTTGTTTCACGTTCCAGCGCCGATCCATCCACAAAGGCTCTGTCACAGACTGTTAAGTTGAAATGAGTGCCGAGCGAATGTTGGTGGACGTGCTGAAAAGAAGGTCCAGCTCGATGCTGCAGTGCAGTGGCTTCCTGTCAACTGGTGCATCACCACTTCACCACAGAAAGTTCTTTTCCGACCAGCTAAGTAAGTATATACCATTATCTTAAGTTAAGGTTGTCAATTTGAAGATATTCAAGTTTTGTGTTGAACAGTTTTATCTGAATACTGATTTTGTATTCACATGAATTCCGTGTGAGGAGTGAACCACGACTCGCTGTCATTAATATTTGTCTGTGTGCATGTGAGTCTAGTTTCTTTACGAAAACAATGTGACCCCATTTATAAATCACACATTTTCATCTGCAGCTATTTAGTATTGACCGAATGAGTGTGAAGTTTAGTCACATTATGAAGTGTGAACTGCCTCACAAAATGCAACAGAGATTTGCTTACCTGGATTTGTGTAACATGACAGGAAACTTTTCAACACGCTCATTGTTGTGGGGTCGTGCCCCCTCCCAGCATGCATTGTGACATTTCTGACACGGTGAGAGAGCCTGTTCATTCAGTCGGGTAATAAACACTCAACAGGAAGTCATTGCGCCCCACTTCACTCCCAGATTGAAAAAAAATAAATAATAATAAAACAAGATACTTTTCCAAAGCTGAGTTGCCATAGCAACGGAGGAACTGTGCCCCCCTCATTTTAATAGGGGTACTCTCAAGTAGCTGGTCTACATGGCAGGTTTGGGAACATTTCTACAATGAGAGGGACGAGCTCCACGTTCCCGCCTTTGTATGCTCTGTGAAATTGTCCCGGTTCTTCAAGTGATAACGTAAATCTCATTATGCGTGCTGCTCTGTGCCACTCGGAAGGTAAACAACAGTCAGGAGACTAGTTTTCATCAGATATGCATGCCACTCTTCACTTTCGATGGCTGACAATGATGCGACACTACCATCAAGGCGTACACATTAAGATTGACAGGATGTTTTCAACCTACACAGGTTTCTAAAACAAATGATGTGTTTTTATATAATTGATAGCTTATTGGCTAAATGTGCTTTGAATGTAGATACTTTATACAGAATAATGAATCCCGCTCTTAACAATGTTAATAAATACAGTTAAAAAGTAGCCTATAGTTTATATTTGTTAAAAGTACTTTCATTGGCTATCTAACAGCAGTTCTTCCAGTTCACTTCAGTAGAGCCTGAAGTGTTTATGATTATTTACTGTAGATGCTGCTGCAGGTGATAACTATGCTGTTGTCTCTATGGGGAAGAAGAATCATAAAAAAAGAACCATGAAAAATAAAAAAAAATCCTGTCCTGGAAGCAATATGGACAACTTTATTAGCCTCAATCATTGCAATTCATTTCAGCAAGGCACACGCATACACACACATTTAATGAAAAAGAATTTACAGCCAAGTTAATTATCTTCATTTATTTCTTTAGATTACCTTTATATACTACTGCATGGGACAAGTCCATTCAGTGTGTGTGTCACTTTACCTTTGATACCTTAATGCGCCTCAAACATAAGTAAGATGTCCCTCACTGCATATAGGAGTTTTTTTCTTCATATTGTAGACAGCTGCAATCAAATGTCCAGATTCTGAAAACATGTCTTTTTGAGGCAAATAGTAGTCCTCATGATTTCATTCTGAAGAAGAAGCCCCCCCCCCCCCCCCCCCCCAACAGTTATTTGACTCACCTTTTCCGCATACTAGCGGGATGTTTCTCAACTGCCTTGACCTTTCCCATACATGAGTATTGAATGGTTTTCTATTGGTAGTGTTAATGTGGAATGCACCTTCATAAAAGAAAGATAGAAAGCAATTAGCATCATGTCCATTACCTCCAACACAAGCCAGTGACATGGACGCTGACAATAGCACTACAACAAGCTCGTACTCAATACCTCGTGATAAACAACTTTGCTTTTCTACTGGCCTCTTTACTGAGTCCAACATGAAGAGCATTAACAATACAGATTTTTATCATTATTATTATTATTTCTTTTTTTAACAATCAGATGGACTGAAATCTATCATTTGTGTCAGATTTCACTGTATATTGTACCAGAATTTTTCATAAAATTAAAATTGGCTTTAGATTGCAGGCATTTTTTGTAGTAATTGTCTGGTTTCACTAAAGATATAGACATTATGCTCAACACAACAAAGAAAAACCGTAACGAAGTTATTATGGCACTATTTTACTGGTGCAGCCCATTAAAGATAAACTTGAGCTCAATGTGGCCCCTGAACTAAAATGTGTTTGACACCCCTGATTGATCGCTTCGCCGTGATTAATTATTGATAATTTATGCTTTGTACAAAGTAGATTCATTAGTAACAGTTTATGATATGATTCTGATTATATATATATATATATAAAAAGCTGGAACATTAGGAACTTCTGTTTTTCATTGCATAATAGAAACATCATACTTATTTTGATTAGAAAAGTCATGTTTTATAAAAAACAATTTTTTACATTTTGCACAAAATTGATGAAATCAGATCTTTTTATAACGTGATATTACTTAATCCCACATAAACTTAGACAACTTGGCACCAATAATGGCACCTTGTCACAAAATCTGGTTCTTTAATAATTCCAACCTGTAACCCTGTCCTTGGAACTGCAATTCTCTTCTGATGTTTTTCTTTTTTCCATTTTTTTTCTTTTTTTTAACACAATATACAGCTTAGAGGGAAATGAGACAGCGTCTGGGGGAAGTAATCAGCTTTGTGTAGGGTCAATAACATGATCAGATGAGCCCATTGTTAATTCCTGATGAGGATAGCTCAGCACTTGTACTGCCTCCCCCTCTGCAGTTGAGGGAAGATAAATTATGAATAAGGCATCCATAAAACATCTACTTATTTATGGAGATTAGGGGATATTTAAGACAGTTCTAATTAAATTCAGCTGATCCTAGGTATTTTGCCAGAAATCCCTGTAGCTAAGGCTTCTTTCGGTTATTGTAATGAAAGAAGAGCGGCAGGATGCGATAATAAGGAAGCAAAAGAAATCACTATGCCAATAGTGTAGGAAGCATTGTATAAAATGTTCCAGCATCTGACTGACCTTAATAGTTCTGTCTACAACAAGTAATAGATGGTATTGATTTATGGGTTTTTTTAACGTCAGGTAACTGTCCATCATTTTAGCTTTTTACTTCAATTCCTTAAAAAATATATTTGAAGTACTCATGCATGGTTTCAGGCAGAATATAGAGATTGTTTCCTCTAGACAGATTTCTGCAGATATGAGTTTATGTGCATAATGGGACTTTTATTCCAACGTGATCAAATAATGTCAAAAACATATTTTGGCTCCTCCATGATCATATATGCATTTATGTATATTTTTTAAGGGGGCATAGTAAACAATACATGTTTTTTTTTCAGCGTTCTACACAGCATGCTCACATACTGTAGATCTGTAAGTCAGGACTCTGAGTGAGACTGCTGGGGCTTCTTTTTTCTTCAATGCTTCATTGACAGAGTGGAAGACAAGGAGCTCAGATCTTTTGTGCATATGCTGGCCCATGCTCTGCTGTTAGCCAGGTGAAGAAAAAAGGCCTGATTACAAAATAAAAGTCAGGTTTACTTACACCTGTAAAATTTCCCTTCAGGTTAGAAGAAGCTCTTAAGTGGTCTACACTGTGTAGAAAAACTCTCCGTTCGTTTTTTTTTGTGTTGTGGGTGTTTGCAGTCTGATGCACATTACATCTGATTAGCAGTTTTTTTCCATTAAGTGTAGTAACTTAGTGAGTGACAGTTTAATGTGTTTACAGTCATCTCACATGGTCAAAACCCACATCTGCATGGCTTCACTTTTGATTTCCCCGCTGCCTTTAAACTGTGATTACATGTCTCTCTCACTTTCTCTCTCTCTCTGTCACTCGCTCTCGCTCTCTTTGCTCTTCTGGCACTGGCGTCTAAATGCTGATGACAGATTGAGTCCAGCCTGAAAACTACAGAGAGATGCTCGTTCCCCATTGTGATTACATGACATTAGGGCAGAGAGATAAGCTCAAATGTGTAAAGTGAATCAGATTCGCTCGAGATTTTTCAAAATGCGCCACATTCCGGTTGTGTCTCATTACAGAGGCTTGCTGCAGCCCCCATGTGACGGCTGTGAGGTGATGAGCACTGTACATAGCGGCTCCGTTTAGACACTTCAGAGAGTGGTGGAGAGAATGCAATCAACTACACTCTCTGTAATGAAAAAGCTCCCAGCCATCTGCTTTTGTGGGAGGTCGCGCGAGCCAATGCGCAGCACCGACTCCAAAGGGTGGAACGCCCGTCGGATACAGCGCCGTGTTTGGCTCCTCGAGTATTTTCAAAATCAGTCCATCAGTCATTCCACTTCAATCACTCTCTGCCACCAGTCAGGCCTGCAGTGGTTGAATCACCTGCTCAAATCCAGCACAAGTGAGTGAAGACCTAATCAATGCAACTCGAGCTGCAACAGAAATTTTCCCACAGCAGATATTTGGATTTTCGTTCAGCTCTTTGTCGTTCCGCACACGGATCAATGCGCATACGCCTGAATCTGTTTGAAAAGCATCACTACCCACATTAATACAGAGCAAAGTTTAAAGGATTGTGGATTCCCCCCTCTCAAAAGCAGCCATAGCCAATCTGCCTAAATCCAAGAAGACAGGCAGGTAAGACCAACTATCATCCTTTTCTCTGTACGCGTCTTTACTGTACTCTCAGAGCAGCTAACTGATTCATGTGTAACCCCCCCCCCCCCCCCCATGTGTTGGCACACTCGGTGTATTCAAAGAAAGTTTAAAGCAATAAGAGTCAATGACAGCAGAACAATTATACGAAGAGTAAAGAAATTATTTTTAAACTTGTAAAAGTTAAATGGTAGTCACATAAAGACGTTTATCCACACAGTGTTTTATAGTCCCCATGAAAGCATTGCGAGACATTACTGGATGCTTCACAGCACCCAAAGAAACCCGATGAGCCAGCAGTTTTTCTTTTCGTTGCTTTTTTATTGTGTGCTAGTCAAGTAACAAGACATCCCGCTGTGCTATAAATAAAATGTAATTAAAACTAGTGTCCAATAACCGCATCCTGGCATGCTCAAAACGGCACACAGGCTGAAAGACTGAAGTTTTCAGTTTTAACAGTGTTGACAATAAAAAAAAATAAAAAAAAAACTAAAACACTTTTGCAATCAGGTGGCGGATTAAAAGTTATCATCCAAATGATGGTAGCCGGGTTGCTAACTTAACAGCCAGCTGGAGACAGAGTTTATATGATGCATTAAATGAACTGAGAAAAGCAGAATTTTGCAAGTTAGATATTAATGCTAGAATAGGTAAAGGAACTTTTTTTTTACCAGGATATCATTGGGTATAACTGACATGTTGGTCAGTCCAACTTATTTACATCATCAAAATATGTCAAAACTTGACAGGAAACAAAACAGATGTCATTGCAGCTGTCAGAAAAAACTTCAAACTGCAAGTACATCCAAATGCAACAGACCGTGTTCATGCAGCTTCAGAAGATCCGCACGAGCTCATCACATTTTTCAACCAAAAGGAGAATTAAATAAAGCAAGGGAAGGGCAATCATTTTTGCTATTATCTTCAACTGTAACTATCAAGCTTTGTAGCAGCGCTGTCAAATTGTAGTCCATTTCAGTGAATGTTGTCATTTATGCCCATGAATAGTCCAACTGAAAGCTGAAGACCTTTCTGATTTGGTGCTTATTAAAAAACAAGAACAAAAGAAGTAGACATTTTATGCTGCACTGTATCTTTAACTCTTTTTTTAATTCGTTTTTTTATTTGGTTACATTTTGAAAATGCTTTTTATCTTTCCTTATTTTTATTATCATATCTCGTTATTATTCCGCTGCTGTTCATTTCTGTTCATTTGAACACTTTGGATTGCTTCGTTGCTGAAATCTTCCACAGAAGTATTTTGCTTACCTTGCTTTGCCTTTCAAAACAACAAAAATGCATTCAAGGGCTTAAACCAGTACACTCGCTGCCCTTCGATGTGCGAGCGCAGCACCTTACTAAACAACAACAACAACAATGTCCTTGAGATGCAAAAGGTATCCCGCCATTGTTCAGCCACAACCTCTTCAATTTCAAAGCTGTCCCACCAAGTCTGAGCTTTCCTGGTCCTGGAGGCCCGGCATGTGTTCTATTGGCGCTGTGCGATCGTCTTGTGTTTCCCTGCCAAGTGGACTGTGCAACATGTTCAGCCTCAGTTGGGTGAACTTATTAACTTTAAAGAGAAAAAAACTAAACAAAAAAAATGTTCAAATCACAGGAAGTTGATAAGCATGAATACTTGGATGCAAGAAATGGGGGGAAAAGAAATAGCACATTTTGTTGCAAATTGTGTTTACGCTGTTAAGGCAGGAAGCAAGTGAGGAGGATTTTCAAAAGGAGCATTCTGACAAGGGAAGTTTCCTTAACTTAGACAGCCCACGCTCCAGCACAAAATCTACTAAGTGTGCCTTCAAATCTTACCTTTTTGTGATTACTTCTTAATTTTACATCCTACATTTAATTAAAATATATGCATGTTCTACTGCTATTTAAAACATTACTCCTTTCAACTTCTGACAACGACTCAGATTAAAAGTAGTTATTTTTTCCTTTCTCTCTCGCCTGTAGGAAACAAATAGTGTCAATGTTCTCTTTCAGTTCTGGTTTGGTCCTTGCAGATTGTTTTTACATCATCTGCACAGAACCTTTTGAGAACATTATCATGTGATTATTTATAAATGTAAAAGACGGGCGGTGTGTGGAAAAACTTTTTTTTTCCCAGCTCCTCCCAGGAGTTCTGCACTTATGTCTCTTTTGAAATTCGAAACGTACAAACCATATATAACTTTGTTTCCACCATTTCGAAAATACAAATGTCTCTCTTCTCTTTCCATTGTAGCTACTGTATGTATTTACCGTCACTGTGAAAGGATAAAAGAAGTCCAGGTAACAGTTATTGCTACTGAAAGTGCAGAGGTAGAGTGATGAAGTTACATCAAAAATGGTTTAATGCAAAATCAGAAACACTGTTTCTAAAAATAAAAAGAATCCGTCATTTTACAGCCAGTCCATTACCTTTCATCTATCTTCTGCATCAAGCTGAGCCCTGCTGAGTGTGAGTGAAGGCAGTGTACTCGCTGGACAAATCCATTACAGGGCGAACGGAGACCTTGACATCCACACACATTAAAATTCACGCTTAAAGGCAATTTGCGGTGAACACTTCACCGCAAATAAATATTGCTGCACTGTGGGATGAAACCGCTGACTTGGAGAACCCATGTGTTGACAAGGATGTTCTCCCTGCACATGCATTGGTTCCACACAGAAAGGCCTTGAAATATGGAACATGCCACGCCCCAGGTCGTTAACTTTTTTTAATTATCATTATATCTTAAAAAAAAAAAGAAAGTTCCATTCTCAAAACGATAGTTAAGTAAATCTATGAAGTTATTAATGATGAAGTTGACGTGTAAGTTAACTTTTTAACTTTTTTTTTTTCCCACACATGCATCTTCTCCTTATAATCTGGACATTATACTACGTTCAAGCATGATCTTATTTCCCTTGTGAGTGAACTGACCAAAATGTGGTACCCTTGTTTAATGGCCATCCCACTTCTCTCTTCCCAAAAGGCAGAGGGGTTGTTTTATTGAACATGTTAGTCGAGTCTGTCGGATTCATTGATTCTTCATTCGTCAAGGTTTGTGCAACTTTGAATCTATAGCCCTGAATTATCCGTCTCTGAACTGTGGAGTTATAAATCTCATTGCTATAATACAAGTCCCACCCTGTTAAAAACGAACTAATCACCTTGTGAAAACTGTGTTTGAACATATGGATGTGTTGCCTTTTCTTCTTTGTCTTTAGGTGTAGCTTTAGGACTGTTGTATGTGTATTTTTTTCCCTTCACAAAATCCAGAAAGATGCCAAAGGTGAAAGAATGTGATTATAAAAACTGATTGCAGACATTGCTCTGCCCCTTCATCTTTCTTTCTTACCCTTCTGGCTTCCTGGACAGCAGAGGGGTTTCCCCTGTCCTGCTTTCTGGAGCAGCTCCACTGTGTGCAAACTGCAGGCACTGTATACCTGAGGCCTCTATCATCCTCTGCCTTGACAGCACTCTCTTCCTGGAGATGGAGTTGTTTTGTTTTCAAGGTCTGAAATCATTGGGATCACTGATGAAACCTCTGTTACCTTTATTAATGTGGCCTGACTCCCTGCTCATTTGCAAGCAGCTGGGGTTCTTCACAAGGGAAGTTAATATTGTTATGCCTGCTGGTAATAAAATAGCACTTGGTTGACTTTTTTAAAAGTTCTGTTGGCACTGGTTTCGTATTTTGAATCTGCACATTGATGACGCCTTCCTGCGTTGAGCCTGCGTGGAGCCTGCATGCTGCGGTTGTTTGGTTTGTTGCCGGTCTTTCTCTTTTACCCCTTTGATAGCCTGGTGAACAATCCAGGGTCTGTCCTCCATTTTACAGAGAGTCAATTGAGATAGAGGCACGGTGGCCTGGAGTTTAACTTTGATCAAATGAGAATAGTGTGGCTTAAGCAATCTTTTGTGAGCAATTGTTTTTAAGCTTTTGACAGCACATGACAATCTTAAATTAAAGTGAATTAAAACTAACTGAAAAGACTAATGGCTCTATACAGTGAATGTATTAGGAACGTGAAAAGTTAAGAAGTAAGACATGGAAACCTTCTAGTCTTCCCTCAGTCAGGTATACTGTATTTCTTAATGTATTTCAGCTACATGGGTTTCCTACATAACGGTCATGAATAAATGGTGAGAAAAGCTGACAGGAAAAAAGGTCAACAAATGAACATATAATGGAGCAGCTCATAAAGGAGAAAATATCTACAGGTATTTAAATCAATATATGTACGATCATATATATATATATATATATATATCGGCTGATCTGATTTGTGAATTGTGACTGACTCAAAACATCCTGCAATAACCAATCATGTTCAGAGTCTATATGTCATATTATTGTTTGTTCAACTTTTACATTGACACCACAAACGATCTTTAGTGTGTCTCTCACGCTACACCACCTACACCCCAAGGGAATAACAGTTACACATACAAGGCGATGATTATAATTCCCAATCTTTGCATATATATTTGACAAATGGTATCTTGTCAGTAAACAAGAAGACAATAAATAGTTACTCTATTCTAATTTAATCTCCACTCTGGCGGTAGAACCTTTCTCAGGAGTTTAGTCCAACAATTGTAATTAGTTGAAGTTAGAGTACTTACAACTTGACTTGAAGGAAGGCTGGTGTAAAATAATTTCAGGCTGATGAGTGGTAAACAAATGGATAGAAAAGGCTTGTTTGAAGTGACAATTATTTCATCCAGTGTGCTTGATGATCGATAGATCATTAAGCAGTGTGACACTGTGGTTTTCATGTGAGTGGACAGTGTGGAATCGGTGAAAGTACCAACTACATATCTCTACCAGATGTTGTGTACACTGTTGTCAAGGCAGTCTGTTCATAATGTTCCATGGACAAATCGGCACCAATGTATGAAATGCTTTCCTTGGTTTTGTCTCTTTTCATAAAATATAGAGATGTTTTCATTCAAAGCCTCGCTGAATGAACAACCTGTTCACACTCTAATAGATGTGTTCTTGCCTGTTTCAGGCAATTTTCTGCGTTTTTTTTTTCTTCATTCCACCTGTTGGTCAAGGCAGAGACATACAACATCTTCAACCTGTAGTCCTTGTATCCATGAAAAGCCAATAGCCACTGTTCGTCTTGCCAATCTGACAGATGCATTAGTTAGTCAACATTGCACTTCTCATCTCCTCTGCTTTTAATGTACCCCATCTTCACTTTTAAGGCCCATGTCAAGCTCCTTTTGTGTCTCCGTCCTCTCTCTAATCTCAGGCCTTTACATTATTTCCCCGTCCCCTAAAGCCACAAAATGTCTATCACGTTCCGCTTTCCATTCCATCTCCTTGTGTTTTTCCCTCTTTTTCTCCTCTTACCTCGACATTTCATCTGAGTTTCCTTCTCATCATACTTCTGTGTGCCACCATCATATCGTCTCTGGCCTTTACATTAGATTTCCTATCTAATGGGTTGCCATGGATGCCAGAGGGGATCGTTGAGATGAATTTTGGATTGCTAGCACACACCCAATGATATTGAACACATGCATGTTGCACATAGAGACACACACACACATTCACTCTGCTGTCATTTCGTATATAGGCACCCCTTGCCAGGGATGAACGTCATTCATGTGTCACTACATTGCCTGGAGCCAAACTATTAAGGTGCCTCGACACCACTCATCATCTGGGAATCTCAAAAGATATTCTTTCTCAGAAAAAGCCTTGTGAAAAAAAAACAACACATACACTGTGTTTCTACTTTTTTCCTCTTTGAAATAGTCAACCGGGGCATAAAAGTGCCTCACACAGATTAAAATCAATCATGATGAAATCTGGTTGTAACACCTCCATCAGTGTGCCTGTTGTCATTCAACAAAGCCGGCATGAATGAGGTTTTTGTACGTCCTTTTATCTTGTCTTGTACCTTAACAAGCATTGCTGTTATCTGGAGTCGAGGCACATTGGACAAAATACGAAGTGACTAAGTGACACACCCAGCATTTGAAGCTAAAATCTGCAGCAGGCAAGACGGAAGAGCTCCCACAAAACCTGGTTGGTTATCCCAACCGAGTCTGGTTTCAAAATGACACTCCACACTTGTTGCTCCATGTCAAGTTGGTTAAAGATGAGGTGGTCCTGACTGGTGTGTGTGTGTGTGTGTGTGTGTGTGTGTGTGTGTGTGTGTGTGTGTGTGTGTGTGTGTGTGTGTGTGTGTGTGTGTGTGTGTGTGTGTGTGTGTGTGTGTGTGTGTGTGTGTGTGTGTGTGTGTGTGTGTGTGTGTGTGTGTGTGTGTGTGTGTGCGCGTGCCTGCCTGCCTGCCTGCCTGCCTGCCTGCCATGCAGGAGTCCATCCCAGCTGCTCTGCGGAGCATCAGAGGAAAGGAGCCACATCAGTCTCTCAGGTGATAGATTGGAAATCAAAGTTTTAATCATACACTCTGTGCTGTTGCCTGGCAACAGGTCTTCCAGTGCTGAACTTGTGTGTTGGCTGAGTAGAGGCAAAGATGAGAAGATGATGAGCCAAACACAGGGAGCACGGGGAAACCGGGCTGAACTCAATGACATGCCTAACTGAATAGGACACAATTATATATATTCCGTCATTTGAGACAATTACAATAGGTCCAAAGTGCAGGAAAAACGGCAAATAAAAATCTGCAGTTTCACTGGGGGTGTTTTTTGTACGTACTTCAAAGACCCCTATTTCTGTGTGACTCTTGCAAACTCTCCACAGTGCTGCCTAATTCCTAGTAGTTACAAAGGTACGTATACAGTTAGTCATCATTTTACCTTTTAGAGCAGAACCGCTGTAAAGTATTTCTCCTCTCTTCACAATAGAACCAGATGCTTTAAAGCGCTTCTCGGAAGCGTACAACAGCAGCACAAGCCTTATTAACATGCACGGCGCTCCCGTCACATTACTGCGCAGGTTCCTTTCTGTCTATATAAATAATAATGTGAGCAGCAAAGTGCGTACACACGCAGTAAAAGCACAGATTAGTGGACCAAAAACATGCCCTTTATCAACCCCTGAAACACCAAATAACCTATTTCCCTGGCACAATATGTTCAATTTATTGTACGTGATATATTTGGGGCTGTTTTTAATATTAATTAAATGCATTAATTGAGATAATTTTATGATCCCTAGCCTTTGCCAAAGTGATTCTGCTGTCTCATTAATCATTAGCACTCTGGCAATGACTAGAACGATTGGGGGAAGAGACGAGGCACAGACATCATCATGGGGATGATTTTGAAGCGTTAACTTCATTTCTTGCTTGGTCAGTGAATGAGGAGACGGTCTCTTTTTCGTAGCCCAGACTTTTCTTCTGCAATGAGAAGAGACAGCTTCTGAATCACTTCTTTTGTCGGCTGTTGCTTTGGTGAAATTGGAAACTGGAGGGTTTTTTCTTTTTAAATGTAATTCAGCTGTCCCCCTTTTGTATTGTGGAGGAGCCTTGTTGAATAATATCCTGTCTGCTGCCAGCCTCTACATTTTACTCATAATTTAACATAGTTTTTTGGCCTTTTTTTCTGGCTACAGTAGTGGGTTTCCCCAGACTGGTTTTGGCTTATCTGCTGAAATTAACTTTATCTTTCAATATGAACCCCGCGACTCGGTAAGACAGGTTCGAGGGGTCTTAATGCATCCAGGATTAACAACAAAAGCCCAGCATGAGTTAACCATGTCAGAGCATGCTGGTTTATTGCATTTCACGAAAACCAGGCGAGTGTGGGAGGTGAGTGATGTCGGTCCTTGAGTGGCATGACTCCCAGTCCATATTCTCCCTGGAATTCATTGTCTGTCCATACAAATGTCCATGTTCTCACCACCCTTCATGTTTATAGCGTATTGTTTTCTGTGTGCATATGTGTGTGGTTTTATTATGACAACAGCCAACAGCGGCAACTTGTGCATTTGCATGCTCACTGCATAATTTTCAAAATGTTGCCATGTAAACGTGAAACCTTTCTGAAATGAAAACACAAAAACAAGGCATTTTCAATTGAAACATTTTTGTTTAAATGAGGAATTGTCAAGCTCCCTCGGGGCAGTCGCACGTTCACAACTTTCTTCTGCTGATAAGAAAAGACATGTCGTGATGTCACATACTTCTCCTCCAATGAGTAACAGCTTCTGATGGTGGCGCAAATAAGAGTGGCACATTATACTGACTGATGAACATGTAAGTAGACTAAAATATACAATACATTGACTAATGGTTACACCCTGTTCGAAGGTAGATGATGCCAACCTCGCTCTACACCAGTGCTTCTCAAATGGTGGGGCGAGCCCCCCTGGGGGGGCATGGTGGGGTGTCAGGGGGGGCGTGAGGCAGGCGCGACTTTCAATATTAGTGTCTTTATTCATGCTTGAATGATAAAAAAAGGGCCTCCAGCTCATTTTATTAATTTATTTTGATAATCAGGCGATTGTCTGCAGAATGCTGGTGCCAGCAACTCATACAGTGGTTTATACAGATAAATAAATAAATATTATCAGATTCTCAATGGTAGTACAATTCAGGGGGGGGGGGGCTGAAAAATGTTTTGTCCTCTAGGGGGGGGCATGACAGAAAATAATTGAGAACCACTGCTCTACACACTGTGTCCCAGTGAAGAGTTTTACCGAGGATAAATGCATGTTGAAGAAAAATCTGTAAAAGGAAGAAAGAAAGCACACTTTAATGACCCCCTTGGGGAAATTACTTCTCTGCATTTAACCCATCAGGTTCATAGTTAATCTTAAGTAGGAGCAATGGGTTACCACGGTGCAGTGGCCAGGGAGAGGCAGGGTCAGGGGTCTTGCTTGATGACCGACTGTATACTGGATTATTAAGACCCACCAATGTGCCTCTCATAATTCCAGTTCATAAACTTCCTAAAGTCCTCTTCAACGACCCTTTTTTTTGTATAAGCCAGTTTTCACTGCTACAAGATAAAAGCTAAAGAAAAACACAACAGGCTTGTTTATTAAAAAAGTTCCAGCCCGACAGGAACCACTCAAAAGTGGAAACATGATTCTTCGTGTTTTTATTCGTGTTTTTCATGATCTGAGATGTTAAGCTTTACTATTGAAATTACTTTTTCACCACCACCGATCATGCAATCTGTGACAAGTATATTGTAAATTTGCCAACCGTATTCTTTGTTTCTGGCAATTAATCATATTATGGATGGCAGCCCTTTAGTTTTCTGTCAAAGTCAAACATCAGGTCAGTATTTGAATATACGTAGGAGATGTTTTTAAGCCTAATGAGTTTTACAAGCAAATTCCACCTTGGTAGAATTGCATAACCAAGTTTTGTTGATCCGGTGACTCTGTCTGCCGGCATTCTTGCAGCAAACGGTACATTTTACCCCCAATCCTGTTAAGCCTCTTAGTATGTAGCTCTCTCATAAACTGAGGTGTGATATCGTGTTGCGAATTGAATACTGCAGCCTTCACTGCTTCAGGCTAGACAGTTTTATTTATAGCACAACTGCAACTTAAAGTGATTTACTTTTTCAAGTAAATGAATTCCAGTTGGGGTTTATCCCTGTTTTGTGTTTTTACAGCACAGAATGTTGACAAATTCCAGTGTCAACATGTTTTGTATAGATCAGGAACTGGCCATTAAATCGCTGAAAGGGCAGCTTCTCACCATCATGTTAAACTAATAGAACAACTAATGTTGTGCTAATAGAACAAGCTGACCCACAGTTAGTGTTAGAATTAGGTAAGGTTGCTAACCATCACACCATTGTGTGACCTAAGAAATAATCAGTCTACTGTAATATAGAATGTATGAGGAACTAAAAATGAAAGACTATTTTAACTATTCAATTTATTCATATTTTATACAATTTAATATAGTCTAATTAAAAATGTCCATGTGTCAAGTAATCTATGTAGACATTATGCAGCAAGATGGATGGACACATGATTGTTTGGATGGATTTTTGAATAAACATCAGTAAAAGATTCAGCAGTTTTGGTTTGCACTTAAAGTTTTTGCTGCCCAAACACTTTTTTTGTCAATTTTCATGGAGGTCGAACTTGTGAATTTACAAAGAATCGGATTCTACGTGCAATCCTCCTGCTAAAAAAAAACCATTTTGCTCACTTTCCATTGACATTGGCAGTTCGGTCCAAGTTTCCGTGAATGATGATGGAGCACCTTTTGCCACATATTTCTGATTCTCATTTTAAGGCCAGGATTTAGTTTAGTATTGTAGTTGTAGTTGAATCCAATTCACACTGTATACATTGGGGGGCTAATACACCGCAATCCTGCATAAAGCATGCTAAATTGCATGCTTGTACAGAGCTCATTTTGTAGGTGATTTACTAAGAGCAATACCATAAGTGACATCATGTGCAAATATGAGCATTCAAATGAGAGTATTTTTATGCATTAGGGCCTGTTTACATGAGAATGAACTGCTGGAAACTGCATTGCTTAGCTTTTTGCTTGCAGTCACCATGGACTGATTAAATGGAGTGGTGAGGCCCCAAAAGAGCAAAGTTGTAGAGTTGTTGGTGGAGGAAGTCAATAGATATATTGGAACCCAACAGAAAATTAATACAAATAAGGTATTTTCCAGTCAACTATAAAGTCTGAGGTGCACCACAGAAAACATTGTCCTGTATAATAAGCCCACAAACAAAAGTTGTGGAAAATCAACAAAATGTGTCTCATCATAATAACAGCAGCCTATAAATGGGCCAGTTTGAACCTCAGTAGGTATATGTAGTATTTAATGTATATCACATACACATTGTTTATCAATCAGCCCAGCATAAACTAAATATAAAATATATCTGTTTTTAAATGTGCAAAACATAAGTTAACCAGGAAAAGAGATTTTCACTACCTGAGGTACTATCACAATGTATTTACGCTTAATAAGACCCTAAGCTAAAGTATTTCCCTCCATCCACCTACACTTTATCGACTTCAGGGTAATGGGGTGCTGAAGCCAATCCTAACTAATAATGGGCAAAGGCAGGTAACAGATTGGACAGATTGCCAGTCCATCACAAACGCAAGAGAGAAAAAGAGAAACACACACACACACACACACACACACACACACACACACACACACATTAAGGACATTGTATTGTCACCATTTAAACTCCCATGTATGTTTTTGGAATGTGGGCCATTTCCACTCACGCAAAGTTCACACAGAAAATCCCCAAATAGACAAGCGTGCCAACCACAACTCCTTTTCGTTCAATAGCTTTTCTGTGATTAGTGCCACTTTTTGGACCTCACTTGCTTTGTCTTTGCCTTTGTCATTTTGAATGTTTAACACATGGTTTTCATATTGCTTCCCTCAAGCCTGTCACTTTCGGTCTTAACAAAAACTTTACGCGTGTGTGTGTGTGTGTGTGTGTGTGTGTGTGTGTGTGTGTGTGTGTGTGTGTGTGTGTGTGTGTGTGTGTGTGTGTGTGTGTGTGTGTGTGTGTGTGTGTGTGTGTGTGTGTGTGTGTGTGTGTGTGTGTGTGTGTGTGTGTGTGTGTGTGTGTGTGTGTGTGTGTGTGTGCGTGTGTGTGAAAAGATAAATGTGATTAATGGTGTAAAGCACTTTGATCCTGCCGAAGTGGTGAAATGACAGTAGGTAAATGTATCTTTTATTAATTCAAGTAATAGTGATTATATGGTTCATCCTTTTTTTTCACTCATATGAAGGTTGTGTGACTCTCAATAAGATATATATCCACTTTCAATGTGATTTCTTAACTGGGTTTTTATTCACTGTCCCACGTGTAGTTTTCATATGCAAATGATGGTCATGTGCTGTCAAGACGATGAATACGGAACATCCTCCTGATAGATTTAATAATATTTTTACTCCGAATGTTCCAGTGCCAGCTGTCCTCTAATACAGTTCTTACGGCAAGTTTAGCTTTGTGGGATATTTCCGTCCTCCCTCTCACAGTGAAAGTCGAGCTTGGCGTCGCTGTGGGTGGGTGGAGGGCCGAGCAGCTTGTTGATTTCAGACTGCGATCCGCTCTGAACATGTTCGGACTGACACAGATGGATGTCAGAATGTCCGAATGGAGAGCCGGGCCCTGCGGTGAAGATTCGTACCCCGGCAAGTAACTGTGGATCACAGCATGTCTTTGCTTTTCAAATGTCTCCAACATTGCAGTGAAGACTTCATACAAAGTGACGTTGCCTTTCAAAAGGACTTCGACCTGCTAGTCAGATTGGCAGTTTCTGTACTACCCACTTTTCCGAATTTCTTTCACGCTCAAATGTTATTTTATCTTCCTCTTTTTGACATCCATCTGCCACTCACCACAGAAAACACACAAGTTGACCTTTATAACTAACTTGACTAACTACATGATATACACCGTGTTACACCGTGCTGTGTAAACGCAAACGTTTCCTGAAACGGAAATGCAAAAACATTTGAAACATGTAAACGGGGGCCAGAGAATTATACTTTTGTCTTCCAAACCCAGTGTACTGTAATCAGTTGTGCAACACATCTTTTATTTGTCTTATTTGATAGATTGACAGTCAGGACCGCCTCATTTTACTTATCTTATTCCATATTCTACCCATTATTTATGCTGTGTTTTAAATCGCAGCACATGCACTTTTGTTTGGATGCACAATGATAAGAAGTTTCATCTAATTTAATGTAATTTATTCTGATACTTGTTACACTTATGGTTGTTCACTGTAGATTACTTAATTTTAATGTGTCTCAATTAAATTTATAATGTCTTCTGATGACATGAATATTAGTTTTAAGCTCCATTGATTTGTAATATATCATAATTTCATGAACAAAAATGACAGGAAATAAGGCATGCTGAAAAATATCTAGCGGAACCCCCCCCCTTTTTTTTTTTTGTTTTTTTGTTGTTATTTACAAATCACTACCTGGGTACAGGACTACTAGATCCGGTGTTTAACGACAAAGGGAGCAAAATAGAGAAAAGAAATGTAACCTTTAATGCTACATACCGAGAGGTATTGCACAGGGCAGATACAAGATGACTCAGGGCTGATAAGTTAGACGTGTCATCCGGCATATTTTGTACACAAATCCTTCATGTCAGCAGAATCCTTTCAGGATGGGAAAAGGGGCAATAGATGAAAGTGCAGATGCAGCAGCCGGCGTTGATGTCCTCATTTCATCTCTCATGGCCCGTTTGATTACAGCGGTGTCAAATCTGAGGCTTCTTAATTGTATTCGAGATCGCCACGTCTCCCTTTGATGATGCGTACAATGAGGAACAGAGGGAGAATCAATCACAGGGCAGCACCACTCCCGCTCGGCTATACAAAAGGCAGGCATGACGATTGAGGGGCATGCATGCACAAATATTGTTCTTTTTCCTTATCGCCTAAATTCTCTCCATCATATTTTGTTTTTTCCCATTCCGCCTCACCCACACGTATGTAATTACACACACACACAAATCCACAGCTTATTCCATCTTTGCTTAACTTCACAGGAACAAGAACCTTGAATTCATCCCCAGCGAGTGCTCGGGCCCTTCCTGTTTCACCAGCCCCACGCTAACAAAACTCTACAAATACATTATGTAGTTTTGTAGAAATGAAGCCGTGCAGATCTTGACTCAAGTGAGTCATGTCAAATGGAAAAAAAACAAAAACAAAGATTATTAAAGGTGGCACTGCCAGCAGTAAAGTGGATTCAATGCAGGGCGAACACAGGGATTCCATTGCTCCGCACGTGCCATGAAATGGTGATAATGCAGGCGGGTCATTTTTTTTTTTTAGGCATGAGCTCTTTCTTCATTCATTCAACTGTTTCCTTACCCACACAAATGGTTTGTCCTTCATGTACGCTGGCAGCAGGGGTCACTGAGGCCGTAAATTGCTGGTAGCGGGACCCGCAGCCAACGCCATTCATCAATGTAATTAGCGTTGAGCATACGACCCTGCTGCTATGGACATGGCTGCCTGCGTTCTGACAAGCGATCCAACAGTTTCTCGTCCTCCTCTTGCTTTTCCTTCTCGCCGTCTGTTGGTTCTCCGCACAAGCCATGTGTTGGCACTAATGCACTATGTAGGAACGTGAGTAATGTAATAGCAACTGCTTTAGTATGGAGACTTTTGCGGAGCTGCTGTCTCTGTGTTTTACGCTCACTGAGCAGCTTGGTACTAAAGCTATTGTCTTGACTGCTATTACCTTAAAAAATCTCTTCACTGAAAGAGGAGAGCTTCATTATTCGGGAAGTAACATGAAGGCGGTCCAACTATGAGAAACATTAAAATGAGCACTACCTGTGATGAAGTACACTCACCATTAGAAAATTGCTGTGTAGCTGGTAGTTTATCTCAGCAATTTTATTGTTGATGCTTCTTCTTGCCATTAGTTGTTATCCCAAACCTGCAAAATCCATCTTTGTAATGTAATTTCAGCTGAATGCTAAACCGGTCACAGCAAAACGTAACATGATGCAATTACAGGTATAATTGTGTAGGACAGTAAAAAGTAATGCAAGAGTTACTTATCTGGGATTTGATAAAGTTATTCCCCCACTTTTTAAAAGGGTGACTGGCAACTGTAATTAAATACCAATTACTTTCTCAACACTGTGTTGATTAGTTCACATCCTACTGAGGAGGCTTTTAAGGAAGAGACAATAATAGTAGATGAGTGCATTATATGTGTGTGTGTGCACATACTGCGGTGAAGAGGTTCCTCACGCAATCCGTGGTATCATCACATTTGTTCATTTGTCATTTTGGTTGAGTGGCGCAGTAATTACTGCCACTGGGGGCTCGCTCTTATGTCTGGGACTTGGCCAGAGAGCAAAGAGTGCTGTCAGTGGGAAAACAGTAGGAGATTTGGGGAAATGCGAGGTCCCTGTAGGAAACGCTCTGCTCCATCCCACTATTGGTAACACTCCCACTGCGAACAGCCTGAGCTGTTGCCAAAATAAAAATTACTGTAGTTTTTCAGGATCCAATTTTGGTAAAACAGGATCTTTGCCGCTGTGATTTCTAAAAGCATTTATCATGCTTTTCCTCAGATGCCCAGACAAATCCAAATTGACATGACACACAGTAATACGCTTGGTAATGCACAGAGATGGAAATCACAATAAACAAGCACCGTGGCAATGAGAACAATGTGTGAAATTTTCCAATGCTCTCCCTCCACAAAGCGTCTTTTGTGAAGGTGCATAATGACACAATGGTTGCTCTCTTACTCATCCCTTTCCTCCTACATCCTCCTCATCCTCCTCATCCATCGCACATCCCTTCTTCTGAGTAGGTACTCGTTAATTGCCAGATCTTGGCTGGAGAGGTTACAAGTGTTCCAGCTCTCTACAGCGACTGAATTTGGCTTGTTGACTCCGAGTCGCATTGCAGAGTGTGTTCAGAACACTGGAATGCCAAGTCCATTAAAGTCAGAAGGGTTCATTTGTCACGGTTTCCACTGGTGTTGCTGTAATGACCAGGTATGTGGGTGATGAATGGCCTGACCTTTTCCTCTTCCTTATAATAAAGTGTTCCTTGTAGATTCCCATGCTCACTTTGTGATTGTCCTGGAAACAGATGCTAAGATCCTGGTGATGATTTTTCTTTCTTTCTTTTTTTTTTGTTTAATGACAAGATTTTCCAAGAAGTAACAAAACAAACAGTCGAAAACATCTTATGTTGGAAAACGTCTTATCATGCATCCATCCATCCCTCTGCTGTACTACTTCATCTAAACCAGAGTCATGATGTGCTGTAAGGAGAGTCAACAGTCACACACATTCACGGTCACATTTCAGAGTCACCAGTTACCTCAAACATATCATTGGTTTACTGGCTGAAATGGCAATAAGGTTATACTTGAACTAGGAATATTCTGGCTGTAAAACAACAAGCTTTTCTTCCTAATTTAATATTCATGCAGTTTGACAGCAGTTCCAATGTGTTGATAATTGTACCATGCAGCTATCTGCCTAGCCATACAGCTTCAAAACCATTGTATCCATGTTTGGGGAGTTACGTCCCCTTCCAGTTAATTAATAATGTGCCAAAGATCAATCAACCACAAAGCATAGAATGCAAGACATTGCAAACAGAGAAATTCAATATTAAAATACAAACCACCTTTTTAACCAAATTACTATCTTGTGAGTATTTTCACAGTTATGTGTGATTGGATGTTTCTAAACTGGGCACTTAAAGGGGCAATAAACTGCAAGTCAACACGTTTGTGCATTAGCTCAGAGTCGTGACTCATTTCAGTACCGAGAACATTTTTTTTAGCTACTTTCTTTCAATCTTGCTGTTATTGCGTCCTTGCTTGTTTTGTCTCATAACGTAGCCACTCGTCTATGAAGAACATTGAATTGTATTGACCTGCACGAAAGGAGCCATACAAACAAAGGTTGATTGATTCAGTTTAGCTCTTTTGGCTTTCTGTCGCTGTTTGAATTTTAGTCAAAAATTACCAAGCGCTCCAGACTCTTGTGTTTACTGTTCAATCTGTCGTTTTCTTATTGAATTGAAGAATGATTAGATGCTACATTTAGGCTTTTAAAGCCGTGGCGAGCTGGCTGGCCTGCAGTGACCTCCAAACATTAGCATACCCAGCATAGCGATTTGGCATTCCTTGAAAATGTTTGATGGATTAAACAAATATATGAGCATTGTTATTATTTATCATTTAATTGATTCCATTGAATAACACATATTTTAAACAAATCTAATTTTCAGTGGAAAAAAATGTTTGTGCACAATCTCAACATACATGTCTACCCTGTTTTAGCTTCTACCTGTTCTTCTGTTATGTACTAAAAACCAGTTCAGGTTGCTGAATTATCAAGTTGATTGGGGTGGATGTGAGTTTTCTTGCCTTGTGCTCTGATATATTTCACTTTTTGCCAGGGCATCCTGGCACCCTGGTGCCCTCTATTAGCCAGCGACCACTGTTTATGAGCTTCCTTTTCCAGCAGCACGGGAATGGAAAGCAAAAAATTGAAGTGTTTGCCATTCCCTGTGCGCATATTGTGGACCTGCACACAAATCATGCTTCACCTCGCCATCACTCCGTCACAGCCTCATGTCATGTATGGATTTGCAAAGAACTGCTGCCATGGGTGACTTACAGTGGTGGTTGGAGTAATCAATTCACATTATGGAGTAAGTTATGTTGTCATTACAGCAGCGGAAATAAGCTGTCACACAAAAAACTTTAAAATATATAAGAATAAAAGGGAGATGGTTAAAAAAAAGTGTCTCGATTCAGACAGAAAATAACGTGTGCAAACACACAGGCATTCACAGCTTAGGTGTTGTGCAGAGTTACAAGGCAACTGTTCATCCCTGCAGGCACTTTGCTCTGCCATGTTCCTCGTAATTCTGTCATTCCAGATGATTGAGCCGAGAGCAAAACACACACACAGGATTATGCCCCCCTGTTCGATCGCGGACGGGCAGAAAACCAAAGAATCAGCATGTGTACAGGCTGACTGGCAAGTTCGCCCTCACCCTGGGAATAACAGTACCTGGCAGGCACACAAGAAAAAGAAGGGAGATATCATGGATGCAACTTGCAGTCTGTCCATGTGATGAGGCTCAGCTGGAATGAGCAGGAAATCATGCAGACGTAACAGAGTCGCTCCTTCTTTTCGCATTCAAATGTATGTAATCTCTCGGACTTTGACACTGCTGAGGTTTACGTCTGTCCAACCATCTCTGTTTTTAGCTCGCGTTTGTATAATCTTGACTACATAGATGGGGAATGTAGAGACATGTTGCCATGATGGGGGGGAGGAATAAAGTGTCGTGAGAAAAGAGCTGACAGGATTGGGCATGAGGAAGGAGGAGGACTAAAATTTGGAGAACCAAAAATAGGACGTTGGGAGATGTACACAAAGAGTGTATTCTCTCTCTGGTGTGGAGACAAAAAGCTGACTGAAAACCTATTTTCTAGGCGTTTCGTGCACAGAGAGAGGAATCCATTTGCATTTCATTTCAATAATATCTTGAAAGCTTTTCCCATGCTAAGTTATGCCCAGGCACTCATAAATAATTAAATCATTACACTAATGACTTCAAATACTTCAAATAGCATTCATCTTTTGCGTACTCGCTTCACGAATAATTTGGATGGAGTACAAATGTTTTCTATATGATGCTTTGTTTTGGGTTATTTTTTCTTTGCAGCATTTAAAGCAGCTGAAAGGAAGTTGAAGAGCTATGTTGCTGAATCTCCACCGACATCAAAACAGACCTTTTAAAACAATACAATACGCTCATTGTTATGGGCAGAGACAATATGGCTTCCAAACACTTTTCAAATTTATTTTCTTTTTTTTTTTTTAGCTCTGCAAAGTGCTGTGACTTGAATCGCTAACCAGCACAGATACTGTTTAAAAGATGGTCAGATCCCCCTGAGGATCAACCCTCACACACAGACGATACAATACAATACACAACGGTTGATGTATTTGATTTACTTTCAAGTGCTTAGAGTAGGAAGTGGCAATGATAATAATAATAATAAAAAAATGCATAATAAAATTTTTATATGTTTCTCATAAAGAGATGTACCATATTTTGGCCTCAGTGCATCTTCACTTGATTTCAATGTAATCTTGGAAGATCTGGCAGGTCAGTAGGGGATTGTAAAACAAATAGCAAAAGGAAAGAGATTTCTAGTTGAATTTATTGCCAGATATATAAAATTAATTAGTAAAAATGTTTACCCCAAAATATGAGCATATTCTGTTATTTTACTGCCTTCTCATGTTAAATCAGCATGTAGAATTACTGTAGTTCTATGAGATTTCAAAGATTACACATACACTTACACTACATATATTACTGCCAGTTCAAATTCAGTATTAGTGTTGGTACTTTCAAATTCAATGCTTATTTTTCAGTTAAGTCTTCCAAATGCCCAAATATTGTCATAAATGTGCAAATTCACATACAAAAAAACTTTCATTTTTAGTGTTTTGTCAAACTGAAAGAATAGGTGAATGAATTTAAAATGCAATGTTTTGGGTAGCCCACAAACACAAATGTCACAGTATAACACAGACAGCGTATCAGATGTGGGAGGAAAGGCATTTTATAATATCTTGAAATAAATTATTTATTAGTTATTTTTTATTCGATCTTTCAACCAGTTTACCAAAAAGTTGTAGCCAAATCGTTGTAAAAGTGAGTTTATCAAAGCTGGTTTTTAGGTTCATTTGCAACAACTTTGAGTATAAAGCAGGAGTGTCAAGAAAAAGTGGGCACAAACTGTCCCACAACAGACTGAACATTTTAGTTCAAATTTAAAGGTTACTTTGGTGCCATTTCACCAGTCCGGCCCACTCGGGATGAAATGGGGCTGTATACCGCCCCTGAACTAAAATGTGTTTGACACTCCTAGTATAATAGAAACATTTTCAAGAGATTAAATTGGAAGTAGAAATGGGAAGGGAGCTCTAATTGATTTCAACAAAGTATACATGAATCCGCACTTAATACACACAAAAAATAGTTTGCATAAAACCATTTTATGAGATGAAATGCTGAGAAACTCTAACCTAACATAGTGGTTCATAAATCAGATTGATCTAAGAATGACTACCACCAAATAAAGCACATTTCACATTGTTGGTCTTAGAATCTGGCAAAATGTGCTGCATGACTATAAATTACTTGAAGATTGTGAAAGGTTTATCCTTATTTTGTTGAAATTACCGCTCAAACTGCCCTGGTAGTCTGAGCTCATGCCCTTCCTCCTGTTTTCACATTTGTTTTCACGGTGGTTTGGATGTAGCATCGAGTTGCCGCAGGGCACGAACAGCACGCGCTGACCTCTGCTGCCGATGCGCCACAGATTGCTCTGCCAAGCCTTTGCCACCCAATGCAAAGAGATCCCTCAAGGGGGAGAGAGGGGCTAACTCTCTGGCACTCCTTTGTCTGGCAAGGCAAAGCCTGGCAGAGACGCAAGGGGAGAGAGGGAAGGGTCGGAGGCCTGGAAAGACCTGGACCACCATTTTGCCCATCTGCTCTTTCAAAAGCCCTTAATAGCAGTCTAGCATATAAATGTCTGTCCTCAGCGGTTTGCATTCACCTGCTTGCAAAACAAATTCAAAGTTGCAAATGATACAATTG
The DNA here is from genome assembly GCF_963422515.1 of Blennius ocellaris. Lineage (NCBI taxonomy): Eukaryota > Metazoa > Chordata > Actinopteri > Blenniiformes > Blenniidae > Blennius > Blennius ocellaris. The sequence continues at coordinate 9,206,735 of NC_137669.1, forward strand.
GGAAGTAAACTTTAAAACATGTGCAGGAGGAAAATTTGTTGCTATGAAAACGACAGCAATCCTGCAGTGGGATCAGCGTCATTGATTAATCAGTGATAGTTCCAATTCCAACTATTTGTTTTATTACGTCTATTTCCTCATTTAAAACCTTGAGTCTGTGACGCAAACTGAAACTCAAGAGGCAAAGTGTGCGCATTACTTGTGATTTACTAGGACCCTGTTTACACGACAACGTAAAAGCGCGAATAACTGAAATAGAATGGAAAGTCATCGCACATTTATTTAAGGATAGCCTGAAAATGAAAGTGTGTGTGTTGATGTACAGTGTATAATTTATATTGAATTAATTTGAATAATTATGATATTAAAACAAACTAAAATATCACAGACACAATATAGCACAGGGATTGTGTTGTTGTACTTTCACACGTCTCCTTCATAGTCGAAGTGCTGCTTCAGTCCAGGATACCAAACCAGTAGGAAGAAACCATCATGTGTCATCCATGACACTATTGTAGGGAGTTATAGTTCTTTTTACCTTGCAGGACGGAGCTTCACACAGGAGATCAATGTCCATAAAGTACATATTATGCAACCAAATGACAACATCGGACGATACCCCTTCTATTCAGCCACTGATAATTTACACCGTGACACCATATATTTGATATTTTGGACAAAATGTATATTTGCTCTTCTGCTCAGAGTCGACGAGTGTAGGAAGACAGATAGTACACTTTAATTAACACCTTATCTCATGTGTTTAGTCTGTACAAAGACCAGACTGGACAAATGACAGGCTTTCGATTTATTGAGGGTAGAATGCTGGACTGTTTGTACGATGGGAGCAAACAGTGGTGGGATCTTCAGCGGTTGCCAAGTAACTGTATTTAATGAAAGCCAAGGCCAGATTTGGAAAAAGATCATCCAAGATAAGTTCATTTGTTAATTTAGCCATTTTAGAGGCACTGGCTACAAGATTTAACAACTTTTTTTGCTTTTAAACCTCTGTTTGGTATTTTTTATGTACGGCTGAGTATATCTTGGCAAGCTCTTAAGATTTAATGGAGGGATAATGAGCTTTATGAGTGTCTATTTTTATAATGTCTTTGGCTTCAAATTGAATGAGACAACACAAGGGGACCGCTGATCTCGTCATCTCACTCTGTGAAATTGTCAAATTATTAATCATTGTCACCTCTTTGACCCGCGTGCCATAACACTATCAGTGTAATGAAAGAAGCTTTGTTCAACCGTGATAACAAATATCTTGGAGCACAAAGCTGCTACTTTTGATTTCAACAGCTTGATAACCTCAATCCTCATCCGGAAAACTTCTTCTAATTTTCCCACATCCCAAAAAAGCCCTTACCACGATGATTTATACATGCGGTCCGCATTAACATCCAACCAATTCAAACACAGTCAAACCATACATGCATCCTTTGTATTTTCGGCATTATCACGCTTAAGTAATTTCTTTGTAGGAATGTTTTGCGAAGCCTTCGGACTCGTGACTCAGCTCGTAGTGAGATCTGTCATAGCGCGCAGCAAAATAATGGACTGGGCTGTGGGAAAATAAAACAAAGTAGAATTTGCATTACATGAGTTCGCCATTAAATATTCATATGGAGAAGTTTTATGGACTCCGGCGCATAGCTGCTAGAAAGGGATTTGCTGAAGGGTGAGATGAGGGGAAGGAAAGAGGAAGAGGGTTTTTTCATACACTGGTCTCCCCTCCTATGAAATGCATTTTCATGAAATTCTATTATGGCATCTTATTATCTACCGAAGGTACACTTGAGGCATAAATGAGCATTTAAAACATGAAGTGCCAGGGTTCAATTGCCCTTATCCTATTGGTAATGGTGGGAAATTACTCTGCTATACTGTAGAAGTCCAACTGCCACACACACACACACACACACACACACACACTCGTTCATATTCACAGACGTTGCCATGCTGGTCACTCAAGTAAAGGCTGACTTAGGAATAAAGCGCTTCATGTGTGAGAACGTTTAAGTGTAACAGTGACTCAATGGGCTTTCAAATAGCTGTTAACCTGCTGGCATATCATAAAATGCTTTTGCAGAGATTGTCTCTGGTGCCTTTTAAAGCTAGCCAATGGGAACATCACAGCAACCCCATAAAACCGTGAGATTCGTGCTGAATCATTAGACCATCTTTTTCGTTTAATTATGTATTATAATACCACTGTTGTGAGGTCTGGCATCTGCCGCACAGATTAAATCCTGCTCGACAGCAGCAGTCTGCACGCTTTTTCAAACATTTGCATCTCTTAACATAAAGTTGAAGGCAGCACTTCTCGAATGAAGACTTCGAGAAGGAGGCACAAAATCAAATCAAATAGGAGCGAGTGAGTGAGTTAGATTCCCAAATTTAATGAATATACAAAACTGCCCCGAGCAATGAAAGGGATATTATGGATAATAAAAATAAAGCCTCAAGGCTCATGTCAGTTACAAATAACCTAATGCAGTATTTATGATTTATCCAAGATCTACTGTGCTGAATAGCAACACAGTGAAGGAGTCAGTCTGGTCATGATCCAGGTTTTCATCAGGTCTGTTTGTCTGTCTTTTTCCTAGCTTGTATCATTATTGTTGTATTTTAACAGCCTGATCAAGTCTCGCATCTCTATTCTTAGAATGCTTCCTCACCTCTTTGTGTGGACCAAGTTTCACATTCACACAGGCTCAAACAGTAGCCACTTGTAATAATGATGACTCAATAAATTCTCTGTAAAAATGCTTTGAAGTGAGTTGTATTTGACGCTGCATAAATATAATTGAATTGCATTGAATTAAAGATGAATTCTAACATTAGCAAATTAATATTAAATATCAAAAGCAAAAAAATAAAACTACCTCAATCATATATACCAAAAATAAAACTTATTTTTAATGCTGGAGGAATGTATTTCTTTATCAACAGTTTCTTGCAGGCCTTGGCTTGAATAAGTGTCACTAATAATGCCAATGGTTTCTTCTATGGCTCCAAACCTTCAAATATCGCACACTGTGCCCATGCTTACAGCCTCCCCTGCCACATAGGTGACATCCAAAATGTTTTTATAAGCTTTAGAGCTGAAAAGCTTCATGGACATGAGGAGATAGAGTGCAATTCTTCAATTACCATGCATATTGAAAAGGTTTTCATAGTTTATGTCATTTAGCAGGTCATTTGGGCAGCAAGAGGCATGCTCAGTCAGGAAATGCACAGTATACTATAACTATTGTTTTGTTTTTTGGGGTCTTTTTTTCATCCTTATTGTGTTTTACAAGCAATCAAGCAGAACTCAACATTTCGGGTATTCCCAAACTGTTGTTGTAGTCTAAATGCGACATTTAGACTATGGTGAAAATGGAAATATTTTGTTGCATTTTGGGGCTCAAAATCAATATTCTCCTTGGTAGTCACTTCATCGTCTGTCCATAACAATGTCCGTGTACTCACCATTGTTAATGTTTGTCGCAAAGTGTTCTCTGCATGTGTGTGTGGTTCCATTACAAAAACAACCAATGGTGCCAACTCACAGCCTGGCATGCTAGTTACATATTTTTCAGCATTTCTGCATGTAAACGAGCACTTTTTCAAAATGTTGTGCGTTAACGTGAAACATTTCTGAAACAAAAATGCATAAACAATGTGTTTTCTCTTGAAACATTGTGTAAACTGGGCTGAAAAAGCTCTGAATCTGTAAAGTTGGTCAAGATTTGTAAGAAGTCGGAGGTCCGATGAGGGTGGGATTCCCAAAATACTGTGGTTGTTGCATACAGTGTCTGAGTCAGAGGTTGGTAACTTTCGTCCACAGTTGGCACGCACAATGGCAAAGGCCCTGTCAGTATGCATATTGTTTGAAATCGGTTGTCATTGTGTGAAATCCCTGCCAAGCTCTGCCAGCTTAAATGAGATCCACGCACAGGAGCCACGGATTTTGGCATGGATTTGCTGCCATAACTGGGATAAGACCGAACACACCAGACCATGAAAATGTGTTGCAAACCCAGTGAGTTGTGGTTATTTCAATCAAGTAGGCGCCTTTTAATGTATTCTGCAGCAGTGTTCCACGGAGGGATTAAAGCCCCTATAAAGCATTGGACCAGTCCTTTCCCTTCACCGTGTTTTATGATAGGTTGCACACAGTGGTATAGTGGTTTGTGCTGCTCTCACTTCATGGTTTGAGCCCCGGCAATCCATTTCTGTGTGACATTTGCATGCTGGTGGATGGACCCTCAACTGGATACAACAGCATAGGCGATGGATGTATGTTTTATGAAATGTGATATGTGCCTGGTATGAGCCATCATGCAGAGCCCATCGGAACCTTTAGTTTGTACACGACAAGCAAATTCCTCTCAGAAACTAACAGTGGTACATTTGTAGAAAGGGCGCATTAATTGTACATTTTAACATTTGTAAGGAAGATTAATGAAACTAAAATGAGCTACAGTATTTTTTTTACCACAAAGCTCAGACGAAATCTGTGTGAATTTGAGCCGCACTGTGTGTATTGTCTATTTTCTTTTTTTCCCTTCTCATAACACTCCCTCGTAGGTATCAGGGAGCTTAGTATTGTAGCACTTCCCACTGTAAAAAACCTTTTAATTTAGCTAATATTTCCACCTGTAATTATTATCTTTGTTCAGCAGGCCCAAGTTTTTGTGCCTGAACTTGTGTGTGCATGTGTGTGCACGAGCACACATGCATGCGTTTAATGCCTCACCCTTTGGTAGCAGGTGTGTTTTAACAAGCTAATCAAACTGTGTCCACCTGTTTTTAATTCAAGTGAGACATTTTTGAAAGACCTGTGGGCAGCTGGTAAAGACGGAGGATTATACTCAGCAACTGTAGAACACATGGTCGGGCCACTGAGGATACACACCACCTCGCACACACACACATAAACACACACCCTTTTTTTTTTTTGTTCCGCATTACGGCAGGTTCAGGGGAACTGAAATGAGCCGAGCTGCTGCTTTGGGAATGCTTATTATGTTTCTGTCAATAAATGGCTTTCCATCCAAGTATGTTGCTCCAAAATATGAAATGAATTAAAGGAGCGCTGAAGGGAAAAGGGCAAATCGGATCAAATTTCTTCATTATCACAAAGGAGAAAGGTCTATGGCTTGCTACTCAAGGTATAAACCAGTTTGAAGGTTGCACTGGGGGGGAAAAAATACAAATGGTTGAATTATTATTCATGGAGGAATGTTTGTCATGACCTTGTCAATCAGCATGTGAACTGTCACATACACTGTCGGTGCATTTTTGAAGTGCATGTCGAAATGTAAAAGCCAATAACTGACTTTGAAAAGCCATAAATTCACAAATGATTGGAAAGAAAAAAAACCTTGTATCTAATATATTGTATTTCTTTAAACATTAAAAAGCTCACCCAAAAAAACTTAAAATCATTCTGCGGGATCAAGTTGTGCACATGTAATCACTGTTGCGAATAATTGTGTGCATCTGCAAGAAAACCACCGAGCCACCCATCACTTGGTTCTGTGCCTCTATGTATATGCAGTATTGATTCATTAATTCCTTTTGCATTTGTTCTCCTCATTCTACTTGGCTCATACTTCTTGCCCAACCCATTTTTATTATTTTAATGATGACAGACTTATGCATTGACCAGGCACATGTAGAGTAATTATGGGGAAATGAACCTGCGAGTTGCATGGGCCATTGACCAGCATATTGACTTTGACTGCCACCACAAGCAATTAAACTTAAGCTGCTGTGCATCTATGGAACAACCCCCCCCCACCACCACCACCACCACCCGCCATTCCTTTATTGTCGCTCCATGCAAATATATACACACTCAAACTGGCTGCAAGGTCACCCGAGAACAGTTAGTCAGCATGTTTTTTCTCACAACAAACTGTCTTCAGAATGAAAACAAAACATTTTATTTTTCTTAAACGCCTTGAGAGTGAGCTCACCATCCTTTACTGTGCTTGATGGTGCAGCAGCACATAATCTGCTTGCTTTTTTTTTTCTGAGAGAAACATTTTTAAAAAAGAAATAATAATAAAAACTCTACAAAAGTTGTCGTGCTTTTATCAAACACTTTTCCCCCCCATGGCCAGCGGTGAGACTCCGACAACAGGGATATTATCCATCTGTAGAGCCATCTTTGAGTCACAAAGGGCTCATCCAGTGGGATGGGTGTGGACATCTGTGAGTCTGGGGCGATGGGTATTCACTCGGATCCCTTTTAGGAGGAGTGTTAGTGAGAAGTTAGTCGACTCAAAGCTAGAGGGATTTAAGGTTTTAAAAAAGAGTGTTAGGGGAAGGACATGCCACACTTGTAAAAATAGAAGTGCTCGACAGAAGCAGAGAAGGGCGCTTTAACTTGAGCTAATTGATGGAACAGCACACTATAACAGGGAATGATTTCTGCTGAATCCTTTTCCAAATCGTTTGCTTGAAACTCAGAGCTTAAAGGGCATTAAAGATGTGAACATCCAAGCGTGTTCATGAGATCCGGACTTTTTCTCAGCATTTCTTGAACAACTTGTTCTCTATCAGGAATTACATTGTGCCACCTGTTTATGTTGGAATGTCATCTTTCAAAGAGGTGTTTTTAATGTTCAAAATTCCACTAAATCCTTTTAAATATTCAAGGCCTGATGAGATAACGACATAAGAATGTGAATTACATATTGGTGAATATTCCACATCAAGTGTACGTCACGTCACGTCACGTTTATAAAACTACAGTACATATTAGCATAGTATGCTGTTTAATGAGACACTTCCTAATAGGAGTCAGTTAAAGGCCTATACTTTTTTTTTGCAGATTTCAAAGCAAAACATTCTGTAAAGTCAACACATTTAAACAGCAAATCTGAAATTAATAATTTGAGAAACTACATACTAAAAAGAAAATTGTTCATTCTGAAAAAATAGTCATGTTATTGGTAATTCTTGTTTTTTAGGTGTTTCGAATGAACTTCCCTCAGAGAGCTACTCTGCGTACGGTCAACGTGAGGAAAGCCACTGGTCCAGATGGCCTCTCAGGGCAGATTCTTCAGGCCTGCGCAGACCAGCGAGCAGAGGTATTCACCACCATCTTCAACCTCTCACTACAACAGTCTGCGGTTCCCACCTGCCTCAAGATCTCCACCATCATCCCTGCCCCCAAGAAGAACACATTGGGCTGCTTCAACAGTTTATGCCAAATGATCGGGCAAGACATTGTAACTCCCGTCCTCTACGAGGCGAATTCCAGCTCCTCCCCTCAGGACGAAGGTTCCTGGTCCCATGGTGCAGAACAAATCGTTTTAAGAACAGCTTTGTTCCTGCTGCCTTCAATGAACTGAATAAGACCCAGTAACATTGCACTTTATTGTATTTATCCATTTCAGCTCTATTTATTATCGTGACTCTTCATTGAATGTTTTCTCATGGATTATGTTTGTGACTGCTTTTTTTTTTATCTCTAAGGTTTAATTGTGGTTTCTCTTATCTATTCTTGACCTTATCTCAATTATTTATTGGTGAATAGCGGAACATTGAGAACTTGTCTTGTCTGTCTTGTTTCACTCGACCAATTATCGGCCTGTCTGGTTCATTGTGTGTCTAACTGATAATTGATATGCCAAATGCATCACAGAAATCTGTAAAACAAGTCTACCCACAGGTGCAAATAAAGTAACATTGAACCTTGACCCCCATTGTTGCAAAATGTTTCAATTCTGCCCGCCCTGCTGACCCCGACCAACACCAGTTTGCTTATCGAGCAAACTGGTCAACGGAGGACGCTGTGACCTTACGAGCCTGGACCAAAAAAACAAGTACGTAAGGATGCTATTTGTAGAGCTTAGCTTGGCCTTTAACACAGTCATTCCTCTCAAACTGAGCGACTTGTGTCTGCACAGTTCACTGTGTGCATGGGTACCAACACTGTCGTCACGTTTGCTTACGACACCATCGTTACAGGACTGATAGCAAACAACAGTGAGTCAGCCTACAGGGAGGAGGTCCAGCACTTGGCAGGTTGGTGTCTCAGCAACATGGACCTGAACACCAGCTAAACTAAGGAACTCGTCTTGGATGTCATATAGTCCACATGCACGGAGCCCTCCATCCAATATCCTCTGCATCAACGGACAGCAGGTAGAGAGGGTGGAGAGCTTCAAGTTCCTTGGTGTGCACACCTCTGCTGACCTCACCTGGGCTGACGACATCTCCCACCTGGTGGGCAAGGCACAACAGAGACTTGACTTCCTCAGATAATGAAAGCAGGCTCATCTCCCTCAACTCCTCTTGGTGAACCTGTACAGAAGAGCTGTTGACAGCCTCCTGACTTCCTGCTGCACTGCACTGGAGAGGACAGGAGGGACCTGCAGCAGGTTGTGAGGGTGGCTAAAAAATCATTGGGCCCACACCACTGCACTACTTATGTTTTCCCTAGTCCTGTTTTTTTGATATGTGATACATATATATGTAATATTTTCATCTTTCTGATTTGGTTGTATTTTAGTCTTATTCACAGCAATCACAAAAGGTGCTGTTACAATATTTCACTTCTGCTAACACTGTTTTCACAAAGTGACAATAAAGACTTATTATTATTTTTCTTACATGTGAATGTTTTTAAAAAATATCCCTGAGCCTAGTGTGTTTTTCAGCCCATTAATTGGCAAGATGCACATTTCTTTGCTTTTTTATGTTGAATGGCAAGGGTTTTAATTCCCCCCCGGTTATCCATTCATGTCCTCTGTGACAAAATGAAAGAGGAGACATGCTGAGTTTCCATGAAAGAATTGGGGAAATGTGCAAGTATCTGGCTCACGGTGTAATTATTGTGCTTTTGTCTGTCAGATGTGACAGATGACAGGGATCTTTATAAATATAACCGCTCAAAATCAAAGTGCCTCTTCTGTTGCATCTTCATCCATCCAATCAGGCATCAAGATAGAATGTTTTTCTGGCTATGTGAAATTACCATGTTTGTTTCTATACTTTTTTTTTTTTTTTTTTAGTGCTTGAGGTCGAGCATTTTATCTTGGTACACTTGCTTTTTTTCTGAGAAACACAGAGTCTCACAGAAAGTATGTGTGAGTGCAGAGTTGCATATTTTGTGAAGCGCACCCTGCAGCCATTTCATTCCCTCTCCCCTTCTGAGAGTTTTCCTGATCAGTGGATAAGTGTTAGGTGACTGTCAAACAAAGAGGCGCAGTGCTAGCCTGGCTCAGATACGCTTAGTATCCAAGGGACCATGAGTACATATTGACTAAACGCTTGCATGCTGCAGTTTTAACACATTTTTTTTTTTTTTTTTTTTGAGAGAGAGAAGTGGATTAAAGTCAACAGGCCTCGCAGGTCAGCTTTTATACTGTGGGTTACTATGGTCAATATGATATTGGTTGTGTGAAGTAAAACTTTTCATAAACGAATCTATGAAATAAATGAGTCAATCAGACCTCACATTTGACCCATTCTGGAAGTCTGAAACCTTGAAAAGAAAGTCCTTGAATCTGACACATTTCCCTATTCCCAGAAAAAGGCCACCCACCATCAACAACTCAGAAAGTCAGAAAGGTTTTGAAACAAATAATTTGCTCTTATTCTCTATCAAAATCTGTACAAGTTCATTGGGGGGAAAAAAGACAACACATGTAAAAGATTCTGTCATTTTCTGATACACATTTTCTCCCTTCCTTTTCCTGCTGTGAAGTGGGGAATAATGTGATTGGGACTTCTTGCCAGACTTCCATTTTTTGGTCACATATATTTGGTGATCTAATTGATCCCTTTAATCCTGGAACACTGAACAACGGATATTCCAGTATGCACCGCTTTTGCCATCTTTATGAAGATCCTCACTCATTTTATATATTGGATCTCAAAAGTAACTGAACTTACCAACTTGCATCAGAGTGAGTGATATCCATCCTTTCACTTGGATCTTTACTCTTCGAGAAGGGATGACTCCAGCAAGAACAGACAGAATCCGGCAAGTTTGTGTGAATGGATGTATGTCTGGAAAAAGACTTTGAAGCATAGCCTGTCCAATTTACTTTTTTATTAAATATACAGACAGCTGCAGAACATCTCAGGACGGGAGATATACTCTGCAAAGTTCTCTGATGATACAGCCATCTTGTCTCTTCGTCAAAGTCCAGCCAGATCATTGTTGTGCTCAGAAAGAGCTGGACAAATAATGCGATGACAGCATTTTAGACCTTAATGTGTGCAAGATAAAAGAAATTATCATTAAGTTAAAAAAAAAAAAAAGCATGATCCACAACTGTTTGATTTATCACTTCAGTTTAAAGTCATCACAAAGATTTTCAAGTAGGTCCAGTGAAATATTAACCAAAGGAAAAGACTTGATTCATTTATTGAAAGCCTTTTAACTTTCACTTTGCTGGTCAATGGACTTCCTATATTTACACACACACACACACACACACACACACACACACACACACACACACACACACACACACACACACACACACACACACACACACACACACACACACACACACACACACACACACACACACACACACACACACACACACACACAAGCAGCATAAACAACATTGTAAAGGCGTGGTCCGCAGAGGGCTTAAGACTTCATCTGTCTTTGGGAAAAAGAGGTGGCTATAAAACCGGCCAACCGGATTAGGTTTTATCTCCTGCATTCTCCTTCATGGTTTCAGGCAGATTTTGTAATAGACCTGAGATGAGAACATTTGTCAGGGTGCTGGCATTGTCTGTTGTGGTTTCCTCTTGGTTTTTAGGGTTTGTCTCGTCTTATGTTTCATGATGTCCTTGTATTAAGTGCACATGCACAGGATGCGTGCTACCTTTAGTCTCTGCTCCCATGTCCTTTCCATGTTTTTCATTACGTTGCATTTCCTACGCAAAAGAAAATTAGAGTTGTGTCAGTGTCCTTCATGTCTCACCTTGCCTCTTTTCTCCGGGATGTTTTTCAGTCAATTTGGAATGACATTTTTGTGATTTCTTTCAGTTTTGTATTCATCAATTGTTTTTGTTTGTTTGAGTTTGGGTTTCTTATTCTGAATCCCAGACATAAAAAAATGAACTTGAAGCAAGATAAATTGTCCATAAGGCAGAATTATAATTGTCTGAACTGGAATGTCTTGCTTCATTGTTAAATCTGTTCACTTCCATTGTTCAGGCAGTGAGCATGCTATCATTTGCTTCGAAGGCGCCATTTACACAACAATGATTTGAAACAAAAACTTATGTTGGTTTTTGGGGCCATTTCCATGATGACGGTGCTTGGGGACTGTGAAAATGCAACTTTTTGAAAACTGCTCCAGAGGTGGAACTTTTTAAAAATGCTCCAACTCCCACTCTATTGGGGTAAAACACACCTTTTTTTTTTTTTTAAATGCTACAATTCTGTGAACATGGAAACTGGCTAAAACTTTACATTTTTGAAACATTGTTTCTACACATGCACACCATGCATGTAGTAAATTGTTCTTCTGCACATGTGCGAATAGATGGACAATAACAACAGTGGCAGCCATGACTCCCAGCTCATGTTTTCGCCATTGTTAATGGTTTTAGAGTATTTTATCAAAAATGATGCCAGTAATCTAAATGATTTGGAGACTTCTCTGGGAATAAATCACATGTCTTTCAATGTGAACATATTTTGGTCAGCCATCATTGTATATTTAGCATAATTAATGTTTGAATGATTGAAGTACGATGAATAGAGATGAACTGCACTTTCTTAGTTCTGCTTTAGCTGCAATTGAAATGCTCATACCTACAAGAATTTCTCAGCAGTGACACTTATAAATAAATTGAAATAATTTACTTAATTCTCTATTAACATACATTCAGCTGTTTGTGTTACACTTGCATGACATAAATGCATACAAATGCATGTATTTTATGGGTGCACTAATGATTTATGAGCTACATAATCAAATATATTCATGGCGTGACTATTACATCTATTCCTAGAAAAGTAGCATGTCAGAGAATGATCACATTTTAGGAATGATTAAAGTTGAAACTTGATCTACAAGCACTTTTAATTGATTACCTTGGATTTCCTCTGAAATGGGTTGAATACTCCCTGTAAAAATGTAATTAATTTGTCTATCGCTCACTATTTATACTCACTCTTCTCTTAATATCCACTTGAGATGGTTGTGATTAAATTGCTCTCTACTGTACTTCCTTCCTCTCTCTCACCAGCTCATTCTGATCCTGTTTCTCCATGTTACTGCTCTGTTTAATGCATCCCATTGATCAGACACCCAGTGTAGTTTCAGAGCATCACCCATCCAGTGTACTCTTATATACTTATCTAATAATACCATTCAGCAATCTATTGGTTGGCTGCATTCATGTCTGCAGCACTAGGCCCAGTTAAACGTCCATGGCCCTTCACTAATCTGCGATTATCATGGTAACAGCTGATCTGTTTATTGATTCTTTTTTTTCTCCTGTGAGCCGCAGAGGCAGGGTACATTGCTGTCAAACTTTACACTCTGGCAAAACTTCGAGCAAGTTCAACAATCCAATAAAAGCCAATAGTCTGAATGTCAACTGACCCTATAGGCATCAGTTTCCAATTTGCCATTGGCAGCACTTTTAGGAGGCATTTCTTTTGGGTTTATTTTTTTCCTCCCATACCTGGCACATTACCAGTGTGAAATTCCCATTCATCATAATAACCAATGCTGAGTGTCCATTTATCAAACCCCGAATGCCAGTGCTTTGCTGTACCAAGTTGAACCAAGGGGATTTACCTTCTAATGGCCATTACAAAACCTAGTTATGAGACAAATTAGGCAACACCAGACAGGAAAACAAGATGACCGAAAACACCCCGCCTACCGTTACACTGTGAGACTCCCTTAATTGTGAAACGGCACTCCTCAGGACTTCCCTGCAGGTGATTACAATTCACTTTTAACATCCAATCATTTCAAAGAGACCAGCATTGTGAGGAAATCACACATCAACAGCATTCATATCTCTGACTCCATTTATCATATCTCAAATTGGTTTTGCCTTCCACCAAAGCATTCATTGATCTTTGATTGATATTCTGAGTCTATCATCTGTATTCACTCTATAACTTGTCATCACCTATAGACAGGCTTCCTCCCTCTCCTTTCTATCGCGCTTTCCGACTTCATACCTTGTGACTGGGGTAATATATTAGTGCAATGAGTCTCTGGTGAGGCACCTTCACCAGAAGACTAATCTGTAATGCATGCCTGTTTGAGCTTTATGCAAGCCAACATGAATTTGCCCAAAATGTGATTAATACAACCCCTGTATCCCACAAGGTATCGTTTTGATGAATTAACAAATCGGTGTGAATGTCTTCCATTTAATCACACTGAGAGATGAAACGCAGGAGTGGTGGGGCAGGCTGTGCGAGTATCCGCAGTAATCTTTTGCCATCCATATCCTGACTAAGACGAGGGGCAAGCGATGACTCGACATCCGCTTCGGCTTGATAGAAATACCAGGAGGTCTCAAGAAGATCTGAAGGGGCTGGGAATGGTTCAGGTGTTCAGCAATCTGTTTCCTCTCACTATGAAATTGATGCTATTTGGAAGGGTGGGGTAAATACAATTTATAGTCAGGCTGCACTTTTATAAACTGAAAGCTCTAAACACTATTTTCAGCTAATAATAATAATAGTAGCTCTTAAGCTATTTGGCTGCACTGAGAACTACACCGCTATTCTTGACCTCTCTGTTGTGTTGTTCATTCCCTGTTATGTCTTCTACATTAAAAAAAAAACAAAAAACATTTTTACTCCTAAATTTTGTTGCGTATGAAATTACTATTCTTTTAAAAATGCAGTGTGAGAGGTAAAAGCTATTTTGCTTCTCTATATGTGTGAAAATGTGAAGCTGAACTGACAAATAAAGCCACTTTGACTTTGATAAGAGGCCTGTTAGTCATGCATCCTGCTTTATTTCAGGTCAGGATCACAGGGTGCTGCATCTGCTCCGAGGTTAGTCTGGTGAAAGCAGGTTACAACCCGGACAGTCCATCACTGGATGAGCACAAAGAAATGGACGACCACACACATTCATATCTAAGAGTTTTGCTCTGTCTCTACATTCAATCATACAATTCTGACTTGTCTTTCATTTGTTCGCAGGATAGTTTATATACAACCATCAGACTCCAATATGAACAGTCTATGGTCTGCAAGTGACTGACATGCAAAAAGCACAAGTTTCACGACTCTAGAGTAATGGCGAGTACTTCTGTACAGGAAATATGTGTGTAGCTCCGAGTACCATAGCCATGTCAACAGAAGCCCGAAAACACAGTGAAAGTTTTCTGTTTTCACTTGAAAGCACCTCAAGCTGGGGATATTCTCGCTGTGAGACGGGAGAGAGAAATCAAAGACGGAAATTAGAAAACAAAAGTTGAGGTGGGGTTAACAGTAAAGTAATTGGAAACTAAAGTGTGTCCTGTTAAGTTAAGCAGAAAACAACAATATAGGAGGACAGCAAGAATGAAGTTAATGGGAACAGAGGGCTAAATAGAAGTGACAGTAAAAGAGCAAGAAAAAAAAAAGGGATGAAAGTGGAGGAAATAACTAAATGAGACAGAGGTATTGAAACACAAGTAGAGGTTGCAATGAAAAAAGTAGAGTGCTATAGTGACCTGGATTCAAATTCAAGCATGCCGCAGTGGTGCTTCCAAGTGTGACTTTGTTGAACACGGTCAAGAGCCTCCTTACTGGTATTTGACATCATGTGACCTGTGGGAAAAAAATCCCCCAGCTAAATCAGCACTCTACTGCTTGACACTGAATAATTGATTGCTGCTAATAATTCTCAGGGTCAAGCCACTTTTATGAGTTCTTAATGTGGGGCTGAATTTGTCCACATCAGTGCTAAAAAGGCTGAAAACTTGATGTAAAACTCCTCGTGTCACCTGGAAGGAATCAATGAACCACATCTTTTTTTCACATTGGAAAAATATCCTCAAAGTAATATAATTTTGTAGCATTAGCTCTTTCTTTTATGTTACTTATTACATTTGTGAGTTAAAAAAAAAGAGAGATAGATGCCCCCAATAATATAATTTCTGAACTGAATGATCTGATCTGCTTTTTAGTTTTAAGTGAATCAGATGAGCTGGAGGCGAAATGATTACTTTAATGCAGCATTTCTAATGTGTCTTCATTTCACTCATAGTCTGGAACAAACTACATGTATTTTAAAGTTAGAATGAGAACAGAATTTTCAAATGAACTGGATGTGTGTGTGTGTGTGTGTGTGTGTGTGTGCGTGCGTGCGTGCGTGCGTGCGTGCGTGCGTGCGTGCGTGCGTGCGTGCGTGCGTGTGTGTGTGTTCAGAAGAGAGAGTGCTCACAGCTGTATTTCTGCATGCATGAGTGAAAACCGCAGTAGACAAGAAGGGGAACCTGGCCAGCATCTCTGGATGAACCTCTGTTCAGTTTTACATTTGTCAAAGCAGCAGGAAACTTGTTGACACAGTTCTCCATCTTTTAGATTGAAGATGCGATCGTGGACAGACCTGCGCTCTAAAAGATAATGCCCATCTCTGCCAGAATAGACCTGCATGAGGGCTGATAATGACTACGGCAGGTGGAAAAAGCCAAGGATCAATTCGAAATTGGCATCAATCATTTAAAAAGATGCCCACAAAAAGCTGAAAATCTAAATGATACATGATATGGATTCTGAATCTCTCCAATGGCAATTTCATTTGTATTGATTATCCAATGACACACTATACAAGTGTGAGTATTATTGCCTTTTCATGTCATGCACTTAAAACCACAATGATGTTAACAATAACACAACCCCAGTTCTACATTTGAGTATTTTCAATCTCTCCCCGGATAAAGTGGAGTCTGTGGCTGCGTCATTTTTTTTTTTTTTCCCTCAGACGTCTGTAGCTGGAATTAAAGAAGACATTGCTTTTCTGGCTGCTTGCTGTAGATATCTCTCCTAATGCTTGGCTATCTCTCCACACACTAAGGGTATTTTTAGTTGCCCTTATCTCATTATGAAACATGAGGCGCGCTGCAGAGGCTTACGTTACACACCTCGGATGCTTTGGCTTAGGATAATGCAGGCATGTGAATGGTGGGAGGTGTGTGTGTGTCTGAGAGAGAGAAAGAGAGAGGGTTTGGGTTGGGAGGTATGATGAGGTTAGAGAAAGAGACTTATTGACTTCCTGAGCTTTTAGCTGAGTCAATTTCTTCCATCCTGGAAACCACTTCCATGGATTGTGAAATTTGGGTGGTGAATGGAGCACAGATCATGGTGTGATGGGAAAAACAGAGTGAGGAGAGTATGAATGAATGAATAGGGCTTGGATGGAAGTTGATTGAATGCAAAGCAACAAAGGAAACTTGCAAAGTGCACAAACCTGCTCTCAGCTTCTTTCTGTGTGGAATTTGCATGTTACATTGCACAACTGATAAAACACAAAGCATGTGAATAATATGTGGGAAATATTTGCATAAATCAGATCCCAGTTAATGTCCTCAAGTTGCTGCAATTAGTGATTGGAGAAGGTAGATTGAGCGAAGGTATTTTAATCTTTACTGAGCATCAATCCTTACAGATTTTCCTGTTAACTCTGTCCCTTAATCAGTGTGCTGAGGCCTGACCTCCTCTCGTCCAGCCTGCACGGTGGGGGAGGTGACCTCCAAAGCAAGCAATCTTCCCTCAAGATTTTCTAAGAAGCTATCTATAACTAATTACAGTCTGTTAAGAGTCACAGAAATATCTTCCAGGAACTGCAATCTCGGTAGGGAGCACTCGACAGCACTGAGCTTGCTCTCCAAAGAGTGACCAGCAGCCTTGTTTTAGCAGCGGTATGCACTGCATTTTGATTATGACGGATATCGGTGCAGACTTCCATACAGAAAGCATTTTGTTACTGTGTTCTCAAGGATAAACTGTCGTGGTTGCCGACTGAGCATTTCCCTTCATCTTTCATAGTGTGAGGTGTTGCTGGAGTCCCTGCGCAGGCATTGTCACACTCCAGCCATTCACTCTGAGATACCTCACACACTATTGAGGAGATCCTTGTTTTTGGACATTTATGGTAAATGAAAAGTAAATCCTGCTGACTTTGGTTGGCCACTGAAATGTCCCAAGGTGTATGTGTTATTCAGTAAGACACAGTATATGGAAGTGTGCAGTGAAATATAAAAGAGGCACTGATCCAAAATAAAGTCTGTATGTTGGTCAAACAGCAGCTTGGGTTTTTAAAGTTTGTATTACTTGAATTTGAATTAGTTATATGCTGGTAATTCCAATTGTAAATTCAATATGGCATCAACATAAATATTTCAATGACGATGAATTATCAGTGCTAACTATTTATGTAATGCCTGTCGATATCTACCTGTTACAGCTGGATAGTCTTTTTTTAAAGTCAACAAAATCATATTTGATTTGCATTTGCAGTATTACTGTTGATAGAATGCATTAATCATAATAAGTATAATTTCAACTCATAAATACTGACTTTTGATATGTCTTACATTATTTTCTGAGTTCATGATACTTTTCTGTCCACTCATCTCTTAGGTACTGTTTGCCATTTAGCTGCGACAAAGTGGTGACAGGCCTGGTTTTCTATAAAAATATGTGCTTGACATTTTAAATAGAAATGTTTGTTTTGCTAAAAAAATGTATTTGTTTATTTATTGAAATTGAAAAATGTCCCAATCAGTGAAACAAATGCATCTTCATAACATTATGATCACCTGTCTTTTATATTCCCCCTTTTCTGCTGCAAAAACAGCAATGATCAATCAATAAAAGCTGCATCAGGTATGTGAGCAGCAGATCCTCTATCTCCTGCAGGTTGCTTTCTCAGGGTTCTGCGTCTCACTCTCATTAAAATGAAACCAATGGCTTAGTCATGCATCTGTTCTCTGGAGTTATTTATTAAATTATGCTGACCTCTCAAGGTTTTAATAATTACAAAGTGGTGCAAAAATGTTTTGGTTAATATATATATATATTGTTTTTACAACTGAGAAATTCTCAGCCTAGTCCCTGGGTGAAGCAATACTTAAAAAAAATTAATTAAAGGAATATTTGTCAAAAGAAAATTGTCATATCTTGAGGATCATTAAAATATAGAATCTGAAATACTGACAGTGAAAAAGTCAAGTCATTATTAAAAAGAGATTAAATCGCAATATGGAGGTCACGTGACCAATGTGACTGACTTTAACGCAGGAGGTGAAAACGCAGCTGAATGAATGGAAGAGATCAGGCGAGCAGGGGGCGTGTCCTCAGCCGTCCAATCCCTTGGACAGCACGGACACGTGGAAATGAGTGACGATTATTACGCACGTAGTGGACGTAATGATATGGATGCGCGTGTCTGGCGCCAACGTTTGAGCCACTCCTTGTAGTTTGGTGGCGCTCGTGGGACCAAGTGAATCAATCTCACAACCTTCGGATGCACAAGCAGACAGTTTTGGAGATGTAAGTGACTGAACACACTGATTTTTGAGTTAATGCCAAGTAAATGTTCCTGCCAGTATGTCTTTTAATGTATCCGGGCTGAATGAGTAACATATGAAACCATTAGGAAATAATTTGGTTGCTGTGGATTACGTGAGCTCAATAATAACGTTTAGCTTTCAGGCTTTTTTCTAATTCTGCATTGTTGCATTGTATTTTCACAGTGTTTTTTTTTTTTTTTTTTTTGATCAAATGAGTAAACATACAATGCCTTATATGTGCTTTCATAATAATTACCAGATGAATGAGGACGATGAAAACAATCAAGGGGAAATTAGTAACATGAGCTTTATGTATATATTTGTCATAGATTTATGAAAAAGTGGACAGGGGCCATATGTGTTTTAGTGTTTTTCTTATAAATTCAATTTTATATATAAAAATCATGAGATTGCGACGCAGTCCGTGCTAATATGAAATATCATGTACAAATCTTTTTTCTACATGCATGTAGAAAATAGATGTGTACATGATAATTAAAATTAAATTAAATATCATAACAGCATTCAATATAGGCTACACATCTTTGTGTGGCACTTCTTTCGTAACAGCCCATTTGAAATTGATGAATAAATTAACTTTTGGGTCCATTATCAGTTAGTGTCAAGACATCTGTATCATGATCAGGCAAGCAAATATTTCCAAGAGTTCACATTCTCTATTGTTATTTACGATAGATGTGTGGTAGAGTGGTTGTCTCCCAATCAGAATGTTGCAGGATTTATTCCTCATCTCCCCCTGTTTGTGTTGGAAGTGTCCTTGCGCGTTACATTGAGCACTTTGCATGGCTCCTGCCTCCAGTGGTGTGTGTGTGTGTGTGTGTGTGTGTGTGTGTGTGTGTGTGTGTGTGTGTGTGTGTGTGTGTGTGTGTGTGTGTGTGTGTGTGTGTGTGTGTGTGTGTGTGTGTGTGTGTGTGTGTGTGTGTGTGTCTGTGTGAATGTGATTAGAGCACTTTGGGAACTGCTCAAGTGGTGGAAAAGCACTAAATAAATGAAATCCATTTACCATTTACATATATTTCTTCATTTCAATGCTTTACCACTACAGTGAAGCAAATTTACATTTGAAAAAGAGTGCTTCAGGCTTTAATTAAATGTTACATATATACACAATCACCACCTTTGTGCGCTTCAGACAACCTGATGGGGACAGTTGTGTTTACAGACCGTATTTAGCACATTTGGAATGTATCTGCTTGTTGTCAGACGCTCATCCATCAGTCACATGTTTTAGGCGTACTAATATCGCTGCAACTGATTCCTTCCTGTGTTTTTCTTTCCATGGATTGATTTAAAGATACCGTCCGTGCAGACTAAGAACACCTCATGAGCCGCACTTGTGGAGATGCAATTTGAAATGGACTCAAATTCTTATGTTTGAACATCTTGTTGCTTCTAACACATAAACTTAGATCAAATACTCACGTGTTCCTTCATAATAATAAAGGGATATTTAGTGTCATTTGTACGTGTTCATAAAGTTATGGCTGATCGCCGTATAGCTGTGAAGCTCAGCACTTAACTTTATCATTGTACTTTAAAGTGGATTGATAAAGATGAAGAAAGAAATTATAAATGAACCTGTTTTGGCACCACTAAAACTGTCAAATTATACTTGTAACGTAACATTCCTGCAGAAAATTTTCACTTATGTCTTTTTCTTATGATTTCAGCTCGAATAGATCCAGACAGCCTGATACAGCAACAAACCACTGCTCCTGATCACTGAAAAAGCAACATGAGATGGGGAGTATGGCTTCCCTCCGTAGAAACATGATTTTCCCGCTTTACATTACTTGGGTGTCAAAACTCAAGTTAGCTGGTTTTCATCGGGGTAGTAGAGTCATCCAACCTAACCCTTGTATGTTCGGGCTAAAGGTGTTATACTGTTAATTAGTTTGCAGGACATACTGGTGAAATGTGCATATAAATCTTTAATGTCTTGTGGGAGGTTTGGATCTCAGGAGGGACCGTCGTAAAATGTCAAATAATCTCATAAAACACGGCCTCCAGCTCTCTCGTAAATGTATAATCTCAAATTAAAAAAAAGAAACTCCTCAGAAGTTTAGCTGTCATTTTATCGATGAACTCAACTGTTAGGATTTGATTTTAGCGGGCGAACTGCAATTATATCGCATTGCAAAATGACATGCATTGGTAAGGTATATAGAAACTGCATATGGAGAAAATTAATGGAAAAAAACCCCCACCATTGTTCGTTGAGGCACTTCCATTCATCGTGCCCAGTGCTTCACCGATGCTTCTTTTCATTTCATTTATTTATCCATTTATTTATTTATTTTACCCGGCTGGCGGTTCACGGAGGAGCTCGGGATCGATATTGCGCTCGCAACAACAGGGCAGAAAGTCGAGTTGCAGAGCAGCTTAACAGCTCCACAAAGACCTGGATGTTTGGGCTGGGAGGCAGGAGATCAATGGTGTAAAATAGAGGGAGAATTAACAATGGTTGCAGAGCAAGGGGAGGACAGGCCGCTTTGACCCGCCGTGTGTAGAGACGACAGGCTTCACACCGTCACCCTGATAATCGCTCCACGGGAGAGGGGGGGGGGGGGGGGGGGGATCTGCGATAAAGTAGAAACTTCTTTGTGTTTTAGTAATATAATGGCTACGGAGCAACAAATCAACTTATTTGTGTTGTGAAAGCTGCTCAGGTCACCTCGAAGCAAGCAGAACAAATCAGTTTGGTAAAGACATCATGGGGGGGAAAAAAGTCTTTTCTTGTATCTGTGGGCTTTTCTTTATCTCTTAATCTGTGCAAAAATAATTGCAAAAAGATTATTTTTTTATTTTCCAAATAACTTCAACTCAAATGATGAATGATTGAAGACGTTTACTGATTTGACATAATTCAGTGACGCACCAGCGACTTTAGATATCAGCTCAAACTGGCCAGGGTTTGTAATGCACATCTGTTGCAATTTTTCTGGAAAACATCTATTTAAGTAAATTAATTATGTATTTATGCATTTATTTATTCATTTAAGAATTCATTCTAGCCATGTCAAAACAAATATAAATATAATCCCATCCAAGCATCATCTCACAAGGTTTTGAAGTGCTTTGTGCTGTTCCTATTGCACTTTTTGAGTTCACTCTCTTGTATTAAAACTGTAATTTGCTCAGCATAACATATCACATCTGAACTTTAAAAAGCTCATCGTTTTCTGTAGTCCGCATCCAGCTTCCACCTTCCTTCCCCTCTTTCTTCAGCTCTTTCATTAGATTAACATTGATATTCATTAACACCTGATCTACCCTGTGTGCCTCTGCATCAGGGTTGGCACCGCGCCTCCATAGGAAATCGATAGCATTTTCATTCATCCAGTTGGGAGGGCCTGAATTCAGCATGCGGTAGGAGCAGTGGCAGGTAGCAGCCTTGTAAAGGAATCTGATTCTCTGGTAACCACTCCGGCTGTGGATTCGATGAACTGTGTTTTGATTAGCAAACATAACAGAAATTTAAGAAGAGATTTGAGGGGAAAAAAAAAACGAACTGGTAAGTTGAACGCAAGAGACGAGAGAAAAGGGGGACAAAGCAAATGAATGATGATGCATAGGTTATGGTAAATAATGTCACCATCATCTCTCCTCCACTTTTATTACCGATCAGCCGGTGAAGAATGATGACAACTCGGCCAATTTCCGCAAACTCCCAGCGGATGCCCTTGGAAGTGAGGAATTGCCAGGTTAATTGTGTTGGGGTCATGGCCATTCGGGTGGAATGAGCCACTTTATTTGGAGTGAAAATCCATAAGTGGAGTTCATTCCCAACCTGTGCTGGCTCCCTTTGGCTCTTGTGAGGGATGGCCTCTGTTTGCTGAGAGGAATCCGAAACCACCCCTTAATGAGTACGACAGATACCGTATATGACAAACCTGCAGGAATAAAAATCACATTAATTTTCTTCAAATTGGTGCTATTGTAGAAGCAGTTTTAAGAGAGCTGCTTTTCCCCCGCCCTCCCCTCACTTTTAAATGACCTACCCCTGGGATCAATTGAGCTTCATTTTCCTTCTGATAGAGATGAGGCGAGGGACATCTCCATTGGAGAACTATTGAATTCCTGGAACAGCTCTCATCCCTAAATCCAGCCACCTGCTTACTCCCCTATCTTATCTCCAATCCTCCTCTTAGTATCCAAGCTCATTCCCAAATATCTATTACACAAATACTGCAGGGAGGGAGGAAAAAACAATGTGAATTTACATCTTCGTGAGAACGCTCAAGGTTGAGTAGGGTCAGAGCGAAGAAAATAAAGGAGACAATCACCGGGGCTTGTTGGGCTTGAGTGAAGCACGTGTTGGCGCAAAGTCAGCGGTAAATATGAGCGCTGATTTTTCTGGGCAGACGCAAGCAAGTGGGGGTCTGCAAATCTGAAGCCAAGCCAGCTTCAGCCTCTCTGCCATGGTGAGATTAGGCAGAAACAGGAGGCTTTCATATAACTGACTCTCCCCATGGTGCGCATATGGAAAGGCAGTGGGCGAAAGTATAGCAGCTGCGATGTGTAGATGAGTAAGGCAGAGGTCTGGAGAAAAGAACCATAGGGACCGGTGCAGAGGTGGAAAGTGAGGGTGAGCTCTCTTTTTGTCTATAACTGTTAAAAGGAGAGAGATGCATCCTTGGACCTGTAGCATCCTCCACGACGCTTGGATAATAGGTTGTGGAGAGCTGACAGACCTCATTCTCCCCCTTTCTCCCCTTCCTTTATCTGTGTTCTTTTTCTTCTCCCACCTTGTCTGTATGTTGCTCATTCACCCTCTCTCCTCTTTCTCTCTAGTTACCAACTCAGTTTCTATGGTAGCAGCCAGCGAACACAGCCTTGAAGTCAGAGAGAAGCGAGTAAAGCCAGGTGTGCAGCAGGAACACGATGAGGCCCCGAGGTTGGGCTGAGAGGTGAGGGACAGACACTGGAGTGTGTGACAAAAGGATGAGCTTCACTGCTAATGACTCCCACAGGGGAGACCAGCTGCTCAGCTTGCGGAGGCTGACTCGGTAATGCGGCGGAGCGTGCACGCAAAAACAAACTTTACAAGAGTTGGACATCCAGGAACAGAATCCAGCCATTCTAAAATAGTTGTCCCTTTCCCTTTTCACAGAAATATTTCCCCTCTATATCCATCTATTACCCCCCCCCCCCCCCCCCCCCCCCCCCTTCATTTACCACTTGTAAATTTGTGAGAATGTATGAGAATCCTGAGTTCGGAGTGTCCTCAATTTGCTCTCTGCTGTCATGGGACATGATGCTGAGTTGGCTATGAATATAAATGATACATTTTGGCCAACTCTGTAGATTTTTGTCTGTGACGATAAAATTGATGTTTTGACACAATAAAGTGTAATTAATAATTCAATGCACAATCATCCTAGTGATCCCCCCCCTCTTCCCTTAATATGCTTCATTAAAAAGTAGCACCAGACAATGCACGTGAGCCCTCTAGTGTTAAGTCATCTAGTTTCCTCTTCTTGGATGAGGAAATTGAGAAACATGGCAGCAAAACAAGGCTTACTGCCCTATGTGAGTGTCCGTTAATAGAAACATACACTGTTTGATAGTATGTTGGAGCTTATTCCACACACTCAATGTCTGAGGGCTGCTTTTTTTTCCAACACTACATTCTTAATTTCCCAATATTTTAATTATCCAAGGCAAAATGTAGTTGTCCTGGTTTATTAAAAGTTACACCTAAAAGTCAGAAAGCCATGTTACTCTCATTTGAATTTGAAAAAGGGGCATTTCTGTAAAATGGTGTGAAGTCCTTCATGCCATGCTCAATATACAAATTATCATTCAGGTGACATTTGCTCGTAGATTTCCATGAGAGAGAGTGAATTTCCAGCTGCTTTAGAAGCTATGAAAAAGCTCCAAGGCTTGGCCTCTATCTGGTGAATAATATGATATTAAGTAGATGTGACATTTTAAAAGAGGCTTTAAAATCCGGGCATTGATCAAATGCAGGGTGACAAGCATCATAGTTCAGTTAATGGGTTTCTCGCCGAGAATTTCCAAAGGTTTCCTCATAGACTATGAGTATGTCAAGGCGAGCTGCCATGGGGATCACTGTATCTGTATTTATATGTACAATAAGTGCCCTTAATTTAACTACTCATTGTCATATTTTGAGCCCATTGCACGCTTCAACCAACTGTTAAGGCACGGTGCACAAATCACACTCAGCCCTCACTGCCAAAGGTCAAAGTAATGCATCAGCTAAGAAGTTAATTCTACCACCAAGTGTCTTTCCTCTGAAAACACTCTGCTTTATAATCATGGACTTCTGATAGACCTGAATGCAACAATTATTCATAAGGAAATTGCTTCTCGGTGAGAGCATATGGAACTGTATTTATATTGACAACACCTTGACCTCCATGGCTATTTATACCCGCTACCATATCAGGTCATTTATCAGCAGGTGCATTTATTAGTTTGTTCATTTAGATGGAGTCCAGGCAATCAAAAACGTTGCAAATAAAGTGTTGCATACAACATCTAAACAAATTATTTTGTGCTGGCTGTTCCTGGTATGAATGCCATGGTTTGAAGAGGGTTTTGTACTACAGTCATTGAGAGTATTCAGAAAGAGGAAGTGGCAAAAATAGCTACTGATCATTTTCCCTTGTTTATTTTTCATGTAGTTTTGTTGATAAAACAATTGTTATGCTATCATTTTCTAAGCTATGGAGCTTTTTGCATGTTCTGATTGGTTTTCTCTCAGTACAGCAGTTTTCTCTTTCATTCCAATGATCGGCTGCAAGAGCATTTGGTGGCTCTAACTTACCAAAATATGTGTGGCTGTGAGTTAGTGAGATTGTTTCTGCGTTGATTCTGTGATGGACCTTCCCAAACACAGGCTGTCTCCATAGTCAACTTAGATCTGCTCTGGCAAAGTGGGATAAAATACTGTAAAAGATAAATGATTGGATGGGTTTATTTGGCTATAAAAAAAAAAAAAAGTATTGTTTGCAACATTCAAGGTCCCCGTTTACACTACAATGTTTTCAAGTGAAATTGGGAAAATGATTTTGGGGTCCATATATTTGACAACGTTGCTCAGAGCCAGTGAAAATGCAGCTTTTTGAAAATGCTCTCTCTGTGAAAAATCGGGTGAAAACCCAACTTTTCTGAAATGTTGTTACTATGCTTGTGCACCATGCCCATAGTATGTATTTCTTCTTCACATCTGTGAGTCAATGGCCAATAACAACAATGGTGGCCTCCAGGGTGGCATGACTCCCAGTTGTCTCTCCATACAAATGTCTGCATAATCTTCATTGTTAATGTCTATAGCATATTGTTCTATTCACACATGTGGATGTGGTTTCATTACAAAAATTAACACCATCACCCAGTTGTGGAAAAGGGCCTTTATGAAAAAGGTTGCCATGTAAATGCAAAACTCTTCTGAAATGAAAACTCATAATCAATGCACGCCACTTGAAACATCGTCACGCGAACGGGCCGAGTACTGTGGTGGAAAACCCTCAGGCTTGGTCTCATTGATTTGAATTTACATTTTCCCATATTGTCTACCTAAGTTTTTGGGCAGTATGTTCATATACAAGATAAATAGATGTGGTCAAGTACAGAACTAGGAAAACCACACCTATCAGCAAGGTCATATTACCAGAATTGAAGTTATTCCTGCAACTTTATTCAATATAAAACGCATAACTTCCTCTATTAAAGTTGTTTTCAACTCTGGTCTCTTTTTAAAACAAAAAATAATATTTATTCAGTTAGGTGTGTTTAGTGATTATTCATCTAAACATCCAGCAATCGTGCCTTTTGGGTAATTATTTCAATACATACTTCAGTGGTACAATTAAAGTCAAGGAAGGAAACGTGATCACACTCTAAATCCGACTTTTTAGAAAATATTCAGTAAGGCTTGGTTCTCTTGGGTATCAAATCATATTAAAATCACAGTATAAATTATTCTACCATGATTAATACTTTAGTAAAAGATCATTTTCCGCATGAATACGATCACGAGTTTGCTCATGTGTATATAGGTGCTTTTGTCACATGAATGAGATCAGTGTAGTGTTGAATGGCGGCCTATGGAGGGGTGAATCCACTGGAGCCAGATCATTAATCATTTTGTCGAAGAACATGTAGGACACACGTATGTGGAGCATGCCTTCGTGCAGTAGTGTTTGTGCGTGCACTGTGCTACAGTATGTCCTTTGGGGTTTTTTTTTTTTGTTCGGTTTATATAAATGAGTTTAAAAACAAGTGGGTAATTGATGGATTGGACAAAAGGTCGGAATGCAAGGGCATGGTGGGACTGCACTGGAAAAAGACCATTTCACCTCTGAATGTCTCTGCTGCTGACGCACAAATCAATCACTGTGACTAAATACTAAAAAAGCAGACATGATGGATTTTGGTCTCCCATGGAGCAACGATGTGGACAGTTTGTGACATTTTACGTACATTTATTGATAACAAAACAGATTCTGTGTTAGATGGAATTATAGATGTACTTCTTCAAACATTGTGCAATATAATTTGTACTTTCAGAACTGAAACTTTTTCCAACACCATTCCAAGATTTCACTAATTGGATGGTGTTTTGAAGAATGTGGTTTCATTTGATTCTCATCTCTGAAGGTCCAAGCTGGAGGTGTTTCTGTTGTTGTTGAGAGTTTTCCTATTCTAACTCAATTTCAGCTGGCAACTGCATGAATGGATGGTCAAATGGCTCCAAATAGTCCAGACCCCCTGCCCTGATTGGTTGGCTGACAAATAAAGCATGTTGTGTGTCCTTTCTGAAAGGCTAATGAGAGATAAAGAGGGAAACAGATGAATTTGATTGCATGGGGGAGGCTCAGATGAAACGAGAATAAATAATCTCCATCTATGTCATCGGCCATCTTTTGATCCCCCGCATTTTGAAAAGAGACCCCATTGTCTTACCTCCTCCTCCCACTCTATCCCCACACCAAATGTGGAGTCTTTCACACAGCCTTCGACAATCAATGAACCCCACCACTGAGCAGAGTGAGTTTGACTCGCAGCACAGTTTGTCTGGCCAACTGCCGTGCTGCTGTGAACGTTGTGCTGGAGCTGCTGTGGGCATACACTTCCCACATCCTTCTCCATTGAGACGAGGGCTGTGCTTCTTCGGACCACTGCTGGCAGCGGTACTGAGCACTCAGTAGATGTGGAGAGAGACATAACAGGCTACAATTCCCCAACTCCCACCAGGAAAGTCACTCTAAGATTAATGAGTGTTGCAATGTCTGCTGGCTACATGCTTGGACATCAAAAACTTGCACCAATGGTTGGGAGATAAGAGAATGTGGACAGTTTTGTCAGTTTTTAAAAAAAAAATTCTGTTGGATACTTTCTTCAAGCCAAGTCCTATATTGGTGAATATTAAATTGAGAAAATTATGTACAATGTTCACCTGATTTATATGAAATTTATAAAAGCCCGTACACGATGACTGAACATGGAAATTTCAGCAGAAACCAAGCACAAGGTGGATTGAGTGGGGGAAAAAAATAATGAGCAGATGGAGCTTGGAATACAAGGCCACCACAGATAAGGGTTGTGGGTTTATTCCTTTTCCCAAGACAATTGTGTGGCTTCTGTAAAATTTAAAATTTTCTTTCCAGGGCTTCTCATGAAAGCTGCCTCATTAGGCGACTCCACAAAGAAGAAAACACATTTCATTTTGTCAGGAAGTCACCCAGAAAGACAAGCCCGTGGCAGGAAATGAAATAAATAAGGAAGGAATGGCAGGAGTGAGTGGCTGGGTTGACAGTTGTTGTGATTAGCGTTTGTAAAAGCGAATGCATCTCTGTCATCCGCTCACTCACAATCCCTGGCGTCATTCTCCTGCCTGATCCCCTTCTGCTTTTATTCCTGCTGCATGCAAATGTCCAGGACCCTTAACTTCCCTTGTATGAATTGTAATACTATGAAAAAAGGAGGTGAACTAATGGAGGAAACAAAACCACACCTGTGCTATTCAAAACGACTGCACCTGTGCTCGCAACTGGAGAAGAGAGTTGCCAGATGCCACCAGGATAAAGTCCTTGGACTTTCCATAGATGTGCTCTAACATCTGAACCTGCTGTTTGTGACTAATTTAACTCTCTTGGGCGTGATTATTTAATCAGGAAGTCATGCATTAGGGTGTTTATGTGCATTATGTATGTGAAGGTGTCCACTCCTACACCTGTTTGTGTTGTGTCGGCACATTTGCCGCACGCTGCGACTCTTTCCGGTCTTCTCCAGACGGATCCAGAGTTCCCCTTCATCAAGGGCATAATGGTGCGATCCATCGACTGATAATGGTGGGGTGATCCACAGGTCGGCCGGCCCGGCGCCAGAGCAGAACAGCCTCTCTCATGGCCCATTACAGCCTGCTTAATGACCACACTGATGACCCAACCTCTGAGGCAGGCTGTCCTCACTCTGCCTGTTTAAAACAACATTTCACTCCCCCTGCCAAGGTTCACTCTTAATGGCAGCTGAGTGCAGAATGGTGGATTGTTTGGTTTTTTCCTGACTTTGTGGCATCAGCAAATTTTGTAATTGTCTATAAATGGAAAAAATAGTCAATAATGTGTTGTTAAATGTATTGCTGGTATCTATTTTCAATACTTTCTATCCAGTCGAGGGTCAAGCGGGGCTGGAGCTTCTCAGTTGAAATTGGGTGACTGGCTGAGAACAGCATGGACAGTTTGAGGCTCATCATTTTACTAATATAACATCATATGTCACATATACATCAAAGATTTTTGCTTCATCTGTTAAAACTTTTAATTCTGTCAACATCAGATGTAGTTGGGGAAATGTCCCTGTACTGTCTAAAATCACCACTTTCACAGTTTGACTCAAAATGAGGTTGAATGCAATCACTTGTCTGAATGTCCTATGATTCTTTGACCCATTCCTCTGCCCTCACCTCCTCCTGACATAATTTCAACATCATCTGTTTTCTCTCTCATAATCAGTCCAGCCAGGAGAGAGTTCGATTGGAAACATTCTATTTCAGGTAACATTTGGATGCCAGTTTCTTTTCTTCTTTTTTTCAGGTTCGTCTCAGTAAATCTTCCCCAAATCCAAACCCAGTCAATTTCCCGACCACACGGAGCATTACTTTCCCTGCTGCTGCGCAGTTTTAATGTACTAGCGACATCATTGGTCTTCTGCTTGCTGCATTCTTGTGTGTGCGCGATGAGAAGCAATGCTCCGATTGTTCAACAGACTGTCAAAACAGAACATGCAGATGCTAAAATTTCTGATGGATTTATACAAAGGCCACAACAATAAAACCACTGATGAATAAAAAAAAAATTGTTAAAATTGATATTCTCATTAGTACGACACTTGAGAATGGGTGTCGTATATTAGGACGCAAGAAAAAAAGTATTGCGTAAATACTTTTCGCATGTTGTTACCTTGATGACTTTGTCAGATGATACATGACATCGATATGCAAATGATCCAGCTCACAGTGGCCAGCTTTTAGCCAGCTCCAAGACCATGGGGGTCTCATGATGATCAATGCACGTAGAAGAAAAATAAATGGCTTGTATTGCCTTGCAGGGAAAAAAAAAACTAAGAATACCAAAAAAAAAATCCCCCAAAACTACTACTGCACTGCTGAAAACGGTAATGCTGGCAATGGTGGAAAGATCGGAACACACAGTACATTAGTTCACTGGAAGGGATTGAACAGCCAAAGAGCAGGCAGAGCCCCCATGCTGATCTCAGTCCACTGCTGAGAGCAGCTACTGTGGGCATGTGAGCATCACAACTCGACCACACTGCAAGCAAAGAAGTGCTACAAAAGAAGTCAAGCCGACATTTGCCATTTAGTCTTTTGGGAAATTCTAAGTTTGGACATTTATACTGACTTTTACACAGAAACAAACACCTTACTTGAACATTGCTCTGGATCACGGACAGCTTCTCTTGGTAAATGTGACACGCTGTTGACTTCGCCACAAATTCCCCAGATCTCAGTCTAAGTCAACATCTGTGAGATGTGTTGAGGAAAACAAGACAGATCCATGGAGGCTCCACCTTGCGACTAACAGGAATGAAAAGATCCGCTGCTAAGATCTCGGTGTCAGATGTACAGCTTCAGTGTTCTTGTGCCTCAAAGGAGTAGGGCTGATGGCTACAGGGGTACTTTTGCCTTAATAGGATGCTCGTTTTAATATTGTTGCTGACCGGCGTATGGCTAGAGATCTGAGAGATTCAAGTACCCAGACTGGAAGGGCGTAATTGGATTTCAGACACAATGAGTTGTTTGATATAGTAATTATATCTAGTTTGTGAGGCACAAAGGATATTCATGTTATATCCCTCAGCATTCATCATAAAAACACACAGCATTGTGTCACATTATAAACCCCAAAGTTTTAATTTGGAGGTTGTGCATTGTTAAACAAGTGTGACAGTGTCCAGAGTATTAAAATGGCTGCTTTATTTCCCTTAGTCACAGATAACCCAAATGAGCCACACACACACACACACACACACACACACACACACACACACACACACACACACACACACACACACACACACACACACACACACACACACACACACACACACACACACACACACACACACACACACACACACACACACACACACACACACACACACACACACAAAACATTTAATTAGAATTATCTCAACAAATTTCCATGTGCACGCTGCATGTTTGTGAACTACGACTGCAGTGTTAATTGCAAGAACTTAAACTCCTTCGCCATTAGTTTTTTGTTTTTTTGGGGGTAGGATTTAAACATTTAATTTCTGCTTTTATCACAATTTCCAATTTTCAGTATCCCTTCCTCATTGAGCTGGTATGATATGTGACCATGTTATATGGTGACTGGAAATGACTGATGATCTCTCTGAATGAGTAATACAATCAGAGCCAATGGGCACAGGAAGGCATGGGGGGGGGGGGGGGGGGGTTGATCAGCTGGAGATATGGAACTGAATCTGCGTATCTTAATTTAGTGGGCTATAATTAAAAATCTGTTTGCCAGTTTTTTCCTCTCCCTGCACTGCAGTCCCGCCTCCCCTTGACAATTAAAGATTTAATCACCATCTGCAATATAAAAAAAATGGGGAGGGGGGGGTTGCTGGAAAGAATGTCTCACCCAAAATTCATGAAGATACTATTGAGGGACAGCATTCAGAAAACTTGGACACTGTTTATCTCCGGTCCGTTTCCGTCCAAGTCTGGATTTGTTTACCAACTCTATTACTGATATAATGAGCCACTGGAAGCAGACATTTATAACAGGTTTTCCTATTTTTATTTTGATTTGGTTATTTAAAATGGTAGACATTTGTATTCAGTGAACTTCTCAGACAAGGCAAGTAAATATTTGCAACTCGGATGATTTTGCAAGAATTGCGTGAATTAAATGCAACAGCCCTGCTTGAATTATTTCTTGTTAATCAGGTCCCCCCCCCCCCCCCCCCCCCCCCCCAAACTGTCGTCCAGCAGAAGCACATATCACATAGGCATATTTTCACGTTATTACAGTAATCATCGCATGCCTATGCCTCTAGCCTATATAACAAATATCACATGGAGTTTAACAACAAAATGTAATCCATTTATTGAATTCAGAGTTTATGGCCCCATAAATGCATATTTTCTGTCTTTGTTTCAGTAAAGTTTTGCATTTACACGGATATAACTGAAATGCTGAAAATGAAATAGTACATGGGTTGGTGCTGTTCATTATTTTTGTAATGAAAGAAAGATACACTATAAGCATTAAAAATGAAGGGTACATGGACATTTGTATGGACAGACACAAAGTTGGATTGCTATTACGGTAACTATAAAACTATCAAGTCAAAGGAGAATATGGACGATTGTTACTGACCAGCTACTCAGACATGCAGAAGAACTATTTACTGTGACTGCAGTCCACATGCACCATAGTAGCATTTCATAAAAGTCAGAACGTTTTCAAGAAGTTGCGTTTTCTGTTGCTTCAAGCACCATTATTGTGTAAACAGACATCTAAACAGCACGGAAACCTTTCTATGTTCACTCAGAGATTGCTGTGTTAACAAGGCCTAAAATAATATCGCGACACTTAAAGCACAACATCTCTTTAAATATAAATTCTGCTGTGGTGTTTTTGTCCGACAGACCAAGAAGAATATCAAATAATAATTCTCTGTGGTGTGCCGCGGGAACATTGTGTTCCACATCTAGCGCCACCTTATTTCCTTCTTTTTATGCTCTCTAAATGCATCTGGAGACTGACAGTAAACCTTAGAACTAATATCACATCAACTTCACATTTACGGTCTGAAGTTTTTTTCTGCCTTGTTCAAAAAGGATGCCGTTTGTTGCGTTTGAGTGTATTTAAAATAATTATTTTTAATTGTTAGATAAACTTGGAATTCAATGCTATCCCTTGTGATTTCATTTTCATAATAAAAAGCATTTGGATTATTTTTCTTTCCATGGGGTTCTACAAGGACAAATGTCTGTATTTTAAACAGACAAACTCTTTAAATTCAGCCCTGATTGAAATAATGCCTTTATTCACTTTTATAAAATGAGGATCAGTTAATAAATAAGTCTTACATCAAAGAAAACACATGGATTTGCTTTTGATCTGGGATTTACTACTTTTTGTTCCACTCCTGTTTTCTTACTCCTATTGTACTTTGTAATGCAGGGATATTTTTGCACCAGCTTAAGGGTTTTTTGGTAAGGAGCTCTGGATTGAAATTTCAGTTCAACAGTTTATTTTCTCGTTTTCTTCCTGTGATATATAAACAATACGTTATTTCGAAACAGAGTACTACACAGTCTTGTTTGTCTGAGGATGAATGATCCTTGGTAAGAATGTAATTAAATATTGCAACAACTGTTTGATTGATGGATGTAAAGATAAGCACTTTCAGTATTTCAGGATTAACCTTCCTGTGGACTTGGCTTTTTGTTAAATTATCAGGCGTGAATGGTTTGGCTCATATAATTTTGTTTTTACCATTTAGCTTCTTTCTTTTCTATTCTTTCTTATTAGTCTGTAGCGCAGGGTTGTCAAATGTACCTCCCTGTGACAAATGATGACATATGTATGTATGTATGTATGTGTGTGTGTGTGTGTGTGTGTGTGTGTGTGTGTGTGTGTGTGTGTGTGTGTGTGTGTGTGTGTGTGTGTGTGTGTGTGTATATATATATATATATATATGGTCCCTGAAGTAAAATGAGCTTGATACTGTTGCTAAAGAGAATCATGTAAATATATATAAATTTACTTTTATCTCCTAACTGTGAGAAAAGGATATCAGAACACATTCATAAAATATAAAAAAAATTTTATGAACCGCTGTACCATAGGTAGTTTTATGGGTACATTTGGAATAAAAAAAATTTTTTTGTTTGTTTAGTTCTAACTGAGGTTGCTAACAATGTCATGCATCTTTAATGTATGAAACAAATGTGTATTTTTTACTGATTTCAGAAAAAAAATTCCAGTCCTTTTTCCTGCTTTTCTGTTTTTAATCTTTTATTTGTTTTCCTCAGTGTGGTTTCTGCATTCGTCGCAACTTTTGTTGGTATAAAAGCACTTTGAGTCCCGATGCTGCCGAAATGTGCTGCACCAATAACGTCACCTCACCGCGTGTCGGCTTGAAAGTGAAATGTCGGGGAGGATCGCAATAAAATTTTGCACAAACATCCATGTCCTTCCGGGGATGGAATCAATCAACATTGCATGTATCTTCAAACACTACAGGGGGCAGCAGAGATCACAGTGGGGTGTGTGAGATTTTTGTCTGCTCTGAATTTGATTTGCATGTCAAAGAAAACCATGCTTTCGAGACCCTTCCAGAGTGTAGAGTCGACCAGGGAGCCATGTGCAAACTCACTTTGACTGTCAGAAGAAACATTGTTGCCTTCATGGGCCATTTCAGTTTTATCAACCTTATTTTCTAAATCTTAAATAAAATGAATAAGTAAAGCCAATGAGTGGACAACTTTTGACCAGTCTTCCTCCACTACTATTTTTCTAACACATCATACAGACTTGGTCAGATTGGCCGTTTTAACCAAACAATGGAAGAAATCAATACTTGTGTTCAATACGTGCTTATACCGCTTGTGTTTGTAATTTAAGTCTGTGGCAAATGCCCCCCTGTTAAAGATGACTTTATCTCAGACTGTAATTAAGTCACAAAGTAGAACTGTCTGGAGTTATCTATGGGGAGAAGGTAGGGAGGGAAACTTTGAGACGGTGACATATCATGAATTACAAGTCGGTCTATTTCCTTGCCTGCCCTTATCGAGTTCACAGACCCGTTCTTAAGGGGAGCTTTAGTTTCGTGTATCAGGCCAGTCCTTAATGGAATTGATGGCTCTGTATCAACTTTGGCCCGACTGAGCGAAGGTGGACTGGAGCTGGACAGGCTCGGTGGAGCGCTGCCAAAGAAAAACTAAACCAAACAAAACAGAAAATCTCCTCAAGCCACTTTGACAAGGTTGATGGTATCAGTTTAGGAGTTAAGTAGCTAAATTGTGACTGCTGCAGAAGTCATTTCACTTAGAACACTATTTTGTTTTAGATATGTTGGAGTAATAAACATGCAAAAAAGAGGCTGGAAGTGGAGCGAGTGACACAATACAGACGCGTGCAAGGGTGTAGTTCAGTGACTCTTCTCGCTGTTTGCTAACAAGGCCTCATCACTTTCAGCTGAGGGTCCGGAGCACAGCGGGATGAAGTCGGATCTCGTAAGGAAAGGCAAATTAAGCCTCTGCTCAAGCTGGAGACTGGGGTCATTCTGATGCCGTGCATAAAACTCTCATAAATGTTTGATTTTGTTTACCGGGTAACATAGTATGATAAACAAGTCTCATCAGACCGTGTGAGTCTTGCCTGTGCAGAGAGCCTCAGGACAGACTTTCAGTAGCACAGTGCTGACAAGAGGAATGACGAGCAGCCAGGAAAAAGCAATGAAGAATGATGTAAAAGAGTTTGTTAGCTTGGGGACCACGCTGTTCAGAACATGACAGTATGAGTAAAGTAATTACATCCACACAAGAAAATGGTGATTCTGTGGATGCTTAGTTGTTATTTTCCTCTTCTTTTTTTCTTTCATATATATATAATTACGTTTTCTTTTTTTTTAAAATATATATTTTGCAAGTATACTTTATAAACCAATGTGGAATTCTGCTTCAACCAGATTAAAGCCTTCGCCCAGGGGCATTGAGCTCCCACCAGCAGACTGAAAAGAAGAGTTACAAGAAGTAGGTGCCACCAACTTTTTTTATTGAATCCAAGGTTCAAATAGTCAAACCAGAGCAAAGTCAGAACTAGGCCACGGATTGACTCGACAAAACTTGTGCAGTTAAAGGGATTTTGCATGGCAAAAAAAAAAAAAGTGTGTTTAGAAGAGAACTAGATCAATTATACATCACACGTTAAATATTTTACTAATTCAGGAAGAGTGCTTCTTCATGCTGTAGGTGATCTCATCTGAAGAAACTGTCTTTTGTCTCCCGATTGTTTAACTGGCTGGCATTTCTATCCACCAAAGCACACGCTGTGCAAAACACAATGCACAGTATATATATAATAAGCTTTTGAATGCGTGATTAGTTTCTATTTAGACTTCAAGGTTGCATGTGATGAACTAATTTTTACATGTTAATCTGTCATAGCTGGATTGCATAGAATACAGAACGCAAAAGCATATGAAATCTTTATGCACATATGATTATTTATATAAAGCTGTTGTTCATATCGCACCACTCTTAAACTTAATTAAAGTAAAGACACATGTCATAGTGAATTTAAAAAGCATCAACAGCTTTTCTTTTAAGAATGATTTTATGTTATCATTCCTTTGGTTACTCTCCTTGTTGTTCTGAATTCACTGCCCTCCATTCTGTGTAGCATTTTAACGGCCTTGGTTGAGAAATGTGTGATACTGCCTCTAGCGTTGGCAGCAGAATTCACCATTCTCCAAATCAGGACTTGCAAACAACCAACCTCTTAAAAAATTTAAACATTGTTATGTACTTGTACACACATTTGTAGGAATCTCACAAATGTGCTGCTTGCGGAGTAGACGTTCATGTATTTTTCAAAGCAACACAGACGGAGTTTTGCAGATGGCTTCCACCAGTCAGTTTAGTTTAGTACTTGTGGTCTATTGGGTTAGGCAGAAACGGTGTGGGGCATAAAATGTGGTTCAGGTTCAAGAAAACGCTTTGCTTACAGGTGGGCCTGTGAGAAAGACATACCCTTAAAGTAAATTAAGTGTCTGAAATAATTACCCGTGCTTCCTTTTGTCAAATGCTTTAAATTGTAACCATATGGTACACATGCAGCACTTTTATAAACTCATATTACATGTTGATATGAACCAAAATGTAAAAGATGCATTATAAACAGTCAATAAAATGAGACAGCAACTCTAAACAAGTAACAAGCCTAGTAAACCCTCAGTACCTTTGTCCCATCACTGCTCAAGCATCTTCATCCCACACGTCACATACTTGTTCACACACTTTCTTATTTCGTGGCCAGATCTGCAAAAGACATCGTCAGTGATGACAAACTATATTAATAAATGTTATGCTAAATATAAAAATGATATTAGTGACAATTCCTTCCGCACACCTCTAATAAGTGGAGACAGCATAAAAAATTTAACATAAGCTCTTAAGCAGGCTGTGTCAAGTTAGGACATTCACAACAGGCTATTAACTTTTCAAGTTCCACTGAACAGTACTGGTAATTAGTGTGGCTCACACAAATCACACGGTCTACCCAACATTGAATGTGCAAGTGTTCTTTTGTAGTGGACCTTAATTAGTCGGATCAAAAAGACACAAACTCTTTTTGTTTTGTTTTTTCTTGATAAAACCTTTTTTTTTTTTGAGATGGAGGATGTCAAACGTCTCACCAGGTTGCACCCTCCCTACTAGTGCACGAAGAGATGGATATTGTTATGTCTCCTCTCATAACTCAGGGAGGCCGTAGTGAAAGCTGCGAGCAAGCAGGACAGCGGCAGTGGAGTCAGCAGGATAACATTTCAAATGGACTAGGTTTGTTTTTTGTTTGGGAGCCTTAAGGCATGACTGCCAGCCTGGAGTGGAGTGTGTCACGCTCGGATTCCGCTGGAATTGACAATAGCATGAGCGTTCGCGGTCGATTTCAACACACACGCACGGAAGCGCACACACACGCCATTGTTTCCTCTGTGTGTGCGGTACAGTAGAGTGCTGATTCATGACCTGTGACATCAGGAAATGTCTTTTAGAAAATCAGCACGATAACAGTATTCAGACAGCAGTTATATTCTTATTTCCACTATTTTTAGTAGCGTATCTCCAGAGATGCAGATCTCTGCATTTTATACTGTCAGTCAGACCGCCACTTTAACTGTGGTCCCAGCTGAAATATCTCTGCAGCTGTTGGATGGATTGGCGTGAAATTTTGTACGAGCACTCTTTGCACAAAGAAGATGGATTCTTGTAACTTTTTCAGGCCCCCTTACTGTTTGTCAAGTGGTATCAGCAGGAAAACAGGCTGCCGTGTATTCAGTAAAGTATCCCTTCTACTTGATTGCAACATGTATACAGACAATGCATCACAAAAAAAGAAGAGCAATCCCCTGAAGTGTACAAACCAAAAGCAGGTTGCAGAGGCACAGAAGGTGCTTTCTTACTGATTTGAATGTCAATGCAAAGATGCCAAGAAAGCAACCTTTGGAGACTAATGCACCGATCCACATGGCATGGTGGTGTTCGTGAACATTCTTAGTCATCCAAGTCATGCCATATCCACATCAGTCATGAATTCAAGTTGACTTGGTTGGAGGTTAGAAAAATGTACAAAGGCAAATCAGTTCAGTTGCCATCATAACAAAGTGAGATGAGGCATGGTGTTGTTTTTCTAGTGCTTCCGAGTGAAAACGGCAAACTTTTTGCGTTTTCAATTTCAGATTACACAACAATGGTATTTGGAGACACTGACTATCCAACTTGTTGAAAACAGCTGCCAAGGTGGAACTTTTTAAAAATGCTTTGACTATGTCAGGGAAGAATTGTGCATCACAGCCAGAGTGTCATGACTCCCAGTCAATATTCTCCTGGGACTTGGTAGTTTTATACTCGAGTAACTTGTAATAACAAACAATTTCCTTTGACTGTTTACTGAAATGTCAGTGTACTTAATGGCATTTAATGAAATTCAACCTTGTTTATGTAATGCCAAATACATCACAGTCCTTCCAAGGCACTTTTACAGAGAAACCCCAACAAT
This sequence comes from Blennius ocellaris, assembly GCF_963422515.1. Taxonomy (NCBI): domain Eukaryota; kingdom Metazoa; phylum Chordata; class Actinopteri; order Blenniiformes; family Blenniidae; genus Blennius; species Blennius ocellaris. The sequence goes on from NC_137669.1 coordinate 9,245,596, forward strand.
TCAACAGGAGCAAACATAAGTGGCAGTGGAAATTAGCATTGTTAATATTTAAAGCATACTGTTCTCAGTCCCCATGTGTGTGAGGCTCCATTACAAAAACAAACTGCACCCACTAGTGGACCTACATGAAAACTCCACTGTTTTCAGCATTTTCTCCTATAACGGGTGATGGAACTTTTCTTCTCTTTTTTTTTTTTTTTCTTTTTAATGTTGCTGTGTAAACACGAAACATTTCTGGTATAAAAATGCAAAAATTATACATTTTTAATTGAAACATAATGTAAACAGGGCCCTATTGTTAAATCTTTCACAAATAATGTACATTTAAAAGTTGACTAACCATCAACAGCCCTCAACCAACCCAAAACCAGGCTAAAACTCATGGAATGATTGCTATGGAAATGTTGAAAGATATTCAGATGATACAAAAAGATGTGCCTAAATAGAATAGTCTGTGGATACATAACAGCATAACAGAAGTTATTGGTTTGGTTTAATAGGATCTCACCTCGCGTTTTCAGTTTAATTGGGATCCCAGTGCGAAGCATATGGGGCATGAAAACCACCACGGTGCAAAAATGCAGAGTGAAGGATGCCTCAGCGAGAACAGATGTTAAGTATTGAATCCATAATCACAAGGATGTCATTGGTGTGAGTGGCTGGCATGCGGAGCTCAGTGCGTGTGAAGAGACACCTCTCAACAGCAAGTGGAGAGGTTCACTGACCAGATTTTGTCGCTGGAGCATCTGTGAGGGAGAAGTAACAACTTGGGCCCCGTCTGAGTGGTAGAGAGAAGCGCAAATCACAGTTCAGATGTTTTTTCGGTAGTTTCAGAGTAACAGTTGTCATTTTGACGCCCGCGGCTCACACTGGTTCAGTAGCAAATGTGCATGAACCCTTCTCTGCATCAATAGTGTTACTGTGCGGTCTGGAGCTCCGGTGGCAGAGTGCTGGCTTACAGCAGCAGAAAGCTATTGTACAACTGACCAACTACTGTAGAACCAGACTTCAGGTCAGAGTGCAAGGTTTTATTGTCACTGTTTGAGTGCAAAAACGGATCTCTTCCGATGAATCAAGTACTTTAAGGGCCTATCGAAGGATCTTGATGTAGTAACACATGTTGAGGTGCACTTGTATTCACTTGAGACAGCCAATCTTCTGCCATCCCCATTTTATTAACTACACTATATCCATCCTTAACTCCTCATTATTAGGTTTGTTTCTTTGGCAGACGGGCATTTTCCAACAGTTTTGTAGGTCACAACTCTAAATTGAAGGCACCAAAGTGTAAGAGCGTCATGTTCTCAAAGCTGTTTCTTGTAAACCTGTGTAATCCTGCTGGAGCAAAGACCAGCTCACCGATTCAAAATGGGGCTCTGTGTCAAGAGTTGCCAACCCTTTACCACCGTGTAATAACTCACTTTGATGAGGTAACAAGTCAGGAACAGCCCCTTTAAACAATGTAAGTGCAGATTAGTGGTTGAAGGTGAACTCCTGCCCAAATGCTAATATGACATGAACTGTAGACGGTTGGCTAAATGGACTCCTTGTGTTTTCAAACAACATGTTTGAGACACGGACAGGATTAGATTTTGTTAAAGTAAATAAGGAGCCTCGTCAAATCATCTTTGAACATTAACAACTTTGACAGGTTTGGTTTAGAATACAAAACTCTGCCCAACACAGCTTTGTATTTTTTTTATCAATGTGTTTACTGTATTTCCAGACAAATAGTATTTCCAGACTGTTTTGTGGAATGTCTGGAAATACTGCTGACACTGTAAGCAAATGTTAGAGTTGCAGGTCATAGGACACCACCTTGCGTAATGTTTTTATTTATTTGCTTATTGTATACAAGTATGTCTAAGAGTTTTGTGTAAAGTCACTGTCACTTTAGCTATGGCATATTGACTAATCACTATTTTAGTTTTGTTTACATGGACACAGCAAAAATGCTGAAAACGGTGGAGTTGGTATGTAGGACCATGTGATGGTGCCATTGGTTGTTTTTGACATGAAATCACACACATGCACACAGAGAAATCATTAACAATAGTAAGTACACCGGCATTCGTACGGACAGACTACCAACTCCCAAGAGAATATGGAGCCTTTGCCCATCAGTGTAGAGTTTTAATTGAACTCAGTGGTAAAATAAGTGCAGTTATCTCAACCTAGTGAATGTCCTCCTGTCACACAACAGAATCTGGAAAGAAAGTTGTGATTCGCTTTCACGCAGGGAGTTCTGCAACACTGCAGGGTTGGTGCTGCGATCTTTAAGCAGAGGTGCGTTGCCAAGGCCTGAGCTTGGCAGTCAGAGTCCTGCCCCGAGTATACACTTTTTTGTTGTTGTTGTTGTTGACTTCCTGCCTCGCTTCATGTTCCAGGCAAACACTGGAACAGCGTGGGTGCATGAACCTGCAAATGATATCTACAGGGGCTTGGACTGGAATATTGTCAATCAGAGAGCGAGGAGGATGGAGGCTCGGTAAGGACAAGTTGTTTGTGTAGCATTTTTCAGCAGCAAGAAGTTTTATCTGATGCATTAAACAAAACATGATATATACATACATTGTTCATTGTTTTAATTCAGCTGAGACTGACTAACAGACAGCCCTATACTTTTGATCTATTTATGCCTGCACTTGTGTATGTGGATATACTGAATAGGGAGTATGTGTCTGTCAAGCTCTAAAATTGGGTGGATTCTATCTGGAGTTGACTTTCTTCACTGCAGGATCTACTTGCCTGAGTAAAACATTTATATGAAGCCTCTCAATGAGGAGCCAGTGAAAAAAGAAAGCAAGGGAGGAGGGGGGAGGCAACCTGACCTGTCACGAACTGTTGCCTCCTGTTGAGCTTTCATTTCATGGTTAAATGTGGACTTAATGGATGGCCTTCCATGGATGGAGCTTCAATGTCTATGAGTTGATCCTCCATTAGTCCCCGTGGCTTGAAAAAGACAGAACACTGAATGGCAGTGCAAATAATAGCAATCTTGAATAGATTCAGTACACAATGGATCAGCAACTGACTTGTTTTGAGGTCAATATCTCACTTTATTGTCTTTTTTGAAACAACTATAAGGGTACGTTTACATTAGCTTTCCCAGCAACCCCATTTCAGGCACCGTGGACTAAATGGGATGGACATCAGACAACGCAGGGGGGCGGGATCTGCAAACGTAGCCGGTCGGAATTGCCGACCGGTTAAACATTTGACTTCTGGTAATCCATTCTTTGTACATTCTTTCAACTTTAAAGACAGAGCTTTTATAGAAAAGAGCAATCTGTAATCGTATGAAAACTTTCTGGGTTTATAGATCCGTTTTTCCAATACTGGATAGGGGGGGGGGGTTATGGTTGCAATGACATACTCTGTTATGTAAGAAAGATACAGTAAACATAGATGATGTAAAAGAAAATGTTGAAAGTGAATGGAGTCTTGAGAGGTTTAGAAAAACATACAGCTCAACTTGAGGGAGAATTGTTAAAGCTCCATTTCAAAAAATGGGATCTTTGAAGTACAATAAATAATGCATTCATTCTCTACATTTAGCAATCAGGTTTTACAGGTTTGGCAGCGCTTTTAAGTGAGATGAGAAACCGCTTATTTAGGTGGAGAGAATGTCTTTGATGGTGTTTCGCAGAGGGCAAAATCATTTGTTAATGCAATGCTGCAACCATCAGGTCCTTGATTAGCTGAATAGACTGACTCAATAGTAGAAACCTTCTCTCAGATCACTCTTGTCACTGATTCTAATATTAATATGTATTAGATGCTTAAGCCTTTAATTAATGTAAAAAGAAAACTACAACGTGGATCTGCCCTACAATGTATGTGTTTCTGAACATAAAACACATAAATGTTTCAGTAAGTGTTTAAAAGATAATGTGATGTATGTTTCAATTATATATTCTGATCAAGATTTCAAACCAGAAAACTATTTGAGGTCTATAACAAACCATTAAATGATAAAATAATAAACATAAATTAATAAACATTTTAAAACTGACATCAAAATTGGAGTTAAATAATTGGCTAATGCTTAATTCTTCTAAAACAAAAGTTGCAAACAGTGGGATGATTGTGCTGCACGACAAGGGAGGCTGGAGTAAGCAAGGATATGTAATAACCAATTAAAAAACAAACCATCAGTTATGAATAAGACAGAAATAAAACCCACCCAATTAATCAATGGATCACATGAATCCTCAATTTACTCATTTATACAAAAATAATTCAAAAGATTTGTGTCAATGAGTAGTCCCTCCTTTAAATATGGCGCAGCCTTGCAAAACAGTCATTGCACAACTAATTTTAATAAAGGTCCAACAAAATCAATTTAACTGAGGGGTGAAATAATGGTTTGCTAATTTAATTAGGCATTAGCTTTTACCAAACAACCAAAAGCAATTTAGTTTTAATAGAAAACAAAAGATGACAAACATTTTCATAAATGTATATTGTTAAAAAGTTAAAAAAAAAAAAAAAATATGTACCTCATCAAAAAATAACGTGATGATAAGAGAACAAAAGTTTTGAGCACAGGAAAAAGTGGCTGGCTCACCAAGACCAAGCAGAGGATCTAAGACGATCATTAACAAGGCACGTGTCGGCGCTGAGCAGGTGAGGGACAAACCAGACGAGTAGGGTGGACAGCTTGACTTTAAGGAGACCATCTCAGTCAGACTTGGACTTCTTTAGCAACATCTGGGATTCAGTGAAGGTCATGAGGCTGAGGGGCAGCTTGGCATGGTGGAGGCACATGGACAGACAAAAGAAAGTTACTGAGAAATGTACACAGGTTTTCACAAAACCACAAGGATCATCTCGTACAACGATCACAGCAGTGTAATCGGAGTGGTGCGTCCTCTATAACCTAATGAAGCAGTGGTTGAGTTCACAATATACCTCAGTTTAAAACTCAGGGTTTTTAGGTTTTTTATTTTAGCAAGTGTTTTTCTTTCCCTGTATCATCTGTAGCCAATTAACAGCACATAGTTCCACAGCCTATCATAATGATTAACCGTCTGCTACAGCTGTGAGTGAGTGCGCCTTTGCTTTTCCCACAATATGGCAGCTCCAAACTTATTTCAAGTCTTGCCTGTATAGTTCAATAATGCAATATGCACAGCATCGTTTTTGGCCAGACGAGGAGAATATTTTCCCATAAATGGGTAAAACGCTTTGAGTTCACTGGGATCTCAAGCAGTTTCCCACTCGATTTAAGGTTTGTTTTATTTTGTACGCTGTTGGCAGTTGACTTGCAAGGATGATGTCATGCTTATCCCTGACTTTCGCCTCTCCCGCCATGCAGTGCAAACCTGTTTCACAGTACAATAAATACTTGGATGCACACAAACCTTGAATGGCCAAAGTATATATACAGGAAAAATAAGGTCCCATCATTAAAAAAAAAAGTGTGCATCTGTAAAACATACACATGAATTCACATTCCCTTTCCTGTAATTCTTCTTCTCTTATTGTTTCCCTATTGGAGAGTGCCACAGCATATCATCTTTTGGTTTCCCAATACTCTCTCACCAAATTATTTTTCAGTACACACATCGACAGTGAAGAAAACTTTCTCCAAAATATCATTCTTTCACAACTATACACCCCTGGGAAAAAACATTTCAAAATGAACATAAATATACAATCAGTGTAAAGCATCAACGTTTAGCACATAAATATTGTTGGCTAGGAGAATACAGTTTTGAGTAGAGTAGTGCATTAAGGGTACATCTGAGTGTGAATGTCTTTATCCAGGGTGTTCACTTATAAAGCAGACAATGGTGGGGAAGGTAGAAAACAATGTATAAAGGATGGGGGCAGTGAAAGTTGAGGGGATGAAGAAGGTTAATATGACAAATAATTGGAGAGAGGCACAGATACGGGCAGTGTTATTAAATTGAATCAGAATTGGCTGTGAAGACTGCGGGTAAGATTAAAGGTAGTATGGGGTGTTTTCAAATTGGTTGCTGAATATCCCGTACGGAAACTGAGCGAACAGTGGGTATCTGGACAAAATCATTTCAGCAGGGACTTGAGTATCTATTGTACCCAGCATTCCATTTTTTTTCCCAACATAGGGAGAGCACTCCCCAGAATATGAGGACAGGATCCTGAATTAGATATAGAGAATTAATAATTGATGTCGCCACAGTCTCTCACGGACACACACGCTCGGCATACACACACATACTTCCATTATGCTCTCTGAGCAAGCGCTAAAGACCTGCCTTCCAAAGGTCATGAGACATTTAAGGTTTTTCTGCTCGTTAGTTGCTTAGTTAGTCAAATGAAATGAGCTGAGCTGTTTCAGAGGTTTAATGCATCGCGCGCTGCTTACTGTAGCAGGAGACCGAATTGGTTGCTCTGAAAGAAATAACCGCTGAGATATTGGCCTTTTGAATGATTGATCATAAGGAGGCTAACGAATAAAATTCATTTGAGCATTTAAAAGTGCCAATGAGTTACATTACAAAAGAGAAATTTGGAGCTTCGGCACAGAGCGTTCCCGCATATAACAAATGCCACTCCAAGGCCTCGGATTTATCTGTCATGCAGATCATAAATCCCTCCAGCTGGTCAGTGTGCATTTGGAGTGGCTGTGATTTACTGTGGGTGGCAGTGGTCCTATCCAGCTCTGCATGTAATAACTTGCCTTAAAGAGCTTTAAGTAGACCAAAGAAAACCAGGGAGAGAAGCCGCTGTCTCTCATCTGTGTCACCGGAGCCGGGACAAGGTGTGAGCGATTGCACGTACTTGATCGACTACTTTGCATGACGTACAGTCAGATAAAATGGCCATCACTTGGGCTCTATCGCACCATAAATCACCGCTGAGATATGGAGGAATATGTATTCTCTTTCACCATAAATCATGGTTATCCCTCATCTAAGAGTCAATTATCTAACGTGCAACAAATGGCTCAGCAATAACCTTGAAGACGGGGGGGGGGATTCGAGCAAGGCAGGCCAGTTAGCAGGGTCGTTGAGCTTTGTCTGTTTCATATCCACTGGCCACAACATGACGTTGTTTAAACTGCCATTGGAAATATGGAGATTTGGACTGTATTTTTTTCCCCCCAAATGATCAATCAAAGCCTAGTAATTTATTAACTGTATGTTTGCCTGGGTAAGAGATTCATGGCAATTTTGATTCATACATGGATCATGTTTCATGTGGGAGATTGTGTATTGATGGTGTCACGACCTATAACAACCGGCTTACTTTACATGAAGGCAGTCAGTGATCAGAAACCGTCCTTGGATGTTGAACTGTGGATCCATACTTCAAACACAAACACAGTTTCCTTTGTACTCAGACCTCATCTCTTGTTAGTGCAAAAAAAAAAAAAAAAAAGTCACTACCTATATTGCATTTCTTTGTCTTGGTGATCCTAATAATCGTAAATGTGCAACTGGTCAAAAGAAAACGTGTTTCTTTGTTCTGTTATGCCACATTAGTTTGATTTGAATTTCACAGCATATGTAGGTTACAGAGCGTGTCCACTCTCAGTCCTTGGCAGTAATTGTGTGCTTTAGGCTGAGGAACTTCACACAGGCAGGGACCTGATGTAACAAGCTCTGATGCCAAAAGGACAAAAAGAAAGAAAGAAAAGAAATAAAGAAAAACCACAGCAACAAAGTCAACAGAGATTGCAGGAGTTGCCACCACACTATGATTGTACTTCAGCCATAAATATTTAGTTGCCCAGGGTGTGCAGAGATTTCAGTTTTTTTCAAATGGGTTTGGTGAAATTCCCAATTTTTTAGAACAAACAAACAAAACATTTATTGTTTATTTTTTTTATGGTAATTCATGATGTTGACAAATCAGATGACCCTTCATGTTCCCAGATCCAAACTCAGAAACAGAAGCGACCGTGCCTTTTCCGTCTGTGGAATGGCTTGGCTGTCCACATGAGAACCACTCGGTCTGTTGAGTTCTTCAAGTGTTGACTCAAAACACATGTACTTATTAGCTTTTAACACTAATTGAGCAATGACACCGTGGCATTGTTTTTACTCACTGATTGTTTTATTGATATTTTTAACTGTCCAGCAATTTGGTCAACTTTGATTGCTGATTTAAATGTGCTAAACAAAAAAAAGTTGGCTCAAATTTGATAATAAAGTTGTTCTACCAGAGTCCATATGAGAAAAATGAAAAATGTAGGACCCAATTTTAGTTGTTGTTGTACATCTCATGCTGTCAATACCTTTCTGAAGGGAATTTGTCATTGCACTCATACTTCCAGCTTTTAAATTTCGTGGAACATTTGTTGACGTCTCATGGTCACAGACACTTTCCCAAGGCATTTTGTAACAAGATCCCATTTGTACTCTTGATCTTGCGAGATCTCGATTCACACTGGAAAAAATGATGAGTTTCAGAACATTTATAACTATACTCGTCACTTTCGGGCTGATTCGGTCAAATGTTGATTTTTTTTCACTTGAGCTGCCACAATGCTATCTTTGATATCCCAGGGTTCTCAAGATGACGTCATTTAGCAAAACATAAACAGTTCGATGGCTACAAATTCTGATTTGTACGAGATACAACCTGTATATTTTGAGATTCTACAAACGTCCTTACATTTGCACACGTGAGGTGAGAGATAGGATGACCACAGCTCAAAAGAAGAGGCCTTTAAGTGGTTGTTTTTTTCACCGAACTATGACGTTTTCTACAGGTCTTCTTAGAGGATTTAAACATTGGTCTGCCTTTCATTACTTTTTTGTCTTTCTCAGACTTTTTTCTCAATTCCCAGCCTCTGTTTTTCTGCCTTTTGCCTCTGGTAAGTTTGTCTGTGTGCAGGAATTTCTCGGCTCTCTCGAAGGTTTACTCTGCAGATAAGATCTCACTGCCTATCCCTGGGTGCTGACCTCTTCCTTGCCATAAGGGATGTTTATCAGTGATTGCAGGGCACTGATTTGGTACTGAGGTCACCTTCTCCCCTCCTCCAACTTGTCAGTTGTTTCCCCCTTCTAGCGTATACAGAAAAGATCTCTTCGGTAGTCCAAATATTAGACAGAACTGCCAATTGATGTCTCAGACCTTCAATCAGTTGGCAAGACCTGCAATTACTAATGCTGAATACAAATAAACACTCACAGACTGAATTTTGCAATGGAATAAAAAAATAAAGGGGGGGGGGTGTAATAGTATGTGGTTGTGCGGATGGGTTGTATATGGATTGTGGCCAGCCTGAGAGAATGTGGGAAGTAGAAGAGAGTATGCTAGATGTGTTGTGCATCAGTGAGGTGAGAAATTGCAAAATCCGCACAGATGGCATGCTCTCATCTTCATCAAGCGCTCTCTCCATCGGTCTTTCTTGCCCTGGCATCAATGCCACATGACATGACCTCTTGAATGTGACTTCATATCCATGCCTTGTAACATTTGCTGCTCTGACAACTTCCATTTTTTACCAAAGCTTTCTGCAGTAAAATTCTTTGGGGTGCAGAAAGTTGAATGGAAATGTGTTTTATGATTGGTGGACTGTGAGCTGAAGCATGTGAATTTATTAAGCAATGACAGCAGTGTCTTAAATCTAAAAATAGTTGGCTGACAATTCATTTCAAAGCTTCGATTTCTGGCCATACACTTAATAGGTGTTGTGGTCCTGTTTTTACACTGATATCAAACTTTTATGAAAATTCTGCTAAAATATAATTAATCTGCAATATAATTGTACAAGAGTAATCAAATGATTTAATTCCAAATTGATTTACAGCTGTATATTCCAGACAGAAAATCTTGACAATGTCAATGTGTCAGACCAACAACTGGCTTAATGGAATATTGAATATAACCGATATGTGATTTGTTGTCAAAATAACATATATTGTTTCTATTCAAGTGAAGATGAAGAGACAGATTTGTTTTATATAGGTTTCTGTTGTTTAAATTGATTCAAGCTAAAACACATAGGAAGCGATAAATGACCATTTAATCAAAAATATATTTGGAATATTAATCATATAATTAATATTCCATGTTGATATAAATAATGTTTTTTTTACCAAAAACAACAAAACCAACAGGGAAAGACAACAGAAAACGGCGATCTAAAGAACAGAATGTGAGAATGGCACAATTTATGATATTTCCTTTCTCTCATCATCAGTCTGAACTGTAATCCTTAATTATTTTGTATTTTACAGCATTTGAAAGTTGACAGCGAGCCGCTACATTTAACTTCATCACTGAGACTTTAACTTTCAGAACAGAAATAAAACTGTTCTCACTTTACTCAAAAATAAACAGTAAATTATATTTGCCTTCTTTCAACATAAACTGTTGAATACAAACAGGAAGACTTTTGTTTTGATCCTGATGACCAATGCTTTTGAAATACATTATGTCTGGAAATTTAAAACTGCAGTATAAATCATGGATTTGTAGAAGAAATTATATATTACTCTCAATAAGAGTAGTTTTACTATGGAATCTAGATTAGTTTTATGCATATTTCCCCAGATCTTAGCACAGTAGGATATATATGGCACCACCTAAGAAAATAAAAAAGACTGAAAAGCAATCCACATAAAAAGTTTGTGCACAACATTTGTTAGTAATGGGACATAACTACAGAAAATGTAGAACGGAGTGTATAATCTGTTTGTATTCTTCACTTTATTATTCTTTAAGTTCTAGCTATTTAAAGCCCAGAGCTAAAAACAAATCAAGATTTATTCTTCCCTCAATGTTTCTGTGACCTGCATGGCCCTGTGTGCTACATGGATTCAAAGTTTGTTTATGGTAAACCATTGTTGGCATGTTTTCCATTTTTTTTGCCTCAAAAGTAATTTATACAGTGAGTAATTTCATGTTATAACTTTATGGCGAATACTATATCCAGGCAATTCTTGCAAGTTATAAATGGTGTCAATTTGACATAAACTTCCTGCTTATGACTTGTTTTTCATCTCATTTAATCTCTCCCCCATGTAGCTGATGTGAGGGTATATGAGAGTTGTCAAAGTAATGTATCACAGTGAAACAGCATGTGCATGAGTTACTTAAGAAGCTGAACAACAAGGCTATGTTCGATGGCTTGTTAAATGTGTCTTTCTTATATCTCTTTCCCAGTGCCTTGCCCCTGCTGAGCCATGCTTTGAATAATTAATTGCACTTCTAATTAACTCTCTGTTACCCCTCCATCAGTTTAATTGAACAAATATGCACCGATCTACACCCAATACCATGTATCCTGAGCTCATTTATGAGCATATTTCATTTCATACTGTCTTTAAATTGCCTTGAATCGGTTCTTGAGACAACATTTGGTAAATTAGTTATGTGTTGTATGAATTGCTGTATGTTCATGAGTGACAGTCACCTATTAGAATCATTTTAGTTTTTTTTTTTTATTGAAGCCATGCAACCTAATTTAATTGTAGGTTTATTGTATTAGTAATGTTCACATTAAACGTCCCTTTGAACAATTTTAATTTTATGAAGTTTAAAAATAAAAAGTGCAATTTGAAATCCATCCAGTTTTCCCCCTCAGAATGTTGTTTAAAGCCTATTGACTCTCAGAAGTGGGGATTTATGCAGTTTTTAGCATCCGTGTTTTAACTAACCTCTATGTCATAGCTTATATGTTAATGCTGTGCCTCTGGCAATAAAGTAGCTTGCTTTTACTATGCAATTACTGATCTCTTGGTGACAAACATTGTTGCCATCTGTTGTTCAATTCAAGTTTTCAGTGTCTCGTTTTAACCTCTCCTCTTACGGAAAATGTGCAACTCCCAACAGACAAATTAGAACCAGCAGTTACTTTTCAGAAATACTGGGAGTTAAGATCTTCCCTGGCATTATATTTTTGCATCTACATGAAAATGAGTTCTCGTTATTGATCAGATAAACTCTAATGTAGTTAAAGTAAAAATGCAACACCTCCGTCTGAATCTGGAACAATTGGCTATTGCAGAAAACAATCAGCAAATGGACTTCATTTAGATAATTTAGGTAATTTTACTGCTTGAGCAGTCTCATATTTACACACATGAATAGTGTAAATTACATGTATTGACCATATTTGTACTTTTTCCCGCAGGTTTACTTGGGACTGACTGCTTTATATATTATTATGTAGATGTTCCCAACTCTGAAGTGGGAATTTCCCAACTGGTTCTTTGCTCCATTAATTAATTGTTAGGCTACTTGAATTAAGCTTCAGCAAAGACGCTGTTGTCTCAGACCAGTGATTCTCAACCTTTGGGCCAAGGATATGCCACGAGTGCCAATTACTGGGCTGCAAAACACTTTCAGTTGTCCTCCTTTGGGCCATAAGGGCCGCATAACTGCAATACCGCTTCCCACCACTTGGGGCGGTGACACATCATTCAGTTGTTGAACACACTCCAATAAGTTTACATATATGAGATGAAGAAATGCTTTTGAGATCATCACAGTGTATCGTACCATTTAATGTACAAGTTCTTACTTTGTAAATGTAAGTGAGCTTGATTCAGTTATTGAATACAAATGAAAACACAATTCAGATCTGTTGAAAAGACAATGTGGATATTTAAATGGTCCCCTGAGGTCAAAAAATGTTGAGAAACCCTGTCTTGGACTACATTTACCAGACACTGCAGACACTGCAGATAGCATGCCAGGCCATGAATTGGTGCGATCTCTAATCCAGGTTTAAGTACAGTCATGCGGAAATGTGAACAAAAAGACATGAGGTTGACACATACTATACAGTTTGTCTCCAATGCATAGCGAGACATACCTTGTCTCATCTCTCCTTCGCTCAATGTGTCTCTGCTCTCTCTTTTTTTCCTCTCCACATGAGAAGAGCAGATGCGTAGGCAGCACTAAAACAGCAGCTGATTGTGTCTGTGATAGTTATCGCTCCCCCAGCTGCTGAAGATATACAGTAAATATCTCTTTTTATTGGTCACAGAGGGCCCTGCGTTTACATCGGTGCCCCAGCTCCCCTCCTGCCTATACCTTTATACCTTAGGCCACCCACAGCTGACTTGAGGCCTGTAACCACAGCTTGGGTCGTCTAAAATATGCAGAGCTGCTTTTAAATGAGGCTCCCTGCGTGTGCCATGTCATTAATCCCACAAACTTGTAAAACCCTGCTGATTGTTAATGTCACCATCAGTGATTATAAAACTGCTTTATTTACAGCCACTGCAAACAAACTGAGAGGTGCAAATACACGTGAAAGTGTTAAATGTTCCCAAAGTTATCCTTCAGTGGTTGTCAAGGTTGATCCCTATCAACTCTAGTAAAAACAACAATAACAAAAGAAAACCCTATTCCAGTTCCAGTTTGCAGGTATTTATCATTAAAGGGTGGCTCACATTTTGAAACCATGGTATATGGATGCTTGGGAGAACTGAACTTTCGTCACGATTTGCGCATATAAAACACATTCTCTGTGTGGAATTTGTGAAGGGACACGGTGGACTTGAAAAGGAATCATGGCAAATTCTTTGTCTAAAGGCTATATATATATATATATATATATATATATATATATATATTTAAAAAAAAAAATTCCTCTCGCCCTCCGCGGGTGGTCACCTGTTTTTTTTTGTTGTTGTTTTTTTTCTATTTCAAGCTCGGGTCCTCTACCAGAGGCTTGGGAGCTTGAGGGTCCTGCGCAGTATCTTTGCTGTTCCAAGTACTGCACTTTTCTGGACTGAGATGTCCGAGGTTGTTCCAGGGATCTGCTGTAGCCACTCCTCCAGTTTGGGGGTTACTGCCCCGAGTGCTCCGATTACCACGGGCACTACTGTCACCTTCACCTTCCAAGCCCTCTCCAGCTCCTCTCTGAGCCCTTGGTATTTCTCAAGTTTCTCACGTTCCTTCTTTCTGATGTTACCATCACTTGGTATTGCTACATCCACCACCACGGCTTTCCTCTGCCCTTTATCAACCACCACAATGTCCGGTTGGTTCGCCATTACCATCCTGTCTGTCTGTATCTGGAAGTCCCACAGGATCTTCGCTCGGTCATTCTCCACCACTTTTGGGGGTGTCTCCCACTGTGACCTTGGGGTTTCCAGCCAATACTCCGCACAGATGTTTTGGTACACTATGCCAGCCACTTGGTTATGGCGTTCCATATATATATATATATATATATATATATATATATATATATTATTTGAAGGTCAGACTAAGTATCTGAGGCATGATGCAATGCAGTTGTGCATTGTGGTACATTTTGATCATATTTTAGTATAAATTATGTTTTGTGTCAGATTGTTTTTTTTTTAATCTATAATGTACCTGTGCCAACTGCTAAAATACAGTACCTTATAGTGCTGCCTGGGAAAAGGAGTGGCAGAGGATTATATGATGAGATCAAGATGCTCATCTTCCTCTTGGCATCCGTTCAACAAAGATCTTTTAAAAAAAAAATGTTCCTGGATCACCCGTGTTTTCATTTCATGCTTGTGGCCACACTTCCATTTCACAGTCACCCTCTTAGCCAGCCAGTTATCACACCTTGTGGAGCACAGGGGTTGAGTTGGGGGAAGTGAGAGGTTATTCACATAAAAGTGAATGATACGGAAACTACCCCCCAACGTGGAAGAGAAATTGTAGAATTTGTTGGACGAGGAGGATGGAGGGGTGGAGGAGGAATGAAGTGATAAAAAAAAATGCAAGTTGAAAGAAGGAGGGGATGTGATGGAACGACATCCTGCCGGTGTCCAGGTCAACTCTTAAAGCACCCATTTGATCATGACATGTCAAGGATGTGAGTTGAGGGAGAGCGAGGGAAGCAAAGCTTGGGGAGAAAGATGGCACGGCTGCCAGAAAAAATGCTCATCGTTTGGCACCGGATTGAGTGATCCGTTTCAGGAACTTTGTGTGTGTGTGTGTGTGTGTGTGTGCGTGCGCTTCCTCCATTTCATGCACTGTCTCGCACCCATCACTCCTCGTGGGGAGGTGGTGTATTGCTTAGTCCCCTGGATTTGACGGACGGCACATCAGTGAGTCACATCGATCTGTGGGGGGAGAGGCGGGGCGGTGGGGGTGTTTGGTGGGAGGAGATGAGCTGGAGTTTGGTTGTCACAGACAACGAGATGGAGGATGGTATCAGGCATGCAATCTCACAGCCAGGGACCCTGGTGTGGAGGGATAGGTCGGGGCCATCCATCTCTCTGCATTACCCTCAGCCACAAGGACATTAAGCCAGAGGGATAAGGGTCTGTCTGGGGGTGTTTAGAGCTACGCCTGGTTATCTCTCTGTCGGGACCACAAGGCTTGAAGCCACTGTTACACCCAGGTAGATGAGCATCTCTCTGCTTAGAAGTCTGTGGATGTATAGCAGTTGTGGAGGGCAAGCAGCACTGTTACGAGGCTTTTGTAGGCTTTTCTGGGTGCACCTCGGCTTTCTTGTCCACACTTTTATGCTCAAATAACATCTTTCAGATGAAGTGCATTTTGTCATCTTTTAAAGCATTCTTAAGAAACAGACAGTGGAACAACGTATTGAGCTGTAAAGCCATGGCCAATTGAATGCCAATTCAGAACTGTACAGAGGTGATGAATTCTTTTTATATGGTTTGATGACTGAATATACCGAACACACAGTACCATTGTGTTCAAGTTAGAGGCACTGGTTACAGTGTGGGCACGATGGTATATCTGCTGTACATAAAAGTGGATTATTTCACACTTTTGAGGACTTGGTTGGTCACGAGGGCCCGCTGTGGTTTTAAAACTGAGGTGTTGTTTCTCTAAAAGCCATCTGTACACTGAGCTGCCTTTGGATTTGTGCCTACTCATTGAAGCAGGCTTGTGAGTGTGTGCGTGTGTGTCTGTATTAATGTTTGCTTTCTGGAATTTCAGCATTATGTGATTGTTTGCCTGACCCACTGTTTGTTCTGCTATTTCACGTATGGTGGATTCATTGAAATGGCATTTTGACTTGGGTGCATTTAAAGAAATATATAATAATTTTCTTTTAGCAGATTCCAAAATGTAATGGCACAAAGCTTTGCAAAAACAGCCATTAAACCAAGATTCCACATGCAGGTTTGACTTTGAAACTTGTCTGTGGGGAACGGCCTCGTAACTAATGAGTGCTTCAAATACTTTTGCCAGCAACAGAAAAGCATGATGAATGGAGTTCAGGTTTGCGAACTTCTAGTGCGGTCACTGACTCATCTCGACACAAACTTTTAGTTCATAGTAAGGTGTCGTTTTGTATGTAGCAACAAAAAAAGGTCTTTTGACATCCAGTGCTTCAGACTCGTTGCTTTCTCAGCAGGCGTAATACGGACAAATGAGTAAGCAAGCAAGACTGCATTGTGTCCATGTCACAAATGAGTCTGAGACCAGTCTTGTGTGATAAGAGGATGATATAAAAGTTGCACTGATGAGACCTTGAGGAGCATCTAAATGGTACAGGGATACAATTGCGATGTGCATAGTGAGGTTTTTTTTTTCCCACTCTTAAAAGCCCGTCTGGCAGCACTCACTGCCTGGCTAGTCACTCCCCTGGTGCGATGGTGTGGGTCTCCTCTGATCAATATTTAATGCTATCAGACTCTCTGATTACTGATTAGAAGAAACACACATACACACCACATGTCTATAAACAAACACACCCTTGAATCCTTGTGCATCCGACAAATGACACACAGGCTGCTCATCAATCTTTCAGAAACTGCTGTTATCATAACATATCCAAAACTATGGCTGGCCCATCCAGTTTTAAGTGTTGCTTAATTGTTGCTGTAACTGGTCATGAAGGATCTGAAGTGATATACATTCATATCTTCTCCCTCAAGCGTGTATTTTGTTTTTCTTTTACAAAGCACTTGGCATTTTGGTGTTAATCATCTGAAAAGTGTCTGTAAAAAAGCATCATTGCTTCAATATGCAGACATCTGACACATCAACATCATAAACCACCAAGTGTCACTTGCTCAGTATACAGAGACGTTTTTAATCAGCAACAGATGTTGATTCTGCGTTAATTGTGATGATAAACATTACAATGGAGCAGAGGAAGCAGATGACCTTTTTTGTCATCAATGATAAAATATATGGGGATCTGTTGCAATGATCTGTTAGGTCAGGTTGTTCAAATGCACTGTTACTATTACATTTTTGTTTTTCTCCACAGATTGAGTGTCTTTTAAAGTCGCCGCTCATAGCAAACTTGCTCAGAGAGAAATGATTTGTTTTTTTGTGTAATCTCATGTCTGATGTTGAACTTTTTTTTTTTTTTGTAAATTGGACAACACAACACCACAGTAGGTCACAGAGCACTTTCAGGACTTGGTCCATAATTTGGTCAATCATACTTAACAGACACTTTTCCAAGCATCATCCATTCCGGACTAGAATGACAGTCTGTCTTTGAAATTCAGAATCAAGCAATCTTCTCCACATGAAAATACACAAATATACTTCGTGTTCATTCACATACACACGCTACATGCACACACTGTGGGACCAATGAGGGGAACAGCAGCCCATCCATTCCATTTCATGGTGAATTTTCCCGGCTGTGAAGGCGATGTGTGTGTCTGTGGTTGTAAGCACTTCATGTACAATTTTCTTTTTTTGGGTCCTTGTAGCGAGTGTGTGTGTGTGTGTGTGTGTGTGTGTGTGTGTGTGTGTGTGTGTGCACACGCCTGCTGGGTGTATTTACTTACATCACACTGTCTCACTGTGCATATGTACACACAGCTGCCTGAGTAACACAGCTCAGCTCAGTGTGTGATCCAGAGGGAGCATCAGGGCTTTGATATATTTTCACAGCAACATGAGGGGACAGTGGAGCTGTCAAGAGACCCTAACAAAGCCTGCGCCAGACCCTCTTTGGCCTTATGTATGTGGTAAGCTTTTGAATAACACATACCAGCAAGACAAAAGAAAAGATCATATAAACAGCACAGATTTAATGCAACCTGATAAATGCGCAAATCCTTGCGGTTATTTTGATTAGCTCGGTTGTCCCCTGCAGTCTACATTTCAAGGAGGGGATGACTCTGCATTGTGTATTCGACAATATTTGACCTCCATCTCCTAAATCTCTCCAGCGTAGTGTGTATGTGAGTCTTTGTCTCTCTCCTGGAAAAAGGACTTGCCTCCATTCAAGCAGGGAGAGAAAGCTGCTACCCCAGGCGGAGATGTAACCCTCGGTATCTTGGGGTCTCAGCGGCTTAAGGTGAGGTTGTGACATTGGGCAAATATGTTCAGACAAACAACTTCAGAAGTGCGATTACTGGGGCCCCATTTACACAATGTTTTCATGTGAAAACGGAAAGATTTTGTTGTGTTTACTCGACAATGATTCTTGAAGACACTGAAAATGCAATATTTGGAAAATGGCTCCCAAAATGGACATTTTTGAAAAGGCTCCAACACTGTGTCCAGGTGAATGGGGGCAAACGCAGCACGGATGTTGTTAATTCTCTGTGGTTTCATTGCCAACAGCACCCAGTAGTGGTCTAACATGAAAACTACATAGTTTTCAGCATTTCTGTTGTTTCTGTGTCAATGGACATCATTTTCAAAACATTTCAGTGTAAACGCAAAACTTTTGTGGAACAAAAATGCAATGTGTTTTCACTTGTTGACTGAACAGGGCCTGGGGCTGTTGTGCAGAGGAAGGGACTGAGCAGTAAAGATTAGATTAGATATTCATTTATTGTCCCACAATAGGGGAAAAGAATATGAATAATAAATATGTCAAAACATTACAGTAAAAAAAAAAGAAAAGAAATTCAACATCTTCTGTGACTGTGGGCAGCTGATACAAAGTCTCACAGCTGCAGGAAAGAAAAATCTGCAATACTTTCACACATTTAGGGTGATGGAATCGAGACTCGGAGGCTCAGTTGAGATGGTTTGTTTTTTTCTGATTGGGATGATTGCCTGCAGGTGGTCTCATGTTGGAGGTATATCGGGTGGGGCATTGTGGTCTGGACTTCTTGGGTTATAGTGGAAATACGTAAAGAGATGGACGAATGCAGTGGTGACTGTGTTTTGATTTGGGATAAATGTCTGGAATAGTGTTGTAAAAGCTTTGTGGAGTGACCTATATTTTTTTTTTATGTTTTAAAATGTTAAACAGTACCTCCAAAATCACACAAAAACATCTTTCTTAACTTTACTTGTAAGCAGGAAAGGGGACATCATCATTGGTGACCTTTCTCATCCTTTCTATGACCGATTGGATAAGTCTCTTGTTGAAAATACAGATTATCAAAAGCAAACACGAGTCATTGTCAAAAAGCTAATGCTCCTACTTTCTCTCCACCAGACTGATGTGATACAGTGTTTTCTTTTCTTTTTGTTTTTGTTTAATGTTTTTGCTGTGACTTTGTTTTCAAATCATACAACTCGTTTTCACATTTGTATTTGTTTGGACATAATAGACAGCCACTCCTCAACTCAATATCTTCCCCAAGTGTGTGTGTTTATGCGTGCAGATCCATGCACACGTTCGACTGTTTGCCCTCGAAGCAACGAGGATCTCTGCCATGTCAATAACAATGAGAGCAGCCAAGATTTTAATGGGAATATAATCTCCTGCCTGTTTGTTCTTTCCTTGGCACTCGGTGTGTTTAGTGTGCCCGCTGCAATTCGGCGCCGAGCGAAGTGAGGGATGAAAAAGGAAGTTGAATTTGATCAACTGAAGGACAGCTTGTTAGTGTATAAAGGTGGAAGTAAGGTGCGCTTGATAAGATGGAAGAAGTGGAGGGAAAGGGCATGAAAGGAGGCTAGAATATGAAAGATACACACATCCAGTTCATCTCCGGTTGCCTTGACATCGTATTTTGTCCTCACCCAGCCTCTCCACCCTTACCTCTTCACTCACGCTTCTATTATAGCAGTTCACCTTTCCCCATGTGACCGACATGCTCACCACTACAACCAATGATCCTTTCCTTGGCCTCCACGATACCAAAGACCTCTTTGCCAGGAGATAACGAGTTCCTCAACAAGAGTGAATGAAACAGGGTAGAAGTGAGATACAGAGAGATGAGGCCACTGATAGGGTGGAGAGAAATAACACTCAGCAGTGCATGACTCCTCCAGTCTCCCTGTGACGAATAATGTTGTCCTCAAGGTGGCAAGAAGTGTTCTCCCTTAAGTTTGTCTTTCTCACATTTTTTTTTTTAAAGAATACATTCAGTTTCCTGGCACATTCATGTTCAGTATGTGTGGAGATTCATGTGCAGTTTGCTTTATCGCTAGATTTAGTGGAGACAAAGTAATATTTATACTACTGTGGCACAATTGGCCCTTAGGTTACTCGGCTACATTAACCCAGAAAATATTGAAAACACCAAAAAAATATATGATAGCGAATATATTCTCTTTAAATCACACTGCGTTAGTTTCTTGCAAAGATATCACCTGAAAGTCGTACGTGCAGAGTGTGGGTCAACATTCACTGAGTTTTGATGCAACTGTTGCTCAATATTTGCACAATTTATGTTTGTGAGATTTGTTTACATTCTGTAGGCTCGGTTAGTCGATTAGAGTGGCCATCTCTCAATTGGAATGCTGCAGGTTCAATTCCCCATCTCCACCTGACCACACGTCGAAGTGTCCTTGAGCAAGACACTGAACTGGTGGTGGAAAAGTTAAATATACATGAAATCATACACCATTTTACATTCACCACATAAAAAGCGACTGCCTATCAATGGGCATACAGATGTTTTGCAATGGGTTTTCTTTCCAGCAATCATTTTGTCAACTAACATCCAGTAAAGTTAATCTAATAAAAGAAAAGCCAATGCTGCTGGATGCAGACGTCAACCTGGATCAAGCAGAACTGCAATACTAAAGGCTCATTTCATCACTTTTCAATTCATAGAAACTTAAATGAGAAAGCCTTGAATTTCTTGCACATGCTCAATCTTCAAGCAAAACACTTGCAGACCGTATTATGAAAGATATAGTAAGAGAACATTCACAAAAATGTCTTTGAAGCCCATCCACAATTCATGATGCAATCTGAGGTCACATGTTGCACCTTAATAGACTTGATTTTGGTATATTGATCTGATTGTTAGTGTTACTGATACACAAGTTTCCATACATCACAGCAGAAATAAAAACTTATCGGCGCACATAAAGCTTATCAATCATAACCCCACAGAAATAATATATGACACTGCCAGTCGTGCGCCACAGTAAACCCATGTTCATGATGTTGTGTTTCTTCACTGGCGATGCCTTGCTCATAAAAAAGTGTCAGTGTGTTATAAAATCTGAAGTAATCAATACTGTCATCTGGGTGTGTATATACTACCAAATCAGTTTGAGTGTCATCTTCAACTTTGATAGCAGGTAGATTCACCGTGAAGCTCCTGATTGAGGCTCCCTGAAGGCACAGAGAGGAATGTAAAACTGTTGTTTTTCTGTCACAAGCCAACATTGAAAGTGCAGGGAATAAGTAGACTAGTCAAGCTACTGTGGAAAGAAAGGACACTGGGAAATATCACAGGCCTAATGGATTGATATGTCTATGGCCTCTTGGGGAGAAATTTTGCTTTCATCAATACCTCTTATTTCTTGTCCTTTTCGGAGGAATTCCAGCTGAAACTTGATCTGCTGGTAGGTGCAATATGGGAGTTGCAGTAATAGATTAGATCAGGACAAAAATGGGGAAAAGCTGTACTTTTTCCACTCACATGTGCAAGGGATTCTTCAGTTGCTTTGAATATCAGGCCCCGTTTACATGCAAATATTTCAAGTAAAAACTCCTGGACTTTGTTTCAGAAAAGCTAAGCCTTTACATGGCAACATTTTGAAAACAATTTGCATTTTCTGACACATTTTACACATTCTTTCTTTTTGATGCTTTGATATTGTCCCACAGTTTGAAAAAATTGCTTCTCTGTGCCTTCATATACGATTTCTGTCTGCATATGGTCTTGTTCGCCAGCTGGGTAGGATTGACTCTTCATGATCTGTCTGAAATCTAGTATGCCGCCTGTCTACTTTTTTTTTTAAACATTTTTTTACGCGACATTTTGTATTGTTTATTTCTATCTGCCTCATCTGCAACTTATGCCTTCTTTTCATAAAGGAGATAAAATAAGATTGTCAAATGTAATCTTGTGGCATTATGATCACTATACATTTCTAATTTAGCTGAAGGTCAACCTCAAGTCGCAGGCCTGTGTGGGGATGCATGTTTTCAATGTTTAAAATTCAAAAGTTTTTTTTTTCCTTCACACTGTGCTTCATAACAACATTAAACCACAACTCGATAATCAGTGAAACAGAAGCTGTTGAAATAATTAAAATTAATAAATATAATCATGTTTTTATATACTTGCTCATTTGGCTTTTTTGCTTTGAAGAGAGTGAATGGTGTTAAATGATTCCACATTGTTTTAGTTTGGTGTTGTCATAAATCCAGAATAAATACCAGGTTAACATTGACTTCACTGGCATGCTCAATTTTCTTGGGGTCAAAAGTTGGGCAGAGCCTCAGAAAACCGTTTTGTCTTTTATCTTAATATGTTGTCCCCCCCTTTCTTTAAAATGATTTGCACCTCTGAGACATCAGGTCCATGGGAAATCAGATTCTGCGGATTACTTTCCAAATCTCCCCTGCTCCCAAGACTATACAAATTACAAAGATCAACCAGATGGTACTACTACAGGGAAGAATGTGCCTGAAAGCCAAGGCAAAGTGACCACTTTCAGTGCGTTAATGCTGCCTGTTGTTGAAGATTGGCCAGCATTCAATGTCACTGGTAAACTTAAGAGTGTTGTCAAACATCTCAAGGTCAAAGTCACACATGCCTGGAGGCCTCCCTGTAATTTTGTGGTGGATGTGATAGTCTTCATCACTTTAAACTCACAATAGGGCTCTAATAGAACTAATAGACCCCATCTAGATGAAGCAAGACCTCTCTGGGTAATTCTGATTTATAGGTTTGGACAGGCATACAGCTTTTCTAACCATTAGTTATAACTCCTGACTTTGCCAGACTTAAACATTTTCAATGTGTTTGTATGCTTGAACTGATCAAAACCTTCACTGGTTTCAAGAGCTTTTAGATTTTCAAAGAACAGTCCGATAAATAAATTAGGTGTACGTCCTTTTGTGTTTAATTTGAACCTTAAATTCTCGGTGGAAGTACTGCCACATCTTTACAAATGGTTGTTAAACTTTGTGACCTGTAGATCGACTACAGCACCACCGGGGATCTCCTTGCCCGGCGAAAACCATTGGTAATGATATTCAGGCATTTAGCTCACTTATCGCATCTAAATTCAATTTGGGCACTGCAAGGGAGAGCAGGAAACTGAGAATATAAACTTCATTTACTGAGCTCTGAGTGGTGTACATAGTTCTTCACAGCATTTCCTCAAGCAATCATTCATTTTAATTGGGTAACCATAGGGCCTTAATGAGTCTTAATGTCGTGAATAGCTCTGCTGGCTCTCACACCTCTCAGCTGTCATGTGAGCGCAGGGCAGAGCTTTTTCTTCCTCCTCAAACCGGTTATGTCACCTTATGAGAGTATTCATATTTTAATATCCTCAAAGGGTAAATTAACACTAAGTCACAGAGGGGACAAAAAGCTGCGGCTCATATGCTTGTCTTTAAACACGATGGATGCTTTCAGAAAAGTTACGGTGGCGCAGTCATGAATGAAATATACATATAAGTTCATCCACCCCAAAAAGATTATCAAAAGGCAAGAATGCCCTTTGTGGTTCACTGATGAGTTTCTTTCAAAGCACAAGATTCGTCGGTGCCTCTTCATACTATTATGGGGAGGATTGTTTGTGTATTATAATATGATACCCTCAACCCTAAAGACTTGTTTTACTTTGCTGCTATTGTATTAATCAGTTGAAATGTCAGTTTTTTCTAGTTAAAGCACTTTGCATTCCGTTGTCGTCACACAGATTAGGCTGAAAACTCGCGTAAATGTCACGTCCATCTGTGATGGTAAAAAAAAAAACTGTCCAATGTATCATTGTAATGAGATTGTGACTGCCAGGAACAAGAATATTTGCTGACATTGTTACTAATAATTATTGGATGTAACTGTATTAACACATATCTCAGGGTAATCGGGGCACAACTTTTCTGAAACAGCTGTTTCTCATGCACACCCTGGCCGCTGCTTTGATGTCAGTAGCTCATAAAATCCTCAGCTTGCAGGAAATTGTGCTAAATCAGTTTTTTTTTTTGTTTTTTTTTTATAGTACTGTCCCACAAAAAAAACACTGTGGCATGGTGCAGTAGTAGTTCTGTTGTCTCAAAGCCAGAACATTTTTGAGGATGTTCAGAAGCTTTTCCACCGTGTGGCCCATCTGAAAGCCATTTTCCTTTAGTTTCTGGACCGTGAAAAAAAAAAATTGAATATATAACAAGTGGATGTTCAGACTTTAAATTTCAATCTTTTGGCATGGTTTGATGACAATTTCAAGAATTAGAAATGTATTCTGACATATGTTCTCCAAAGATGAGCTTCAATTTGTTTTTAAGTGAAACAATTTTCAGCTTATTTGTCTTCACATCAGGTTTAAGTAATGAAATAAAATAGAGGGAACAGTGATCCAATTCAGTCACATGTAGTGGTGAGGCGCTCACCTGATATCTTTTAGTGATTTACTGGAGGTGTTAAAGAAAAAAAAAAAGAATCAGATAAGATAAAGTTTTGCAGTGCCATTTTTCTTCGCACTGGAGACTTGAAGAATGTGCTTCCATAGCAACTACTGCAGTCTGCTGCAGACTGTTACTCCAGGCTTCAAAAGGTTTGTGCATGATTGTTGCTTTTCAGATATTTTTAGCCACAATGTTCTGACTTCAAATCTTTTCGGATGAGGGGCTGTTATAATGTGGCATTTTTCGCAGTCTGAATGACCCAGGATCCTGTACAAAATGCATCTAGAGCAATTATTTATTTTCCATCTAATTTGACTCCTTTCATAATGGACATATTTGACTAGTAATTTATATTTGTGGGTGAATTAATCTCTATGTATTTATATAATTTATTCATCTTTGTTTTGCACACAGTTGGTCAACACATTTGTTCTGATTCTGTTTTAAAATTTTAGCAACAGGTGCAACAAGTGCAACAAATAAGTTATTCTCACAACCGTGAATGAAACATTTCTTTAACAAGTGAAATAAAAAAGATTTGAACCCATTCCAATTTACTGAAAGATATGACACATGATTCTTTCTTTTTTTCTTTTTTTAATTGTTTGATGCATTCTTGGCACTCGTTACTTGATGTTCAGTCTTGATCTGAGACTCGTTTTGTTAATAAAGGAGGAAGTGCTGTGTCTGCATGGGCCTTTGATGCTAGCTGTAGGCAACTCCCTCTCCTGGGTGTGGTATTAATAATATAGAGGAAGATCCAAGTGGGGATGTGTCACTCTTAAAGCTTTGAACAGATCTGTACTGATACCACCTACTGCAAGGCAGCCTTGCTCTCGGTTCCCCACCAAGAAGCATCAGTCCACTCCTTCATGTCTGTTGTTTTGTTTGTTATAAACCACGGAGCTCTTTACCTAGTTGCTTTGTCACTGCTTTATCGTTTGTTTTGTTTTAACCATCTCGCAGTGGTAGAATATACAGTACAGAGATGTTATCCCACAAGACAACATTTGCAAAAAGTTGGAAAGCAGACGGCAGTCATCTGTTTCAATGACACCAGCCTGTTTTCAATCTAAATGGTTTTTAGCGCTGTCAGTAAATACTGACAGATATCGAGAGCTGATAAAGTCGACGCAGCCGTATTTTGTGGACATCTGCTCCAGCTGGACTAATGTTTACTCCAGTGAACAAATCACCCCCATCTTGTAGATTATATATTACTTGATAGAACAATTACAGCCATCACAGCTCAAGTTTACATGTAGAAAAACTGAGCGGCTTTAGTTTTATGTTTATTCTATATGTCCTTCTGGGGTGTCCTTCTATTTATTAGAGATTATATGAAATTAATTTAAAAAGACAATTATGGCAGTTATAGACTTTTGATAAAGGTTGAGAATCATCCAAGTCTAATGGTATCTAATTTGCATATCAGTTGTTTACAATAACATCTTATAATGCGAAATAGGATTGGAAAGTGCAGCATTCATCAAAAACTGACTGCCGGCAAGCAGGGAGGGAATGTAATTTATTTGGACTTTATTGTCTACGTGACTGTCAGGAGTTAAACATTCTGGTAAAATGTTCTACAATTTCCATTTATATTCAACAGTTGATCATTGATTGATGTAGGAACTAATTAATAACATGCTTTCTTGAGCAACTATTTGGGTCAGTGAATGGGGTCAAACTCACATTTGCAAAGGTCAAAAACATAATCATTTTCAAAATACCCAGTGATATTGAACTACTTGTTCAACAAAGCAACTCGATTGAGCTGATATTCACATTATCGCCTCAAAGAAAATGCGATGGAAAATATTGTTTTGAATACGTTTGATGTCCTTTAAGCAGACCATTAAAATATGTAAGTTAATCTCTCTTAAAAAATCATTTAACACTATGTGATTCATTTTTCCTCAAAGTAACCCATCACCTATTGGACGACATCTCGTGGCTCAAGCCCACAAATGATTCTGAAGTCCTGTATTTATTTATTTATTTATCTGTCAGTTTTGTCAATAATCATACAGGTAACTTGATTTAACAAAAGTAACTTGTGGTGTGTTTAACAAAAATAATGTCAACCTGAGAGTCTGGCTTGGGTGCGATTCAAGTTTCTGATGTAAAATTTCTAATGATGTGCAAAAGAAAATATTCTGTTGACTTACAAAGCACGGCTTTGTTTTCTCCTGGAGAGGGATTGTGCTGAGGAGGAGATTGGCTCTTTTGTTTCGATGGACTGTTATTGCTTCTCTTTGTTTAATGTTTGTACTTTTGTCTAAGAAAATTATCAAAACTGTTTTGTACAGTTTATGAAAGAGGATTTATACTAGAGGATGAGCTCTCTTACTATTTTTATTTTGTGTGGTTATTGAGCATTGGCAAAATGAGCAAATAAGTATCTAAACACAAATTAGATTTTTTTTTCTCTCTTTCCCATGTTTCATCCGTGTGTGTGTTTGTGAGCCCACCCTGCCTCTCTTTATACATGCGAGCATGCATTTTTGCATACGAGCTTGCTCGTATGCAAAAAGAAGCTGGCTATGCCAAAACTCTGCTCTGTACCACTGCTGCAAAGGCTCACTGATATGCCAGTCATGGCTGAGATAGTTAGACTTCAAAGAGGCTGAACGCAGCTCAGCGTCACTCTCAAGACTTTAGGCAGGTAGGTTCAGGTTTACCTGACAAGCCTCTTAAAACATTTAATCCTGTTAATTCACAATGTAAGTCTGTTTGCTGCACAGTTATCATCCACAACTAGGAGCTCAGCCCCTACTGAGTTTGTCTGAGATGAGTTAAGCTGGAAAGTCTTCTCAAGGTACATTACCTGTGTGCCTGTGTGAGTGTGTGTGTACAGCAAACTTGTTGGGGGGGGGGGCACAGAGATTATTTTCAAAGGGGAACCAGTTTTGGGTGAGTTTTGAGCTTTTTAATTAAACTACAGAATGAGCGAGATTAATATGTATACTCTCAATTGTACAATGATTTATTCATGAAATAGATGACATTCCAGTTTTGCCACGTTTTGATTTAGATCGAAGCAATTCATTGTTGTATAATGTTGTATTTAGTTAAGCGCCAATAGCAATATGGCCATCATATGGCACTGTTATAGAAAGAAAAAAATTGAAAATAAATCACATGTGCAAACTGGAGAGGAAAAACCATATCCCCAATAATGCCCCATTTACATGACAACTGTTTACCTGTTTATGCATAATTTTTGTGATTTCATTTCAGAAAAGTTTTATGTTTACACTTGTGAAAATGATTTACATGCAATGAAATCGGAGTACCATATGTTCCAGACTATAAGTCACACATTTTTCATAGTTTGGCTGGTCCTGCGACTTATAGTCAGGACTATATACGATTTGTATATCAAAATATATAACATGTGTGACACAGCTAGTCGTATGGTGCGCACCTGTTCTGTTCTTGCACAGCGTTTTAATGTATTTTCCACCGAGATGATCGATTTTGAAACCAACTTCACCCGTCATCCACTGGTCATGATAAATCACACTTTACAGTGGTCGTGGCATGCTGGTACAATGTATACTCCAAAACAATGCATACGCCGATAAATACAGTACATAATAATAATACTGCATAGCTTTTATATAGGTTTTCTGGACACTCAGACCTATTATTCATTAACTCCATACTCCATGTATGTAGCCACAGTTGACGGAAGCGAGACTACCAAACTGCGTCATTGGCCCCTCTGACCACCATCAACCATTCACTCTCACACTGCATTCACTCAAGCAGTTTGGGGTTCAGCATCGTGCCCAAGGACACTTCAACATATAGACATGCAGAGATTGGAATCAAACCTGCAACCTTCTGATTGGCCTTCACACTGACATTTGTGTGCAGAGACGACCAGGTTGGATTGCTGTTACCGGTGACTCTCAAATATATAACCACCAAGTCTCAGGAGAATATGAACTGGGAGTCATGACACTCTGGAGGCTGCAGTTTTTATTATTGTCAATCTACACTTGCATGTGCAGAAGAACAATTTTTTTTTGTGATTTGCATACACAGTATAGCACTGTCTCATAAAAGTTGTGTTTTATGAGACATGAAGATGGAGTCTTTCTGAGCATTTTCAAAAAGTATCACCTTGTTAGCTGTTTTCCAAAACTTGTATTTTCAGTGGTTTTGCGCACAGTTGTCATATAATAGCTATTTTATCCTCCCCTTTTCTAACAGATCTCCCCTTTGCTGAATTGGACACCATCACCCTCTGTTTTTTTTTTGTTTGTTTGTTTTTTTTTATCCCTTATTGTTGACTCCAGACTTTTTTCTTATATAAATGCAACAAATCGAGGTGTGAGCTTGTGTTTTATTCGTGCCTTCCCACATGTTTTCTTAACTCAATTCCACCCAATCAACACAATTCACCAAGGGTGGCTCTTAACTGTATCACAGCTGCCCCTGCCATGAGTTATGGCACTCTGTGATTCATTGAGCAATTCTGATGAGGTTATGAGCGAGCCAAGGACAAAGTTATCTCTCCTTTGCCCAACAGAAACACTGAGTTTATTAGCCGTCAAAGCAATAGACCACCCCCCCACCCCCTTTTTTTTCTTTAAATTTAATCCCTCCTTTGCACACCTCAACTAGCTACTTCATGTTGTGTATGCATTTGGCAGAATACAAAACATTGTCGGGAGACGGGAATAGGAAAAAAAAAAAGAAAAATGGAAGAAATCCATTACACCGCTGCCTTGACTCGTGGAGCCTATATATAGTGTAATTCATCCTGAAGCTTGTTCAACTCAAAATGGCCCTATTTACAGAGTTCCATTACAACAATAAGAGAAAACAAAGAGTGAGTGTTGCTGATAGAGAGTGAGGCTGTGTGTGTGTACGTGTGATTTGTGGAGAATCATGTGCACAGTGTGTAATTGAATGACTGGGACGGTGTACTGCCACGATTCTTCATTATCCCACCTGAACCCAGGGTAGAGAGGAAGGACCTTACATATGAGCCAGAGGCTGATTGATGCAAAATGGCCCATCCACAGTCCATCTTACCAGGTAGACTGTTATCCCAACCCAGTTATATAACTACATACAGGTTTCCCCCCCCCATAAGTACAAGCTAAATATATAAAAGCGCTTCTATCTTCAGTGTAATTTGTTCAAATGTGATAATAGCGCAGTACAGAATTCACTCTCGCATCAAAGGAAGGACATATATGGAGAATTTGAACTTCATTGTAAGAATGATTGACATTATTATTATTATTATTATTATTATTATTATTATTATTAACATGTTTGCCAATTGTATGCAAAATAATGCATTTCTACCTTTAGAAAGATTACATCGTCTCCCATCACCTGCCTCGTATCGGACCGGTCCATTGTTTATTTTAATCTTACAGCTTAGTAAATAACACTAATTGTTCTGCAATATTTAAAACCACTTACTTTATTAATTTCACGCCCCATTTACACAACATGTGTGTATGCGCTAAATCTGGATTGTTTGTGGGGTATACTGAGATGTTGACACCAGGACACATCAGAAAAAAAACATGTGGAGTGTATATTGGACAAAAAGTTCAATACTCCTCTTTTGACTGCAAATGTTCTTTTTGAATTCTTCAGCTGATCCAAACCAGTGAACAACTTCTTCAGTGATTAAAAAGAATAGAAATTCCAACATTCTAACATTGGTTTATTAATTGTGTTATTATTAAAACAAACTATATCAATAGTTATTACCCAATGCCAGCGTTATAAGCGTGGGGTTAATTGATAAAGGTGTTTTTGTACAGCATACAGTCTCCTATTTAGTGCTATTGATTATGGGGTGCTGCTTTTCTGAGATTAGATTGCAAGTTTTGCTTGTGTATGTGTTGGCTTTCTCCACATAAGCTGGTTTCTACTCCACGGTCCGAGACATGCTGGCTATTTTGATTGGTGGCTAGAAACTGGGACTTTGTTACCCAGTGTCAGGAGGAATTGGTGCCAACTCCCTCCAATAATAGACTTGAGGGGGTCTATGTTGAAGCTCATGTGAAGGGATGGAGTTGCATTGTACAGAAGAAAACAATGTTTAAAAAAGATATAATATTTAAAAACAAGTGCTTTGACCCTGATAATGAGCAGGCAAGGAGACCTAATTGGAAGTGTCATTACACCATAGCATACTGACAAAACCAGCGTGCCAAAGAGGGATAACGGCATATGAATTCATTCTAGCGCGTTCACAAATACACACCATCCAAACTTACGCGTGAATGACTTATCACTCTTTATCTGTTTCATCACAGGGACACGTTCAGCGTGCACACAATAGCATGCATATGTACACAACTCACTTCCAGACATTGTTTGCCTCGGGACACAGACCGTCCTCCGCTGTCTGTTTATGAACTCATCTGTTTTCTGCCGACAGGCTGGCGATGGGGACATTTATATTGCGCTGCAGTATGGCCCCGCATTCGACATAATTAATCTACTGTTTAATTTGCCCTCAGCAGGCCCGACGTATCTTGTCAACTTGTACAGCTATCTCATAACACATCGCAAAACTGCCCGACGTTCACACTCGTCATCTGCTTCATTTGTAACCTTTTTACTTCTCCCAGACACCGAGATGTCAGACTTTGTTTGGCTCCGATTTGACTGAAATATACTCATCAAACAGGATTATGGAGGCCAATTGTAGCAAGGAGTTCTGGGAATGTGTCACACATACACCAAAATAATTGAACAGGGGGGAGACAAAAAAGCAGGCTTGTCTGTTTTTGTAGCCGAGTATGGTCTGTGTGACTCCACCCACAGAAACCTTCACTTTTCACCCTGATGTGAGCCAAGGATCAATAATGCATCAGACAACAGATGGGTGACTGTCCCTCTTAGCATTTGTCGCCTCTCCTCGTCATTTTCCCCATCCAAAGTGTTAGAAAACAAAGGTGAAAGAGGAAGATGAAGGCAGAAGACAAGATGACGGAGGAGAGAAATAAATACGAGGAGAAGAGTGGATGAGCACTGCACTCCAAGCTTCAAAGGTTTGAATAGAGCTGAAAAGTTCCACTTTTTTAGGTCAGTTCAAAAAAGTATGCAATACTATTTGTCTTTCAAGGATTGCGTGATTGATTGATGCTATCAACTGAGGAGTTGTGACTTCAAAGATGTCTTTTTCGTCTGGTTGTGTCTCATTAGGTTTCTATTAAAATATGTTCTTAAAAGGTTATGTTAGCAAAGTGTGCGTGTGTGTGCGTGTGTGCGTGTGTGTGCGTGTGCGTGTGCGTGTGTGCGTGTGCGTGTGCGTGTGCGTGTGCGTGTGTGTGTGTGTGTGTGTGTGTGTGTGTGTGTGTGCGTGTGAGGTTAAAGATAAAAAGGCAATATTACAAGGATAGTTCACTTAATAATACAACAGGAGATTTCACTGAGACATTTTTAGAAGGATCCAAGTCTGCCCGGTGTTGGGAAAAAGACTTTGCTGTTTAGAGAGGGACTCTCTTGAGGATGACAAGCTGTGCAGTACATCAATGGTTTTTCATACTTCCTCCCATCCACAATGTCAACTGCTGGCCGGTCTCACAGGAAATCATGCTACATCTTCAAACATCCAAAATACCCCAGCTGCAGAATGGCCAGCCCTTTGCAATAACTAAGGGAGGATGTAATAGAACATGAAGGTACGTATCAAGTTGAAGTTGAGGAATTGCAGCTTGACAACCTACATGGGGCCTTCTCACTCTTCATCCCACCAGTAATACTTAAACATATCAGCGCAATTGTTTTACGAGAACATTTCGCAGTATTTGAGGCTACTTCTTTATTCTGTTCTGTTTCTAAGATTCTAAAGTTATGTATGACTCAATAGCTGAATACCTTTTAGGTCACCAAATGTGTGCTTCAGGCTTTAACACTTCATCTCTGTTTGTGGTCGTGCTTGTGACAAACAAAGATCCACTCCTGGAGTATGTTGTTGAATTGCTTTGACACCATTTTCTTTTACCTTTATTTATGTCTTCAGAGCCACAAAAGGTTGATATATGTTGTAATTACACTCATTAAAATGTCAAGCATATATGACTTAAGTAAGTCTAGAAATATTTTAGTTAAGTAATATTTTAGTGAAACAAAATGAGTGTAAATGCAACATGATTAGGGTTTTTACCAACTAGTTTGATATCAACATTGTGGTTGAATGCAACTAAAGACCTAAGAATGTTCCTCTAAATCATAGATTTCAAACATATTTCAGTCCTTGGGGCCCCACATGGCACAATGTCATCTCGAGTGGGCTGGACTATAAAACAGTTTTTTGTTTTTTCTCTTTGTGGCATAGAGTATTTGTCATGAAAAAGTCTATAATTTCACAAAACCAAACAATTACTGCAGAAAATGCCGACAATCTCTACATAAAGCCAAATTCAATGATGGCTTTTGGTGCTAAATACAGTGAAATGCCATGAGGTAGCTGGCTTTTATGGCAGCCTCACTGATACCTTAGCTCGTGTCTCAGTGCTGTGTTGTGTCCACTACCCCGAAGAATTTGGTCATAAAATCAAAGTTTTCTTGGTAATTCGTGCCATGTGCCTGTGCATTTTAGAGTCCGCTTTAAGATTCTTTTATTTGTTTTTAAATCTTTAAATGGTCTCGCCCCGCCTTACCTCTCTGAGCTTCTTCATCCATACGCTCCTGCTCGGTGCCTCAGGTCAGCTGACCGGCTGCTCCTGGAGGTACCGAGGTCCAAACGGAAGCTCAGAGGGGAAAGAGCCTTTTCCACTGCCGGTCCTCACCTCTGGAATGCCCTCCCCCTCCCTGTTAGACAAGCCCCCTCACTGTCCGTTTTTAAAGCTCGTCTTAAAACACATTTTTATTCTTTGGCTTTTACCCCAGCGTGAGACTCTGGTCTGGTTTTAGTGCCTTCATTTCCTGTTGTTTTAACCTCTTATGTTTTGTTTATTGTTTTAAACATCTTATTGTTTTTATTGTTTTAAATGTTTTTATTTTGCGACTTATATTCTTATTTATTTACAATGTACAGCACTTTGTTTCAGCTGTGGCTGCTGAAAAGCGCTCTATAAATAAAGTTGATTGATTGATTGATATGTGGTGGTTTAGCGGGCCGGATTAGAGCCTTTTGCTGGCTGGTTTTGGCCTACGTTCCTTATGTTTGCCATATATGCAGCATGTTGACTGGGTTTGAATCTAAGGTGGGACTCTCTACACATTTACCCCCCCCCCCCCCCCCCCAGCAGCACCTGTAGCTAGAATGCAAGCATCCAGAATCCAACATTTGCATTGTGACATGGGACATAAGCAACCTTATGTATCATGCAAGAGTGCAACAAAGATGGCAGAATGACGCTTTTCCTTCCCCGGTTCACAGGTACCGAGAAGTCCACTTATATGATTTGAGCTCGAGCAGTATTTCACAGGGTGAGGCAGTGAGCCTGATCTCAACTTAACCTCTCCAATCACTCACCCGTAGGGTGTTCGTCTGGCTCGCGGCCCACGGGGACTTTGTAGCCCTTCAGATCAATTTCATGGATATGCCAGTGGCTCTGTCAATCATCCGCCTGTGAGTCTGAATGAGTATGTAAGTCCTGTTGCACTGCACTGTAGGGACCCCACCTTTCCAATTTCCCCCCACTGGAGTCACACAGGCTTAGATTCTTTTACGCCGTTCACCAATCCATCCTACTTCCCTCTCTTCCTCTTTCTCTCCCTCTCTTTCTTTGTTGATCCTCCTCTCCCTCGTTCCTTTTAGCTTCCAGAAGGTAAGGTTGCGCAGTTCAGATGCTGACGCCAGTTGGTGAGTTTGACTGCCTTAACATATCAAAGGTTGCTGTGCAGGAAGAAAGCTCCTCATTATTTCAGCCACCAACATCAAGCAACTGTGCATTTGTAAACCACAAGGGCCGTGGAGCTGGGGCACTGGGGAGGGATGGGGTCTCGGCATGAAGTTAACTAACAGGTCTTGAAAATATTACTAATTAGTTTTGATCACTGTCTTCAAAAGTGCAACTTTCCCATGGTTTCTAAAGCTTCTTTGAAGTGATGGGAGAAAAAAAAACCTATTTAGATCTGCCATCTATTTTAGAAACTACCACAACCTTGAAATTTGCCCATTTGTCCTTTTCTACCCCCTCGCGTCTGTGCGTCTATTTCTTCACGCCCACATCTTAAACTGTCTTAAAACAATACTGAAACTTTCTCTCTGTGTTCCTTGTTACTTTTCCTCCACGCCAGTTTCTGTGTCGTGATTCATTAGCTGCTCTTGCTAAAAAGGCTCTGCCACATTTTTTTCTCTCTATTTTTGAAAGCAAGGTCGAAAAAATGACAGAAGACGAAAATGTTTTTTTTTTTTTTTTTTCTGTAGCAAATAAAACATTTACTCATCATTACAGTAATATTGCACTCACAGAAACTTTTCTGTGTTTTTCTTTCTTGAATTACGTTACTTGATTTGATATTTTTGTGATAATGGACTGCATTGCCGTCCCGAGTGTTTTGATGGTTTACCGCAGCCATTCACAAACTCCAGAATGCCACGGCTCACTTATTGCCACTTATGAAACACTCACGTTGTTGTATTTGAAGAGGCTAAAATTGCAGAAAATAATATTTGTAATGTATCTTCTGTTTGTTTTCAAGTCAAGGTGTAGTTTAAGGTCATCGGGTTGTATACATACCAACGGGAAACCAACTTAAAAAAAAACAAAAAACTGCCTTGATGTAGATCAGATAATTACATTGAAATATGCATCTCTACAGAATCTTTACTAATTCCAATTCTCAATTAAATAATTTAGAATTGAAACCCTTTCTTGAACCCAATGTAATGTACTTGTCACAGCTTACTTCTATTGCCTTCAAGGTATACTTTGATTTACATTTTAGTTGAGTAAGACATACATTTGACTATAAACTTTGTTGCTTTGGATTTGTATGATTTTCTCTTGTGTAAATTAATTCTTCTATCTGTGTTTGCACAGTTAAAAAGAAAATGACATTTTGAACTGGGATATTACAAGAAGGAGAACACATTATTTGTCAAACACACCACACCAAACACATACAGTGAAGTTTGTTCTTTACATTTAACCCACCCCTAAGGAGGGCAGCGGTTGGTGGTCAAGGGCCTTGCTCAGAGAGCCAACATGGTGTCAGCAGTGGGATTAGAACCTGCAAACCCTCTGATCTGAAGTTCACTTCTGTAACCGCTTAAAGCAGGTTTAATAAATGAATGAATTTCCTATCCACCATAAGGCACGTGTGAACTTACTTAGTGGTGAATTGGTGGTAACTGAGCAGACTTGATAAGTAAAGTAGGATTAGGAAGAAGACATTAGCATGTCCATTTTTTATTCAACATTTTTTTTTTTACAGAGGCACTTTTACAGAGAAAAACCCAATTCCACATGCATGTATAAGTGACGATGGTGGAGAGGAATTCAAACTCTGGTTCAGGTAGAGGTGACACATAACAGGGTGAGGGTACAGACAACAGTGTGTGTCTGATTTTTCTTGGTCTATTCTGTCTTTCTGACATAATCTAAATGGCATGGATGCAAGCCACCTTATGCTAGTATAAATTGCCCAAAGATGTGTGTGTGTGCATGTATGTGTGTGTTTCTCTCAGTGTCTTTACACTTGTTGGCTTGGTGACCTGAACTGATTTTCACTCTGCTTATCAGCCCATGTCCTTACACCTGCAGGCGATTAATATAATTTTGCAGTTACATTAGCCACATGAAGCTCAGATGGCCCTGACCTTAAGTTCTGAAGAGATCTATGAGGTAGCTGCCATAAAACACTCCTGTAAAAAAAAAAAAAAAAAAAGTTACCCACCAACAAGTGTGAACAATCTGCTCACAAATATGGCACTTTATTCATCCCTGCAGGTCGTGCACCACTTTAGCAGGAGTTAAACCTCAAGGAATGCACTGCTGTGGTGTCTGCTAACACAACATGAAGCCAATTAGGTGGCAAGTTCGGCAGACTGTTCAGAACGGGGAGGGAGTGCTGCAATAGTGAGAAAAGGGGTGAGGAAAAAGGTACGAACACAAGGGTAGGGTAATGACAGATCGCATTCCGGCTTTGCTAAATTAGAGGGGATGGAAGGAAAGCAAAAGGCAAGTGCTCAGATGAGAGTTTGGCTGTTTATCATATAAATGAAGGCTTGTGTTCAACTGAGCCAGGGAATTATAATCAATCGTTTGGTAAGCAGATCTAGTCCTGTTCCTTTACGACCGCTTGCCGTCCACATCATTTCTCCGCGTGCTGCATGTAAGTCTGTCTGCATCAATTTGCTCTGCTGATGTCCCTTGTTTCATACCATCACCTTTGATGCGCTCCATATGAAAAGGGAGCTGTATTTCTTGCATCTGTGCCTGCTTTCGATAATACATTTGGATATTTTACTGATTAGCCGACGACACAACCAATGTGGGTGGAATGTTTACCTTCAGCAGCCTTCATAAAAAAAGAGCTTCCTTAAAACCTGACTGTGGGTGTAGACAATTAAAATGGACCGATTTTCTAGAAGTTAGTTTGTACAGCTGGCCACAGCAGCGTTTAGATCACTGCCAAAACTCTTTACTCTTCAGGTACATGAAACAAATGGTTGGTCGACATCCAGGAGCCATATGCTGAAACAAATGTGATTTGTTAAGAGGTTCACGGCTGCCACTGGTGAAATATGCAGTGAATATACACCTCTGTAACTGTAATAGCTGTGCACTTCTTAAAAGTCAGTGCATTTTCCACCACTTATTATTTTATAGTTATGCAGAGGTATCAAGCTCAACAAAACGGACCAGATGTGATTCTCTCAGGCCATCTCTTCTACTGCCCACAAGCAAGGGAGGTATATAGATTTAGTTTTATGATTCCTAATACACCCTGATCAGCACAGAGTTTATGGAAAAAAACGGTTGTCATTTTTATGTTGAGACAATGGGGAGGTGTTGTTGGCAGCTGCTGGAAGTAACTCTAACTTAGTTACTTTTAAAAACAAGTAGCCAGTAAAGTAACTAAGTTACTTTTTTAAAGGAGTAACTAGTAATCAGCAATCAGATAACTTTTTAAGGTAACTGCAGCAACACTGGATACCACATTATTAAACTTGGGGATGCTTTTCTTCCAGCTGATTAAATGCAAAGGCAATGTACACACTGAATGTGTTGTCAGTCCACACACTATCAAACACAGACACTCACATTCACCCAAAAGAAAAGGCTTTTTTTTTTTCTTCTCCAATGTATGTTTTTGACATACAGATTTTTTGAGTAGCCACATCGAAATCCATCACACATAGGGGATTATTGAAACGCCACACAGAAAGCCAAACTCTGACTTGAACTAGAGATGCCTCAGAGATGATTTTATCAAAGCCTAATTTGAAATGGCTTCATGTGGAGCCAGTGTGGCAACTGTCTTCTGACCTTTGGCATCAGGGAAACGCGCAACTCTCTATAAAACCTGAAATGGCTGTGCCTGAAAGCCTCAGTCCATTAGCACTATCTGAAATCCTGACAACTGCCCATATGACACCAATGACCCAAAGTGCTTTAACCTTTCTTGTCTAATGTGATGCTCAGGTTGAAACTCAGCAGGTTGTCTTGAGCAGCGAACATTGTGTTGAATTGGCACATGACACAATGGCCATAAAATTTCTATTTGAGGTGCAAGTAGATTAATGCTGCATTAATACTGTATTATCAATAACTAAAACTCATTTGATTGTTCCACATTGAAAATTTAAAAATGTATAAGGAAAATAGCATTTCATTTATCTATTTTTTTTTCCAGTTGGCATAGAGTCCCCATATTCCTGTGATATTAATGTCTGGGGAAAGGGCTTTAGTTCCACTCTATGAACTGACAGAAAGGTCTTCTATTTTGCATGAAATGCACTTCTTATTCTATGTTTGTCTTTGGTCTTTTGTCTGCATGATCTGCTCCAAAAAAACCATTTGTACAACCCCACACCCTATCCCTGCGGAAGCTTAACAATTACAAATCATCTTGAAAGGACCACAAAGGGAATGGTACCGAAAACGGGCTGCTTTAGGATTTTACTTTTCAAACTCCACTTATGCAAGATTGGGGGTGTTCGTTACAAGGGATGTTAATTATGAACGGCTGGAAAGCCTTTCATGTGATATGTGATGTCTGGTGCTTGATCATCGGTCAAATTGTATTAAGGCCTCCCTATAGAATCATCCCAGCACCCTAGAAAGTGTACATACTGCATTATCACAGCAGGTATTTCAATAAAAATTGGGATATCAGCTTTGCAGTATTACTGTGCACTGTGACTGATGGGTACTGTAGATGTTCACTCATACATGTGCATGCTGAGACATACACTATCGCTCGCCTCCAATACCACCACACCCACTTCCCATTCCCTCGCTCCCTTCAGATGCGTCAACTCTCAACATCAAGGGGGGAAAAAAACAGAAAAGTGTTTTTTTTGTGTGTGTGTGTGTGACTTTGCTGTCTGCTGAATACAAAGTGAAGTGATTACATGGAGACCTCCCACTGCTCTTTGCAAACTGCTGCTTCTGGAACACTGGCATGGAGGCTTGGCACCGGCTCTGCCCTCACCCCCCCCTCCCACCCCATCTCCACCCTTTTGCTGTGATTAGCATACAGGCCATGTCTCACTGGCTGCCAACCTTTAGGCAGTGATTCCATCTTGTCCCGATACGCAGTCAGGGAGAGCAGTAAAACTGCCATGCTGCCAGGCTCTGACGGCTGCAAAATTGTAGGAAGGCGGTGAAAAGAAGAACCAAAAAAAAAAAATATATATAAAAAAAATTACTACCTGCCTGGCAGAACATCAAGAAGGAAAGGCGACTGAACTTAGAGGAGCTACTTCACCTTATTTTCTTCTGTTGGTGGTGTTGTTGGGAGTTATTGATGTAATTGACCAGCCTAAGGACAAGCGAAAAATCTATCTGGGAAGAACATTTTCTTTTTCTCCAGAATGGAGGCATCAGTGAAGGCAGCCAAGTTCCACTCATGTGTTGTAGGTCATCTTATTGATTGTAAGTTAACGGTAATCAAACCTGAACTGCCCTCTGTTGTTAGAAAGAGACAAGTCATCAAGTTAAAAACAAGCACCTACTGCAGATAGTACTGCTTTACTGGTTTATGGCCATCAGGGTTACAAAATCCTCAACTTTTGTCCAACCGTGATGCCTGCCTTGATCATCTTACTCTGTTTTATCACTCAGCTATTTTCCCCCCCAAATTGTGTCCACATTTTCAAGGAGACAATGTTAAGTGAACATCAACCATCTTAAAGTTTTTTTTAACTGTGTCTAAGTGTCATAAAAACAAATGTTTTCAGTTAGACAAATTCTTCATCGTCGACAGCGATTTTTGACTTGCTGTGCTTCAAAAGACTAATTATGTGGCCGCATGTTGCAAAGACAAGTTTCTTATGAGGATGAAGGCAACCCCCCCGGACTTGCACGCAACTCTCAGAAGATTGCATTCTTTTGCATCCCTAAGACACCAAAAGATATCAAGCAGCTGCAAAAGAAAAATTGGAAACCTTCCATCTGAAACACCGAGAACAAGTGTTGCACATGCTTCCCATGTTTTATGTTTCCCACCATGCTCTTCCTGGTTGCACTGCCAAGTTTGTTACATTGTCCTACTCCTTTTTGGATATGTTGGGTCATTATTTATTTATTTACTTTTCCCCCCTTGCTTTGCTCTATCCATCTATCTATCTCTCTCTCTCTCTCTCTATCTCTCTCTCTATATATATCTCTATCTCTATCTCTATCTCTATCTAGTATTTTATTTGTTGTTCCAACATGTCTGAAATAAATGTCTGAATTTTATTTATATTTTTGAATATACTTAGGGAATTAGGGAAGCGTGAATTTAACCAGGTGCAAATTTCACCGCTGACAAGTAAAGCCCTTGATCTCTAACCGCTCAAGTCAGAACAGGAGGTTAACCAAAAGGCATTCTGTTTGGCTCAGAATGAAAGTTAGAGAGCATCACAATCATATATCCGCATTATTACAGGATTTCAAGCATGGGTGGATATTTGTTTTTCTTTGGATGGATACAAATGTATGTCCTGGGACAAATCATACAGAGGATGAATGTCTGGCAGCCAATGATACTGGATAGATCTGAACTTTTACGATTGGAAAATACAGCTTTCTTAAGTCAGCATTACAGAAGTTTAATGTCGAGATTATGAACTCACAGGGACTATGTTTTGTCACGAAAAACAAAACAAAACTTGATGAATCTCATATGCCCATGTGAAATGGTATATAGATGAAAAATAGCTTAACATATCAAAATCGTTAAACAAGCTGTAACAAGCAAAGAAATCAAAGCTTTATAAGCGAGTAGTGTATTTGTATTTTGTATTTGTATTTGGATTATATATATATATATATATATATATATATATATACACATACACATACACATACACATACACATACACATACACATACACACACACACACACACACACACCAGATTTTCTTTCTTTCTTTTTTAACCTCAATTGGCTGATTCAGATCGTGTTACTCAGAAAAACATGGCAGTTGTCATCATTTGGCAGATATTCACAACATTCCACAACTCTAAAATGCTAATTGGAACTTTTTGGCTTTGTATGTAATGATGATATATTACTATTTTGATCTCGTAGGTGTCTCATATACAAAATATTGCTCTCAACTCCTCCGGTCCTGACAGATGATCAAAATGTACTCTGAATTTTGCCAAACTTTGATCAAACGGGGTTGCCACCGTGCCAAATTAGCAGCTGTAAGATGATAGAGTTTGGCCCCCTTTAACTAACTGATAAAAAGGCAGCTTCATTTAAAACCCAATCCTTCTGTCAAGAGTAATTCCTGTTCTCAGTCCAGCACTGGATTTAGAAAGAGGATGACTCACCACCTTTCTGCCAGCTGGAAATCTGTTCACGCCCATACTCATGTAACCATATGCACCAGCAAGAATACTTTCTATCTGTTGACTGTGCTACTCTAGGCAACAGTCTTGAAAAGCAACTGGACTCTGTGTTCCCCGTTTCAATAATGCAACAAGTTCTCCTGACTCCCAATGCTACTATTAATAAACATTTAAAGAAAAATGTTGGTTCTGAAATGTGACCATTGTAAAGGAATTGGACATGATGATGTATTTTACTCTATTATTGTCTGTCTCCATATATGCCAGACTGTTTAACCCCTTGTTTTATACATTACTACCTTAAGCCACCCCTTCTTTATACCCAACTGTACTATGATGGCACAGATCTGTTGAGGAGGTCAAGAGCATTTATTTCCATGTCTCATTATGCAAGTACTAAAAGACCTTCACAAGACGTACACAAAAGCCCACATCGACAACACTGGGTCAGGGTCTTTCTGGGTGGAGTTTACTTTTTTGTCTTGAGTGTACAGAGAACATTTCTTTCAAAGCCGGAACACCGAAATGAATACTCTCCTTGTTTAAAATCTTACAACAGTATCGTCTTGAGAGTCGACCAGTGGTCCTCTACCACCGCCATTTTTCTAAGAACGTGTGTGCACAAGTGTCATGTGGTGACACATCGTGGGGATAATTTGATATGTTTGGAATGGGTGCATGCATGGACTTCATTCAGAATAGAGATCAACATAAACCATCCCTCTAATTGTCTTAGACATGTTTACATGAAGAAGTTGTTTTCCATGGAAACACATCTTCTGTTGACTTGGATCAAGTCCAGTTCCATGCAAGCATAACAACAACTTCAATATAACAAGTAGAACAGGGATGGATGAATACCATCAGGCAACATGGTATCAAGCAAATAATTTCTGACCTAACAGTCACTCAGTGTACTTCATTAACACACACACACACATATATATATATATATATATATATATATATATATATATATATTCCAATACTTGCACAGAAACAGATTCATAACAGAAAATTTGTGGGGAAAAAACCCACAGAACTTTTCACAATTATGTCAACTCCACGCAGTAAGGCCTTGGCCCAGATGTTATCACTGTGAGACAAGAGTGCTGACCACTACATCATCACTACACCATATGAATTATTACAGACTGTTAGATGTGTAATGTTATGTGTCTATCTCAACCCCTAAGTGTCTGTGGAGAGAATAAATAAATGAACAGATGAAGGAAGTGATTATATAATCAGATTAGTTGAGCCTTTTACGTTTATCAATGTGAGCTACAGCTGCACACACTTCTGCAGAGCTAAATTTAATAGCTTTAACTAAAGTGTTTGTGATCCATTCACCTGTTCAACACCCAACAAATGGAACATGCTACTGGATGCCGCAGTTAATGAATGCACTTTTTTTTTTCTTCCCTCACTTTGATAAAATGCTATGATGTGGTTAAGTGTAAAAGTCTTGATAGAGTTTCTGTCTTGGAAAGTTAATTTCTTTCGCAGTTTGGCTTTCACTTGTTCCCAGGGACACCGAGACAAGTTTTTCATGGCCCATTGGCCTGATCTAATTTGGTGGAAGAGAACGCTCTATGTCTAAATTTGTCACCGTGCCCACCAAGGTTGGCACCAGAGGATGGATCACTGAACAGCGCCCCTGTCTCCCATATCAATTTCAAACCAATCCCTAAAAATACACCCAATTATACAGAGGAGACGAGGCTGGC
Organism: Blennius ocellaris; assembly: GCF_963422515.1. Taxonomy (NCBI): domain Eukaryota; kingdom Metazoa; phylum Chordata; class Actinopteri; order Blenniiformes; family Blenniidae; genus Blennius; species Blennius ocellaris. The sequence continues at coordinate 9,288,892 of NC_137669.1, forward strand.
TATTGTCAGTTTCTGTATGTTCTGACCCAAAGGTGCCACCTGGATGAGATTGTATCAAATATAGATGTCCTGGAGGGCTGTAACACACGGGGAAGCACTTGAGTAAATGTCAATTACTATAAGGTATGTGTGATTGCATAATCCAGCACCAGTTATTCTGTCCGACCCTAAAACAAGCAGTCAATTATCCTTTGGCCTTTATTTTCCAGGTCCAATATTATTTAATCAGCTGGGAGTCCTGGTATTAATGCGGGAGTTCTGTCACTTCCCGCTCGCCACGAGACTGCACATGCAGCGTACCTCAAAAAAATGGGGACCAATTATGTCAGCACCTCTGAGAACCAATGGATGTCCCACGATCCAGTCTTCTGTCAACTGACAGCTTTTCAGGACTGTCAAATCCGCCTGCTAATCAGCTAATAACAGCAACAATTGGTAATTAGGCCTCCCCAGAGTAAGCAATTAATTATCGGTTCACAACGTGCCTTCCCCCAGCTAATAGTTTGGTAAAAAGACAGCTCGCTTGATGTTATGTTTAATAGTCATAAACTTTTATTGCCTCTCAAACACGAAGAGTCAATTACGTAGGCGAGTGGAGATGCTACAGGCCCTGCTGGGGAGAGAGGTTGATTAAGGGTGTTAAAGGCCCTGCAGCTTTAAAGGGATGGATGGAGAGTAAATAAATGGAGACAGATAATTAAGGATTGGCAGAAAACAAGCTTTATTCTCTGTCTTTTTTTACCTTCTCCATCGCTACTTTTCCCTTGATTTCACCCCCTCTCTCTTGTAATCTCGATCTATCTAATGACTGCATTTTGTGGAGAGGGTCTCTGCAATTTTCTTGATTATAGTGTATTTTTCTTTTTTCTTTTTTTAGTCTTTGTGATTGAGAGCTGAAAATCTTTATCTGTTTGTAGTTTACTGGGTCCTGCTAATGGTCTGGTTAGATCACATTATCGCACCATTTACCTCTTCTTTGCATTTTCATGGACTTTCTAGTTGAAAATATTAAACTTTGTTCGACGATCCCCACGATCACAGTCACTTGGGAAAAGTTGCTGCTCTGATTGCTCTGCAACATTTCCATTGATTTGCATGTTTGTTGCACAAAGCAGCAAATGTTCTAATCAGAGCCGGAACAATGCAATTAATTGATCTGTTAATTAGCGGAAATCTAACCAGAAGTTTTTGAATAATAAATGAAACACTAAGTGGTTTTCTTTAGCAGCACTCTGATGTGGGGATTGGCAGCTTTTTGCTGTAACTCCTTGTAGACTGAGATCAAAAGAACACTACTTCCTAATCATAACTGTAGCTTGTGGCTATTGCAACATGGTTAATAAATATCACAGTGTTTGGTAATGACTGACTGATGTAGAAACTCCACTGTATACCACTTAAGTGTTTTTATTTAATGGAAGGCCTTGAGGCTAATGGATCGAGATTTCTTTTTTCTTTTTAAACATCTTCCAGTATTGTTTTTCTTGCTAATTTGAAATGTAGCCTAGAAAAAGACACAGCAGAGGCATAAAACACATCGTTGTTGCATTTTAGTTTTGGAAAAGTTTACACAGCAACATTGTCTGTTTAAACTGAAAACAATGGAGTATACCGGACATGCCAGACCACAAGTCGGCGCTGGTGATTGTTTTTGGAATAAAATCACATATAGAACATTACACTCTAAACATTAACAATGTCGAGTACACGGACACTCGTATTCACAGACGACGAAGTTGGTTTGCTATTGGTGTTGCTATTATAAGTGCTAAAGACATTTTTATGGATTGATTGAACTACTCCAGCAGGTTCAGAAGAACTATTTACTAGCACCGTGGTACACATGCGCAGTTTCATTTCCCCTTGTTTCCATGGAGACGGAGTGAGAGCATTTTCAAAAAGGTCCACCTTGAGTCATTTTAAAAAAGTTGCCTTTTCTGTGACTCCGGGATCCGTGAACTCCCAAAACAAAATAATATTTTAAGTTTCACAAATATGTTGTCTGGGCCTGAATTAACTATGTGATACTTTCATTTATCTTAATCTGTGTTGGCACTTAATCTGTGTTTCTTCCCCACTTTCCAGTTTATATTTCACCTAAAATGAAGATAACAGTTTCTAATTGTGTGTGTGTGTGTGTGTGTGTGTGTGTGTGTGTGTGTGTGTGTGTGTGTGTGTGTGTGTGTGTGTGTGTGTGTGTGTGTGTGTGTGTGTGTGTGTGTGTGTGTGTGTGTGTGTGTGTGTGTGTGTGTGTGTGTGTGTGTATGCAATCTGTCTTATGAGGTATCAGTGATCGCTCATCTTTCTGCTCATGTCTTAAATGTTTGCTTGTGTCGACACTCCAATGTGTTGGTGCATTGAGTACAATCTGATGAAAATCTTATCTAGTGTGTGTGTCTTGGTGTTTTGAAGTGTATTTCCGAACAAACCAAACTGTAAGTGGCTAAGGCATCCCCCTGACCCCTAACACTTTGAAAAGTTTTGCCTTACACTGTTTTTTTGTTTGGAAATTATCATGAAATATCTATAGAGCAACTGTCAGCAAGGATTCCGCAATATTACTGCAATCTTTGACCAGCTCCAGAATACATAGTAGCTGTTTCAGTGTGAGATGAATTTCAAAAAATGGGCATGAGGAAAAATTCCTTTCTTTTTCTTCTTCTTTTTTTTTAATATTAGATGGTGTACCTGCATACTCCTGTATTTGCATGCAGAAACAAGATCAGTGGTGTTAAGAGCTTGAATCAGCTTCACACATGATGCCCACCAATGCCTCCTGCGGCATGTGTCATGGGTCAACATTCCCTGTTGTCGCCTGCTTGGGCCTGATGATGAAAGTGTCGGTCAAGGCTTTACCGCTACAATTGCACAGTTAATCAATTGTGTCAAAATTATAGATCCATAATCTGGAACAATACATGGTATAGTCAACTTTTTGCTTGAACATCAGCAGGACGGTTGTCTGCACATGTAGATACATGTGTGTGTCTGCTTCTGTCTCTGTTTAGTTTGTATTTTCTTTCAGTGTACTTACTTTAAAAACATTTTTGCTCCCGGCAGTCTGCGGGCTGTAGAAACTCTTCTAGAGATTAGTCCTATGAGTTTCACAGTGCTTTTGTTGCCTGTAGCCTTTTTTTTTCCACTCGCAGAAGGTGTTATTTGAGCTTTTCTTCCATTATTTTATTCTTCATAGGGTATTACTTTTGCTATTGCATCGCAGTTCATCTAATTCGCTGTTCCAATTTCCCTCGCAGCCGTCGGTCAATCATCAGGGAGATGTTTCAGAAGAGCTCTAAACACAAGGAAGGAAATGAGCCGCGATAAATGTGCCCCAAAAAAAATTAAATTAAAGAAAAGAAAAATACAACTGCCGGAGGTGGGAGCAAACAAGGCAGGAATCAGACAGAAAGGATGGGAGGGAGCTGAGAACATGACGGAGGGAATGCAGGTGAGGTATGAGAATGCTGACCTTCCCCCTCATTGTCAGAATAAAAAAAAAAAAAAATGCATCCCCTGCCTCTCTCGCTGGATCAGGCATCCAGTCAATCAGCTGCTCCATTAACATGTCAGAACAAACAAACCAAACAAAAAAATAAAAACAAAGCATATGGTGGGATTGATGGATGGATGGATGGATAGACGGCGAAAAGTCGTAGCTTGGAGTAGGACTGACTATATGGCCATGTAGCAAGAGATGTAGTGCTGAACATTGTGCTTCTGTCATCAGTCATTTCTCTCCTCTCTTTCTTTTGCTCCTTCTGTCTACAAACAACCGCACAAGCCATGCACCGGCACCCACAAGCCAAACACAGAGGCTGGGGGAATGCATCATCCCGCATGTACAGAGAATTATTCAAGATTCATGAAGAAGTGTCTCCTGAAATATTATTAGAATCTTGCTTTTTTTTTTGTAGTCAGTGCAACATTGAAGTAGGTCACATTTTGTGATCTTATAAGCATCCCTAAATTATACTGCAGCTCTCTCTCTCTCTCTCTCTCTCTCGCTCTCACATCTCATCTGCAGTTCATGAGGTGCGGAAGAAGACGTAGGGAGGGAACTGGGCTCGATGACTGAGCCCGTGCAAGCAAGGATGCAGATTGTCTATTTGTTTATATGTTTGGACTTTTAATCTTGTCAAGTGGGTTATAGAGCACAGCTGTCGGTATACAAAACCAGTGGGGTGGCTGATCTAATACATTGAGCTCTTTTTACCTCCCTGCATGCCCCCCCCCCCCCCCAATCATTTCTCTCTTGTCTGCCTGTCAGCATGTGCTGCACACACAGATCTCCAGTGGCTCCTGGTGGAGCTCCAAGGTACTGACCACAAAACAAAAAAGGAAAAAAAAGTGTGCACTTGGTGTGTGACACCCTTGACCCAGTTGCTGCGCCTGACTGCGTGGAGGGTCTCTTGTTAATTAAATCAATGTTCATAAAACTGGTGGACCTCTGCGAACGAGCGGCGGAAGAAGCGGAGCACGGCGGCTTCCTCTGTTTGACAGATCAGCTCAGATCAATTGATTCTCAATGAGGGAATGTAGCAGCAGGTTGCCATTAAGCACAACTGCTTTCGTGGATTCTGGCAACTGCGAGGGTTACATCATGTGTGGAAAAACTCAAATGCATCGTACTTCAGATGTGTGGGGAAAAAAAAAAATATATATAGTTTTTTTTAATGTCCATGAGGATTTTCTCTCATACGTGGTGTGGGTGTAGCTCATACTGTATTCTGCAGGTTCCCTTGCAGTTTCCATCTTTTGGAGATAGCTCTGGGAGATGGATTGCTCATATAATAAGCTCATGGTGTATGTAGTCCTCTTGAAAGATTTCTTTTACTCACATATGGTATTGATTAACTCGGCACAGATGAAAAAGCAAGTGCAGAATATTAGAACCGTCAAGGCATCAAGAAAGGAAAGCTTTTAGGGCATTCTTTGCTGGGGGTTCACAGCAAGTTATCATGTTTCTTGAGCTAAGAAGAAGTGAAATTTCTTTGTCCTCTCTTCCTCAGAAGGAGTTTCTCATTACACAGTCTGGGAGGTATTGAACTGGACCATAAACAGTGTTTACGCTTATGGCGTTTGGCCCAGTGTATTCAGGTTCACCTCAGCATTGCTCCTCTCAATCTACATCCTACGATTTATTTATTATTTATTTTTGGGTTTCATTGACGGTCCTTCAAATGAATGTAAGCTCTCACAGTTTAAAATTGAATTAAGTTGTTCAAATCAGCAAAAGTAGTAAAAAGAAGTAAAAGTACCAAACTAGAAAAAACTATTAAACTAATTATATATACTTAAACTATATAGATTAACACAGGGTTAACTGGTTTGTGGTGGCTGAGTGTTCATAGTAACATCATTTTTTGATCCTTCAGTGTTGGCTTTTCCTATTCTTGTGAAGTAGAATTCATTAAACGTCTGTTTTTAGTTTTTATACAATGTTCATGTAAAACGATGAGTAAATCTTGTCTCATATTTGTGTGTATGTGTGTGTCTAGTTTTAATTAAAATGCAATATGTCATGCTACTAAAAATGATATTTTACATCTAAATCTTCGTATGTGGTTGTAGAAGAAAATGCTTTGTCAGCTCCTATTAAAAAAATGCTCTTGCACCTCCTTTTTCAATTCAATTCATTTTATTGTCACATTTCATAAAAGCCCAAATGCTTGATGCTTTTTATTTCTTAACCCCGACTATCCGCTTTTGCGTAAATAAGCATACTGCCTGTTCATCCTTATGACAAAACTGTAGTCCTTTGAATGTAGGTACATTTATCGGAGCATCTTACTTTGCCGAAGACCAACCACAACCTGATTGGTTATGTCAACAAGAACAAAAATATACATTAATAAATAAAAAAAACTGAAACGTAATTCCGGCTCACTGAAGATAAAACACCCATCTCATGTAGTGTTGGGAGAGGTCAAGGCAGTGCCATGTGTGGCAGAGAGGTTGATGAAGAGCCCCCAGCTCTCTGACAACTTATTTTCGGTGGGTTTATCCGTCAACCATGTTGATTCCATTAGCTGGGACCTGACAGCGAGTGGCTGTGCTCCAAGCTCTATCAGTCTCACATCAGAAGCCAGTGAGGGAAAGAGAGATGGAGAAATAGAGGAGAGAAAAGCAGAGGGAGGTAAATAACAGCCCCCTCCTACCCCTCTTTTACTGTATGGCTCCTCTCTAAAACAAGCCTTCCGAGGCGATAACAGTATCGAACGGTGTGGCATGGGAATTAATAATGTGCTCACACTCGTGAGATTAATAACAGTATCACATTCTCAAGGCAAAAGTTTCACTCATGAATTATTTTTGACAATAAGTGAGAATAAATACAACGAGGGTGATGACAACGACTATTATGCCGGCATTAGAGACCAGCGGCATCATTCTGTCCCGGCTTGAAGTGGGTCAAAGCCCTAATGCCGTCTTTGTGATTGTGACAAAGTGTAAAGCGACTGCCACTGCCGCCTTGTTATACCCTTTTCCCACGCACTGCCACATAAATCTCCTCCTCATTTATTGCTCACACGATTGAAATTCAATTCCCCGGAAACCGGTTCTAAAAAGATACTTCAGGTCCGGCAAGTTATCGGTTTAGGCTCCTCGCATCCCCATTTAGGCAGAGCTGAATTAGATCTAAGGAGAAGGGAATGGGGTCAGAGCGTCATATTTCATGTTTAAACCAAAAGCTCCTATTTTTTTGTCCGAGCTTCCTCATAGCGTGGCAGTCTGTGCTGGAATTTACTCCCAAGTCTGAAATTACTTTTTTTTGTTTGTTTGTTTGTTTTTTTTCTCTTGACAGATTTTTTTTCTGCTCTCAGTTCATCAACTTCGACTTGTGAGAACAATTTCCCTTCAGAATGTTCCAGAGTTGGATCTATCCAGTGTAACGATGATGGAAGTCATACTAAACACTTCTGCAACGTCTGCCACTGGCAGAGGGGCAGCTTTAGCTCCACATAAGTCACCAAATGACTGAGAAGGATGAAATATTACTCATTTGGGGGGTAATGAATTTGAACATGATTAAAAGTCCTTTATTCTGTTGAGCTCACACCCAAACAATCCGCGCCGGCAAGAACTGGCTCAAAGTCGAGGGTTTGACAGAACAATTTGTATGAAGCCTGAGAACTCATTAGCTTGAGAAAGCTAATTAAAGCTTCCTGAATGGTTCCTTGACCTGTGAAATCTGCAGGTCCAGGCAACCGTGAGAGGAGACGGAACAAAGTAGAAATCTTGATTAAATCCCAATAGGAACTCACCACAGGAATTGATCATTTAAGCTCATTCTAAGTCACGTGGGTTGGACCTGGTGAGATCTATTTGTGCTTTGAGCGACAGTCGCTGAGAGTGACAGAATGGACCAAATACAAGTTTTATATATGAGCTGAGCCTGATCGATAAGTAAATATTCAGATCCCAGAAAATGCAGACTACAGGCTTCAGGAATGGTATTTTATTTTATTTTTTTTTCAATAGTGAGCCTGCTACCAAGTGGCAGTGAAGCCCCATGTACAGATATAGTGTCCACACCCCTGTTTCTTCTGTGTAAGTAAAGGAAAATATGACTATTTCAATAGTAATATTGAGAGAAATCATTAAAAAGACATTTAGCTAGAGCTAGTTTTTAATCATGCATCCATTAAAAATCTAATAAAAAAATGCAATAGATAAACATTTATTAACATCAGAAGTCTCATTGATTTTAGTCAAAAGGCCACATAAAGCCCTTCTATGTCAGGACAGCATAAACAGATTTGTTTATTTTGCCTATAATGTAGTGCATTATAGACAAATAATAATATTTTGAAAATAATCGCTGTACACCTGAAGACAATGTAGTCTTCATATCATATGGATACTATGTTTATGTAATAGAACCACACACACATGCACACAGAGAACAGTTGAAGTACTGTACTGTATTTATTCATCGATGATGGTGTAATAGATTTACACTTTAGTAGAAGAGTGCCGTTAAATCTCAAATAAGAACAGCCTGAAGGGCGCCTGAATTACTTCAATGTTATTGTCGAACATACGTGCAGAACTATTTACTGTGACCATAGTGCTCATGTGCAGTAGCAGCGTTTCAGAAAAATTCGGTTTTCCCTGTTTACACAGAGTCAGACCATTTCCATAAAGTTGCACTGTCAAAACGTTTCATTTTCACTGACTACGAGCACCATTTGAGTAAAGGAACACCCATTGTTCATAATATTTCACAAACAAGAAGGTACCTTTCATGTCTGTATCCCTGATCTCTTAGCTTGGGTCTCAGTGTTGAGCTTGGGCCATGTCCGTTTCTAAAACATAAATCTTTGATATGTTAATTAGTACCAGGAGTTACGTTTAATGGAAATTTCCAGTCTTTTTTTGTTGTTGTTGTCATTTTTACACTTTAAAAAGTCATCCTCTGGGCCAGATGGATTCCTTGGGGAGATGATGTTGGCTCCCGGGCCATATGTTTGAGACTTCTGATTTAATTTCTTTTCTGTTGAATCTTCTTGCACTTTTGATCATTAATGTTGTTCTTCTCTTGGTCTCTTTTCTCAGTCGCTTTCCGTGTTCCTTCTTTTTCTTCTTCATGTTCTTTTGGCTTTTGATTTTGCCCTTGTCTTGTTCCTCTTATCATTGCTGCTCTCCTCTACTTGTTCTTGTTTTATGCATTATCATATTCTTGGAAATGAAAATCTATGGTATATATATACCAAAAATGAAATCAATCGTATATCATAGAAGTGTGTTTTGTTCTGTTTCAAATTTAACGAGAAAGTATTCACATAAGTAATTCACAGCAAGATTCACACATCTAGAAAGACCAAAACAGATTTGCTTTGCTGTAAGCTGTTTCAGAGGTTATCTGGCAACACATACTTAAAAATCGGAAAATGTTACCTCTTATGCTCTCTATGACTCAACTGTAATGCCCTCTTTCTTCATTAAGCCCTAAAATGTGGCCTTGAGACTTTTCAAAGGTTCACAAGTGATACAACATCATCCCAATCGAAGCTTTTCTACTTGGCTAGTTTGAAAGTTAATATATGCTACATAATAAAAATCCAAACCTCAATGGATCACACTTTGACCCACAGGCAGAATCTTTGTGTCTTATTGAAAAGCTTTCAATTGAGTGTGACTGTTATTTTGCCATTCAGGCCCTCCAGCTCTTAAATGTTTTGCCTGAAAGGATGAACCTCACAAAGTCTAAGTTATTAACACATTATCATGTCACTTTAAATAAATGGTACTTGCTTTGATTTGTACTGTTTTATATTTTGAACAAAACAGGAAACACAAGCCAGTCACATGTTCCAATACTTCTGTTCAAATTAGAAATCGCTGGGTTCAGCAAAATGGTGCCGTCTCTGAACTGTGTTTCTGATCAATCCAGATGTTAGTAGCTTTCTTTTTTTTTAAATGTCCAAATCAAATGCTTTCAGTCTCCAGTTAATATAAAGGGATTGCCCTTGCTGTTCCAATATATTTGAAAGGGAGTGTGAATGCAATGAGCAGTTATTTTCCAGGTCTGGATTCTACACAGTGAAGTCTCATTCATTTAGGCAACCCCCTTCTAGTCTCTGGTACCTTACGCCCCCAATACAGTCCTATACCACAGGTTGCCATACACTGGGCTTGAGAATACATGTTTAACAATAAAAGTCTCCATTGAAAATCTCAGCTTAGAGTATGAGCTGCCAAACGGATGCAGGGAGCAAAAGCAGCCCGATCTTTAAATGCATCTATCCGCTGCAATGTTGCACTTTGCTGTGAGTGAATATATTTTAAAAGGCACAGGGAGGGTCAGTCACTCTCCTGCCTGGTGCATCATGTGAATTTCACTCTTTGGAGTTCACTCTAAGGTAAATCATTCCAGAGTGAGAGATAGGTGATGTTTTATTCAGGGACCCCTGCTCTGCATTTCAGAAACAGTGGGCTGTGTGAATAGGCAGAAAGGGGACCTGGCTGGGATGTCCGAGCTTTCAATTTCTGCATGAAAATTCAGCGTGAGACGCAAGACCACTGTATGTTGGAGGAATGATGTAAAGGGGAGCACTATGACCTTGGCTAAATAAGGAGCAGAAAGGAGGGACAAAGGAAGAAAAGAATAAGAAAGTATAAAAGGAATTTTCTTTTTTTTTTAAATGGTGAGTCCCACAGGTGTTCCTCCTGTCTGACCTTGGCCAAATGGAAGAAAATGGGCTAAAGTCTTCTGAGTGCCTGCAGGAAATTCAAGTTGGAGACCGAGAGCAGAAGGGGAAAAGGAGGTTAGCACCCTCAGTGGAATTAGAGGCACCGCTCCCCTGACTGAGGGCTTTGGAAGACACAGACGTTCACACGGGGGATTGTCTGGCAAAAAAAAAAAAAAAAAAAAAACGGCATCGTGATCTGAGCTACTGTGATGCATAAAATATATCATCTGCTGCTGTGTGGGATCATTTCAATTTACGCGAGTTGCCTCAGTTTCAAAACTTCTTTGGTGAAAGTGAGGAAAGTAAGAAAAAAGTTGCTGGAAACTCTCTCCACCTTGTCGGGATTAACTTCAGGGCTGAATTGGAAAATGTAATGTCCACGAGAATCAGTAATTTTTAAATACTGAGGGGTGAACTGCTGGAAAACTGTCTGTTGGAATCTGCTGAATAAATGACGAGGAATGATAGAGAAAAAAAAAACTGAAATCCTATTCCCGAGTGTCAGTGGGCTGCATTGAATATGTTACTCTTTTGGCACACTCAGCCTCCTTTATTCGATTTCCCCATCTTTGTCATCTTTTTATATTATATTTACACCGCTTTTATTCAGCCTCCCTTTCTCATTTCTCGCACCCGCACACAAACACTCATTCGCACACTATGTGACGGGTTCGACATGATCTTTCATTCAGGCCGGCGGCTCGGCTTAATGTGGTCCTGGGCTCCTGAGTTCCTTTCAAATGAGTATTTCTATTATGCTTCTCCTCTCCATCCACTGCAGGGTTATTCCCTCTCAGCCATGTGGTCATGCGAATACTAAGCTGCCAACTCGTGTGTGTGTGTGTGTGTGTGTGTGTGTGTGTGTGTGTGTGTGTGTGTGTGTGTGTGTGTGTGTGTGTGTGTGTGTGTGTGTGTGTGTGTGTGTGTGTGTGTGTGTGTGTGTGTGTGTGTGTGTGTGTGTGGTGGGGGTGGGGGGGGTAGAGACAGAGAGAAAGAGAATAATCTTTCATGCTTCTATAAAAATTATAGGTTCTTTTAGTTATCAGTGTAGCACATTTTCTGTGATTGGGTGTGCTTCTATCTACAGTAACACCCACGTATAAGGTCTGCAGCAGCACCGCCCCCAAAGAACAAAGACAAATCCTCCTGTGCAGAACATCTATTAGAGTTCTAAATTAAATCACTCTCATTGATCATTGTCCCTTGTTATCTTCTGTCTCTGATTGGGTGTTCTGATTCCCTTTTCTCTTTTTTTTTTGCACTGCTCATTAGCATCCCTGCAACCCGGCAACCAATTCCCCAACCCTGCCCACACTTGCTCAGCACCCATCCATTGATCATAGGTTTGTATTAACAAATACAGAGCCTTAGTAGCATTATCGTGTGAATGTATCAGCACATATCTGAGGCATGCAAACCCACATTATCATACATGACATGCAGTATGACCCAGAAAATTCTCTCAGTTGCTGGTAAAGAATGCTAATGAACACATTTCTCTATAAATGCAGCAGCTCTTCTGTTGGCGTCTACTTCTATTATCAGCATTGTATGACTGGGCAGTTGAATAATTAACAAACAACTAATGAAGCAGCAGCCTGTGTTTGTATTGGTTTCTTTTCATTTGATTCCTCTATGCCATCCCAGTGCCAAAGGGCACCTTAGCAGATTAGGGGAAAAAAACAACAACCCTCTAAACAGTAGTAATTACTATAAGGCATGGCACGCCGATGTTGGGAAGCTCTCCAGCGTGACAAATATTCTGGATGAGGGCGAATCATTTATACACGAGAAAGCTGCTTCACAAATCTAGCTTGTAGTGTTGAAGAGTGCTGAAATGTGTCATCCCAGATATATTTCAAGTCCATAAGCCTATATTTGGCAAGATTCTCTCTGATCATTATCATCTTATGATCCCCCCTCACAGTATTTTATGTTTTTTTATGCAATCACAGACAGTGTGACACAAACAGAATGACTAAGTAGAGGGAGACTGTGGCAATATGTGCCTGTGTCTGTGTGCGGGAGAACGTTGCAGAAGGGTAAAAAGATATGCCAAGTGTGGAATAATGGTTTGGCATGTGTGAAAATGAACACAGTGATTGGGATTAATGACCTTATGGGAGCCTAAAGTGGGCATAATGAGCTGGAAAAGGCATATTCTAGATAAACCCACTGGAATGGTAATGGAACAAACTGCTGGAGTCGGGGACCAGGGTTGAGAGATATCGACTCTGGATTTGGACCTGATGGATTTCATTTTGGCGCACCTCAGGGTGATGAAACCCTTTGGCACTACATTATAGGCAACTTTCTTTTTCACCATTGTGCAGTTCAAGTGTTACGTTGTATGATATCAATCACAACAAATCGCATGATTAATATGAAACTGCTAATGGGATTTTCTACTTCGCCTTGTTGCGCACATTTCTGTCTGAATACATGACAAATGTTATTGGTGGAAATACGTCTTCTTAATCAGTCCAATAGACACCCGTTTGTAAAAGGAAGCGTGCTTGTGGTAAAAGAAAGGCACATGTTTAACAAGGGTTTTTCCTGTACGTCAACACACATTGGGATAAGTAACATTGCTCATTGCTACGCGGATGCCACTCAGCTCTACCTTTCAACCAAATGTATTATTATTCCTGTTATTGTTATTAATATTGTCAATATTTATATTTTTCAAAATAGATTTTCTTTTTCACTTGGTAGAATGATCTATGGGTCTGTCAAACATAGGTCTGTTTGTTGAATGGGATGTTTAAGCTTACTTCTACAGTATCTTTTGTTAAAAACAATATGCTTGTAACCTCTCAGCTTCTTTTCACTGTCTTTCACTGAGTTGGGACCATCCATTGAGTTGCTGCCGGCTCCAGGGACAGATGTCTCTGGTTGTCACACATTATTTCAGTGGGGGCTGCGAGAGCTGGGGAAGAAAGCACCGTGGAGAGGAAGTGAAGGGTGTAAAACTGGCCCTCTCGGGGGATCACCTGTTCCTAATGGAATAGTAGGGGCCAAAAAAGAAAGCAAAGGCTGAGATGGGAGACGAGGGGGTGAACTGAAGGGTAAGGAGGATGAAATGAAGCAGAGAAAGTAGTTTTTGGTGAACATGTGTCATGCACAGCTGCTGTGTTGGTGCCTGATGGCGATGCTCAAGGCTTTAGGCCTCAACCATGGACACCACAGCAGCGAAGCGGTCAGGGGAAGCATGCAGGGAAGGAAGGCAAAGGTTTTTTTTTTTTTTTTTTTGTAGGGTTAGGGTTAGGGTGAAGAAGAACAAGAACAGAGTAAGGGTATAAGAGTGTTATAGCACAGCGGGATGATGGAGATAAAAAAGAATATGATTGAAATAAAGAATGTATATTGTGAAGGAATACTGTGTACTGCACCAGAGAATATATCTGTCCCTCAACAGGTCTGGCCTTACATTCTGGAATCTCATACATCTACCATTCCCAGCAGACTAATAGTCTATGATAACTTTTACTCTTTGACGTCCGTCAGCAGTATGGGTCCACGGGGACCGAGCCAACAAATTTATGAGGCCAGGTTAGTGAGTGGTAAGGGAGATGACTCAGGGAATGAGTGGAAGACTGTTTAGGTAAAGCTTTGGTTGCTCTCCCAAAGGTCCTCTTGATCATCACAGTTGCCCCCTGGAGACTATGACTCAGTTCAGTGCTCGTCTGCTCCCGTCTGCTCATCATGTCACTGAGAGAGAGAGACGTGGGCTCCAGGGAAGCACACACATGCATTATAAAATACACACTTGCACACATGGATGCCCACCTTGCTCTTCTGGTTAAATGTGATTTTCCTTGACATCTGGATTCGTTTTCATCACTCTTGTGTTTGTGTCATGTTGGTAAGTGTGTGTGTGTGTGTGTGTGTGTGTGTGTGTGTGTGTGTGTGTGTGTGTGTGTGTGTGTGTGTGTGTGTGTGTGTGTGTGTGTGTGTGTGTGTGTGTGTGTGTGTGTGTGTGTGTGTGTGTGTGTGTGTACATGTGGGTAGTTCTGCGTTTATGTGCCATATGTCTGACAATGTTGGTAAATGGCCAGATCTCGAGGGCCTGATTCCACCTTGACAGAGAAACGACCATCTTGACCGTGAGGGTAAACCAATAGTCCTCACAGATGGATGTGGGCACGCTTCATGATGGAGGGGCTTCATGACCTACATTACAAGTGAAATTGAAGTCAACACTGTATGATGAGGGTGTTGTCCCTTTAACACAGCCATGATACCCATTTCACAAATACACTTTGAACTAAAAGAGGTCTTGTGTATGTCAATCTGTGCCGGGAGCAAAACATTACTTGACCGTAACCATAAGGGCCAAAAATCATTCCTGATTTGGCACCTAATGTAGAGCTACAGCCAATAATTTGAATACATTATAGATTAGATTTTTTTTTTTTTTTTAAGTGTGTCAAGGTGTGTTATGGCCAGGCTCTTATCTATTGTGTACAAATGATGACCCCTCAGCTTCAAGGGTCAGGGATCATACTGGTATGGCTGAAAGGGTTGCATGTTTCTAACAAACTGCAGCCAGAGGGATGTTGTGATTTATAACCAAACTCTCGGTTCAAGTCTGTAGCATGAAATGATTTTTTTCACAGAAGCACAAACAGAAGAAATGTTTGCTGATGAGCTGTTCCCACACAATCTTTCGTTTTCAGTGCAAGATCAAACTCA